>NC_064622.1:409095156-409721886 GCF_023898315.1 Schistocerca nitens
AGCAAGCACTGCACGGAATTGAATGAATGCCGGATTGTGGGAAAGAAGCGTGTTCGAGATGTGGTTTCCAGAAGAAAGCTGAAAATGATCTACAGTGATCAACCAAACAAAGGAAATTATCACATAAAAACAGTGAGGAGATAAAGTTGTGGAAAACACTAGCTAGTAGAAGGGACGGGATGATACGAGATTCGTTAAGACATCAAGAAACAGCGACTACGTTACTGTGAGGGATCTTAGAGGGGAAGAAGTGAAGAGGGAGGAAGAGATCAGGATATATCCGAAAAAATAACTGAGGAAGCTGGGTGCTAGTGCTTCTGTGAGAGAGGTGGAATTCATGGCAGTCCAGTTAAAACCTGTCAGAAGCCTTACGACCATAACAGGAGGCTACGACGATGTTTCTGCAGTGGAACCGCCAAAATAAGCCAATAAATAAATAACGTTCTAATCGCTGCAGGTGAAGCTTATGTTGATAAGGCCAGAGAAGTCTGTGAAAGGTCAATGAGATGATGTTAGTTTCCAGACGGCGTCGTCCCAACGGCGACATGGTTCTACGTCCCGTGAGACCAGCTGAATATTAGCGAAATTAAATTTACATAGAGAACGCTCCATTAAGGAAGGGCTATTTTCGGAAGAGCGGCGCTGTCACGGGAGGAGCTGGACGCTGGGTGGGTGGTATGCCCCCCCTCTGGACGGGTCGGCGCCCTTTTTGGTTCGTCTGGCGCACGGGCTGCGACTCCGACGCCTAATAAAGCCATTAGCGGTCCGCAGGTAGACGGAGCTAATAGCGGGTATGCAGCTGCTGCTACGGCGCACAGTACTCTCCTGCTCCATACTGCAGCATGCGTCTGGCTCTGCGTGCGCGCAGACACTTCGTCGCTCGTCCGAGTGCGTGGTAGCGTCAGCTGCAAATGGTAGCACGCAAACCACAGGTTGTCCCTAATTAAGTTCCAGCTTCAAAACGCTGTATTAAGAGAACTACTGCTCACAATGACGTCAAATTTGAACAGTATAGGATTAACACACGGGGAAACCTCATGACACAAAAAATAACAATTATTTTACCAACGGGTGGCGCTGTAAGCGTCTTACCATAAATGGGGAAGGCTAAAAATGACAGATGAATCACAATACGACGCCTACGGATCGAGTTGCACATTACACCATCCGTGCTCTTCAATGTGTATGGCTGCTCAAGTGCGACAGCCACCAGTTAAGTAACCCCACCCACCACGGCATGGTCGTACTACATCCGATAGGAAAAATCGGTTTTTAATTGTTCTGAGGCCAAAAACCAATGACATCAGTTTTTAATTGTCCTGGGACCAGAAACAGCATGTTGTTGTTGTGGTCTTCAGTCTTGAGACTGGTTTGATGCAGCTCTCCATGCTACTCTATCCTGTGCAAGCTTCTTCATCTCCCAGTACCTACTGCAACCTACATCCTTCTGAATCTTCTTAGTGTACCCATCTCTTGGTCTCCCCCTGCGATTTTTACCCTCCACGCTGTTCTCCAATACTGAATTGGTGATCCCTTGATGCCTCAGAACATGTCCTACCAACCGATCCCTTCTTCTAGTCAAGTTGTGCCACAAACTCCTCTCCCCCCCCCCCCCCCCCCCAATTCTATTCAATACCTCCTCATTAGTTGTGTGATCTGAATCTTCAGCATTCTTCTGTAACACCACATTTCGAAAGCTTCTATTCTCTTCTTGTCCAAACTATTTATTGTCCATGTTTCACTTCCATACCTGGCTACACTCCATACAAATACTTCCAGAAACGACTTCCTGACACTTAAATGCATACTCGATGTTAACAAATTTCTCTTCTTCAGATGGCCGAGTGGTTCTAGACGCTACAGTCTGGAACCGCGCGACTGCTACGGTCGCAGGTTCGAATCCTGCCTCGGGCATGGATATGTGTGATGTCCTTAGGTTAGTTAGGTTTAAGTAGTTCTAAGTTCTAGGGGACTGATGACCTCAGATGTTGAGTCCCATAGTGCTCAGAGCCATTTTTTCTTCTTCAGAAACGCTTTCCTTCCCATTGCCAGTCTACACTTTATCTCCTCTCTACGTCAACCATCATCAGCTATTTTGCTGCCCAAATAGCACAACTCATTTACTACTTTAAGCGTCTCATTTCCTAATCTAATACCCTTTGCATCACCTGATTTAATTTGCTTTTGTTGATGTTCATCTTATATCCTCCTTTAAAACCACTGTCCATTGCGTTCAACTGCTCTTTCAAGTCCTTTGCTGTTTCTGACAGAATTACAATGTCATCGGCGAACCTCAAAGTTTTTATTCCTTCTCCATGGATTTTAATACCTACTCCGAATTATTCTTTTGTTTCCTTTACTGCTCGCTCAGTATACAGATTGATTAACACCGGGGAGAGGCTACAATGCTGTCTCACTCCCTTACCAACCAATGCTTCCCTTTCATGTCCCTCGACTGTTATAAATGCCATCTGGTTTCTGTACAAATTGTAAATAGCCTTTCGCTCCCTGTATTTTACCCCTGCCACCTTCAGAATTTGAAAGAGAGTATTCCAGTCAACATTGTCTAAAGCTTTGTCCAAGTCTACAAATGCTAGAAACGTAGGTTTGCCTTTTCTTAATCTAGCTTCTAAGATAAGTCGTAGGGCCAGTATTCTCGTGTTCCAATATTTGTACGGAATCCAAACTGATCTTCCCCGAGGTCGGCTTCTACCAGTTTTTCCATTCGTCTGTAAAGAATTGGTGTTAGTATTTTGCAGCCATGGTTTATTAAACTGATAGTTCGGTAATTTTCACATCTGTGAACACCTGCTTTCTTTGGGATTGGAATTATTATATTCTTCTTGAAGTCTGAGGGTATTTAGCCTGTCTCATACATCTTGGTCACTAGATGGTAGAGTTTTATCAGGGCTGGCTCTCCCAAGGCTGTCAGTAGTTCTAATGGAATGTTGTCTACTCCCGGGGCCTTGTACTCGCATTCGGGAGGACGACGGTTCAATCCCGTCTCCAGCCATCCTGATTTAGGTTTTCCGTGATTTCCCTAAATCGTTTCAGGCAAATGCCGGGATGGTTCCTTTGAAGGGGTACGGCCGATTTCCTTCCCTAACCCGAGCTTGCGCTCCGTCTCTAATGACCTCGTTGTCGACGGGACGTTAAACACTAACCACCACAACCACCGGGGCCTTATTTCGACTTAGATCTTTCAGTGCTCTGTCAAACTCTTCACGCAGTATCACATCTCCCATTTCATCTTCATCTACATACTCTTCCATTTCTATAATATGAACTGTCCTGGGACCAGAAACAGCATAACAAACAAAATGACAATTCTTTCTGATTGTCTCAAACCGGGAACAAGACATGTTCAATATGCTGTCCACCGTTTTCTGCGACAAACTGAAATCGAGAAACATCATGTCCCACAGTAGACCGGTTGATCTCAGGAGTCACGATCAGAACGCGTTGCGCAATGAGTACTTTCGATTCAGCTACGTTCGTAACCAGAGCACTGAACACGACATCTTTCAGATAACCCCTCAGCTGCAAGGCACACGAGTTTAGATCAAGTGATCTGCACGGCCAGGCTGTAGGAAAATGACGGCTGATAATTCTAGCATTTCCGAAATGCCTTTAAACCTCGGCTTCCTTCTCTGTGCAACGAGCGGAGGACCGTCTTGCATGAAAATCCTGCAACGCTTCCACGCTGTTGAAGTTTTGGAATGATGTTGGTGCGCAGAAGACTTTCTTAGCGTTTACCAGTGATGGGACAGGTAACAGGACCCGCAGGGCTCATCTCCTCGAAAATAATACGATGTCGCCAACTCACACCACGCAGTAACCTTTGCAGACTGAAGTGGTACCGACTGATGTGCGTGTGAATTTTTCGTTGCCCATATTCTGCAGTTCTGCGCACTCTCATGTCCTTGGAGATAGAAATGGGCTTCGTCTGCCCACAGAATGTTTCATGGCCATTCATTGTCCACTTCCGTGCAAGTAAGAAATTTCAGAGCGAACTTTTGTCTTGCTGTCAGGTCAGAAGGATGCTGCAGCTCCTGAACATGTGCGACTTTATATGAATGGCAATGCAGGATGTTTAGTTGGGTTTTATGTGCCGTGTTCTCAGGCATATCGAACGTTCGGGTAATTCCCCAAGCACTGCCTGTTTGCACACCACCACCCGACCCCTTCTGCAATTCTGTGGTTACGTCTTCGACAAATATCGGACTTCAAAAGAACCGGTCTTTTCGAATTTTATAGTCATTTCCTCCAGACCCTTAACAGACATCGAAACAATGCCTTTTTTTATACCCTTGAGTGACCCGAACTTCTGCAGAGCTACTGACGGACAGTCACCGTTCTGGTAAAAGAGCTTTATCAGCAATGCGTGATCCGCCATGGAGACTGTCAGTCGGGCGTCTCGGATGCCGAGTGGTGAAGACTCATGTGCCGCGCGTCTGTTGGTGTGCATATTCTGATGCATACAGCGCCATCTATTGGTAAACTTTTCGTTTGATTTTTCATCAGATTTTCCCTGCATCAGCAATATGCTGTTGAAATTTGGCGTTATTCTGATCAGTGGTTTTATTTCTACAGTCTTTTGAAACTGGGCTGTAAATATGGACAGCCCGTATCTTTTGGTCCGATGTCACTAGTCGCTGGTCCAAGTGTGGTGGTCACGGAGACATGAGACCCCCTCCCAAACAACATTTCACTAAAAGCGTTTATTTTTTGCACACGAGGTGATTTTGCTAAATAGGGAAACGGGGATAAATGCAACAAATGGTCCCCGAGAGGATAAGGAGGAAAATAAGCCATATGAATATCTAGTGGGAAATGTATTCCAAGGGAGTTGGAGATAAATGGTCTTTGATGGTGACTATTATCAGCACCAGGTAGGTGGCTGGGCAATATGGGGTACGCCAGACGACCGTGTAGAACTTTCTCTACTGCTGTCACTATCTGCATCACTTACAATGCGTGCAGGGCTTATTGCCTAAGGATTTCCCTCCACGACGACGGTTTTCTCGCTGGTTCGTCACACAGGCCACTTGTCCGCAGATGTGGCTTACTATTCGGGAGGCAGTATCGTCAGTCTTCACAACGCTCAACTGTGGGCTGTGGACGGACCTGATGGCATGACAACAGCGAAGCATCAGCACTGGCTCAGCCCCAGTGTGTGTCCAGAAATTAGTGGCAACCGTGTCGATCCCTCCACAAAGCCTCACAGGCAAAACGTATCTGTACTCTCAGCAGGTGCTGGAAGACTTGCCTTCGGTGGTACAGAGGTTAATGTTGCCTCTTGAGTGCTGAGCTAAACCACTGGTACAGACAGAGCATTCCAGTTGCCTGATGTTTTCTCACACCGAAACAGTATCCCGAAGACCAGGGTATGGCCGACCACGTGTCATATCAAAAAGAGAGCACCGTTATTTGACAGTAAGGGCACGACGGTACCACCTTAATACTGCACAGCAACTGGCATCTGACATCGCAGCGTACACTGTACGTTTTGTATCGAGACAAACGGTGTACAGTTGGCTTCGGGAGAGTAGCCTTTATTGTATGTTTACCCCTGATGTGTCTTCACAGAAGGGAACGTCTAGAGTGGAGTCGTCAACATGGCACCTGGACGGTCGAGCAGTGAGCCAATGTTCTTTTCACAGATCTGTCCTGATTTGGTCTGGAGAGTGATTCTCGACGCATTCGCACCTGGAACATGATTTCGGAATACAAACATAGTGGAAACAGACCGATATCGAGGAGGATCTCCAATGGTGTGGGCAGGGATTATGTTGACCACTCGAACACCTCTTCATGAAATTGTACGTGTGGATCGGCAAGGTTTAGCTGCTGTCGGGTATCGCGATGAGATCTTGGGACCTCATGTGCGGATGTTGCGAGGTGGTGTTGGCCCAGACTTCGTATTGATGAACGATAATGCTCGACCTCAGTGTGTAGCCAGAGATTAGTTGTAGCCGAGTCGATCCCTCTTCAACGGCTCACAGGTGAAACATATCTGCACTTACAGCGGGTGACCCCGCATCCGTGTGCTGGAAGATTTGCCTTCGGTGGTAATGTGGCTGTTATAAAATAGTGCTCCTTCTAACCGCCCTCTTGAGTGCGGAGCTAAACCACTAGTACAGCCAAAACATTCCCATTGCCTAGTGTGTTCTCACGCGCACTTTCAGTCACAGAAGTGTACAGTGCCAAAGATCTTTTATCTCCTCTTTCCAGTGTGTGTGGCTCCCTTGGGACGCATTTATGATCGTACGTACTTATTACCTTTTTGGCTCCTTACCCTCAGAGAGGAGGTTTTCTGGAGTTTGTCCCCATCTAGCAAAATCCCCGTGCATATGGATTTCCGTATTTTTGGGGTAAAATTTGCAGAATGAAGCAACAAGAATAATTTCTAAAATTGAGAAAAGTGTAATCAGATTACAAGCGTCGTTTAACACATATTATTTTCCTGTTTGTTTCCCGAGGGCTAGCACAGGTGGACGCATTTACAATCTGGCTGGCTACAGAAAACATTCACTGCAGGAAAATGCGTCCATTCACACGGTGACTGTAGCTATTGCCAACAACAAATCTCATACGATTCGCTAGTCCACAGATGGACGATGCGAACTACAGGAATTTGCGGGAAGGAAAAACAAAAGGTTACAGACGCTCCTCTAAGGACGAAATAACAAAAGTACACACATTCCCAAACACAGCTGTAAACGACTGGAAGATGCGGGCTTGAACTATAGAAATTAATATCTTTGTCACATATTAATTTACGAACTGAAACATACAGTGTTAAATTATAGAAATCAATATTTTATCACATATTAGTTTATTAAAATACGTTTATACAATTGCAGGTGGAAGCTACCACATTTTCAAAAACAGCATTCCCATCATTTTCTTCCTCACTTAGCATTAATCTGCAGACATGTCTTCATGGTCTTAATGCTGAAATATTGACTCGTAATGGTGATTGCACACTTCAATTTTATATTTGTAAACAATGAGGTCGCCAAAGTTATGAAGCTGCATAACTTACATACTTCATACATCTTTGGGCACATGTTTTTCTAGCGATGTGTTTTAAATTGATGCTAATGCGATGTACTTAGCACCGATGAAAACGAAATATTATTAATATTTGGTTGGGTTCTTTTAGAGGAGGGAGGGGGGACCAGACAGCAGGGTCATCGGTCTCATCGGATTAGGAAAGGAAGTCGGCCGTGCCCTTTCGAAGGAACCATCCCGGCATTTGCCTGGAGCGATTTAGGGAAATCATGGAAAACCTAAATCAGGATGGCCGGACACAGGATTGAACCGTCGTCCTCCCGGATGCGAGTCCAATGTATTATTAATATTATTGTTATTATATTAAAATATTTCATATATCTTATTCCTCCTATTAAAAAAAAATTGGACATTTATGGCTTGCTTCCGAGTGACGGCAAGCCATGTACTGATAAGCAAAATTTAAGGACGAGATGCTGTAGGCAGCGTAACATAACATACTGGCCACTTGGTGGAAATGAATGAAAGTGCGAGAGCATGTTGCCAGACGTATCCCGTCATGTACAGAAAGTTGCATGTCACATGGCGTGAGGTCAAACTTGACTGTAGCGCCAAATGAAGGAGGCTCCGCAACACGAGTCAGTTGAAGGAACGGGGAGAGGCAATGCGTGCCAAACAGCAAGCAGTTACAGTGCACTGTGGTG
Source organism: Schistocerca nitens (assembly GCF_023898315.1). Classification (NCBI taxonomy): domain Eukaryota; kingdom Metazoa; phylum Arthropoda; class Insecta; order Orthoptera; family Acrididae; genus Schistocerca; species Schistocerca nitens. Next base: position 409,102,878 of record NC_064622.1, read on the forward strand.
GTGTTCGTCATTAAAATGCAGCCCAGAGGCAACATGTGCGTGACTTCTCACGGGGGATAGTCACTGGGAAGCTGGAACAAGAACGAAGTGTGAAGCATGTAGCCCAGGAGTTTAGTTTTGGTGACAGCATTGTCCTACTAGCATTGTGAATGTTCCGAATCACAGGCAGTACTGCCCGAGTGAGAGGAGGTGGTAGACCATGGTCAAATACGGCATCAGATGACTGCTACATTGTGCAACAGGCCACCACGGGTCCACGTCAAACAGCTAGCGCAATTGCAACCACATTTAATACGACTGCAACGTACGCAATCTCCACTGTGGCACGGCGATTGCATAGGTGTGGTCTCTTAGCGCGACGACAAACATCTTGCGTTCCGTTGACACCAACAGATGGTGGAGCCGTTTGCGATGGAAACTCATATTTGTTTCGAGACAAAAATGCAGGATGTCTTACAAACAGAATCCCAAAACTCTCGAGAAACTATCTTTATTAATAACTGCACAATATACACTCCTGGAAATGGAAAAAAGAACACATTGACACCGGTGTGTCAGACCCACCATACTTGCTCCGGACACTGCGAGAGGGCTGTACAAGCAATGATCACACGCACGGCACAGCGGACACACCAGGAACCGCGGTGTTGGCCGTCGAATGGCGCTAGCTGCGCAGCATTTGTGCACCGCCGCCGTCAGTGTCAGCCAGTTTGCCGTGGCATACGGAGCTCCATCGCAGTCTTTAACACTGGTAGCATGCCGCGACAGCGTGGACGTGAACAGTATGTGCAGTTGACGGACTTTGAGCGAGGGCGTATAGTGGGCATGCGGGAGGCCGGGTGGACGTACCGCCGAATTGCTCAACACGTGGGGCGTGAGGTCTCCACAGTACATCGATGTTGTCGCCAGTGGTCGGCGGAAGGTGTCGTGCCCGTCGACCTGGGACCGGACCGCAGCGACGCACGGATGCACGCCAAGACCGTAGGATCCTACGCAGTGCCGTAGGGGACCGCACCGCCACTTCCCAGCAAATTAGGGACACTGTTGCTGCTGGGGTATCGGCGAGGACCATTCGCAACCGTCTCCATGAAGCTGGGCTACGGTCCCGCACACCGTTAGGCCGTCTTCCGCTCACGCCCCAACATCGTGCAGCCCGCCTCCAGTGGTGTCGCGACAGGCGTGAATGGAGGGACGAATGGAGACGTGTCGTCTTCAGCGATGAGAGTCGCTTCTGCCTTGGTGCCAATGATGGTCGTATGCGTGTTTGGCGCCGTGCAGGTGAGCGCCACAATCAGGACTGCATACGACCGAGGCACACAGGGCCAACACCCGGCATCATGGTGTGGGGAGCGATCTCCTACACTGGCCGTACACCACTGGTGATCGTCGAGGGGACACTGAATAGTGCACGGTACATCCAAACCGTCATCGAACCCATCGTTCTACCATTCCTAGACCGGCAAGGGAACTTGCTGTTCCAACAGGACAATGCACGTCCGCATGTATCCCGTGCCACCCAACGTGCTCTAGAAGGTGTAAGTCAATTACCCTGGCCAGCAAGATCTCCGGATCTGTCCCCCATTGAGCATGTTTGGGACTGGATGAAGCATCGTCTCACGCGGTCTGCACGTCCAGCACGAACGCTGGGCCAACTGAGGCGCCAGGTGGTAATGGCATGGCAAGCCGTTCCACAGGATTACATCCAGCATCTCTACGATCGTCTCCATGGGAGAATAGCAGCCTGCATTGCTGCGAAAGGTGGATATGCACTGTACTAGTGCCGACATTGTGCATGCTCTGTTGCCTGTGTCTATGTGCCTGTGGTTCTGTCAGTGTGATCATGTGATGTATCTGACCCCAGGAATGTGTCAATAAAGTTTCCCCTTCCCGGGACAATGAATTCACGGTGTTCTTATTTCAATTTCCAGGAGTGTATTTAAATGAGATAACATACTTTGAATGTGCAAATGACGAAAGTTATTGTGCATATGCAGTATACAGCATTATAAGAAGAATACATCGTTAAATTTGTAGGTTATGTGGCGGTGTACAGGTGCCATATGTGACAGACATATGGGCGCTAATACGATAAGTCATCGAGTCCAGCTGACACATGAGCCTGCACGAGACTTACAGCTACGCTACGGCAAGCTGAAAAAGAAAGAATTAGAGAGAAGTGATAGATACTTGCGTATGATAAACCCCTTCTCTCGAAAATATTTCTCTTCTTTCATACCTCTTCTGTGTTACCACATATAACTTGTCACTGATCTCATTTGTACTAGGATTGCAGTATACCGGAGGTGCCTATTTGCTTCCACCGCCCTGAGTGGAATGCATAAGTCCTAACAAATGTTCACCTACCTGAAGTCTTCTATAGTTGTTGTCCCCTGCGCACAAAACAAGACGTAGGTCATGAATCCGTAATCTTGGGGCAGTAAGAAACTCTTGGCGATGAACTGTTTATTTTAGAAATGATTAAATTTCCACTCAGTTTATTTCTGCGGGATGCCACTCGCTTCATATTGGCAGAACACGAGAAACTGCACAATTACATTCCACTTTAGAGTCACAAATGATTTTTAATTTTCAACAAATTAATGAATGCATATTTCCGTTACTAGTATCACACTCTTCTCGACTATATGTCCGAATTACCATACATTGCTAATAAAGTCTTAACTAACACCGACCGCGCCAGACAACAAGTCTGTCATCCGAGGCTTCCCAACCAGCTCTCTCATTTACAAACTAGACATTGAAAATTAAGTCTTAACTGATACCGAGGCAGACAACATGTCTGTCCCCCCTTGAATGCCGAAACAGTTCTGGTCCTACAGCCGAACCACCTCTCCCGCCATCCAAGTTAGGCTCAATCCGAAGATCACCGAAGTGCTTCGTCTGCCTTTTCGTTTTGCAGTTGTTTATTATTCTGCTGCTTATATACTTGGAAAATAATGGAATGATAACACGCTATTGAGAGATGTTTTAATTAGAAATTTAAGTGAATACGCTATATAATTTTTCAAATGTTAATAATAGAAGATTATCACTTTGGCGTACAACTTCCGAACACAGGAGCCAGTCTCGGACAAATACCACAATTTAGGCGGTCTTTCTCACGATACCCGTACCGAACAAACCATCTGTCGTGTTAGCAGTATCAGGGCAGTACCCACGGTGGCAGCTTAAACTAACAACTGTAAACAACAGATGTGCTTTCGACCAGTCATTGTTTAAAAACAGTGGTAAGTATTCGATGTGCGAAAGTAGTGTGCCGACGTTATTGTATCACAAATCGCAGTGGTGCAATGCATTAAACATATCTAGATGAGGTGTTCAGAGAGAAAGATGTGTGCCATATTTGTCCCACATACGTTGACTCCTGCACGACGTATCACAAATGTCAGTGGTGCAATGAATTGAACATATCTAGATGAGGTGTCCAGAGAGAAAAATGTGTGCGATGTTTGTCCCACATACGTTGACTCCTGCACAAAATACACGGCGCGTGGACGATTGCTGCGACTTAACTGAAGTGAAAAACGCGGACAATTCGTTTTTGGAAACAAAACGACAAAGTGGTGAAATTCACATGAAGGTTCAAAGCTTTGACGATGTAATCCATATTCAAGCCAATGCGACGAGCGAGTTGAACGTCTCAAAGAAGGGATTTTCTGACAGAAGTTTCACATGGTTGTATAGACCTTCTGTGCATTGTACTCGAGTGATCGAGTGAATGAAAGGAGTGGGGGAACCAACCCATTGAAACCAGTGCCGGTATTTTCGTTCTGAATAACCGGTATTTGTTTGTTCTCGATTAAAAGCTTTTTTTTTCATTTTTACTAATAACCGGGTTTCAAACCAGCATATAAATTTTACCATATACGTAGAGCTAAAATCTTTGGTTTTTCAAATGAAACTTATTTGAAAAAACGAGTAATGCCTATCGGTAAAATTTTCATTCCTTTGGAATATTGGATTATAATAAAAACTAGGGTAAGCGATCAGCCCTATTTTAATAACAACGCCTATAGTTAGAAAGTAGCTGCAAACCCGTGAAATAAGAGTCGGTGCAGCATTGCAGAGATAATAATGTGACTGTTGTCGTGTTTGATGGACCGCGTGTAGGTGCAGTGTGCAAGGTTTGCCCCCACCTGGTCTATAAGGTAGTTTCTCACTACCGTCATCGCGCATCAGTAATATTACAGAATGGTTCCGTCCCTCGTTTGTATTCTACGAAGCGCTGTAGCTATGAAGTAAAATGCTCTAACAGCTTTAAAAGATCAAAAACGTAGGAAGCGCAGTAGACTTGCGGCAATATATAGGGAAAACAGCCACAATGTTTTAAATACTGAAAACTGTACCATGTACTCCCCCCTCCTTTATTCCTGGATTCATTTATGAAATAATAATCAAAAGTAATAATGTAACAGTCACTACTAGAAACCCATTTCTTAAGAATAATTGGAAACCATTTGGAATATGGTTATTTCCGCAGAGTGTGTAAGCATGCCTCTATTGTCCACAATAAGCAAGGTCTTTTATGAAAAATTTGAAAGGAGCGAAGAGTACAATATACTCTCTAGTTTCCTTAGCTTGTCATGCTGAGTTGGCCCTAGTTCTTGTGTAGGAGTCTGATTCTTGACGCTGAAATTTTCACATTTTCGGTCCTCACAGTTGAAATGAATTAAATAAATTTGAAGATTGTTTTTGCACAATTTTTGTCTTTACTTTAATATGTTTTCTCACATTACAGTGCATCATACAGTGTTTCGATTTTTCACATTAACAAAGCCGAAATTACATTATTCGCACAAAACACAAAAATACGTCCGATCACATCAGAGGCATGCTTACGACTCACACACTCTGCGGAAATAACCACATTCCAAAGGGTTTCCAATTTTTCTACTAGTCTCTGTTACTTCATTACTTTCGATTATTATTTCATAAATGGCTCTAAGTACTATGAGACTTAACATCTGAGGTCATCAGTCGCCTAGACTCAGAACTACTTAAACCTAACTAACCTATTACACACATCCATGCCCGAGGCAGGATTCGAACCTGTGACCGTAGCAGCAGCGCAGTTCTGGACTGAAGCCCTAGAACCGCTCGGCCACAGTTAGAAATAAACATAGTAACCAGTACAGTATTACGTAATAAATAACAGAAATTTTAAGTGTGCCAATAATTCGTAATTTCAAATGTTTCTAAAAATATAATTTTAACTGTGCATTCAGAACTACCACTTATCGATTATAACGTCGAGACTAAAACATTTTATAAATCAATTCATTCTCATAAATTTTAGCTTGAAATATAACGTACGGTGTATAAAATTATATGAAAGTTTTCGCAAAAGCAACTGAGATTATACTAACCGGTCCAAAATTCGAAAAATAATACTGGTTCTGTCAACTACTGTTGAGGAAAAGTGATGCTAGAGGAGGCCGTTCCGTTACAAGCAGTTACTTTTTTTTCTGCTTAGCACAACGGTTTTCGAGAATCGATTTTCATTTTCAAGTGCATTTGTACATTTATTTACATCAATATGTTTGGTGATATTTCTATGTGTGATTTTATGCCCTTCCTGCGTCTTGTCGTAGTTAGAAGGCTTTGTGCCTTCTCCATTATACAGATTGTCACAGCACGTAAGTTTCGATTACGCGAAGGCTGTACAATTTTTGATATGTGTCGATTGCGGCCGAGAAAATAGACAGTAAACCCAATGAACTAAGTTTGTAATTCCTACTTTTGTTCTCGATTTAATGTTTCACCAGAATTTATTGTGTATATTAACTACAGCTAAGTGGTTTATGTGTCTTAGTAAGTAAACTAGTATCTAAACTGGTGAACTACTTAGATATATAACAAAGATATTAAAGAACTATTGAAACAAGGTAGTTTTGCGGTTCTTAGCAAGTGGTGTATTACCATAGCATAAGGGCAAGAGGCCGCAATATGAAGATGATTTCGTGGGCAAATATTAAGTTGAGATGTTACGTTCATAAATCAAAAAACCTGTATGTCATAAACAACTGGTGGGTTTAGTTGTACAACAGGAAACTTTTACTAAAAGTGCACCATGGCACTTTACACATGCGATTTTGAAAACGTGCGCCATCTCTCCCGGATTTTCCTTAGTCCCCATCTTAACTTTTGTCTATTTTTTATGACTCCACTCTTGAAAGTGTCTGAGCTGAAGAGCGTGACTGGCGTGTTGTTGGTTTGGTTTTGTTTTGCTTTAGGGCGCAAAAAACAATTCGGGTCATACGCGCCCAAGTCAGAACTATAGAACACGAAGACAGAGAGGAGTTAAAAAACGACTATACGTGAGTCCCAATTGACATAATAGAAGACAGCTAAAAACAGGCACGGGGAAAAAAGGGCTAAACAAAGACACTAAAAGAAGCGGAGACCCAAGACTAAAAATTAAATGGCCTTCGCCATGTAGCTTTGGCGGATAAAACGTAAAACGCTGTCGACAACCCGTGCGTCATTTGCTAAAACGGCTGATAAATCAGTCGACAAACCCAAGTGGGAACGTAAACGGTTAAAAAATGGGCATTCCGTCAGGAAGTGGCTGACAGTTTTAACATGGGCGTAATGTGTACCAAAATGGTTCAAATGGCTCTGAGCACTACGGGTCTTCACAGCTGTGGTCATCAGTCCCCTAGGACTTAGAACTACTTAAACCTAACTAACCTAAGGACATCACACACATCCATCCTCGAGGCAGGATTCGAACCTGTGCGCCGCGCGGGATTAGCCGAGCGGTCTCAGGCGCTGCAGCCATGGACTGTGCGGCTGGTCCCGGCGGAGGTTCGAGTCCTCCCTCAGGCATGGGTGTGTGTGTTTGTCCTTAGGATAATTTAGGTTAAGTAGTGTGTAAGCTTAGGGACTGATGACCTTAGCAGTTAAGTCCCATAAGATTTAACACACATTTGAACTTTTTTTCGAACCTGCGACCGTAGCGGACGCGCGGTTCCAGACTGAGGCGCCTAGAACCGCTCGGCCTCCCCGGCCGGCCCAATGCAAAATGGTGGGGTAGCGCCACTTAGCAAATGACGATGGCTAAAAAGGCAGTGCCCAATACGCAGCCTAGTTAAAATGACCTCCTCCCAGCGGAAGGGCCGAGAGGAGGTTGTCCAAGCCGCTGGGAGAGGCTTAATAAGCCAGACCTTATTCCTGTGAAGGGAGTTTTCGCGGGCTGATGTACGAGGACTGCAGCCTTGGCAGAATCGTCAGTAGCATCGTTTCCTGGCAGACCGACATGACCACGACCCCACAGAAACGACACACTGGCTCCACCAAGAGTGAACAAGTGACAGTTTTCCTGGACCCGCTGCACTAAGGGTGGGCGGTGTACTGCGAACATACATTTCAGAGGGCTCTGAGTGAGTCTGAGCAGAAGACACAATTGAAAAGGCTGTGCCGCCAGATGTACTCCGGGGCCTGATACAAGGCGAAGAGCTCGGCAGTAAATACTGAGCAGTGTGCCGGAAGCCGATATCGGAAGACACGGGTGCCAATGACGAAGGCACATTCGACCCCACGGTCAGTCCGAGAGCCATCAGTGTATACAAAGGTACTATTGCGAAGTACCATGTGTGGTCACCTGCCAGTCTCTCAGAAACTCATGACCGGTTGTTTTCAATGTGTGACACGTCAGAGCAAAACGGACAACCAGCTGTCTTGGATTATCTTGCTGAAAGATAGCGTCATGGAGACCGCAAATGTGGTGCACACCAACTGGCCTCTCCACATTAGGTATGTAATGGCTACTGTCCAAATTATGGGCCATACGAACAAGAGATGATTGTATTGCTTACCCAGTGGCACCTCATGCCCTCACGCCACGTGCTGGACCCATAGGACGTTGACAAACAGTCTGGCAACGACCGACCTCGTTGTAGCCTCGACATAAGGATGCGAGGTGCCGGGGCTAGCAGTGTATTTAAACACTAAATTCTTCTAGAATCTTCATGCTCTAAGCCCCCCCCCCCCTTTTCTAACTCCGACTTTTGCTGTTGTACATGGATTAAAAAGAAACGCGGACTGACTGTAATAGACCCTGCAAGTGGAGTAGAAAAGAGTTTGGCACCTGCAATAATTTAATTTGCTAGAAATTACTTAGGTAAAGGAAAGTTTCATGAACGTAGTGGGAAATGAAAGGGTTGCTCCGCCGATTAACAGAATGAAAGTTCTGTCCAAAGTAACAATTTGCTTTATTATGACTTAACTCAAAATAGTAAACAAAACACATGAAACATTTACAATACATCAAATTGTATACTCAAATAAATGCAGTAAAGGTGAAGTTGTCCATAAACTAGATTGTGACATTTATGACCAAGTGGTATGTGGAGCCAACTCCTTGCAACTCAAATCTTAAGAGAAACACCCAGTCAACCCAACTTTAATTGCTCCTACAGTAGGGAGAACTCAGGCAATGAACACCCAGGACAGAACAAAGTTAGAAAAGATGAACAGGCGCGCTCTCCTGAGCTCTGATTATCACCTAGTAAAATGCCCTAATCTGCCGGTGCTGCGACATAAATTACCAAGCTGTCTTCTTAACTGCAAGAACACGATCTGGCATACCGAAGGTGGTGGCTGGTTGCTACGTTGTCCCGTCGTGGTGATGATAATATCGCGAGTATAGCCCGAAACAAATTATCCTGGTCTGGTTGTTCCAGGCTAAAGACTTCCTAGCAACACAAATGCGCCTCTGAGGGAGACGAAGAAGGCTCGCTACACAATCACTGACGGTACAGTGATTGATTTTAACAAGCGAAGTCACACAGTAACTCCGATACAGTCAACTTCAGCCAAAACTGCTCAAGACGGACAACATAGGCCGCTTGTACGCAGAACGCTCAATTGCCAACTATACTCGGAAAGTTGCGTTGAAGTCGAAACTTCAGCAACTTCGTCAAACAGTTACAATTAAATGAAAGTATATTAGACAGCCAACGGAAGGCAGGCTATCCAGAGCAGCGAGAGCTCAGTCTTGGAACCTACTCAGACCGAAAGGCGAGAGCCGACTCTCTCCAGAGCACCCGTACAAACCGAACGCCGAACATTCCCGCCCCCACGACAGTGGCCGTGGTTAAATGTTCCAATCAGCAACTCGAAAACCGGCGGAAAATTCCACTCTATTGCGGAAGCACTGTCATTCCACCAATGGAGATTCTTGGCGCCAATTTCTGCGCCGATTTTGCTACGTCACGGAGCTATGCCTTGAGCAAGCCAATCACAGTTACACTTTTGCAGAAAACGCGGGAATTTGCCCGCCACAACTGCCTGGGAACACAAGTCATTCCCACGCCTCGCTGGTAGCCCGCCAGAAAGTGTTTTCACTAAGTTTCTGCGAAGTAACGGAATCTCTAGCCCAGCCGCTCCTTCTGGCCCCTCTGAGCGTGTCGCTCCCGCTCTTATGACAATGTCGGCGTCTGGTAAGCATCCACTCGACTCCCTCACACCCGTCGGCTTAACCCTTTCAAGCTCAGCAGAACTCGCCTGTCACTGGACCACCCGGGTGACGAGAGACGCTGCGTGGGAAGTCCGCGTGTGAAGGAATAGCAACTTTTCATCTCATGCAATTAGAAAGGAAAATCGAACTACTCAGAGTAAGATAGAAATATGAGAGGGGGCTCATGTCACCTCTCAAGGATACGTCCATCATGATGCTCTCCGCAGACGACGTGGTGGCTATCTTGTGTTCAGTGTTACGCTGGCTGCACCTCTTTCGGCGTCCTTCTGCAGCCACCCAAAGGGAAGCCCCAACAATGCGCACTAGGCTGACACTCCTTGGTGTTCCACACGTCATCGCAGTGCCTGTGTGAATTCGTGGCTTACGGCAAACAAGCCCATTTTCTGACGCAAGGTACATGACATGTGCAATCCCGCATGGACGAATGAACAATACGTCTGTCTTCTTGCACAATTGTCGTCTCGCAGCCACTGAGATCCTTTATGACGTTGAGCCCACCTGAGCTTACCCATTACAAATTCGCGTGGGAATCATGAGATCCCGACCAACGCGAGGAGCAACATCACGAAACTATAAAGCGCATTCTCAACTTGTTGCAGTCGTTGTTGTCTTCAGTCTGAAGACTGGTCTGATGCATCTCTCCATGCTACTCTATCACGTGAAAGCCTCATCATCTCCGAGTAAAAACTGCAACCTACATCGTTCTGAATCTGCTTACTATATTCATCTCTTGGTCTCCCACTACGATTTTTCCGTCCACGTTTCCCTCCAGTACTAAACTGGTAATCCCTTGTCTCAGAATGTGTCCTACCAACCGATCCCATCTTCTAGTCGGGTTGTGCCACAAATTTCTTTTCTCCCCAATTCTATTCAGTACCTCCTCATTGGTTACATGATCTCCCCATGTACTCTTCAGCATTCTTCCGTACCACCTCATTTCAAAAACTTTTATTCTCTTATTGTCTATACTGTTTGTCATCCATATTTCACTTCCATACTTAGCTGGACTCTATAGAAATACTTTCAAAAGAGGACTTCCTTACACTTAAATCTATACTCGATGTTAACAAATTTTTCTTCTTCAGAAACGTTTTTCTTGCGATTGCCAGTCTACATTTTATGTCTGCTTCGACCATCATCAGTTATTTTTCTGCCCAAATAGCAAAGCTCTTCTACCATTTTAAGTGTCTCATTTCTTTGCAGCACCTTATTTAATGTGACTACATTCCATTATCCTCGTTTAGCTTTTGTTGATGTTCATCGGATATCCTTTCGAGACACTGTCCATCCCATTCAACTGCTCTTCAAAGTCCTTTACTGTCTTTGAGAGAATTACGATGTCCTCGGCAAACCTCAAAGTTTTTATTTCTTCTCCCTCGACTTTGATCCATACTTCAGATATTTTTTGTTGCCTTTACTGCTTGCTCGGTGTACAGATTAAATAACATCAGGGATAGGCTACAATCCTGTCTCACTCCCTTCTCAATCATTGCTTCGCTTTCGTGCCCTTCGACTCTTTATAACTGCCTTCTGGTTTCTGCATGAGTTGTAAATAGCCTTTCACTCCCCATATTTTACCCCTGCTACCCTCAGAATTTCAAAGAGAGTGTTCCAGTCAACATTGTCAAAAGCTATCTCTAACTCTACAAACGCTATAAATGTATGTTTGCCTTTCCTTAACCTATCTTTTATGAGAAGTAGTAGAGTCAGTATTGCGTCGCGTGTACCTACATGTCTCCGGAATCCAAACTGATCTTCCCCGAGGTCGGCTTCTACCAGTTTCTCCATCATTCTGTAAAGAATTTCTGTTATTATTTTGCAACCGTGACTTATTAAACTGTCATTTCGGTAAGTTTCATAACTGGCAACATCTGCTTTCTTTGGAATTGGAATTATCATATTCTTCTTGAAGTCCGAGGGTATATCGGCTGTCTCATACTTCTTGCTCAATAGATGGCTCACCCAAGGCTATCAGTAGTTCTAAAGGAATCTTGTCTACGCCAGAGGCCTTGTCTCTACTTAGATCTTTCTGTGCTCTGTTAAATTCTTCATGCAGTAGGATACCTGACACGACTCCACTAGTTATATTGATCACGAAGTTTATTTACTAAGGATGAGGAGTAAAATTTCTTCAGGAAAGCTGTGAAGTTCAACTGGCACAAATTCATCACAAATGTTATAAAAACCGCCGGGACAATTTTTACTGCCACGACTAACCACTGTACTATACACATACACTAAAAGGTAAAAAAAGTGAGGTTATGTTGTATTTGCTTACAAAATGAACAATCTCCAAGAAAGAAGGAAAACTCTTCATAGTAATAACAACGTATATGTTGTTGATAATTCTTCCGGGTTATATGGCCGTGGTCCATGGAATACTTCTATTCCTAACGTTTCGTCCAATACTACGTTGGACATCCTCAGAGGTATGGCTGGTCCTGTTGAGTCCTGCCGACTGACGAGTCGGGCGTCGGATTGCGGCCTAAATACTGAGGAAAGTGGGCGTCTATGGACCACAGCCATATAACCCGGAAGAATTATCAACAACAGTACCATCCGGTCGTGAAAGCCTTCATTGTATAACAACGTATATGCTAACCACTACTACAGTCAACGAAATTTCAACTTTATGCTGTCGATTGAGTTAGTACATGAAATATGTCTGATTACAATTACAAAAAAATAAATTTCTCACAATTTAGTTTTAGTCGTAAAAGAAACGGTGAGTGGAACATCTTCTTTGGAGTCACATTAGGATAACGGACAGTAAAAATCACAAGAATAAGACACATTCTGTGATATTGATAGCTAGGATGCCACGGCATAGGTTCATAGGTTGGCACTACGAGTCACCGACGACAGCGCACTCTAGCCGGAGCGGGAGAGCTCTATGAGCTCCGCTCCAGTTTCATCCCATTTGATCAAGAGCAGACGGCCGGGACACTTCGCTTCAGCTTCGCACCTCAGGGCAAAGTTATGTATTACTCATGTTGCTAAAGTAAAGGTGATTAAATTTCAGACTGCAGTACCGACGTGTTTTACCTTTTCCTGCTCCTACCCACGCGCCGCCTTCCAGGCGGGACACAAGACATTCATTAAAAATATTTTCTCATTGTTGGCCTTCTATTTTTTATGACGAAGAGGAAGAAACAACAGCTTCAACAAAAGAAAGGAACCAACTTGCGTATCGGAGACATGATGATGCACAGGATGAAATGCAAAATATACAGAGATCAAACACACAATGATTGTATACAAGATGAACATAATAACATAGGGTCACAGGAAAGAACCATGCAAGTCGATATTTATGGAACTTGAGAAAAAACAATTTTATCTTTGAACTGTGATTATAGCAGTATATAATAACAAACAACAATTTTTATTTCACATATTAAACTTCTCGGGTGCATCGAATGGGGAAATAGTGTTACTGACGTATTAGTTGATTACGCTGTTGTCAATGTAAGTGAAGAGAAACTGAAGCACATGTCGAGTGGATTGTGCAGTCTAATGAGCAACCATTGTGGATTGGGAGTAAACCGAAGAAAAATTAATGAAATGATCCTTAGCAGGAATAAATTAGTGATGAATATAACATCAAAATGGGTGACCAAGAGGTAGACGAAGTGAAGGAATTCTGCTGCCTTGGAAACAAGATAATACATGACGGCCGAAGCAAGCACATAAAAGACAAACTAGCGTAGGAAAAGCGTATTAATGGGCAAAATGTGTCTGCTAGTACAAAAAATCGGCATTAATATGAGGAAGTACTCAAAATGGTTCAAATGGCTCTGAGCACTATGGGACTTAACTTCTGAGGTCATCAGTCCCCTAGAAGTAAGAACTACTTAAACCTAACTAACCTAAGGACATCACACACATCCATGCCCGAGGCAGGATTCGAACCTGCGACCGTGGAGGTCTCGCGGTTCCAGACTGTAGCGCCTAGAACCGCTCGGCCACTCTGGCCGGCAGGAAGTAGTTCCTGATCATCTACGTTCACAGCATTGCGCGGATGCGAGTCGTGGACTGTGCGAAAATATGAAAAGTTTGGAATCGAAGCATATGAGTTTTAGTGCTATAGGACGATGAACTTCTACTGGTTGCGAGTTCAACGATAAAAAACGTCTAAACTCGTCAATCTCTCCTGTTCACCTCCCAGAACGGAATCAATGTACGTCGTCTGTCTGCGTCTAGAATAAATTCCATCTGCGAATGTGAGAAAGTATTCTTAACGTTTACGTAGCCTGTACTTGAGACGGGGCATGGGTACCAGCTCGGTATTCAGTTAGTGGGATGCGAGAAACCGCCTAAAAATCGCATTCAGGTTATCTAGCACACCGGCCCTCATCGTTAATCCACTGGAAGGATTCGAATCGGGGCCGGCCCGAGTCCCGGCGCCGAAAAACGTCGCTTAACGCGCACGACTATCCGGGCAAGTAAGGATGTTGAAAATCGTATGGGCTGATAATATAAGAAGTGAGGAGATTTTCCTTAGAACCGGTGGGGATGGAGACACGCGCGAAGAAAATGGTAACTAGAATGGAAACTTGATAGTACCTGTTTACGACCTTAGTGAATAACGTCCAAGGTACACTGAGGGAACTGTAGGTGGTTGAAGCTGTTGAGAATACAGAGACTGAAATATATTTGTACAAAAATTGAGGGCGTGGGGTGTAAGTGCCACTCTGGGATGAAGAGTTTGGCGCAGGAGAGGAATTCGTGCCCGGCTGCACCAAACCTGTAGGAAGACTGACCACCACGCCCACCCCTTCTTGTATCGAAAAAAAAAAAAAAATGCCGAACCGTAGATTCAAAGTTTCCGATGCAATTCCTATAGCCACTTGGTTCTCGTGCAGCCTTCCGTAACAGATGTTGTCCCCAGAGACCTACGTCACTGGATACACAAGAGAGGCACAGTATTAGCGCACTCTGTCAACATCACAAGCGAGTGTAAACAACTGTGCGCAAACTAGAAACACGGAAGTAAATTCACGCTTGCGGGAGATATCAGTTGCAACTTCAAAAGCATGACGTTAAAAACAAAACAGATATAAAAATGCGAGCAAATAGAAAGAGCTGGGGCTTGTCATGTCGCAAGTGCATTGACCTACCTGGAGATCGAAGTATTACTTTATGCTCGTAAATGTTTGCTACAGTGGGCATCTGCTTCACAAACGTTCCTCTACAGTCTGCACCGCACGGAATATCTAAAGTAAACTGTGCATCACTAGTACTTAAATAGTTTAGGATAACAGAACAAGATTTCCAACAAACAGTGGTTTCCGTAAGAGTTAGTTATGACGCAAAGGTAAGACTCGTAACTTCGGTAACAGGCAACATATTCAAGCATAAATATTTTTAGCCGGCCGCGATGTCCGAGCGGTTCTAGGCGCTCAGCCCGGAATCGCACGTCTGCTACGGTCGCAGGTTCGAATCCTGCCTCGGGCATGGATGTGTGTGATGTCCTTAGGTTAGTTCGGTTTAAGTAGTTCTAAGTTCTAGGGGACTGATGACCACAGATGTTAAGTCCCATAGTGCTCAGAGCCATTTGAACCATTTTTGAACCATAAATATTTTTAGAAATATCATTTCAAACATGATTCAACAAATTTAGAAAACGGAACTAAGAAAGACAATAATATTATGATCCCGTCAGTAATGAGATGATTTGTGAGGAAGACTGAGCATGGAGTGAACGAGAAGGGCGTTGTGGGAAAGGGGGGTAAAGAAAACCTACAGGTACCTGTTTCAGCTCTTCGACTTTTTTCTCAGGGTAGAAGACAGTACTGTATTGTTATTTTAATTACGGTCATTGTCAGAAGTAACAATACGATAAAAATGGCTGTTATTGAACCTTCCTGCCTCGTGGTCTACGTTTCGTCCACAGCTGCGCTGAACGTCTTCAGAAGTGTTCGTCCTTACGCCAAGTCTTGTCAACTCTCAGCGCAACTATGGACGAAACATAAGAATTGGAAAAGTTTAATGGACCACGACAAGACAACGCAGTTGATTAAACAGCAGCTATGTCTTCCGTTAATGAAACCCTTCACTGTGTGATGAAAAAAATATCTTCCGCCATTTCACATTTCAGTGTAGCGTGATGTGGGACATACAAAATTTTCGTAAGTACTTCCACGGTTTCAGACGACGAGGGCGCAAAAACCATAAAACGTACAGAAAACAGACGCACGTTGGTGGATAGAGCACCCCTAAAACTTAGTAGCCCCAATTAAAAGCGCACAACATGGGCTCATTCTGTGGTAAATGTCAATACTTGCACACAGTTCGTCGACTTGATTTGTCCGGGAAGGAGCAACGGCAGCCCACTATGCAGATATATTCATTGGGTTGCCTATCTGCAGGCGCGAAATGTAACGAAGCGACGACACGGAGTAGAGGGTTAACAATACAGCTTGAAGAAAGCACAACACCCAGGTGCAGTCTGTTATTATGACAAATCTGCACACTGTTAGCAGCCTTCCCTTTCCAAGTGGGGCACTTGTACACAGCAATGTTATGCAGCAAATTCCCACTGATAATCTGATAACCTATCACCGGACTGATTCGTCCTGATGGTACTCAAAGGCTTCGTGATGATGAAACATCGGCTGTAAGTTATTTAGGGAAATATCTGGCGTAAGTGATTGTAGGGGAACCATGTAAAATCTAATCCTCGATGAATCGATTTAGTTTTGAAACCCGCAGCTTCTTAGTATGCAACCAGTGTCTTAGACTTTCCATCAGTTCGCTATGAAATTTTTTGTGAAAAGAAGCGAGGCATATCTATACTTCCACGAAAAACAAAATGACATAAGGCACGGAAATGGAGTGTAATGGCATTGTTAGCCTTCTTATACAGCTTTGTGCACTGTCACTTTGTGACGTCATTTATATCCCTGTTTTCGGCTTAGTAAATAATAACCGCCACTCAGTTACGTCTAATTTTAGATTTAGTAACTACAGTAATTTCTTTGCTCTTTTTTTAACCTTAATTTAGTAGAAAGTATTTGAGTGATAAGTTGATATAACAGTTCACTTCGTTTATAAAGTTAAACTGTTCAGCGCTCAGTTATGAAATTAAATATTTAAATGTATTTATAAAACTCTACTATATGTGCTTGCTCGCAAGATGTGGTCAGATAGGCATTGTTGTTGTATTTAAATTTTGATAGTTTGTACTCACGGAGCAAACTGTGAGAGAAGATATAGTGGTGTGATAGTGTCCCGTTCCACGGGTTAACATGCACACATGGCGCGCTAGTTTTCTGGACTGAATACTCCCATAAGTGAACTGGAAAATTCTTATCGATCTGTTAAACATGCCTATGCTGATAAATAAATGTGTGCATTATGTTTAAAGGAATGATGGCTTGCACGTTATTATAGGACTAGAAAAAGCTACTCTGCAAGATCTGCATTGGCAACAAGTAGGCAATATTTCTGCAACTTCGTACAGGATCTGTGCTTCGATCAAAGTAAAGTAGTCATTGACAGCAGAGTACAGTTGAGCTTGGAAAGAAGCGATGTTGTCAGTACACCACTATCCGCGAGTGCATTCGCGCAGGATACGGTGCCAGATGCCCAGTGACCAGTTTTCGTCCAAACCGCTGGGCGAGTTCATTCGTTAGTTCGGGAGGGGAGACCGGTAAGTTCAAATGGCTCTGAGCACTATGGGACTTAACATCTGTGGTCATCAGTCCCCTAGAACTTAGAACTACTTAAACCTAACTAACCTAAGGACAGCACACAACACCCAGCCATCACGAGGCAGAGAAAATCCCTGACCCCGCCGGGAATCGAACCCGGGAACCCGGGCGTGGGGTAAGTGTTTTGCCACCTTCCGGCCTGTCACCGATGACAGAATCAAAGCGAGCGCCCTGCACTCTTTCTCGAACAACTTTCCAGAAACTGCCTGGTAAAAATAAATCATTTTTGCTTTACTTATAGCTTTACATGTCAGGTTCATGATGATGTGACCATCATTTCTGTAATGGTCATAGTTATTGTGATATTTCCGTGAAAGTAAGATACTGTGCGTAATTCGGACAAGTGTGCAATGAAACATAGTAGTCGCAATGATTTTGCATTTGATGCATATTACATAATATATTACTGCATATTAACTGTAGCTAACATATTGAATTCTTCTTTAGTCTTGGGTAGAGGTTTCTATCTGTCACCAATCTCGAAAAAATTGATCTGATGTAGCGCACATTTGAGATCGCGTCGCGCCATCGATAAAGCCGGAGTGAAATATCCACAACAGTCCTCATATTCCATAAACGGTTTCAGATATCGAAATGAGATTTTGGCAAATGATAGCATTATTTTAAAGGCCCATTGACAGTCGGTGAAATGAGAAATGCTATAGGTTTTGGAAGATGTACCAAGGATGCGCTGTTTCAGAAGCTACTGACCTTACTTTTTCTCAGTTCCTCACTTAATAAACGCAGTAAACCACTGTTTCACAATTCTCTCACAGTTGTGTCTTCAGAACATGCTACAGATGTGAGACGGTGTAAACTCCACTGTGTTTTGGCAAAAGAAGCATATTTGACTTGGCAACCAGAGAAATGTGCAGATTTTACTCAAAATTCGCCTCTCATGACGCTTCTCTGAAAGTTACAAATGTTTATTTTCAGCAGAATTCTTTTTAGACACTAACGAAAGCAGAGATGACAGCAGATCTTTTTCATTGGTCACCATGTAAATGTGTGGAGAGGCCCCTCTTAATATTTACAAAACATTTGAGCATAGGCTACAGGTTAGAACGGCACTTTCCCCTCCAGCGCTCGGCAGTTCCCCTACGGCGCTTTGAGCGACCCCCCACCGCTATCGCTCTCCCCACACTCCCCAGCCGACTGCGCATCTCATAATTTTTTACATTTTTATGCAGCGACAGCAACTGATATTGTTTATATAAGGATATACAGCCTACAGTTGCAGGTTAACTTTATCGTTTACCCAGGTTTCAACGTTAGTAATAACGTTTTCTTCAGAATCTGCAACAAGTTAATATTATAATGCGCTAGTAAATTATATTAGATATGGTCATCCTACAGGATGCAACGTGTAGTACTTACATAAAATATTATTTAAATGTTTGCCTAAAACAGGCCATGTCCTAAGTCAACTTCATAAAACTTGATGCATAACCATAAGGTTTTGTCACTTCTATTAAACCAGCTCTAGAAAATTCACTTTAAGCGCGTTGTATGGGCCTCGTCGTGTGACTAGAAACTGCGGACCGCGAGGGCTTCACGGTCTGCCTCACAGAGGGCGGCGCGCATGCGCGAGACGTATAGAATCAAACTCTTATTACGCAGGCGTCAGATAACCTTTTTGCTACAAATTAATTTTATATTTTATTATAAGGAGTAAATTTAAGCTACACAAAATTTCCCATCCGATCCGCCCTATTGTCGATGGCACCAATTGTGCTTATCATAAATTAGCGAGACATTTCCATTATGGCCGGCCACGGTGGTCTAGCGGTTCTAGGCGCTCAGTCCGGAACCGCGCGACTGCTACGGTCGCAGGTTCGAATCCTGCCTCGGGCATGGATGCGTGTGATGTCCTTAGGTTAGTTAGGTTTAAGTAGTTCTAAGTTCTAGGGGACTGATGACCTAAGATGTTAAGTCCCATAGTGCTCAGAGCCATTTGAACCATTTACATTATAAAATTAAAGAACATTTCGTGTTTCAAAATAAATTTTCGATTAAAAACTCATTGGAACTAGCAAACGGACTTCACTCTTACCATATCGTTCTGCACTGGCACCGGCACTGTAGCCAGCTACAGATGATGTTTGCGGGTGCAAACCTCAAATTGTGTGATTTTCTTTAATTGTTTCTATGTGCAGCAGCTGTAATTAATGCAGCATCATTTCTGAACATACATGCGATAGTGTACAGAAAAACGGTAATGCTATTATGACGTACCAAAGGAAACATAATGGAGTACATTGACGGGGTACTTTGTAAACATATTTGGTACGAAACTGCACAGCTGTGGGGACTACAGCCCTAGTGTATAGTGCGCGCAAAATGCCATGGCCGCTAGATGCGCAGTCTATATAAGGATATACAGCCTACAGTTGCAGGTTAACTTTATCGTTTACCCAGGTTTCAAAGTTAGTAATAACGCCTTCTTCAGAATCTGCAACAAGTTAATATTATAATGCGCTAGTAAACCCTCCAGCAGGCGCGTCAACTTTCATGACGCCACTAGTCGCGATGTATCTCGTGGATACATGCGACGATTTTTGTGGTTGTTTGTTTGTTTACAGGTTCGTTTTCTTTTGTTTTTGTTTTAAATTGCAGTTACCTTTATTGTTACAGATTTTACAAATACAGAAGTGAACATCAGGCTCATTACACCTTCAAATTAACAGAAATATTTGACATTTTGTAATGGAGAAGTACATGAAATTCTTTTAAAAATTGATTTTATTATAGATACAAATAAATTATTGAACTAATCAAAGCATGTCTCTTTTTACTTATTACCCTCTACAGAAAGACATTGTTCACAAATTATTTTTGCGTGCTTTGGCAAACAAAGATGTGTACCGCATTTTTCACATGTATACTTGCTGAGACAAGTCTTTTTTGTCTCCCTGTAACATGACTGGCACCTTTTTCCTTTCTTGTTTTCTGATTCCAAGGATTGTTCAGCGTTTTCTTGCTCTTATCCTTTAGGTTTGTACTTTACTAGCATTGAACTTATATCATATAGAGTCATAATAAGAGCTCTTCTTTTGAGATGATCTTGCGGTAGAGTCAGAGCCAAAGTTTTGAGGTACTCGCGCCGATTTGAGTATTTATTCTTGTTGCCCAAGAAAATTACTCTTGAGTTGATGCCTGCAATTTTCAACAGGTGGAAAAAAATCACCATAGGCCATCTTCTTGTTGACCTAGCTACATTGTAGGTCGCACAGAGTTTGTCAACTACATCAACTCCAGATTTGTTGTCATTATAGTGTAGAATAATTGCTGGTTTTTTTCTCTAAACCTTCCAAAACCTCGCTTGACGATTCATGCATACTCGAAAGGAGGACTACAGTTTTCCCTTTTTTCGGGACATACGACACAAGGGTTTCATTCTTGCTGTAGCCTAATACGCTATCATATTGCTGTCTACTTTTTGGTGCTACGAAATTCGATGGCAGTTCCTTCTTGTTTTTTCGAATTGTGCCTACAAACGACAGTCTCCCTTCATGCAGTTCTCTTACTAACTGCAAACTAGTGAACCAGTTATCTGCTGTATTGTTTCTACCCAGCCCATATATTGGTTCGGCAAGTCTCAGAACTACTTCTTTGGCGGAGTTGTTATTCTGAAAGGGTCCTTCTGGTTGTAATCCACAAAATATTTCCATGTTGTAAGTATAATAAAGCTTGGCATCACATAGGCAGAAAATTTTGATGCCATATTTAGATGGTTTGGATGGTATGAACTGGTGAAATCCACACCGGCCTCGAAATGCTGGTAGCTGCTCATCAACTGTGACGTTCTGACCGAGGGAGTAATGTGTCTTGCAGTTATTCAAACACATGGTGAACATTTCCCTCACAGCTGCTAATTTGTCTGTCTTGCGCCGTCCTTGTCTTACGGCTCCATCATCAAAACGAACACATCTTATTAGGAACAAGAAACGTTTTTCGGACATGGTCATGCTAAAAATATTCAGACCAAGGTCATCTGCTGTCCAGAAGTCGTGAACATTCTGTCGCCCACCACGGAACACACCAGAAAGGTATAACAAGCCAAGAAAGGCTTTGATTTCGATTGCGTCTGCGTCCTTGCAGTCACTCTCGTGAGCAAAGTTTCCTTTTAGATCAGCTATACGCCTGTTAGTGTTGACCACAATTATTTCTAGGATATCATTACTGATGAATAGGATCCAGCAGTCAATTTCAGTCACCATTTTCTTTACGTCACCAACTACCCCAGGCAGTTTGGTTAGTATATTATGAGGCCGTGTCTGTGTTGCTTTCCAAGGCACTTTCCTCCATTTAGTTCCGTCCTTACCTAAAATAAAAAAATTAGTACATTACACCGTTATTAGATATTGTTATTATTACATCTGAAAGCATATTTGTTGTCTTTTCTACTCACCAAAATAGCAATGTTCATCAGTTTCCTGCACTTCATTATTTTCCTCTTCATCAAATTCATGATCTGTGTCTAAGTCTACAGATCGTGTTTCGAGTATATCTTCGGTTTCTGAATCAGTTTCTGCAAGATCATCTTCATCTTCAATGGATACCTCGTCGTCGAGAAGAAGGCGATGTACTTCTTCCAAATCCTTAGGATTTGCTAGATCATATCGTTTACTCATTTTGAAAGCTACAACGAAACTTTGCTTCATTTAGAAGACAACAACCCAACTGCCGACTTGCGTGCGCTGCAAACAATGCAACAGCTGCAGTCATTAGCGGCGACAAAGCGTTACTCGAGTAGGCGCGCTGTATCTGAGAGATACAGGCAGTACACGTTCCCACACCTGACTTATTTATGACCTTGTCAGTATCGGTATAAGACTGAAATTCCTGTGAAGCAATAAGAAAGGTATGACACAAGATGTCGTGGGCCAGCAAACCATTACCACTGTTCATTGCGGTTATATTAGAGAAAAAGTTGGTCATGTATCTCACAGATACATGCGGGACTGTCGGAGGGTAAATTGTATTACATATGGTCATCCTACAGGATGCAACGTGTAGTACTTGCATAAAATATTATTTAAATGTTTGCCTAAAACAGGCCATGTCCTAAGTCAGCTTCATAAAACTTCATGCATAACCATAAGGTTTTGTCACTTCTATTAAACCAGCTCTAGAAAATTCACTTTAAGCCCGTTGTATGGGCCTCGTCGTGTGACTAGAGACTGCGGACCGCGAGGCCTTCGCGGTCTGCCTCACAGAGGGTGGCGCGCATGCGCGAGACGTATAGAATCAAACTCTTATTACGCACGCGTCAGATGAGCTTTTTGCTATAAATTAATTTTGTATTTTATTATTGTAAGTTTATTACAGTACCCAGCATGACTACGTTTTACATTCTACTACAGAGCTTTCTAATCTGACCAACAAATCTCGTATGAACATCTGTAGGAAAGGATCTATTATTACAGAAACTGTGAGGTCACATACATTATGAATTATTGTAATCCTAGTATAGGCTGGAAGCCTTCGAAGTATGCCCTATTTTTTAGATACAGTTGATCGTTCAGTAAATTGCCTCTATCTGTAATTAGTTGTGCATAAATTTGCAGTTCCTCAAGCGTGTCGAGTCTATAGCCCTTAACTTCATGATGTAGTAGCTCTATGTCACGTAAAGTTTTAGGCGTATGAGCCATTTGCACCAGATGTTCCGCAAAGGCTGACCCCCGTGTTCCTACACCCTTTATTGGAAGATGTTCCTTAAACCTTACTGCTATAGCTCTGCCTGTTTGACCTATGTAATAACATGGGCAATCATCACCTATAATCTTATATACGCCTTATTTCGCTGACTTGTCACCGTCTTTCTCAAGGGAATGAACCAAATTTTGCTTTAAACTATTACTCGTCGAGTAGGAAATTTTAAAACCTGAATTTTTCAACAGGCGCCCTATCTTGTAGGAGACATTACCTATATAAGGAACCGACAACCATTTCCTGGTCTAATCTTGGGTTTGAATATTTGTGTTTACTAAAGTCGTGTTTTCTTATGATATAACTGCCTCACTATCTTTGGATCATAGCCATTATTCTGTGCAATACTCTCGAGAAATTGTAATTCTTTTTCGAGCTTGATGTCTGACAACGGAATAGAAATCGCCCGATGGATACAAGAATAGAAAAACGCCATTTTATGCGCTTGGGGGTGGGTTGAATCGGCCGGGATGATGTTGTCTGAATAAGTTGCCTTCCGGAATATGTTGAACTCTATTTCAGCATCTTTAATAGTCAACATTAAATCAAGATAATTTACTGATCTATCAGCTTATTCCAGTTCTTGTGTGAATTTTATTTTTTCATGTAGACTGTTGAACGTTGCGAATATTTGCTCTATTCCTTCTGGAAAATTATTAACCAGTAGAAGAATATCATCCACGTATCTCGCATAAAAGATGATGATGTTCACTAATTCCGGGTAATTTTGGAAAAAAACCAATTCGAGAGAATTTATAAAAATTTCAGACATGATACATGCAATTGGACTCCCCATAGCTAAGCCACATGGCTGTGAATATAATTTTTTATTGAATGAAAAATAATTGTATTTGAGAGTCGTTCTAAGAAGTAACATTAGCTCATGAATTTCTATGGTGGATAATTTTTTGTGGTACCTTAAGTTATGTTCTATAATGTTCAAGGTTTCATCCACTGGTACGTTTGTGTACAAGCTAATGATGTCAAATAACACCAATTTGGAGTTTTCGAACGGTTTTAAGTCCGTTGATAAAGCTCGTTCCCTCATTGGTTGTTATCGGATATTCATCTTTTGGATCTGCAGCTATTGTTCGTTCTTTCTGCATCTGCAGTTAAATTACAGGATATGGGTTCCCGTTTTTTATTAATACGCTGTTTTTTGGTTTTAGCCAAACATGTTTCAGCACCTCTGTGCTACCATCAGTGGGCTTTTGTTTATCTAAAACTGTAAAAAGTGAAAATACTTTAGGTTATAACTGATTTAACAAAGTGAGGCCTCAAGAAAGTTTTTCTTCATTTTGCTTCTTACCGTGAATTTACATTATATAGTTTTGCAGGACCAACTGTATGGTGTCCGGCACTGATAGCTTGTCATCTGCAAGCCCAACGATTTAAATGTAAATTTCTTCGCGAGTTAACACATCCCTCGATTTTTAAAAAACGGGATTTTTGCCTCTCAAAATGTTCTGCGTATATATTTAATACTACTCACGTTTTGTTGTGACTGTTGCTTCTTCTATTAGGTTCCGAGCACACTGTACACACATATTAATGTACTTTGTCTAATTTCTTTCTTTATAAATGCGTTTTTACTTCGCAAAACGTGATAAGCACTATGGTGTTGTGTTTCCTAAGCCGTCGGCGTTCATTTGTTCTCGAGAGAGTTTGGCACCGAATTTGAATTTTGCTTATTTTATCTCTCTCTCTCTCTCTCTCTGTCTCTGTCTCTGTCTCTCTCTCTCTCTCTCTCTCTCTCTCTCTCTCTCTCTCTCTCTCTGTGTGTGTGTGTGTGTGTATGTGTGTGTGTGTGTTGGGTTAGGTGGTATGATGGAGCATTTCTGAAATCGGTGACTGGCCTTAAAGGGGTACATTCTCTGTGCACCTTTGGTAGGGATTGAAGACTGGATGCCTTTTAGATTTTTTTTTGTGTCATTCCTTTTTTCCGGCCTTTTGAGAAGGTTGCTATGCGAGTTGCCCTGTAAACAACGATCTGTCAGTCGCTCTCTTATTATGATCCACATACAGCTAGTTTGTGAACTTCGTGCGCTCGGTTTGAATCAACACTTTCGGCGACTGCGTTTGAAATTCAGTTGAAATTAAACATTAAGCATTCAATCCTTATGATTTGTCCGTGTTTCTTAAAATTAGTTGCATTATGTTCAGTAATTACTGGAGGTAAATACTTATACTGTATGAGTTAAATTTGAAAGTTTACAAAGAGCGATGCCACTGAACAACTGATGAGCGGAAACGAGCTATTTTCACGCTGTACCCTGTGGCAATCCGAAGGAATGACTTGGATTCCGCGAATGCCTGTAGATTGTTACCTGCCACGTGTTTAGTGCCAGCAGTGAAGTGCAGAGGAGGTGGTATTTT
This sequence comes from Schistocerca nitens, assembly GCF_023898315.1. Taxonomy (NCBI): domain Eukaryota; kingdom Metazoa; phylum Arthropoda; class Insecta; order Orthoptera; family Acrididae; genus Schistocerca; species Schistocerca nitens. Next base: position 409,128,183 of record NC_064622.1, read on the forward strand.
TCGTGGTTACGCTTTATTCCTTTATTGCGCTTAAGTATAACAGTGCACCTGTCATAAAGCTGCATCTGTAGGCGATGTTTTTTGGGCAATAACATTCATGCAATACACTGACCTGTCCAGAATCGCGACTTGAACCTAATAGGACACGTTTGAGATGAGTAAGAACATCGACTTCGCGACAGACTCTTGCTTCCAAAATCACTGCCTTAGCTGGTTTCGGATCTTGAGGAAGAATAGGCTGGCATTCCTCCACAGACCTTCAGACACCTTATTGGAAGTGGCCCAGCGCAGCTATTGCCGCCATAAAGGCGAAGAGTGGCCGAATTCTATATTAATGTCCACTAACAGGTGTCAGTGTACTTTTTAATGGATAGTGTAAGTTAAATTTGAAAGTTTGTAAATATTTAATAGCACGGCACTTGTGTAAAAAATCACTTTGTGAAAATATTGTTCCAAGCCGGATTGCATTAAACGGCTAGTTTAAATTGTTTTGAGTAAAACTATTGAGCGACTTTACGTGTTCTTTTCAATAACTGTTAGTAGTATGTCTTTTAGGATCCCGGCACACTTAATTTATGTTTCTGCCTCACGTAACCGCGGTCAACTACCTACCCATGACGGCAGAAGCCCTGCCCTCCTTATCAGTTAGCTCATCACTATCACCAGTGACACAATGATCCTCGTCAATATCATCAACAACCCATGACCCCTTTTACTCTCACCATCCCCCTTCTCTCCAACCCCTTATTTCTAGCCAATCGACGGCAGGCCTAACCAAGTTGCGCTAGTGGGAAAATAAAAAAGTCCAAGATGGCGGAACCATACCACTTATGCTTTTTAACCCACTCCGCATTATTGCCTCTCCAGTCGATCTCCACACACTATTATAATGAGGTAGTCAGTCTCGTAAGAATTTGCGCCAAGTACGAAGAACAAAGTAAAAAATTACGTAATCTGCACTTGAATAGGCGTCAAGGTCAAAGATATGTAGTATTTTCCGTAACTTTCGCTTGAAAGTTGCAGATATTTGCATGAAACTACGTACACATACATAACTCGGTATTTAAGATGCGTTACGTTACAAATGATGAGTAAAAATACACTCCTGGAAATTGAAATAAGAACACCGTGAATTCATTGTCCCAGGAAGGGGAAACTTTATTGACACATTCCTGGGGTCAGATACATCACATGATCACACTGACAGAACCACAGGCACATAGACACAGGCAACAGAGCATGCACAATGTCGGCACTAGTACAGTGTATATCCACCTTTCGCACCAATGCAGGCTGCTATTCTCCCATGGAGACGATCGTAGAGACGCTGGATGTAGTCCTGTGGAACGGCTTGCCATGCCATTTCCACCTGGCGCCTCAGTTGCACCAGCGTTCGTGCTGGACGTGCAGACCGCGTGAGACGACGCTTCATCCAGTCCCAAACATGCTCAATGGGGGACAGATCCGGAGATCTTGCTGGCCAGGGTAGTTGACTTACACCTTCTAGAGCACGTTGGGTGGCACGGGATACATGCGGACGTGCATTGTCCTGTTGGAACAGCAAGTTCCCTTGCCGGTCTAGGAATGGTAGAACGATGGGTTCGATGACGGTTTGGATGTACCGTGCACTATTCAGTGTCCCCTCGACGATCACCAGTGGTGTACGGCCAGTGTAGGAGATCGCTCCCCACACCATGATGCCGGGTGTTGGCCCTGTGTGCCTCGGTCGTATGCAGTCCTGATTGTGGCGCTCACTTGCACGGCGCCAAACACGCATACGACCATCATTGGCACCAAGGCAGAAGCGACTCTCATCGCTGAAGACGACAAGTCTCCATTCGTCCCTCCATTCACGCCTGTCGCGACACCACTGGAGGCGGGCTGCACGATGTTGGGGCGTGAGCGGAAGACGGCCTAACGGTGTGCGGGACCGTAGCCCAGCTTCATGGAGACGGTTGCGAATGGACCTCGCCGATACCCCAGGAGCAACAGTGTCCCTAATTTGCTGGGAAGTGGCGGTGCGGTCCCCTACGGCACTGCGTAGGATCCTACGGTCTTGGCGTGCATCCGTGCGTCGCTGCGGTCCGGTCCCAGGTCGACGGGCACGTGCACAAATGTGCGCAGCTAGCGCCATTCGACGGCCAACACCGCGGTTCCTGGTGTGTCCGCTGTGCCGTGCGTGTGATCATTGCTTGTACAGCCCTCTCGCAGTGTCCGGAGCAAGTATGGTGGATCTGACACACCGGTGTCAATGTCTTCTTTTTTCCATTTCCAGGAGTGTACCTCCAGGTTCAAAGACATGCATTACTTCCGTAAATCTTTACTTGAAATTGAAAGATATTTGCCGGTCGGTGTGGCCGTGCGGTTCTAGGCGCTTCAGTCTGGAACCGCGTGACCGATCCGGTCGCAGGTTCGAATCCTGCCTCGGGCATGGATGTGTGTGATGTCCTTAGGTTAGTTAGGTTTAAGTATTTCTAAGTTCTAGGTGACTGATGACCACAGATGTTAAGTCCCATAGTGCTCAGAGCCATTTGAACCATTTTTGAAAGATATTTACGTACACGAACACACACACACATCTTAATTTCGCTTTATGTTCGAAAAAAATCTCGATCTAACCTGTTGCTCCAATTTAAAAAAAAAAAATGTGATGGTAGTCGTTAGTTACAGACACAGTGGAGGAACATGTTATGGATATCAGTGCCGTCATTTTCTGGAAGACAGAGGTTGTGGAGCTGAATGCGAGATTTATCTCCTCACGTCTCAGATATCTAATAACACAAAGTTCTGCCTAGTTCGCTAACAGAGAGAGAGAGAGAGCATGTAGCACAAACTATATATTACAAACGGAAACTAGAAGCAGAAAAAGAGTGCAAGCGAAAAGTGCTTTAGACATTAAAATTATTATATTTTTTACATACAATATTTTTATTCATTATCTGAGCAATTACAATGGATCGCTAAATTTCAGCCGAAAAGGGTATATCAAAATAACGAGTAAGGAAAAGTGAGTTCACGTCAGTTATAATTAACAATTTTCTCAAAAGTTTTTCAGGTACTTAAATTATTTTTATTTCTCCAGGTATCTGTATTTTTACAGATATTTACAATAAATTCAATGATCAACACTTTTCATGCGGCAATGGTCCCATGCCAATACATTCACCTCATCCAGAATTGGTACTTTATCCAGAAGTTGTTTAACAGTCGAAACAACGTGTTGCTTTGACCGAATAACAAACTGCACAGCGGATTTTATTTGCGAATCCAGTATACATTTCCTATAACTGTCAATGGATAACCTATTAACAGAAGGTTCTTTCATACCGTTAGCTCTGCACATTATGTGTCCGGACTCCGCCTCAAGAAATATCCAACGTGTTTTGGTTTATCACCGACTAAACTAAACCCATCGTTTAATTTTCGTTAAAAATAACTTCGACAATTAATGCAGCTGCACCATTTCTGATTTCCCAGGTAGTTACTAACCTTAAGTACGCATCTACCGTGCATTCTGCATGGTTTTTCCAAACGCACAATTATTCATCACTTTGAAAAAGTTCTTCTCGAAATCAACTTGCATTCTTGCATTATTGTACATTAATCACAATGTATGACTTCATCTAGAGAGCTCGCCTGATTGATAAAATTCGATTAATCTTTTTTAAAAGATTTTTATTTTGCACACTTAAGAGCAGAGGCACTCTCTGGAAGGACCCATTCAAAATTGGGCACTACAAGATATTCGAATATTGCCCAGACTGTTCACACGAGGATAAATGATGCAAGGTTCATCGATTTTATCAACATAATTGGCTATGAATCTGTTGTTGTCAATAACGTGTCTACAAGAACAATGGACAATACTGCCTCTAGTCCCTCTTCCAACTAAATGAAGTTATTCCTCGAAAGCTTTCTGAGGTATAGGCAAGGAGTAAAATGGCAGTTTTGCAATGCAAATCAAAATACACTCCAAGTGTTGTGCTCTTTAATACATTCCATGCTCCGCAAGCTTTTGGGAACTCAGCCTCTGCAATTGTTTTGCTTCTTAATAGACTTATAAACTTTTCGATTGAAGGTAGGCAATCTTCCAGTAAAATCGATTCGTTGCTCACATATTCATACGGAAAATTTAACTGATCGATAAGTCGGAAATTGCGAGCCGTTGTGGCCGAGCGGTTCTAGGCGCTACAGTCTGGAACCGCGAGACCGCTACGGTCGCAGGTTTGAATCCTGTCTCGGGCATGGCTGTGTGTGATGTCCTTAGGTTAGTTAGGTTTAAGTAGTTCTAGGTGACTGATGACCTCAGAAGTTAAGTCCCATAGTGCTCAGAGCCATTTGAACCCATAAATCGGAAATTCATATTGCACTACCCCTCTTGGTGCAATACACCAACACTTTTCATAAAATATTTGTATTTACCAGTATTAGATGGCAGAGGAGAAAAGCGACCTGGATTTAATTTAATTCTGTTCTTACTACCTGCTGTGTTTTGCACACAAATGTCCATGGTCAAGAAATGTAATAACTGTGGTCTCTGTGCTTAGTATCACCTTCCGCAAACGGTTCCCTGTAAATATGGCAGACCTCTGCCGAGCGAAGGGTTAATTCTTCTCTAGGCCTTATTTCTAGACTTTACATTGTAATAAAAAGTGATTCGCGCTCTCAGCAATTACATACACCTGTTCAGTGAACAACCATGCTATCGCTGCCTCTCTTCAATTTAAATTTGAATATTACTGGTCATAGCCACAGTGTATACAGTAGGCAGTGCTGAATGGTTTATGCAAATGTAACTGGTTGGAATATGAACCAGAGTCACTGCTACGATTGGAGCTAGCAACTGGAAGCAACACACATTCTGTAACAACGTAAATTACAAAAGGTAGCTTCAGTTTTTTGCCAAGCTTTATAAATCTTACAAACTTTCACAAGCTGCGACATTGTCTCTTCTTCCTCTTTATAACAATCTTACTTTTGTCGTGTTCTTCTTTTTATTGCTTTTTATTTCTGTAATGCCTTTTATACGTCATAAGCTTATTACAGATTTCATCTGTTGTATCCCCCTTTATTTTCGCTGTTTCAGTTAATTATTGAAAACTAGTGTATGCTGACATTAGCGACATCTGGTGAACTTACACAAACATCTTGTGGCTACTGTACGGCAGCTTGTTTTTAACAGTAGTGCTACTGACAACATGACTCGTGCATGTGATGTTATTTATATGTATTTGACGATGCTGGTACTGATTCCGCATTTAACATTTGACGATGCCACTATGGCTGCAGTACATTAGGACTTTGTTTTTATGAAACAGGTATGTCTCTTTATATTTATAGCGCACAAATGTAAATTTTGTCAGTACTACTTTTCATTGTGGTCTATGTATTGTTCTTAAGCTGTAGACAGTTTTCGAGTGTATTTATGTTTTTCCCATTTTTTCTGCAGATCTGATGATGTTCATTAAAGACCGAAACCGGTAAATTGTCAACAAAAGTTTGTGACCATAGACGTAAATTAAAGGAAACTTAATCTTACAAACTGTTTCTTGCCGTTAGTCAGTATGTTGTTGACCGATATAAACTGTGCACAGTCAACTAAATGTGAGCCTAATATTTCCTATGAATGAAAATAACGGAGACAGCATTCACATACTACACTTGGAAGGTGACATACAGTAATGCTACTTTTTATAAGCCCTGGAAAGTTTTTCATGCTATGTAAATGACATGTATTAGCAACCTGCAACAGTTCATGTTTCTCCGAACAGTGTTTTGTAATATTCAGTGTCTAACCCGGGATTCTTAGTCATATCTCCCATCATCTTTGACCATACATGCATAATCTGAATACTGGATGCTGTAGTCATTTACAGATATGCCTTCTTTCCATTTTTCGGAAATTTGAACGTGTTTCAGCTCTGCAGCGAATGGCATGCTGGTAAAGTCTGATTTCTTTACCTGTACCTAATATTTAGACACTGGCTGTGCATTCTGATTTACAGTATACAATCATGGTAAGACTAATCACTTAAGACAATCATCATCCTTTGACTTATTTCGGTTTTATCCGCTGTCCCTCTGGGCAGTATCATGTATACTCTTGCATAGAATCCATTATTTTAATTGAAATTAACAGCCAGTCGAACTATTTGCTTGAATGTCCAGCTGTAATCTCCAAGTTTTCTTTACATCAATGATATGAGCTGAATACGGATTATCAATAATTCCAAGTGGTCTTAAACTCGTATTCTTTCTGTTGGGATACATTTACTTTTCTTCGTCTGACACGAACAAGAGAAACTTGCAGGCTAACGAAAAACTGATTTTGAGGGGTTGGTGAATTAGACGAATTTTTTCTCGAAAACATGAAAACAGGGATTCATGAAAAGTCTAGGCTCCTTAAATCCAAGCTTATTATCTGTCACACTACTACGTATTGAACTTCTAAATGCAGACTCGACAGCAACTCATTCAGTATCATCTAATTCAATGTGCTTTGCTGCCAGTTCACTCATTACCATAGTATTACTAGGTTCGACGCTGAAGTTCAGTACAAAAGGGTCTTCTTCTTTGACCAATGCAGATTCTACACTACTTGCAGATTCTCTACTATTCAGTCAGAAGGTAGTAGACCGTAGCTTCTCCTCTGTTCGATCGAGTACTGTTTGCTGATAATGCAATACTGCATGAAAAACTTTGCTGAGCTGCATTCTTAGATATGACAGGGAATGCTACCAACACGTCTAACAAATACTTGATGATAAACTGCACAGGCAGACAAAGACCTTTTTGTCGCGCATGTCCGATTTCGGTATGCTTACGGAGCAACGATGCTGCTCACTACAAGTGCTTTCAGAAAATGCAACATCGAATGGAAAACCCACTTGCATGTTATCAGTAAGCTAGAGTTGTAAACCTGTTAATAGCAAAACATGTATTTGTCGGACTTAATTTTTTTTTTTTTTTTTTGAGAAAAATAGTTGGGCGATGTTGATCACACGATTATATGACGACAGTGTCTTCCATGAGCAGAGTTCCTGATTTTATGCTTGAACCTCCCACCCGAATAATTCCGAATACTTTCGGATAATTCCGAACCTTCCTGCTAAGTCAACAGGGGTTTCTTATCTCGTGTGTGTATTCCTGCTGAATCTGAGCCTATACATGCACATGCTTATCTCGTGTGAAACGTCTTCTCATCTAGTCCACATGAGTTCATAGTCATGTTCCGACAGGCAAATTCACTTCTCGTTTCGTCTTTCTCAAGCAACAGCAGCAATACTGCAGCGTTTGGCCTTGAGCAGAGTTGGCACTGTACGTTAAATTTTATGATACGAAAAAGTTCTTGTGGCGGACCGGATCAAAATACCGACATTTGTTTTTATTTTACACAAACGGCACGAAATCTACATCAATGAGGCACGCAAACATTACACAAAGAATTCCAGATGATGAGATTAACTCAGAGCTCGGACTCTAAAAAGCCTGGCTGATACAAGCAAATAAGTATCGGCTAATGATAATTCTCTCTGCAGCAGTCAAAACATTGCTGCCTAATGCAGATGTTTGAAATATTTACTAAAACTTTAACAACCTATTCTTTGCAACCGATTATGTTCCAAGCAGAATGTGTATTAAATTCGTATGTTTCCACTATGTGCAACAGCAGAAAAAGTCAAAGTCCACTATGGAAATTTGTTATAACAAAATTTATATCTACAGCATTTTATTCTTTCTCCTTTGATTTCCTCTGTAATATGTTATAATGATGAGGCAGATAAGGGAATAATTTTGTGGACATATGTATGTCAGATTAATGTTGAGGCAGAGGTGGAAAGAGAGACATGAAATTTACTATGGTGCATAAATAATAGAAATGGTGACGCCCAAATGGAAGTACTGTACATCACGTTCTGATGAAATTTAATGATGAGGCACAGGTAGAGAGAGAGAGAGAGAGAGAGAGAGAGAAGAAATGATTACTTTGTATAAGAGATCAGATGTGTAAGGAGTATAGGTGAGTACTTGTTACTGGAGTACTTGTTACTTTGGAGTACTTGTTACTTTAGAGTACTTGTTACTTTAGAGTACTTGTTACTTTGGAGTACTTGTTACTTTGGAGTACTTGTTACTGGAGTACTTCACGTTTACCCGTTTAACTGATTACACATACCCGTTTATTCATTTAGCCATTTAGCCGTTTATCCACACAATTACTGGATTACTTTGTAAGAGAGATAAACATGTATAAGGAATACACAATTCAACGTATGAAATACTGATTAATGCGCGCGTACCAGTGGGTGTTTCTGTGTGTGTGTGTGTGTGTGTGTGTGTGTGTGTGGTCTACGAAAGTAATGCTTATCTTTGAACTTGGCGACATTATTACGGATAATTTTAATACTACGCTGATTAAACACAAAGTTTTTTAGATGTAGACAAATTTATAAAAATATCTTTGACTTTCAATGAAAGTTACGGAAATATTGCCTATCTTTCACTTTGTCGCCGATTCGGGCGAAGGTCACGTAATGTTTTATTGCATCTCGCGGAACACGACACCATTGTCACGCTAAAGACTTCCTCATTTTAGTAATACACTGTGATTGACTGGAGAGGAGTAGTAAGGGAGGGGTTAGAAACCACAACTGCCATCTGGAATGTTTTCATTTTTCTATAGCACAACTACGTCACTTTCGCCACCTAGAATCTTGGTTGGCTGGAGATAGGGGGAGGAAGGATTGGAGGTTCGGGTAGGAAGGGGAGGGGGGGAGGGATCGTGACTCGATTATGTCATTGCTAAGGATCATGGTGTCAGCTTTAAGAAGAATGGGTCTTGTAACAACAGGGGTAGGTCAATGATTTGGATCAGTATTATTTAAATTAACGTGTAGTACTTCCCAGACCTGAATAAAACATGACACACTGATGACATGTCGCAACTGTTTGGACAAAGAAGATTATTATTTTTTGTATAATTTGGCATAATAAAATTACCATAGTAATTGTTCATTAGTAGGTACATTATTTGCTGTCTCAGCAAATACCTGATTATTGAATTAGGTGGCCTATGATTTCAGTTCGTCATCATTTCTTCCACAGCTATTTTCAGAAACTAACTATCCTCTATTTGTGTTTGCTTCTTGTTTAATACGGTTAGTATTGCGAATTGTATAGATTCATTCTTGCAGTACTTTGTTTTCTGTTCATGCAATTTGTGTTTAGATATGTTTATAACAGATTGGAAGCACAGAGCATCTAAAACAAGGAGAAGAATTAATATGTTCAGTAAATTAAATAAAGAGGCAGTAGCGTCGTATCTCAATAAGGAACGCGAAATATTTAGCTCCGGAGACGAGCACGTAGAAGAACTGTGACTCAGTTTTAGAATACTGTATTTGACCATGCATTTGACAGATACGTAAGTAGTAGAACAGTTCATGATGGATGGGACCCTCCATTGTATACATTCACTGTAAGCAAACCTCTAAAGAAACAGAGACTACTGTATAACAACTGTAAAGCAACGCGTAGCACTATAGGTAGGGAAATGGTGAACGAAAGGCGTTTGACTGACAAAAGCAATACTTGAAGCCTTCAGTGACTACCATGACCGACCACTGACAAATATTCCAAACCTTTTACGAAACCTTAAGAAGTTCTGGTCATGTGTGAAGACTGTTAGTGGTACCAGAATTAGCGTCCACTTACTCATTGGTAAGACAGGAACTGAAATTGAGAGTAGTGAAGTAAAAGCTTAATTCCACTTCCAAATGTTTCCTCACAAAAGAAAATCCAGGGATACTGCCCCAATTTAAATCTCGCACCACTGCAAAGGTGATTGATATAGCTGAAACTGCTAAAATCTGACAAAGCTCCAGGGCACGACGGAATGGTTATTAGATTGTACACTGAATTTGCGGGTGAGTTAGCCCCTATTTAACCACAATGTATCGTAGATCCATAGAACAAAAGACCATGCCTCGAAGAAGGAACGAAGCGCAGGTGAAGCCCATCTACAAGAAAGGCAGTAGAAGTGATCCGCAAACTTACCGTCCAGTGCCGTTGATATCCATTTATTGCAGAATCTTAGAACATATTGTGTGCTCAAAGATAACGAGGTTTATCGAACAGAATGATCTTCTCCATGCCAACCAGCATCAATTCAGAAGAAATCGATTGCGTGAAACTCATATCGCAGTTTCCTTACATGATAATGATGAAGGCGGTTAGGTAGATGCAGATTTCTCGATTTACGAAAAGCCGTACGGGATAACAAGCAAAATTTGTGTTTGGGTTCGGGATTTCTTGGTCGGCGGGACGCAGTGTGTCATCTTGGTTCGAGAATCACTGCCAGATGTAGAATTAACGTCAGGAGTACCCCAGGGAATTACGTTGTAACACTTTTGTTCACTTAGTATAATAATGGTCTTACAGACAATATTAATAGTAACCTCAGAGTTACCGCAGATGACGCAGCTATCGATAATGAAGTACAATCTGAGAAAAATTGTACACATTTTCAGTAGGGTTTGGATAAGGTTTCAGAGTGGTGCAAAAATTGGCAAATTACTTTAAATATTCAGAAACGTAAAATTGTGTTCTTCAAAAAGCAAAAAAAAAAAAAGTGGTACCCTATGACTACAATAGCAACGAGTCTCAGTATGAAGCGGTCAACTCACAGAAATACCTGTGTATAGTCATTTGTAGGGATATGAAATGGAACATTCACATAGGCTCAGTCATAGTTGAAGAGGTGGGGAAGTGCAATAAGTGTATAAAAGAGATCGTTTGCAAATCACGAGGGTGATCCATCGTAGAATATTGATAAAGTTAGTGAGACCCGTGCTAAATAAGACTGACAGAGGATATTGAAGAGCACGAATGACTTACGGGAAGTGTGACAGAAATGCTGAAAAACCTGAAATGGCAGACACTTGAAGGTAGACGCGAATTATACCGCAAACGTCTTACTAAAATGTTTCAAGAACCAGCTTCAAATGAAGGATCTGTGAATGAGCTACATCCCCCTACATATCGCTCCCCTAGGGATCCTGAGGACAAGATTAGTCTAATTACCTCGCGCACAAATGCGACTCCACAGCCATCCTTCAAACGTTCCGTATGAGAATGGATCCCAGAGAAGTCCTGGTAAAGTCCTGGTAACTGGTACAGTGGGAAGTACCCTCTTTCAGGCACTTCACAGTGGTTTACAGAGTGCCAATATAGATGCAGATGTAGATGTGGAATACTCTACAACACTGATGGCAGTGCAACTTTAGATTTGTCTTTCTCCCTGATTTGTTTAACTTCATGCTTGGTTTTTTTTAAGATGAAACAAGAGACGACATGCTGAAAGGAATACATTTCAGGTAGAGTTAAATTTTCCCCCTATAGTCTTTGCTCCAAAAATCTCTTTCCAGCGTTCTACATGTAATTTCTTTCCCAACACAATGACAGAATTATGTTATGATTAAGCATCTACATCTACACCCGCAAGTGGTGGTATTTCAGATACGACTACTTTTTTCACCCTTTCCTTCTCCATTCACGAGTTGGGCGTGGGAAGTATCACTGCCGGTAAAGTTGCGTCTGAGCCGTAATGTCTCCGACTTTCTCGTCGCGATCATTTCGCGAGACGCACTTTGGAGGAAGCAATAAGTTGCCCGATTCCTCCTAGAACGCGCCGTTTCGGAATTTCCGCAGGTAAATCTCTCTCTGATGCACAACGCCTTTTCTGTGGCGTGTGCCACTGGAGTTTGTTGAACATTTCCGTAACTCTCTTGCACTGAGTAAACGATGATATTGCAAAACCCGCAGCCCTTCGTTGGATCTTCTCTATCTCTGCTTTTAATCCTACTTGCCGAGGATCTCACGCTGATGAATGAGCCTCAATAATTGGTTGAACGAATGTTTCATAAGACACTTCTTTTATGGAAGTATTATGCCCTCCCCCCCCCCCCCTCCCCGTTACCCACCCACCAATGGATCTCAGACTTGCATATGTTTTTCCTGTTATGTGTATTATATAACCATTCCACTTTGGGTTGCTCCGGATATTTACTCGTAGTCAACACTATAAACGAACAGTAGTGTGTCTCTTCCCTTATGTATGCGCAATACATTACATTTATGTACTCTCAAGGTGAACTGCCAGTCCTTGAGTGAATCGTCGATCGTCTGCAGCTCTTCAAGCAGTTCGCTAGCCTTCTGGCCTTGCTATCTTTCGAAACAGCGCGTCTCATAAATGCGGCGACAAACTCCGAGGTGTTTCAAATAATGTTTTGAGGAACAAATCGAGTATAGGAATTCATAAGCCCTCGGGGAAGATCAGTTTGGATTCCGTAGAAATATTGGAACACGTGAAGCAATACTGACCCTACGACTTATCTTAGAAGCTAGATTAACGAAAGGCAAACCTACGTTTCTAGCATTTGTAGACTTAGAGAAAGATTTTGACAACGTTGACTGGAATACTCTCTTTCAAATTCTGAAGGTGGCTGGCGTAAAATACAGGGATCGAAAGGCTATTTACAATTTGCACAGAAACCAGGTGGCAGTTATAAGAGTAGGGGGGGCATGAAAGGGAAGCAGTGGTTGGGAAGGGAGTGACACAGGGTTCTAGCCCTCCCCGATGTTATTCATTCTGTATATTGAGCAAGCAGTGAAGTAAACAAAAGAAAAATTTGGAGTAGGAATTAAAATCCATGAAGAAGAAATAAAAATTTTGAGGTTCACGGATGACATTGTAATTCTGTCAGAGACAGCAAAGGACTTGGAAGAGCAGTTGAACGGAATGTATAGTGTCTTGAAAGGTGGATATAAGATGAAAATCAACAAAAGCAAAGCGAGGATAATGGAATGTAGTCGAATTAAGTCGGATGATGCTCAGTGAATTAGATTAGGAAATGAGACACTTAAAGTAGTAAAGGAGTTTTGCTATTTGGGGAGCAAATTAACTGATGATGGTCGAAGCAGAGAGGATATAAAATGTAGACTGGCAATGGCAAGGAAACCGTTTCTGAAGAAGAGAAATTTGTTAACATCGGGTATAGATTTAAGTGTCAGGAAGTCGTTTCTCAAAGTATTTGTATGGAGTGTAGCCATGTATGGAAGTGAAACATGGACGATAAATAGTTAGGACAAGAAGAGAATAGAAGCTTTCAAAATGTGGTGCGACAGAAGAATGCTGAAGATTAGATGGGTAGATCACATAACTTGGTTCAAATGGCTCTGAGCACTATGGGACTCAACTGCTGAGGTCATTAGTCCCCTAGAACTTAGAACTAGTTAAACCTAACTAACCTAAGGACATCACAAACATCCATGCCCGAGGCAGGATTCGAACCTGCGACCGTAGCGGTCTTGCGGTTCTAGACTGCAGCGCCTTTAACCGCACGGCCACTTCGGCCGGCCGATCACATAACTAATGAGGAGGTTTTGTATAGGATTGGGGAGAAGAGAAGTTTATGGCACAACTTGACTATAAGAAGGGATCGGTTGGCAGGACATGTTCTGAGGCATCAAGGGATCACCAATTTAGTATTGGAGGGCAGTATGGAGGGTAAAAATCGTAGAGGGAGGCCAAGAGGTGAATGAATGCACTAAGCAGAATCAGGAGGATGTAGGTTGCAGTAGGTACTGGGAGATGAAGGAGCTTGCACAGGATAGAGTAGCATGGAGAGCTGCATCAAACCAGTCTCAGAATTGAAGACCACAACAACAAGCGGAAACCCTACCCAACGACGCTACAGAACGTCGAAGTTAATATTACAGCGTAAAGCCGTGTCGGCACGCCAGTCGCGAACGGGAGAGCAGAAAGGACTGTGAAGAAGTCGTCAGCCTATTGCACGCTGACCGACCCCTCTCCAGGACGACAACGCGACACGAGCGCCGCTCCCGACTACCCGCGGTCCAGTTGTACAGCAGCTTGAAGACTAGCAAGTAGATAGAAGCGTCAAAGCTCATTACTTTCCTCGTACATTCTATGTACTTCAATCTTGGAATTGGTAAACTGAAGAACATTGATCATTTTGCATGTCACCCTTTGCTTGCGACATATCTATGTCATTCTAAAAGTTAAGTATTGTCATTTTTCATTTCGTAATAAACTCATTAATCCGATTTGTTTTAATGTTGTCTAGTGACCCGGTCACCTCTTTGGCAACCAACATGGCTTTTTACGCTGACGGACCGTAATGTTTCGTAATGTTGTTCGTTACTCAGCGATCACACATGGTTGCCACTACAACAAGTGGAGAAGATGCACCTAGCTGTTGCGTACAGGACTTGTCTGCTATGAATGCAATACTATGTTGCCTTGGTGGAGGATGGTTTCGGACATGAGCTTCCATCTGCATTTATCACGCGTATATCGAAAACATTGTAGATTTTGGAGAGTTCAAGGAGAAAAATTAAACTACGGGTGGAAACCAGTGTCCAAAACCGTCATCCACCGAGGTAACAGAGCATCTCATTCGTAGGAGACAAATCGTTCTACGCAGCAGCTAGCTCCATTTTCTCCACTGGAGATTGTGACAATCAGTAGCGACCACTGAATAATGAACAACATTGCGGAACGTCTCCCCCACGGTAAAAAGTGGCTCTTGCTGTCGAAGGGGTGGCCTACTGGCAGGCGCCAACGCCTATAACCTCGACGCTCCGTAGCGTCTTTGAATGACGTTTTCGGTTTGTTTCTCAAGACATCCTGTATAATCCCTCGAAATTTGTTGCAGCATATCTCGGACACCCATTGGATAACAGCATCGTCCACGGCTATCTTCACGAAGCTTCCAGTGTTGTCAATAAGGGGCAGACGAATGGAAACGAGACAGATGATAACCAATAATAAGCTATTTATTATTTCAAAAGTAATCGCCGTAACTTTTAATACTTTTATTCCCTTGGGGGACAAGATGCTAAACACCTTCACTGAAAAATACTTCTAGTTGCCTACGGAAACATGATCGCACTCAGGTATGCACCTCTTCCTCTGAAGTAAATCGACGGCCACAAATAGATTTCTTCAGGGCTCTAAAAATATGGAAATCGCTTGGAGAGACATTGGGATTGTTTTTAGGGTTTGTAAGGGCTTCCCAGGGAAACTTCTGGAGGGCATTTCTGTTGTCCAGGTTGTTTCGACTACGCTGCAGAAGTTGCGCCGGGAGGCCCTTACACATCGTCCATAATGTCCCGGTATCTCATCATGCAATTTTCATATTATTGGAGCCCTAAAGATAGGCATTCGTGGAAGCCGATTTCCTCCGAACAAAGAGGAGCACTCATGGGTACAATCTTGGTTCCGCAGGCAGCAGCAAACATTTTTCCATGAAGACACTGACTGTATTGTCTCACAGTGGCAAAAATGTGTTAACAGCTATGGCGTTTTCTTTTGGAATAATAAACAGTTTGCTTGCTTTTTTCCGTCTGCCTCGTTTCCATTTGACTATCCCTCACAATCTGTCATTAACGGGAATCTTTACACTAAAGGCTTTATAGCACTCCCTTGGGACATTCTAAACATTAACTGTACCTTAAATGCGCTATCAAAGTAAGTTGTTGTAACTACCAGCTTCATGCAACACAAAATTCTCGTCACTTCTCTGTGTTACTGTATATCCGGCAGTATAGGCCTTAAATTTACATTTATCACGATTCTAAGCTGGTCAAAAGAATTTCCGTAAAAAGTACACAGAATTTCTCAAATACATGATGTCGTAGAAATAAAATCCCACCTTTTTTAAATGCTTTAGCGACCTTAATATTTCTTTCTTTAACAGAGACTTGCCAACACCTTTTCCTCAAAAAATCTGTCGTAAAGGACCATCGAAACAAGAGCATCACACAGTTGCTGTGAGTTCTTCGAGCAACGTCAGTTTCGTTCCAATCAAGGAGGGAAGAGAGAGGAATTCGGTGATCACAAATGAGGCGAACAATTAGGGCACGCCACTCATTCAGGTAACAAACGTCTGACATCCTGCGAGGACAAGCAAGATGGCGAAGTGTAGCAGCAAATGAATCTATTATTATGGGACAATGTAATCATTTCGCGGCACACAGATTCTCACTCGGTGACTACTGACAGAAAGAAATTTTGAAGGAATAATTCAGTGTTCAGCTACGTATATTCTGCTATGTACACTCCTGGAAACTGAAATAAGAACACCGTGAATTCATTGTCCCAGGAAGGGGAAACTTTATTGACACATTCCTGGGGTCAGATACATCACATGATCACACTGACAGAACCACAGGCACATAGACACAGGCAACAGAGCATGCACAATGTCGGCACTAGTACAGTGTATATCCACCTTTCGCAGCAATGCAGGCTGCTATTCTCCCATGGAGACGATCGTAGAGATGCTGGATGTAGTCCTGCGGAACGGCTTGCCATGCCATTTCCACCTGGCGCCTCAGTTGGACCAGCGTTCGTGCTGGACGTGCAGACCGCGTGAGACGACGCTTCATCCAGTCCCAAACATGCTCAATGGGGGACAGATCCGGAGATCTTGCTGGCCAGGGTAGTTGACTTACACCTTCTAGAGCACGTTGGGTGGCACGGGATACATGCGGACGTGCATTGTCCTGTTGGAACAGCAAGTTCCCTTGCCGGTCTAGGAATGGTAGAAGATATTTCTGTATCTATTGAAGACTCTCCATTGAAGACAAAATGGTATCAAAAAATTTTCAACACGGTCATAATTTTTTCTTACACCCCTTAAGATAGTATTTTCTTAATAAATGCAGATTTTGGACCGAGTCAAATGCGTCCTGAAGTCAAGAAATATTGTATTCATATGGTTACCTAGCTCGATGACTTTCTGGATGCCATGTGAGAGAAGCGCACCTTCATCTTAGCATGGTCGATGTTTTCAGAATCAATTCTAGTTAGTATGCTCGATTCTCTTCATTACGTTTGGACTCTAAATAATGTTCTAGGATATACAAGCAGTTTTTACAAGCAGGACCATCCAGCCAAAATACTTTTCAAAGGAATTTGTTTTGTACTGATGGATTATTTTCCGAGAATGCTATACGTGGGGAGGGCAGTAACAGACTGAGATCTCTGCGTTCTGTTAGAAGCGATGTAGCTACACTGTTGTTAGTAATTCTTTTCTCTTTATAAAGTGGTGGGCCGACTTTCTGACGCCACTTTACGTGTGCAATTACTTTATGTCCACAACAGATCTGTCATCCCATAACTCATTTGTAGATTACCGTTTCTTGCCACTGACCAAAACTATCCTGTCTTTGCTGGGACATTCAAGTGGTTGATTAGTACTGTTCGGGACATTCAAGTGGAAGATTAGTTCTGTTCCATGTCCATAATTATCAATTTTCCTATTCTGTTTTTCCTGAGACTGAATAACTCCTTTAATATTTTTTTTTAATTTTTGCACATGTTAGCAGGGAGCTTTATAATAAACACGAATTAATATGGACCATTGTTTCATTTGATAATTAGATGACCACATAGATTGATAATTCTGTGAGGTTCAACGCCCAAGACTTGTTTGTTAGGACCGCCCGCTCCTGTTAATTACACACTTTATTTTGTTTTCTGTTTACTTGTGCCCACTGTTTATCTATCTTATGGAATCAGAAAATATCTTTCTTGCGGAACAAAACCGGCTGTTTACTCTCACGATGTTATGACTGCTGTAGACAGGGGCTCTCAAGTGAATTCCGTATTTCTAGGTTTCCAGATGGCTTTTGACACCATTCCTCTCTAGCGTTTTCTAATCAAATTGCGTATCTTTGTAGTTCCTTCTCACTTCTGCTTCTGGATTAGTGATTTCCTATGAGAAACACCATAGTCTGTAGCAACTGACGGGCAACCGAACTGATTTATAGGAGTTCCCTAAAGAGGTGTCGTAGACACTGTGCTGTTCTTAAACGATATAGTAGACAATGTGAGTAGCTCTCTTAGATTGTTTTTAGATGATGCTGTCATTTATCGTCTAGAAAAGTCATCAGAAGATCGAAACTAATTGCAAAATGATTTAGAGAATATATCTGTACAGTCTTTTTAACTGATTCAAATTTAGGTTCTTGGTGAAAAATTGTCTGTTGTATGAACTAAACGAAACACTTTTTGGCCGTGTTTCACAAACTTTATTATTATTTTACGACCTAGGTTTCAGGTTGTAACCCGAACCCTAGGTCGTACAGTAACAATAAAGTTTGTGAAACAAAGTTGAAGACTGTTTCGATTAGTTGATGCAATATTTGAACAGTGCAAAAGGTAGAAACTGGCCCTGAACAATAAAAAGTCAGATGCTGCCCAAGAATTCCGTTAAAGTTTTGTTACAAGATAAATCGTTCGACTTTAACGACTGTCCAGAATCATTTCATAGTGTGTAGCAATGCTCAAGGCCAACATTTTGAGCGCTTGGTATTACAACCGTGATACTGAATAGTTGAACCGTACCTGACTGACCTGCTTCCTTATATTTGGTATAATACGTAATAATGAACTTGAACTGGATTCATCACATAGCGAGTACTGTGGGGAAGGCAAATCAGAAACTGAATTTTATTAGTAGAACATTTTGAAGGTGCTTAAGAGAATGACTAAACGACGCTTGTTCATCCTCTTCTGCATATTGCTGAGCGGTACGGGATCCTTACCAGATAGGATTGACGGAGGACATCGAAAATGTTTTGTGTTATCACGAAATAGGAGCAGTGTCACGGATATTATAAGCGAGTTGGGATGGCTACAACGGCTTTTTTCGTTGTGGTGAGATCTTATCACAAAATTACAATCACCAACTTTCTCCTCTGAAAGCCACCTACATAAGAAAAATTGCCCATGGTTCAAATGGCTCTGAGCACTATGGGACTTAACGTCTGAGGTCATCAGTCCCCTAGAACTTATTAGAACTACTTAAACCTAACTAACATAAGGACATCACACACATCCATACCCGAGGCAGGATTTGAACCTGCGACCGTAGCGGTCGCGCGGTTCCGGACTGAAGCGCCTAGAACAGCTCGGCCACACTAGCCGGCAATTGACCATGGTAATAAAGTTAGAGAAATCAGAGGTCGCAATGAAAGATTTAGGTACTATTTTTTCCAACGTACTATTCGAGAGTGGAGCGATCGAGAAATATTGTGAGAATAGTTGTATCAATATTCTGGCAAACACTTGCAATTGCAGCATAATCATATAGATGTATATGTACTAAATTTACCGCCAACAACTATTTTAACATACTATTCTTTCTACTATACTTCACACTTACAGTAAATAAGTCTTTGTTGTTTGATATTTTTCCTGCTGTTGCAAGATTAATAGCCAGCACTGTATATGTAGATTGTTCATCCACGGAGCTGACAAAAGTCACGGGATACCTGCTAATATCGTGTTGAATCTCCTTTGTCACGGTGTAATGCAGAAACTCAACATGGCATCAATTCAACAAGTCGTTGGAAGTCCCCTACAGAAATACTGAGCCATGCTGACTCTATAGCCGTCCATAATTACGAAAGTATTGCTGGTGCAGGATTTTGTGCACGAAATGACCTCTCGATTGTGCCCCATATCGGGCGATGTGAGTGGCCAAATTATTCTCTCGTATTTTCCAGAATGTTCCTCAAATCAGTAGTGAACAATTGTGGCCAGTTGACGTGGTGCGTTGTCATCCATAAAATTCCATCGTTGTTTGTGAACATGAAGCCCATGAACGGCTGAAAATGGTCTCAGAGTAGCCGAACATCACCATTTCCAGTCAATCATTGCTCAGTTGGATCAGAGGTCCCAGTCCGTTCGACGAGGTGTCGCTAGAAAAAAACCGGACTAGTACTGGTGAAACAATAAAACGAATGCAATAAGGCTGAAAGTCGCGTGGCCTGTCACGTGACTCTCGCTCCGCCTACTGCTCGAGTTTCATCTGCCTCCTGCAATCAGTCTGCCCGTGGCGTCTGTTTTAAGTAGTTGACGTTTTGTCTGTGCGTCGGAAAATGTTGAGTGTACAGAAAGAACAGCGTGTTAACATCAAATTTTGTTTCAAACTAGGAAAATCTGCAAGTGAAACGTTTGTAATGTTACAACAAGTGTACGGCGATGATTGTTTATCGCGAACACAAGTGTTTGAGTGGTTTAAACGATTTAAAGATGGCCGCGAAGACACCAGTGATGACACTCGCACTGGCAGACCTTTGTCAGCAAAAACTGATGCAAATATTGAAAAAAATCGGTAAACTTGTTCGACAAGATCGCCGTTTAACAATCAGAGCAGTGTCTGAGTTAACAGGAGTTGACAAGAAAAGTGTTAGGCAGATTCTTCATGAAAGTTTCAACATGAACAAAGTGTGTTCAAAAATGGTTCCAAAGTGTCTCACAATTGAACAGAAGGAACGCCGAAGAATGATTTGTTCTGACATCCTGGAAAACATTGAAAGTGATCCCACCTTCTTACAAAATGTTATTACTTGCGGTGAATCGTGGTTTTTTACTTACGATCCCGAAACTAAACGCCAATCGATGCATTGGAAAACTCCTGGTTCTCCACGACAAAAAAAGCACGAATGTCAAAATCGAAATTCAAGGCAATGATGATTGTTTTTTTGACATCAAAGGGATTGTGCACATTGATTGGGTACCAGAGGGACAAACAGTGAATCAGCATTACTACATTAGCGTCCTGGCTACCCTACGTGAGCGAGTACGGAGAAAACGGAACGATTTGTGGAGAAAAAAGTCATGGATCCTTCACCAAGACAATGCCCCAGCTCACAGTGCGTTCCCATCTTAGATCATCCACCCTACTCACCTGATTTGGCCCCCTGTGACTTTTTTCTTTTCCCTAAAGTCAAGTCAGCTTTGAAAGGAACTAGATTACAGACTGTTGAAGCAGTAAAAGAAAAAGCGACGGAAGTAATGTATGGACTTACCGAAAATGATCTGCAGCATTGCTATGAACAGTGGAAAATTCGTATGGAGCGGTGTAGAGACCGAGGAGGAGAGTACATTGAAGGAGATAACATGAAATTGTAAATAATTGTAAATAAATGTTTTTTCCAGCATCAGCCCGGTTTTTTTCTAGCCGCACCTCGTATGTAAACACAGCTTACACCACTACAGAGCCACTCCCAGCTTGCACAGTGCCTTGTTGACAACTTGGGTCCGTGGGTTCGTGGAGTATGCGCCACACTCGAAAGCCACCATCAGCTCTTACCAACTGAAATTCAGAGTCATCTGACCAGGCCACAATTTTCCAGTAGTCTAGCGTCCAATCGATATCGTCACAAGCTCGGGAGAGGCGCTGCAGGTGATGTCGTGCTGTTAGCAAAGACGCTCGCGTCGGTCGTCTACTGCCATAGCCCATTAACGCCCGATTTCGCCGCTCCGTCCTAACGGATACGTTCGTCGTGCGTCCCACATTGCTTTCTGCGGTTATTTCACGCAGTTTTGGTTGTCTGTTGGCACTGACAACTCTACACAAATACCATTGGTGGTGGTGGTGGTTAGTGTTTAACGTCCCGTCGACAACGAGGTCATTAGAGACGGAGCGCAAGCTCGGGTTAGGGAAGGATTGGGAAGGAAATCGGCCGTGCCCTTTCAAAGGAACCATCCCGGCAGTTGCCTGAAACGATTTAGGGAAATCACGGGAAACCTAAGGATGGCTGGAGACGGGATTGAACCGTCGTCCTCCCGAATGCGAGTCCAGTGTGCTGACCACTGCGCCACCTCGCTCGGTAAATACCATTGTTCTCGGTCGTTAGGTGAAGGCCGTTGGCCACGGTGTAGTCCGTAGTGAGTGGTAATACCTGAAATTTTGTGTTCCAGCCACATTCTTCACACTATGGATCTCGAAGAACCGAATTTCTAACGATTTGTCCCATGCGTCAGGCTGCCTCTACCGTTCTGCGCTCAAAGTCTGTTAATTTTCGTCGTGCGGTCATAATAACGTCGGAAATCTGAAATGAACAACCTGAGAACAAATGACAGCTTCCCCAATGCACTGCACTTCTATATCTTCTGCACGCCATACAGGCGCCATCTGCATATGTACATTTCGCTACCCCATGAATTCAGCACCTCAGTGTATATCTCTGTACTTCAATCACAGTGCTCTAAGAAGTCTGAAGCCCTTCTTTAGGCCCAGATATTCTTGGAAAGTATTCTGATTATCCTTTATTATGGCTTCGATTAACAAGTACAACGTCAGAATTACTTAAATGATTTTTTTGTTTCTTTTTGTATTTATGTTCTTGTGTATATTACTGTGCTCATCTCTTGACAAATGAATCTACAGAGGGGTCCAAAAAATGTATCCACTGTTTAAAAGTCCATAACTGGCAAACTAATTGACGGAGTTGTCTCATCTTTTGTAGTTTAATAGTTTGTAGTTCCGGCAATCGCCTTACAAGTGTTGTATTGCGTTGTTTTGTTTGGTCAGATGACAGTCGCCAGATAGTCAGTGTTTTGTTCTTAGTTGCACCTAGTCACTCGAGTAAACATGGCTGGCGCAGGGCTTACATTCGATGAAAGGAAGTCAGTTTTTAAGTGGTATTTTAAGTACGAAAACGTTAATGAGGTTCAACGGTAATGACGAAATGAGTATCAAACAGAGCCACCGACACGTTTAACGATTCGTCGCATTCGAGACAAATTTGAAACCGAAGGCTGTGTTAAAGATGTACACAAACAACGATCTGGACGACCTGTAACAGTAACAAGTCCAGCTAACTCCCGTCGTGTGTTACAACAACTCACTCTTTCACCACAGAAGTCTGTGAGACAGTGTGCCCGTGAAACTGGAGTGAGTCGCTCAAGTGTTCGGCGAATTTTGAAGACAGAAAAGTGGAAGTGCTATATCCCACGATTGCTACACGCAATGAACGGGGACGACCCAGAGCGTAGAATGGAGCTCTGCGGGTGGTTTACTGACATGGTTCGCAACGATGAAGAGTTTGCAGAGATGATTGTGTGGTCTGATGAGGCACAGTTCAAGCTCAATGGTACAGTAAATAGCCACAATTCCAGCTACTGGGCGCCGAAAATCCGAACATCCATGTAGACAAAGCCGTGAATTTGCCAGGAGTAAATGTGTGGTGTGGGTTGTCTTACCGGGGCTTGATTGACCCATTCTCCTTTGACGGTATAGTTACCGGTGAGATGTACCTTCAGAAACTTCAGGCATCCATTTTACCCGCCATCCGAGACTTGTATGGAGACGGAAGAGTTTACTTTCAACAAGATGATGCCCCAGCCCACTACCAAAATCGTGTTAGGGCGTATCTCGACCAAAATCTACCAGGAAGATGGATAGGCCGTAGAGGTACTGTGGAGTATCAAAAATGGTTCAAATGGCTCTGAGCACTATGAGACTTAACTTCTTTGGTCATCAGTCCCCTAGAACTTAGAACCACTTAAACCTAACTAACCTAAGGACATCACACACATCCATGCCCGAAGCAGGATTCGAACCTGCGACCGTAGTGGTCGCGCGGTTCCAGACTGTAGCGCCTAGAACCGCTCGACCACTCCGGCCGGCTGTGGAGTATCCACCACGTTCCCCAGACCTAACTCCTCTGGACTTTTACCTGTGGGGAACACTAAAGGACGTCGTTTGTCGACAAAAGCCACGCACATTGGATGAACTTCGAGAATCCATCGTACATTCAAGTGCAAATATCCAACTGAACACGTAGCAGTCAGTAGTTCGTTCTGCAGTTCGGCGGCATCGTTTGTGTGTGGATGTTAATGGTGACCATTTCATACATCTACAGTGATATCTTTAGGTTGGGCTTTAAGCTACACTTTCACTAAAAATGAGACAACTCCATCAATTAGATTGCAAGTTATGGACTTTTAAACAGTGGATACATTTTTTTGGACGCCTCTGTATTTCTCCACAATATCAGTCGACAGTGAGAGTCTTTTGAGGCATGCATGCTGACGAGTAATGCATTGCGGGAATGTGAAAACAGCCTAGGTATTGAGGACAGTAGCCCGGTCGTCGTCCGTGGCAGCGGGACTGAAATCGACATCTACATTTACGTCTACATAGATACTCCGCAAGCCACCGAAGGCACCCTATACCACTACTAGTCACTTCCTTTCCTGCTCCACTCGGCAGTAGAGCAAGGGGAAAGCGACTGTCTACATGCCTCCGTATGAGCTCTAATTTCTCGTATCTTATCTTCGTGATTTTTACTCGCAGTCTATGTTGGTGGCAGTACAATCGTTGTCAGTCAGTTCAAATGCAAGTTCCCTAAATTTTCTCAGTAGTTTTTCTCGAAAAGAACGTCGCCTTCCCTTCAAGGGTTCTCATTTGAGTTCCCGAAGCGTGTCCGTAACAACTATATGTTGTTTGAACCTACCGGTAACAAATTTAGCAGCCCTCCTCTGAACTGTCTTGCTTCAATCCAACCTGGCACGGGTCCTAAACACTCGAGCGGCACTCAAGAATAGGTTGCACCAGCTTCCTATATGCGGTCTCCTTTACGGATGAACCACTCTTTCCTAAAATTCTCCCAGTTGACCGAAGTCGACCATTCAACTTCTCTACTACGGGTCTCACACGCTCGTTCCATTTCGTATCGTCTGGAAACGTTACACCTAGATATTTCTTCGACTTGACTGTGTCAAGCCGGACACTATGGCACACTCCCAAAATCGTACTATGCGGCGTGGACTTTTTGCTGGCCAGGGGCTGACGGCATGCTGCTAATTGGCTAATGACGTCATCACAAATATGGCTTAGGACCGATTCACATTTTAAGATCTGTCTACGCATATCTCTTATGCGGAAGCAAATCGGTGTGTGCGGACGTGAAATCTGCCACTTATTTTACCACGAGGACACGCGAAATTACCGTCAGGTGGCTCATTTGTTTGTAGCAAGTAAAGAATATTACAGCTGAGAAAAGGGGTTGGGTTGTTTTGGGGGGAGGAGACCATACAGTGAGGTCATCGGTCTCATCGGATTAGTGAAGGGCGGGGAAGGAAGTCGGCCGTGCCCTTTCGAAGGAACCATCCCGGAATTTGCCCGGAGTGATTTAGAGAAATCACGGAAAACCTGAATCAAAATGGCCGGACGCGGGATCGAACCGTCGTCCTCCCGAATGTGAGTCCAGTGTGCTATCCACTGCTCCAACTCGCTCGGTGCTGGGAAAAAAAAATGCTTCAAATGGCTCTGAACACTATGGGACTTAACTTCTGAGGTCATCAGTCCCCTAGAACTTAGAACTACTTAAACCTAACTAACCTAAGGACATCACCCACATCCACGTCCGAGGCAGGATTCGAACCTGATTCCGTAAAGGTCGCGCGGTTCCAGACTGTAGCGCCTAGAATCGCTCGGCCACTCTAACCGGCTGCTGGGAAAAGATCTGCAATATAAAATTCAACCGTTTGCCTGACATCTAAAACTCAAGTAAAAACTTGCCTTATTAACCACCAGGATTGTTAGATTTGACATTGTAAATTACTGTCAGCAGTAATGTTCATATTACAGCCTATAGATTTTTCAGTGTTTTCCATTATCTAGACAGGTGATACAGTTCTCTGACATCATAGAAGTTACCTTGATGACTAGGATGAAGAGGTTGATAAGAACAACTCAGTGGTGAAAGATGACTAGCGGCGACTTATTTCAATAAATAACGTATTAGCAATCGGTATGACCGCGACAGCAAGCTTACCAGTGTGTCCCAAAACATTGCGCATAAAAACGGGATTTCTCGGTGATATCCCGCGTTTTATTGGTGATAAAAAGGTACGGTCACGTGTTTTGGATAGCCTTTATGCTAGGAACCACTTGCGTGCTCAACAGACGGTGTGTTTGTCACTATCCTACAGTATAAGGTCAATACTGCGCACTTCCTCCTGCTTAGGTAAATGAAGAAAATCGGTTAGTTCTTCTTGCATTTGATGTGGTCAACGGTGGGCTTAATGGGCGCTTGTGGAGGCACAATTAGTTCATGGACAGTTCCTCGGAAAACGAAAAAACAAGGATTTTTAGTATATTTCACCAGCGGTGCAAAACCCATCCGAGTATTCCAAGACGGCTATGCGCAGCAGATGATTGAATCTCTTTCCATATTCATAAGATCTCGATCTCGAACAGCCTTGAAAATTTCCCAGTTGCAGAGGTCCAAAGTTACCCTACTCGCACAGGTAAAATACGCACATAAAATTTAAATAAATTGGTTAATGGTAGGTATACCAGTGGTGAAACCATGATTTACTTAGACTGAAGCGTATACCCGTGAATGAATGACTGAATGATGCATTTGCCTAAATTCATGGGCAGTCCCTGAGAAAACACCCCCCTCCCCCACCCCCAAAAAAGCTTTTTTCGACACTTTTTCGCCATCAGCTGTGTACCAATCCGATTCGCAGATTGCAAGATGGCTGTGCACAGAAATTGGCTGTAATTTTTACGACATATTTTTAAGATTCCGGTCTCGAATAGTCTTGAAAATTTTCTGGATAGATTCAAAGTTACTCTGCTTGTGCACTTAAAATACGCACATAACACCCTGTGTGAGGCGAAAACTGCGTTTATGAAGTGACGTAGCTCTGACAAAATGATGTAAAGTGTCTCCTTTAGGGTTCTCGGATCTCCATGTTGTATTACTGAAGCACATGCAAAATTTTTGTGTACGTAAAATAAGTTTTGCGTCATTTCAGTTTTACGTAAGTAAACTATCAAAATTTTACTGATCCTTCGAGGTCTGTTCATATGAAATGCTTTGATGTGGCAGGGAAAAGAAGGGAACCAGCGGAGAAATGCTCCTGTCGCAGCACAAAAAAGGTGAATACGTTCCTGTATATTTAAAAGACTCTGACTGAAAAGTGGGGGTACCAGCTGACTCTTTTCACCTTCCTCAGCACCTTTAAAAACGCTCCCAAAAATTTTGGCCAGCGAAAATATTCACGTTTTTTTATGCTGGTAGAGAAGGAGACAGTGGCAGCAGGAAAGAGACGGATAAGTAACAAATACTGTTGAAGACAGTAGACAGTGAGTATGGTATAGAAAGAGCGAAGGAGACAATGACAGCGTGTTAAAAATTTAGGGACACAATGGCAGTGGAACATAGTACACACTGATAGAACACTTCCAGGAAAAGAGTGGGGGAGACAGTGCCAGTGGGAAAGGTATAGAGAGAAGCAGAAAATGGAAGTGGGTGAGAGCCAGTGATGATCAGAGGCGGAGTCTATGACAGTGACAACGAGGAAGAGATAGACTGTTTCAGTGAGAAGAGACACTAGCAGTGGGTAGGAATGAATAAGCAGCAGTAAGATGAAGATGACAGAGATGGTGAGAGGAGACAGTAGTAGTACGACGGAACGAGGGCGACTGTGACTGTGAGACAGAAGACAGCGACAGTTGGAGAGCCACAAAAAGATAATGACGATGATTTGTCCCGAATGAGTGTGTGGGAATGGGCAATTTGGAGTGGTGGTTTAGAGGGTGTAAGCGAGTTACAGTTAAGGCAGCTGTGGGACTGAAATGTGAGATGTATATTAAAAACAGTGCAAATGTGTTCGCACGGCAATATTTTCGCGAAAATTTTTGAAGGTGTTGAGGAAGGTAACCTGATGCAGCTGGTACCCCACTTTTCAGTTAGAGTCTTTTAATAAAGAGGAGGATATTCCCCTATTTGGTGTTCCGATAGGAGCATTTTTCCGTTGGTTCAATTTGGTATCTATGTTAGTACCATAGCACCTGTCAGAACCACTTATCAGTGACCTCACAGAAACAGCCAGAAGTAGCTGCTTCAATCTGCTAATCTATAAGTTGCCCCATCCCACATCCCTGAAGTCTCTGCTCCATGATGTGAGTTGCAGAACACTGTGTGAATGAATGAATGATAAAAAAACACATCGGAAAATAGAAGTTACTACTCTTGCGGCTACCAGTAACAGAGTAACGAGGAAATAAACTCTTTGAGGCCACTACACCACAAGATGTGGTGAAAAGTAATCAGCCACGTAGATATAAATTAACTTCATAGAAGAAAAGTCAGTAGTAATCAGTGTCTTGACAGTCTACGTCTTAGACGCTTTTCTTAATTTTTTTCCCCCAAGCGTAGGGGCAATATTGAGTATAGAAGTACTATTTCTACAATGAAATTGGACGTTTATGGATAAATCGGTTCAGTGATTATGTTACATTAACTTCGAGGATAGGTTATCTACCGTGAAACTGACAGGTCTAGCAAACAGAGGTATCGTCCCAAAGGGACACAGCGACCGTTGTAATTAACGAACAATGAAACCACGACGCACAAAGTGGTGTGTTGACAATGGTGCCGAGCGACGCTTTAGAACTCTGATGTGCTGTCAGCAGAGCAATGAATATCGGAGGATGCTCACGTTTGATGAATGGAACTAGTCAAATATATAATACGCGAGCTCTGGCTGTTTTTCTGTACATTGATAGTTCTAGCCTGCAGGTTCGATTCTGAGAGGGGGAAGGGGAGTGGGGGACGTCTGTCGTAATGACCACGAGGAGAAAATTCGTGAAATTAGAGCCAATACGGAGGCTTATCGAAATCATCAGAGTTCGCGGACTCAGCTAGAGGTACAAAAAGTACTCTCCGCCATACGACATTAGGTGACATGCGGAGTATGATATAGGTGCTATCAGTGCTTGCTAAATCGTTTCAGCATAACTTCGAAGAAATTGCTGTTCAGATAAATGCATCATTCGCAAAGCAAAGCAGCGGGCCGAAAATTTGAGAAGCACCGTATTGTGAGACTGCTTTAAGGATTATAATAACAACAGACTTCCACAACTTCATAATTTATAAGAAATAATATCAAAGTATGCATTTACCATTGTCGGTATTTCGCGTAGTTGTGAGACTGTGAACACAGGTCTGTACGCTATCACTGTACGAGGATATAAATAGTCCACTTTCGAGGAAGTCACATTTCCTGTTAATTTGTAGCACTCGGTGCCTCAGTCGGTAAAAATGAAATCCTTATAGTATCAGTCTGTCGTCCTTCGTCGGTCGGCCTGTTTTTCCCCCATCTACGTGACATAATTTGATACTCAAAAACTTACTCAGCTATACACATTATTAAGTTTATACAGAACACTCAGACCATTAATCCATTACGCACTTGTCCACTTATTTCTTAGTGTAGCATCTTTTCCCTTCTATGCTGACCCTCCTCAACTTCCGTGGTTTTCCAGTTCCACTAGTGGCCTCAAGAGCATAGTCAGTTTTTTTTAAAAAAAAATACACTTTTCCCGTTCCACATGATGATGATGACATTTGGTTTTTGCGGCACTCAGATGCGTAATTCCCAGCGCCCATACAGTGTCCCAATCTGTTCCAGTCTCGCCGCTTTCTCGAATGGTGATGAAATGATGAGGACAACACAAACATCCAGTCCCGGGCAGAGAAAATCTCTGACCCGGCCGGAATGGAACTTGGGACCCGTGATCCAGAGGCAGCAACGCTAGGCACTAGCTCACGAGCTGCGGACGTGGCCCTTCCAGGCAAAGCTCTTTCCACCATGTAACATTGTGACCATCATCCTAATATCGATATAAATCAGTTCAGGCGATGGCAGCGTTACCTGGCGAGGAATGACTGCTAGTCAGAAACACTCACGGTGCAGGTAGTATCACAGAGTGTGCCGTCCGTGTGTACAGTGGGTAAGACGACCGATCTGCTTGAGTTTCACCGAGGGCAGATTGTGATGGCCCGGAGGCTCGGCACGAGCATATCCGAAACTGCTCGCCGGCCAGTGTGGCCGAGCGGATCTAGGCGCTTCAGTCTGGAACCGCGCGACCGCTACGGTCGCAGGTTCGAATCCTGCCTCCGGCATGGTTGTGTGTGATGTCCTTAGGTTAGTTAGGTTTAAGTAGTTCTAAGTTCTAGGGGACTGATGACCTCAGATGTTAAGTCCCATAGAGCTCAGAGCCAATTGAACCATTTGAACCGAAACTGCTCGACTTGTCGGATGTTCGAGGAGTTCTGTGGTGAGTGTCTTCAACACGTGACGAAGCCAAAGTGAAACCACGTCCAGAAGTCGTGGGATTGGGGACGACCTCTCATTACAGATGTCGGACGTCGTAGACCGGGCAGACTTTTAAAGACACGACAGGCGACGAACTGTGGCGGAACTAACATCAGACTTTAATGCTGGGCCGATTACAACCGTGTCTGAACACACCGTGCACCGAACACTCCTAGCAATGGGCCTCCGCAGCAGACGACCAACGCATGTGCCAGTGTTAACACAACGACGTCGGCAACTACGATTTAAATGGGCACGTGACCATCGGCACACGACGTTGGCATAGTGGAGGAGCGTTGCATGGCCCGATGGTTCCCGATACATTCTTCATCATGCCGATGGTAGGGCGCGAATCCGTCATCTCCCGGGAGACCAGCTCCGAAACAAAATGGCCCTGAGCATTATGGAACTTAACTTCTGAGGTCATCAGTCCCATAGAACTTAGAACTACTTAAACCTGACTAACCTATGGACATCATACACGTCCATGCCCGAGACAGGGTCCGAACCTGCGACCGTAGCGGTCGCACGGTACCAGACTGTAGCGCCTAGAACTGCTCGGCCAACACCGGCCAACCAGCTCCGTAACATCTGTACAGCAGGCGGCGGGTCTATTATGCCCTGGGGAATATTAATGTAGTTGTCAATGGGTTCAGTGGAGTCCGTCCAAGGCACCATGACGCTCAAGGAGTACACTTGCTGCAGACCACGTACACCCCTTCATGACGATCATTATTCCAGACGGCAGTAGCATCTTTCAACAAGATAATGCGCCTTGTCACGAGGACAGGAATGTGATGGAGTGATTCGAGGAAACAGTTGCGAGTTCCAATTGATGTGCTGGACCCTAACACATCAGATCTGAACGCGATCGAGCACTTCTAGGGTGTGGTTGAACGTGTCGTCAGAGCTCTTCGCCCCCCACCCCGCGATTTATGGGAATTATATGACTTGTGTATGCAGATGCGGATCCAACTCTCTCCAACGACCTACCCCGACCCCATTGCTTTCATGCCACGATGCGCCGACGGTGTTATCCGTCCCAAAGGTGGACAAACTGGCTACTACACTACTGGCCATTAAAATTGCTACACCAAGAAGAAATGCAGATGGTAAACGGGTATTCATTGGACAAATATATTATACTAGAACTGACATCTGATTAACTTTCACTCAATTTGTGTCCATAGATCCTGAGAGATCAGTACCCAGAACAACCGCCTCTGGCCGTAATAACGGCCTTCATACGCCAGGGCGTTGAGTCAAACAGAGCTTGGATGAGGTCTTTCTGTATCGAGAAAGACCCGTACAGGACCTGTAACATGCGGTAATGCATTTTCCTGCTGAAATGTACGGTTTCGCAAGGATCGAATGAAGGGTAGAGCCAAGGTTCGTAACACATATTAAATGTAACGTCCACTGTGCAAAGTGCCGTCATTGCGAACAAGAGGTGACCGAGACGTGTAACCAATGGCACCCCATACCATCACGCCGGGTGATACGCCAGTATGGCGATGACGAATACACGCTTCCAATGTGCGTTCACCGCGATGTCGCCAGACACGGATGCCACCATTATGATGCTGTAAACAGAACCTGGATTCATCCGAAAAAATGACGTTTTGCCATTCGTGCACCCAGGTTCGTCGTTGAGTACACCATCGCAGGCGCTACTGTCTGTGATGCAGCGTCAAGCGTAACCGCAGCCGTGGTCTCCGAGCTGATAGTCCATGCTGCTGCAAACGTAGTCGAACTGTTCGTGCAGATGGCTGTTGTCTTGCAAACGTCCCCATCTGTTGACTCAGGGATCGAGACGTCGCTGCACGATCCGTTACAGCCATGCGCATAAACTGCTTGTCATCTCGAGTGCTAGTAATACGAGGCTGTTGGGATCCAGCACGGCGTTGCGTATTTCCCTCCTGAACCCACCGATTCCATATTCTGCTAACAGTCATCGGATCCCGACCAACGCGAGCACCAATGTAGCGATACGATAAACCGCAATCGCGATAGGCTACAATCCGACCTTTATCAAAGTCGGAAGCGTGATGGTACGCATTTCTCCTCCTTACACGAGGCATCACATCAACGTTTCACCAGGCAACGCCGGTTAACCGCTGTTTGTGTATGAGAAATCGGTTGGAAACCTTCCTCATTTCAGCACGTTGAAGGTGTCGCCACCGGCACCAACCTTGTGTGAATGCTCTGAAAAGCTAATCATGTGCATATCACAGCATCTTCTTCCTGTCGGTTAAATTTCGCGTCTGTAGCACGTCATCCTTGTAAAGTAGCAATTTTAATGGTCAGTAGTGTAGGTAGGTGGTCAAAATGTTCTGACTGATCGGTGTATGCAACCTGTCTTTTGATTTTATGGTCTTCCTCATGTGTGATTCTTGCCAGTAAAATCTCTTTCAACAATGGCGAGCGGCTTCGAAAGAAATCTCCTCCTCCATTCAAATAAAAATCACGCTATTAATCTCGATACTGAATCTATGAAATGAAGTACCTTACTTCAGAATTATGGTAGTCAATGCAACAACGAGAATATGGATATAATGCACACGCAAACTGACGTTAGACACTATGCTTTTGATTATATTCAGTTTAAAACCGAAAATTGAGTTAACATATCAGTTCTACCAGCATGTATCTGAAACCGTTGTGCAGAGTTTTGCAGTGTTCTCCTTCCAACATTTTGCTGTTCAAGTTATCGACGAGTCCAGAAACTTCTTCACGATTTTCTCCGCTTTTCTTCGACCATCGCTAACAGATTTAACGCAGCTATTTTACGCGCGTCCATTTTCCTAAACACAATGTGTGATTTGAACGCCATATGCGGTCGGGAACAACGTTAGACAACGCTGAGGTTGCAAATCACGATGAGATGCACGTTTCGTGAGACGTAGCAGGCCGTTTCAGAGCGTGCAGCAATCACGATAGACATCACGTCTAGCGTGCTTCTCGATGACAAACACGTCTCGTCTGATGACGACTTTAATGTTTGGAAGAAGCTACGTTCACTTTCGGCTTACCCCGGAACCGACGTCAAAATGAAGTGTCATTCTGTGCAACTGACGCCATTCTGATTTCGCGATTTTTAACTTGCAGTGTGCCATTTCTTTATAACGGAACACTGAAGATTCATCGCACACACGTCACTCTTGGTACGAGCTATTATAATGAAATGTCAGTTAATTTTGGCATTCAGTGCCTTCAGGAGATATTAGGATGAACAACACTGAACTCTAAAGCAGTGTGTGGTTGCTATAGCGTAGTAGCTAAGGCTGTCGATTTGCAGAATCAAAGGAAGTAGGTTCACATCATACTATTGAGCTGTATTTTTTTCATCTGAGCGTTTTTAACACGTTCTGATACTTTCTTATGAAAGTTTTTTTTGGTCATCAGTCTACTGAATGGTTTGATACGGCCCGCCACGAATTCCTTTCCTGTGCTAACCTCTTCATCTCAGAGTAGCACTTGCAACCTACGTCCTCAATTATTTGCTTGACGTATTCCAATCTCTGTCTTCCTCTACAGTTTTTGCCCTCTACAGCTCCCTCTAGCACCACGGAAGTCATTCCCTCATGTCTTAGCAGATGTCTTATCATCCTGTCCCTTCTCCTTATCAGTGTTTTCCACATATTCCTTTCCTCTCCGATTCTGCGTAGAACCTCCTCATTCCTTACCTTATCAGTCCACCTAATTTTCAACATTCGTCTATAGCACCACATCTCAAATGCATCGATTCTCTTCTCTTCCGGTTTTCCCACAGTCCATGTTTCACTACCATACAATGTTGTACTCCAGACGTACATCCTCAGAAATTTCTTCCTCAAATTAAGGCCGGTATTTGATATTAGTAGACTTCTCTTGACCAGAAATGCCTTTTTTGCCATAGCGAGTCTGCTTTTGATGTCCTCCTTGCTCCGTCCGTCATTGGTTATTTTACTGCCTAGGTAGCAGAATTCTTTAACTTCATTGACTTCGTGACCATCAATCCTGATGTTAAATTTCTCTTTGTTCTCATTTCTACTACTTCTCATTACCTTCGTCTTTCTCCGATTTACTCTCAAACCATACTGTGTACTCATTAGACTGTTCATTCCGTTCAGCAGATCATTTAATTCTTCTTCACTTTCACTCAGGATAGCAATGTCATCAGCGAATCGTATCATCGATATCCTTTCACCTTGTATTTTAATTCCACTCCTGAACCTTTCTTTTATTTCCATCATTGCTTCCTCGATGTACAGATTGAAGAGTAGGGGCGAGAGGCAACAGCCTTGTCTTACACCCTTCTTAATACGAGCACTTCGTTCTTGATCGTCCACTCTTATTATTCCCTCTTGGTTGTTGTACATATTGTATATGACCCGTCTCTCCCTATAGCTTACCCCTACTTTTTTCAGAATCTCGAACAGCTTGCACCATTTTATATTGTCGAACGCTTTTTCCAGGTCGACAAATCCTATGAAAGTGTCTTAATGTTTCTTTAGCCTTGCTTCCATTATTAACCATAACGTCAGAATTGCCTCTCTCGTCCCTTTACTTTTCCTAAAGCCAAACTGATCGTCACCTAGCGCATTCTCAATTTTCTTTTCCATTCTTCTGTATATTATTCTTGTAAGCAGCTTCGATGCATGAGCTGTTAAGCTGATTGTGCGATAATTCTCGCACTTGTCAGCTCTTGCCGTCTTCGGAATTGTGTGGATGATGCTTTTCCGAAAGTCAGATGGTATATCGCCAGACTCATATATTCTACACACCAACGTGAATAGTCGTTTTGTTGCCACTTCCCCCAATGATTTTAGAAATTCTGATGGAATGTTATCCATCCCTTCTGCCTTATTTGACCGTAAGTCCTCCAAAGCTCTTTTAAATTCCGATTCTAATACTGTATCCCCTATCTCTTCTAAATCGACTCCTGTTTCTTCTTCTATCACATCAGACAAATCTTCACCCTCATAGAGGCTTTCAATGTATTCTTTCCACCTATCTGCTCTCTCCTCTGCATTTAACAGTGGAATTCCCGTTGCACTCTTAATGTTACCACCGTTGCTTTTAATGTCACCAAAGGTTGTTTTGACTTTCCTGTATGCTGAGTCTGTCCTTCCGACAATCATATCTTTTTCGATGTCTTCACATTTTTCCTGCAGCCATTTCGTCTTAGCTTCCCTGCACTTCCTATTTATTTCATTCCTCAGCGACTTGTATTTCTGTATTCCTGATTTTCCCGGAACATGTTTGTACTTCCTCCTTTCATCAATCAACTGAAGTATTTCTTCTGTTACCCATGATTTCTTCGCAGTTACCTTCTTTGTACCTATGTTTTCCTTCCCAACTGTACTGCCTACTGCGCTATTCCTTATTGCTGTATCCATAGCGTTAGAGAACTTCAAACGTACCTCGTCATTCCTTAGTACTTCCGTATCCCACTTCTTTGCGTATTGATTCTTCCTGACTAATGTCTTGAACTTTAGCCTACTCTTCATCACTACTATATTGTGATCTGAGTCTGTATCTGCTCCTGGGTACGCCTTACAATCCAGTATCTGATTTCGGAATCTCTGTCTGACCATGATGTAATCTAATTGAAATCTTCGCGTATCTCCCGGCCTTTCCCAAGTATACCCCCTCCTCTTGTGATTCTTGAACAGGGTATTCGCTATTACTAGCTGAAACTTGTTACAGAACTCAATTAGTCTTTCTCCTCTTTCATTCCTTGTCCCAAGCCCATATTCTCCTATAACCTTTTCTTCTACTCCTTCCCCTATAACTGCATTCCAGTGGCCCATGACTATTAGATTTTCGTCCCCTTTTACATACTGCATTACCCTTTCAATATCCTCATACACTTTCTCTATCTGTTCATCTTCAGCTTGCGACGTCGGCATGTATACCTGAACTATCGTTGTCGGTGTTGGTCTGCTGTTGATTCTGATTAAAACAACCCGGTCACTCAACCGTTCACAGTAACACACCCTCTGCCCTACCTTCCTATTCATAAGGAATCCTACACCTGTTATACCATTTTCTACTGCTGTTGATATTACCCGATACTCATCTGACCAGAAATCCTTGTCTTCCTTCCACTTCACTTCACTGACCCCTACTATATCTAGATTGAGCCTTTGCATTTCCCTTTTCAGATTTTCTAGTTTCCCTACCACGTTCAAGCTTCTGACATTCCACACCCCGACTCGTAGAACGTTATCCTTTCGTTGATTATTCAATCTTTTTCTCATGGTAACCTCCCCCTTGGCAGTCCCCTCCCGGAGATCCGAATGGGGGACTATTCCAGAATCTTTTGCCAATGGAGAGATCATCATGACACTTCTTCAATTACAGGCCACATGTCCTGTGGATACACGTTACGTGTCTTCAATTCAGTGGTTTCCATTGCCTTCTGCATCCTCATGTCGTTGATCATTGTTGATTCTTCCGCCTTTAGGGGCAATTTCCCACCCCTAGGACAAGAGAGTCCCCTGAACCTCTATCCGCTCCTCCGCCCTCTTTGTCTGACAAGACCGTTGGCAGAATGAGGTTGACTTCTTATGCCGGAAGTCTTCGGCCGCCAATGCTGATTATTTATCAAAATTTAGGCAGTGGCGAGGATCGAACCCGGGACCGAAGACGTTTTGATTATGAATCAAAAACGCTACCCCTAGACCACGGGTATGGAGCCTTATGTAAGTACGTTCTGCAATATTCGACTTTTTTTTCCTGTAATGGTGTACTATCTCAGGAATAGGTTACTTCGACTTTGCGACTTCTATCTGATTAGACAACGAAGGATAAAATTGTTGTGAGTGAATCCAACAGCAATGACATTTATATTCCCTGCTTGTCATAAATATTTGGCTTTCTTTTTTTCAAAATAAGTTGCGATTTCTGAGAATGTGGTTAGCAGGAACCAAAGAGGACAGTTCGTAATGCTAAGAGTCAAGCAAGCAGCAATAAAATTCATATCCTTGCTTTTCACAAATATTTGGCTGTTTATTTCCAAATACACTATGTGATCAAAAGTATCCCAACACCTGGCTGAAAATTACTTAAAAGTTCGTCGCTCCCTCCGTCGGTAATGCTGGAGTTCAGTATGGTGTTGGCCCACCCTTAGCTTTGATGACAGCTTCCACTCTCGCAGGCATACGTTCAATCAGGTGCTGGAAGGTTTCTTGGGAAGTGGCAGCCCATTCTTCACGGAGTGCTGCACTGAGGAGAGGTGTCAATGTCGGTCGGTGAGGCCGGGCACGAATTCGGCGTTCCAAAGCAACCTAAAGGTGTTCTATAAGATTCATTTCAGGACTCTGTGCAGGCCAGTCAATTACAGGGATGTTATTGTCATGTAACCACTCTACGACAGGCCGTGCTCGACCGTGTTGAAAGGTGCAATCGCCATCGCCGTATTGCTCTTCAACACTGGGAAGCAAGAACGTGCTTCATACATCATTGTAGGTCTGAGCTATGATAGTGCCACGCAAAACAACAAGGGTGTCAGCCCCCTCTATGAAAAACTCGACCACACCATAACACCACCGCCTCCGAATTCTACTGTTGGCACTACACACTCTCGCAGATGACGTTCATCGGGCATTCGCCATACCCACACCCTGCCATCGGATCGCCAAAGAAGAGCGGCGCGTTTCGTCACAGGATTATTTGGTAACCGTGATAGCGTTACGGAGATGTTTAATAAACTCAAGTGGCAGACTCTGCAAGAGAGGCGCTCTGCATCACGGTGTAGCTTGCTCGCCAGGTTTCGAGAGGGTGCGTTTCTGGATGAGGTATCGAATATATTGCTTCCCCCTACTTATACCTCCCGAGGAGATCACGAATGTAAAATTAGAGAGATTAGAGCGCGCACGGAGGCTTTCAGACAGTCGTTCTTCCCGCGAACCATACGCGACTGGAACAGGAAAGGGAAGTAATGACAGTGGCACGTAAAGTGCCCTCCGCCACACACCATTGGGTGGCTTGCGGAGTATAAATGTAGATGTAGATAGATTGCGTACCGTGATTCGTCACTAGACACAACGTTTTTCCACTGTTCAATCACCCGATGTTTACATTCTTTACACCAAAGAGGCGTCGTTTAGCATTTACCGAGGTTATGTGTGGCTTATGAGCAGCCGCTCGACCATGAAATCCAAGTTTTCTCACCTCCTGTCTAACTGTCTTAGTACTTGCAGTGGATCCTGATCCAGTTTGGAATTCCTGTGTGATGGTCTGGGTAGATGTCTGCCTATTACACAATCTGAGTCTCTGCAACTGTGGGTGGTCTCTGTCAGTCAACAGACGAGGTCGGCCTGTACGCTTTTGTGCTGTACGTGCCTCTTCCACTTCACTATCACATCGGAAACAGTGGATCTAGGGATGTTTAATAGTGTGGAAATCTCGCGTACAGACATAAGACACAAGTGACACCCAATCACCTGACGCCCTATTCTGCTCTCTCACAATGTATAATGGCTACTGAGGTTGTGTTATAGATGGATGCATGGATCGAGAGGGTTTTAAGGGCGCACGACGGCAAGGTCTTCAGCGCCCGCTCAATAACAGATTGAGATGGGTGTCAAGAAAAGACTCAGATAAGATACAAAATGGCTCTGAGCACTGTAACATCTGTGGTCATCAGTCTCCTAGAACTTAGAACTAGTTAAACCTAACTAACCTAAGGACATCACACAACACCCAGTCATCGCGAGGCAGAGAAAATCCCTGACGCCGCCGGAAATCGAACCCGGGAACCCGGGCGCGGGAAGCGAGAACGCTACCGCACGACCACGAGCTACGGACTCAGATAAGATAAAACAGAACGTAAGACACAGGAAACTAGCTTGGAAAAATATGTGCCCACCCACACCGAAACGTGGGACGAAGCATGCCGCCAGCAGTAAAACATGGACAACTCAGGAAGAAAGTGGTAGAGGGAGCTAAAACAATAAAGCAGATGGTAGTGGCGGGCTGACCGCAAGGAGAAGGGGAGGAGCCAACCACTGTGCAATACACTAAAACCTCCAGCCTAAAAGTTTAGGCCAGAGTCCAGACACATCACAAAACTTTGAAACCCTAGACACACACGTCTCATCGTTAGCTAAAACACAAGGCAGATCCCCATCAACTTGTGCTTGTGCCCTTGCATCACGGTCTGTTAAAATGTGCCGGACAGAGATGTGCACACCACAAGTATCACAAAACGGAGGATCCTCCCGCCGTAATAGAAAGCTATGTGTGAGAGGACAGTGCCCAATCCGAAGACGTGTGAGGCAGAGTACCTGGCAGTAGGTGACAGCACAATGCACTTAATATGAAAAACGTATCTTGTAAGTAGGCTGTTTAGGTTTTCTTATTGGTAACGCCACGTAGCACTCTGTATGAAAATCACTGGCTGTGCTGTGTGCAGTGTGTGGCTAGTTTGTATTGTTGTCTGCCATTGTAGTGTTGGGCAGCTGGATGTTAACAGCGCGTAGCGTTGCGCATTTGGAGGTGAGCCGCCAGCACTGGTGGATGTGGGGAAGTGAGATGGCGGATTTTTGAGAGCGGATGATCTGGACGTGTGTCCATCAGAAACAGTACATTTGTAAGACTGGATGTCATGAACTGCTACATATATTATGACTTTTGAACAATATTAAGGTAAATACATTGTTTGTTGTCCATCAAAATCTTTCTTTTGCTAACTGTGCCTATCAGTAGTTACTGCCTTCAGTAGTTTGAATCTTTTATTTAGCTGGCAGTAGTGGCGCTCGCTGTATTGCGGTAGTTCCAGTAACGAAGATTTTTGTGAGGTAGGTGATTTGTGAAACGTATAGGTTAATTTAGTCAGGGCCATTCTTTTGTACGGATTTTTGAAAGTCAGATTGCGTTGCGCTAAAAATATTGTCTGTCAGTTTAAGCACAGTCATGTATAATTGTTCAACGGGGACGTTTCAATCTTTTTGGGGTTGTCCGGATACTTTTGATCACATAGTGTATGTTGTGATTTCCGAGGACATGGTTAGGCAGGAACCTAAGAGGCCATTTTAAACTGCTGCGAGTGAAATATTTAGCTGCTATTCCTGCGATTTGCGAGGGTCTACTCAGACAGGGAAGAAACTGGTGTCAGTTTCACGCTCGCCTTACTTGAAATGTGCTACTGGACGCGTACACGTCTCTCTGGCGTCACTTTGCCAGTAAGCCTATCGTGTGAGTAGCTTCTGTCGTTGAGACAAGCAGGCAGCTCGGCTCGGCTGTCGGCGTTCCCAGGCGGCCCGCGGCCCCCGGTGCCGGGTCCCTGGTCCCTGCCTCTGGTACCGTAAAGCCGCCGCAGCCGCAGCCGCAGCCGCACAGAACCGTTCGGCCGCGGTTTTGCCGCCGGCAGCGGCGCCAGGCCCATATAAAAAGTGCGGCCGGTCACACCGCACCGCCCCCCGCCTGCCTAGCGAGTTTCTTCCGCCGAGCGCAGCCGCTCACAAGTCGCCTGCACACGTTTTCGGACATTCACTTCTAAATGGTGCCCGTCCCCATCCCCGCTGCCAATAGCCGTATCATCTAATTCCTGGCACGCTTCGTTGATTTCAGCATCGGCCCTCAGCTGCGAAATACACTGCTGGCTATTAAAACTGCCCAGCAACAGGGCCATGTTTTGGGTCTACAGGGTGATCCACGAACATATGCAAATAATATAATATGTTGAAACTTCCTGGCAGATTAAAACTGTGTGCCGGACCGAGACTCGAACTCTGGACTTCTGCCTTTCTCGTCAAGTGCTCTACCAACTGACCTACCCAAGCACGACTCACGCCCCCTCCACACAACTTTACTTCTGACAGTACCTCGTCTCCTACTTTCCAAACTTTACAGAAGCTCTCATGGTCGAGCACTTGTCCGCGAAAGGCAAAGGTCCCGAGTTCGAGTCTCGGTCCGGCACACAGTTTTAATCTGCCAGGAAGTTTCCTATCAGCGCACAATCCGCTGCAGAGTGAAAATCTCATTCTGGAAACATCCCCCAGGCTGTGGCTAAGCAATGTCTCCGCAATATCCTTTCTTTCAGGAGTGCTAGTTCTGCCAGGTTCACAGGAGATCTTCTGTAAAGTTTGGAAAGTAGGAGACGAGGCACTGGCAGAAGTAAAGCTGTGAGGTGGGGCCACGAGTCGTGCTTGTTTAGCTCAGAAGGAGCCGGCATGGTAGCACACCGTGTTCGGTCAGAGGGTTAGCTGCCCTCTGTAATAAAAAAAAAACTGAATTAATCGATCAACAACGAACTTAAATGGATGTCTTACGACGTCCGCCCCGAGCAGATGCAATGAACAATAGCGAACAAAATGAAATTAAAAAAAATGGTAGAGCACTTGCCCGCGAAAGGCAAATGTCCCGAGTTCGAGTCTCGGTCCGGCACACAGTTTTAATCTTCCAGGAACTTTCATATCAGCGCACACTCCGCTTTAGAGTGAAATTCCCATTCTGGAATGTAATATATTATTCTACAAGTATAACTAAAGAAAAGAGTTCATGTAAAAAATAGGTACGCAAATGTTTAGTTGTGGAGGTACCGCTAATAAAAGATTTTGCCTAAAATTTAACAACTTCGCTAATAAGAAGCCATTGCAAAACTGTACGAGGTTAAAGTATAGCACGATTTCCATTTCTTTCGTTTTTATTCCTCTGGTGAATCTAATAAAACATGTCCCAGACGTGTATCCGCGGTAGTTTCCCAGAACATCCAGAGAAAAAAAGATTATTATACAAGTAAATTTGTTTACTTTCGATTAAGAATGTAGAAAAGTTTATGTCATTGTTGGCAACCGTTAGTGAATTGATTCAGTCGTTTCCTAACCTTGAAACGAGTTGGTTTTCTGTATTGCTCAGTGAAAGAACACAATAACAACAGAGTATTTAAGTGAAACCACATAGTAACTGTTCTAGATTATTTATGGAATGGGGATGCGTTTTAAATTTACGACAGAGGAATACGCCAATATGGTGTTTATTTGTGGCAAATGTGATGTGCAGTTAACGAATATCGCGTACGTTATCCAACTCGGAATATTCTGGATGCACGAACCATTAGCGGAGTATTTCGAATGTTATGGGAGACAGGTTCTCTACCTGGCGTTCATAATCCGTACGAGCGCTCGATACGTGAAGACAATGTTGAAGATTTTATGAATGCTGTTCAACGTAGCCCGGGAACCAGTACACGGCGTATCTCTCAACGTTTATGTTGCGAGGTGCCGCGGCTAGCAGTGTATTTAAAACTAAATTCTTCTAGAATCTTCATATGGAAATGATGCTCTAAGCCCCCCCCCCCCTTTTCTAACTCCGACTTTTGCTGTTGCACATGGATTAACAAGAAACGCGAACTGACTGTAATCGACCCTGCAAGTGAAGTAGAAAAGAGTTTGGCACCTGCAATAACTTAATTTGATAGAAATTAATTTGATAAAGGAAAGCTTCATTAACGTAGTGAGAAATGAAAGGGTTGCTCTACCGATCAACAGTATGAAAGTTCTGTCCAAAATAACAATTTGATTTATTATGACTAAACTCAAGCCGCACGGGATTAACCGAGCTGTCTGGGGCGCTACAGTCATGGACTGTGCGGCTGGTCCCGGCGGAGGTTCGAGTCCTCCCTCGGGCATGTATGTGTGTGTTTGTCCTTAGGATAATTTAGGTTAAGTAGTGTGTATGCTTAGGGACTGATGACCTTATCAGTTAAGTCCCGTAAGATTTCACACGTTTGAACAACTAAAATCAAAACAATAAACGAAACACATGAAACATTTACAATACGTCAAATTGGATACTCAAATAAATGCTGTGAAGGTGAAGTTGTATGTAAACTAGATTGTGACATTTATGACCAAGTGGTATGTGGAGCCAATTCCTTGCAACTCAAACCTTAAGAGAAACACCCAGCCAACCCAACATTAATTGCTGCTACAGTAGTGAGAACTCAGACAATGAACACCCAAGACAGAACCACGTTAGAAAGACGGGAACATTCGAACTCTGCTGAGCTCTGATTGTCAGGTAGCATTACTCCCTAATCTGTCGGTACTGCGGACATACATTACCAAGCTGTCTTCTTAACTGAAAGGACACGATCTGGCTGGCATACCGGAGGCGATGGCTGGCTGCTTCGACGTCCTGTCGTGGTGATGATAATGCCGTGAGTATAGCCCTAAACAAATTATCCTGGTCTGGTTGTTCCCAGACTAAAGACTTCCTAGCGAAACAAATACGCCTCTGAGGGAGACGAAGAAGGCTCGCTACACAATCACTGACGGTACAGTGATTGATTTTAACAAGCGAAGTCACACAGTAACTCCAATACAGTCAACTTCAGCCAAA
This sequence comes from Schistocerca nitens, assembly GCF_023898315.1. Taxonomy (NCBI): domain Eukaryota; kingdom Metazoa; phylum Arthropoda; class Insecta; order Orthoptera; family Acrididae; genus Schistocerca; species Schistocerca nitens. Next base: position 409,171,519 of record NC_064622.1, read on the forward strand.
ACTGCTCAAGACGGACAACATAGGCCGCTTGTAAGCAGAACGCTAAATTGCCATTTGTACTCGGAAAAATACATTGAAGTAGAAACGTCAGCAACTTCGTCAAACAGTTACAATTAAATGAAAGTATATAAGCCAGCCAACGGAAGGCAGGCTGTCCAGAGCAGCGAGAGCTAAGTCTTGTAACCTACTCCGACCGAAAGGCAGGAGCCGACTCGTCAAGAGCACCCGTAAAAGCCGAACACAGAAGATTCCCGCCCCCACGACAGTGGCTGTGCTTAATCGTTCCAATTAGCAACTCGAAAACCGGCGGAAAATTCCACTCTATTGCCGAAGCACTACTATTCCACCAATGGAGATACTTGGCGCCAATTTCTGCGCCGATTTTGCTACGTCACGGAGCTATCCCCTGAGCAAGCCAATCACAGTTATGATTTTGCATAAAACACGTGAAATTGCCCGCCAAGACTGCCTGGGAACACAAGTCATTCCCACACCTCGCTGGTAGCCCGTCAGAAAGCGTTTTCACTAAGTTTCTGCGAAGTAACGGAATCTCTAGCCCCAGCCGCTAGTTCAGGCCCCTGTGGGCGTGTCGCCCCCGCTCTTATGACAATGTCGGCGTCTGGAAAGCATCCACTTGACTCCCTCACACCCGTCGGCATAACCCTTTCAAGATCAGCAGAATCCGTCTGTCACCGGACCACCCAGTTGACGAGAGACGCTGTGTGGGAAGTCCGCATGTGAAGCAATAGAAACTTTTCCCCACATGCAATTAGAGAAGAAAATATTCATATATTCTGAGTTCTCAATACTAGCCTTGTAATGACAATACTCGGCCATACTTCCCCAAATCGAATTACTCAGAGTAAGACATAAATATGAGAGGTGGCAAGTCACTTGATGCATCGAAAGGCATGCCACCTCTCAAGGTATTTTACAGTCTAAGGTATGGCGTACACTGAAGTACAGTAATCTGTATCCTTACCATAAACAAAAAGTGCACCATTTACATCCGGGAGATCCTGCCCTCCGATTGGAGTTCTGCAACTGCTTAAATACTGATCGGCGGTTACACAAATACATTTTATTTACTGATGAGGCACATTTTACTCGAGATGGTATAAACAATTTACATAACGAGCACGTATGGTCTGAAGCAAACCCACATGCAACAGAGCAACGCAATTTCCAACAGCGATTTAGCATAAATGTGTTGTTTGGCATAATCGATACACACTTTATTGGACCATTCATTTTCCCAGGACGTCTAACTGACGAGACGTACGTACAATTCCTTCAAGAAGAAATGCCCAGCTTGCTCGAAGATGTTCCACTTGCTAGGCGATTGCAGATGTATTTTCAACATGACGGCGCGCCTTCATGTTTCACCAACGCCGTTATTACTGGTATTAATAATCTGACACATTCATACACTTTCAGTTAACGTTATTATCATCATTTTTCAAAAATTGAATTCTTTACAACTTCTGTTGAAAACTTATCACAATTGTCCGGAATTTAAAAAACAAATTGGGCCAAACGGTTAATAAATTAAAAATTTTACGAAATTACGTCTACTCTTCTCTGGATGTTCTGGAAAACTACTTCAGATAAACATCTGGGACACGTTTTATTAGATTCAGCAGATGAATAACAACGAAATAAATGGAAATCGTGCTTTAGTTTAACGTCATACAGTTTTGTAAAGGCTTCATATTAGCGAAGTTGCTAAATTTCTGGCACAGTCTTTTATTAGCCGTAACTCCGTAACTAAACATTTGCGGACCTATGTTTTTTCTTTATTTTTACTTGCATAATAACATATTAAAATATTTGGATGTCTTCTTGAATCAGCATGTACAGCCTGAACCAATGATGTAGACCCTACCACCGGAGATATTCTGATTAAGTCACACATACACTTCGGTAACAAAAGTCATCGGATAGCGCTGTGCACATATACAGATGGTGGTAGTATCTCATACACAAGACACAAAAGAGCAATGCACTGGCGGGGCTGTCATTTGTAGTCATGTGACTCATGTGAGAAGGTTTCCGACATTATTGTAGCCGCACGACTGAAACTAACAGACTTTGAAAGCAGAATGGTAGCTGGAGCTAGACGCATAGGTCATTTCATTTCTGAAATCGTTAGGAAATTCACTATTCCGAGATCCACAGTGTCAAGAGCGTGCCGAACATACAAACTTTCCTCCACCATGGACAATACAGGGGCCGACGGCCTTCACTTAACGACTGAGAACAGCTGTGTTTGTGTAGAGTTGTCAGTGCCAAGAGAAGAGGAACACTACGTCAAATAACTGCAGAAATCAATGTGGGGCGTATGACGAACGTATTCGTTAGGACACTGCGGGGATATTTGGTGGCAATGGGCTATTGCAGCAGACGACCGAAGCGAGTGCCTCAGCTAATAGCACCACATCGTCTACAGCGTCTCTATTGGGCTCGTGACCGTATCTGTTGGACCCAGACGACTGGAAAGCCGTGGTCTGGTCAGATGAATCCCGATTTCAATTGCTAATACAGGGTGTTTCAAAAATGACCGGTATATTTGAAACGGCAATAAAAACTAAACGAGCAGCGATAGAAATACACCGTTTGTTGCAATATGCTTGGGACAACAGTACATTTCCAGGCAGACAAACTTTCGAAATTACAGTAGTTACAATTTTCGACAACAGATGGCGCTGCGGTCTGGGAAACTCTATAGTACGATATTTTCCACATATCCACCATGCGTAGCAATAATATGGCGTAGTCTCTGAATGAAATTACCCGAAACCTTTGACAACGTGTCTGGCGGAATGGCTTCACATGCAGATGAGATGTACTGCTTCAACTGTTCAATTGTTTCTGGATTCTGGCGGTACACCTGGTCTTTCAAGTGTCCCCCACAGAAAGAAGTCACAGGGGTTCATGTCTGGCGAATAGGGAGGCCAATCCACGCCGCCTCCTGTATGTTTCGGATAGCCCAAAGCAATCACACGACCATGGAAATATTCATTCAGGAAATTAAAGACGTCGGTCGTGCAATGTGGCCGGGCACCATCTTGCATAAACCACGAGGTGTTCGCAGTGTCGTCTAAGGCAGTTTGTACCACCACAAATTCACGAAGAATGTCCAGATAGCGTGATGCAGTAATCGTTTCGGATCTGAAAAATGGGCCAATGATTCCTTTGGAAGAAATAGCGGCCCAGACCAGTACTTTTTGAGGATGCAGGGACGATGGGACTGCAACATGGGGCTTTTCGGTTCCCCATATGCGCCAGTTCTGTTTATTGACGAAGCCGTCCAGGTAAAAATAAGCCTCGTCAGTAAACCAAATGCTGCCCACATGCATATCGCCGTCATCAATCCTGTGCACTATATCGTTAGCGAATGTCTCTCGTGCAGCAATGGTAGCGGCACTGAGGGGTTGCCGCGTTTGAATTTTGTATGGATAGAGGTGTAAACTCTGGCGCATGAGACGATACGTGGACGTTGGCGTCATTTGGACCGTAGCTGCAACACGGCGAACGGAAACCCGAGGCCGCTGTTGGATCACCTGCTGCACTAGCTGCGCGTTGCCCTCTGTGGTTGCCGTACGCGGTCGCCCTACCTTTCCAGCACGTTCATCCGTCACGTTCCCAGTCCGTTGAAATTTTTCAAACAGATCCTTTATTGTATCGCTTTTCGGTCCTTTGGTTACATTAAACCTCCGTTGAAAACTTCGTCTTCTTGCAACAACACTGTGTTCTAGGCGGTGGAATTCCAACACCAGAAAAATCCTCTGTTCTATGGAATAAACCATGTTGTCTACAGCACACTTGCACGTTGTGAACAGCACACGCTTACAGCAGAAAGACGACGTAGAGAATGGCGCACCCACAGACTGCGTTGTCTTCTATATCTTTTACATCACTTGCAGCGCCATCTGTTGTTGAAAATTGTAACTACTGTAATTTCGAAAGTTTGTCCGCCTGAAAATGTACTGCTGTCCCAAGCATATTGCAACAAACGATGTATTTCTATCGCTGCTCGTTTAGTTTTTATTGCCGTTTCAAATATACCGGTCATTTTTGAAACACCCTGTAGCTAATGGTAGCATTCGAGTGTGGCACAGACCTCACGAAGCCATGGACCCAAGTTGTCAACAAGACACTGTGCAAGGTGGTGGTGGTGGCTCCATAATGATGTGGGCCATGTTTACATGAATGGACTGGGTCCTCTGTCCCAACTGAACCAATCTTTGAGTGCATACCATTTGCAGACGTTCATGGACTTCATGTTTCCAAACAAGTATGGAGTTTCTATCGATGACAATGCACTATGTTACCGGGCCATAGCTGTTCGCAGTTGGTTTGAAGAACAGTCTGCACAATTCGAGCGAATGATTTGACCACCCAGATCTCACGGCATGAATCCCATCGGACATACATGGGACATAATCGTGAGATCATTTCGTGTACAAAATCCTGGTCGGGTAACACTTTCGCATTTAGGGACGGCTATAGAGGTAGCAAGGCTCAGTATTTGTGCAGGGGACCTCCAACGATTTCTTGAGTACATGTCACGTCGAGTTGCTGCAATGCACCGGGTAAAACGAGGTCCGACACAATAATTGGAGGTATACCATGACATTTGCGACTTCAGTATGTAGTCGTTAAGAGCAATTTTCGAATTAATAGCTGTAGCAGAGGGGCATCGTAAAACGCACGGACATCCGAGTGGGTTAGTATGGTGGCGTGAATACATTACAGTATTAAATTTTTGAGTGATCTGGTGGAAGGTAGGGTGCGAAATTTAGTATACAAAGTAGCCTCCTCTGGCGGCAATAATGGTTCTAGTTTAGCTGAACATCCAGTTGAAATGAGCTTGGATGACAGATGAAAGTTCATCACTCCATATTATTTCAACTTTGTATCATGTTTTATGTCGTGGAAGCTCGTGAGTGCTGGCTTACCATTCTCTGTACAATGCTTGATAGAAATTTTCTGGGCAACAACTGAGCATCCATTATATGGTGGTAGTTCAAGACTGTACAGGAAACTTGTGGTATTGCTTCACCTTGATGAAAATGAACGCCATGGAAACCTCGAAGATAGGGAACAGCCATCGACCTCGTAAAGGGTCTGTGCAAACTACTGGATAAGCAAACTAGAGGTAGCGTCTTGTGCCTGGTGTTACCCCATACCATCATAGCAGGTGTTAGGTATTTATGACTATAATGAAAACTATGTGGCAACATTCATTCTCCTTGCAGCCTCTACACACGGATACGTCCATCAAGATGCTATATCCAGAATCGAGCCTTGTTTGAAAAGAAGTCATGGTGTCACTCCTGCGTGCGATGCTATCTTTGGGCTCACCACTGCTGACACACGTCTCTCTCCTGCTGCATCAAGGGAGGTCACCAAAGGGTCGTCACCACTGACAGTCCGTGGTGTTCCAGACCTCCTGCGCTGTCCTTGTGGATACTTGTCTTTTTGCAACAAACATAGTTTCTGACTCAAAGTATGTGGCGTGGCTGTAGGATCCTGCACGACCTAGCGATCAATACCTACATACATACTCCACAAGACACCGTATGATGTGTAGTGCAGTATACCTTGTGCTGCTAGTCATTTCCTTTGCCACTCCATTCGTAAATGGAGGAGCCTCAATTTCTCTTATCTTATCTTTGTGCTCCACACGTGAAATGTAGACTGACGGCAGTGGAATTGTTCTGCACTCAGTTTCAAATGCCGGCTCTCAAGATTTTATTAATAGTGCTCTGCGAGAAATATATTTGTCCTCGAGTGCGCTAGTTATGTGGGACCATTAGGACCTTGCATGTCGTTCAGTATAGCCCTCCCAGACCCATCTACTCCATATTTGCATGACAATCGTGTAATCCACCTCAGGCAGCAGTATCGCAGAACGACGTGACACGATGTTCGCACAAATAACCAACATTCTAATGTGATTTTTGAAAGAGATGTTAGTTAACCTTTATTTATACAGAATTCATTTGGCGTCGTGTGATGGGGTAGTGGTAAAGCGCGTGCCTGGAGACTTGAAGGTCACAGAATCGCATCCCGGTCGAATGATGGCTTTTCTCGTCTGCGGTTTAACCTACTCTCCACATTTCAATGTCGTGACGGGTTGCCAGAAGTGACACGTGGTTTGAGAAGGTTGAGTTGTTTGGTGGAGGAGACCAGACAGCGAGGTCATTGGTCTCATCGGATTAGGGCTAGGACGGAGAAGGAAGTCGGCCGTGCCCTTTCAAAGGAACCATCCCGGCATTTGCCTGGAGTGATTTAGGGAAATGACGGAAAAGCTAAATCAGGATGGCCGGACGCGGGACTGAACCGTCGTCCTCCCAAATGCGAGTACAGTGTGCTAGCCACTGCGCCACCTCAGTCGGTTACACGTGGTTTGAATTCCACGGTAACTGTAGGCCACCTTTCCCTCGTTGAACAACGGTGTGAGATGGGTCGTTGTGGTTGTAACAGCACATACCGCTAAGAAGCGAAGTTAAAGTCACCGTGATCGGAAAACTCCCTATACAATCACGAGAATTTACTTTTAAAAGATAATCAAGCAAGTCTCGCAACGGATAATGCTTTATTAAGTCTGACTTTAACATTAAAAGTTAATAGTCATGCATAAAATAAGCGGATCAGCCACCACACGACACCAAATTTTAGTTAACGGAGGCATCTAACCAGTGAATGAAACTTCACGCTTGTAAAAGATGCTATTTACGAGGGTTATTTTTTAAGTAAGGGCCGTTCGCGCGTACAGTCCCGTAGTTCGCGCGGACGCCGCAACAATCCACCGCGGCACTTGCCGGCATCCTTCCCGTTCACACTGATGCAAGTTGCAGCTCTGTAGCTGACGTGTACGCATCGCTGTGCTACTTCATAATGTTTGCCATTATTGAATCGCCCGCCGCGTGTGATATATGGTCAGTGATACGTTTTTTGACCGCGAGAAGCCTATCAGCTGCAGAAATTCATCGTCAGTTAACAGAAGTTCATGGCTTGAATGCAATGAGTGAAGGTAAAGTGCGTCAATGGGTTAGAGAGTTTAAAAATGGCCGTCAAAACGTCCATGACGAAGAGCGCTCAGGCTGGCCCTCTGTGATCACTGATGATTTGGTGGCTGCAGTCGAAACAAAGATTCGTGAGGACAGAAGATTCACAATTTCCACTCTTTCTTTGGAATTTCCACAAGTTTCCAGATCGGTTTTGTACAAAATTGTGGCTGAAAACCTAAACTTTAAGAAACAGAGTTCTCGGTGGGTACCCAGACTCCTCACAGAGGACCACAAAGGGAAGAGATTTGCCACTTCATTGGACTTTTTGATTCGTTACTAGGAAGAAGGGGATGACATGTTGAGTCAAATTGTCACTGGAGATGAAATATGGGTATCCCATATCGCTCCCGAAAGCAAGCGACAATCGATGGAATGGCGACACACAACCTCACCCATCAAGGTCAAAGCCAAACAGACGCTGTCAAAGCGCAAGATTATGGCCACTGTGTTCTGGGACCGGCGCGGTGTTTTGCTAGTGGACTTCATGCCACGAGCAACGACAATCAACTCAGATGCCTACTGTGCAACTCTAAAGAAGCTCCGCAGAGCAATTCAAAACAAAAGGCGCGGCATGCTGACAAAAGGAGTTTTGCTCTTGCACGATAACGCTAGGCCTCACACCTCTCAAAAGACTCGGGATTTGATTGTTTCTTTTGGCTGGGAAGTTTCGGACCATGCACCATACAGCCCCGACCTTGCTCCTAGCGATTTTCACCTTTTCCGGTACCTGAAACACCATCTTGGAGGGCAGCGCTTCAATGACGACGATGAAGTGAAAGCGGCCGTGAACTCTTGGCTGTCGGAGCAGGCGGCCGAATTCTTTGAAGAGGGAATTAAAAACTTAGTTGTACGGTATGACAAGCGCTTAAATAAACAAGCCAACTATGTAGAAAAATAGGTAAAAGTGTGTAGAATCAGAAAATAAAAGTTTTTTACTAAAGTATTTTTATCTTTTTTTAAAAATAAAAACGGGCCCTTACTTAAAAAACAACCCTCGTATTTTCTTCTACGAGCATACAAACGGGAAAAGCTCCAGCAACATAGTAACGAATGCAAACGTAGAAAACTGTTGTGTTTAATTCCGATATTGATACCAATTTTGGGATCCCACAATGAATATTGCCAGTGGTCAAACGAAGAGCATATCAGAAAATAATAATGAGAAGTGAACTCGGAAGTACAAACACCGTACACAGATGCAAAGGGCATGCAGATCAAACAACAAAGTGCGGTCATCAATTACTGAAACGACTAACGCCGCAAAGTTAGTAAATACAGCGTCCGTGAACTATTTCACGGAAAAGCGTGGTTGGGCGAATCTCACTAAATAAACTTCCAGCTCTCGGTTGCGTGTCACCCGGTTGCGAGCGGCAGTTAATAGCGTACTGGCTCCACCTTCGTGCGTGCGGCACGTGAGGATACCAGCAAGACAGTCATTCTTGGAGGCAGGGGGCAGAGTGTCTCTAAACAGAAATTCTTACTTCTCTCTCAAGCTTTGGAAAAGCTCCCAATCATCCACCAATGACAGTAATGATTCCTAGCATCGTCGAATCTCTAGCCAAGTTTTGCAGAGATTGCAACCGCCACCTAAATGAAATTTCGAGATTTCGCCAGAGTGCCAGCAACAGTGAGACTTTCCGTTTATTTTGTGGACAGAGGCATGGGCAGGAGCTAACCGTCTTTCCATACCATCATACAAACAATGTACAGCGCCAGATTTGCACCTGGTGGCCACAACTGGAACTAATTTGTTTTCCAGCGGAAATCGGTTTCTTATTAACGCGTTAGAATATCTATCAAGTTTCTCTGCCATTCGATATTTATAGCCCACACTGGACCTTCAGGAGTAGCTGCACTTTCATTATAGCCAACCGGTAGTTCTTTCGCAAGTGTAACTGTTGACAAACAATCACATTGCCATGTACAGGGAATTCGAATGCAAAACCTTCTGTTCAGAAATCCATCTCCAGAAAATAATGGGGTCATGCTCAAATGCGTTGTATCTGTGTAAATAAGCACACATCCTTTTTATGTGTGGAAAGCTTTAAACAAAGCAGTGTTACTAACTTCATTTTCTATATGAAGCTGGCGGCCAGGAAAAGAAAAGGTCCGCCCACGTACGCTGTTTCCCTTTTGTTACACTACTGACAGGCTAGTTAAAAGGATACGACTCCCGTTATTTGCTGTTGCCATTGGCTGACGAGAACCGGTGGATCATACGAGATATACACTCCTGGAAATGGAAAAAAGAACACATTGACACCGGTGTGTCAGACCCACCATACTTGCTCCGGACACTGCGAGAGGGCTGTACAAGCAATGATCACACGCACGGCACAGCGGACACACCAGGAACCGCGGTGTTGGCCGTCGAATGGCGCTACCTGCGCAGCATTTGTGCACCGCCGCCGTCAGTGTCAGCCAGTTTGCCGTGGCATACGCAGCTCCATCGCAGTCTTTAACACTGGTAGCATGCCGCGACAGCGTGGACGTGAACCGTATGTGCAGTTGACGGACTCTGAGCGAGGGCGTATAGTGGGCATGCGGGAGGCCGGGTGGACGTACCGCCGAATTGCTCAACACGTGGGGCGTGAGGTCTCAACAGTACATCGATGTTGTCGCCAGTGGTCGGCGGAAGGTGCACGTGCCCGTCGACCTGGGACCGGACCGCAGCGACGCACGGATGCACTCCAAGACCGTAGGATCCTACGCAGTGCCGTAGGGGACCGCACCGCCACTTCCCAGCAAATTAGGGACACTGTTGCTCCTGGGGTATCGGCGAGGACCATTCGCAACCGTCTCCATGAAGCTGGGCTACGGTCCCGCACACCGTTAGGCCGTCTTCCGCTCACGCCCAAACATCGTGCAGCCCGCCTCCAGTGGTGTCGCGACAGGCGTGAATGGAGGGACGAATGGAGACGTGTCGTCTTCAGCGATGAGAGCGCTTCTGCCTTGGTGCCAATGATGGTCGTATGCGTGTTTGGCGCCGTGCAGGTGAGCGCCACAATCAGGACTGCATACGACCGAGGCACACAGGGCCAACACCCGGCATCATGGTGTGGGGAGCGATCTCCTACACTGGCCGTACACCACTGGTGATCGTCGAGGGGACACTGAATAGTGCACGGTACATCCAAACCGTCATCGAACCCATCGTTTTACCATTCCTAGACCGGCAAGGGAACTTGCTGTTCCAACAGGACAATGCACGTCCGCATGTATCCCGTGCCACCCAACGTGCTCTAGAAGGTGTAAGTCAACTACCCTGGCCAGCAAGATCTCCGGATCTGTCCCCCATTGAGTATGTTTGGGACTGGATGAAGCGTCGTCTCACGCGGTCTGCACGTCCAGCACGAACGCTGGTCCAACTGAGGCGCCAGGTGGAAATGGCATGGCAAGCCGTTCCACAGGACTACATCCAGCATCTCTACGATCGTCTCCATGGGAGAATAGCAGCCTGCATTGCTGCGAAAGGTGGATATACACTGTACTAGTGCCGACATTGTGCATGCTGTGTTGCCTGTGTCTATGTGCCTGTGGTTCTGTCAGTGTGATCATGTGATGTATCTGACCCCAGGAATGTGTCAATAAAGTTTCCCCTTCCTGGGACAATGAATTCACGGTGTTCTTATTTCAATTTCCAGGAGTGTATTTTGTTTCCGACTCACGAAAGTAGCTGTAATTACTCCAAGAACAAAATAAAAACTTTTTGAAATATCCTAGATGCTCGTCGGCGATAAGGTCATTCCGTCACAATAAATTATTTCTCGTACCAATGAATCCTGAAGAGAGAGAGGAAATGAATATAGTGGCGAACACGCAGAAGACAGAGAGAGATATACACTTGCTGGACCGACATTTTAATAGCCGTGCCGTTCGCAGGGACGTACAGGACAGTGGTGGAAAAAATAGCATGCTAACGATGAACTAGCTACTAGACAAAAAAATTAAGTTCATAAATTGTAATAAAAGACATAGAAAGGAAGGTAGTTGTACTTGCTTCATGAAAGACCTTTAGTGTCAGACATAATAAGTTGTCTGGTGACTTTGAAAATTGATTCAGAAGTATCTGGTCGATACAGAGCACAATTTTTGTAACACACCAGTGCTAAAGACGCATGTACACGTCGCAGTCAAGAATCGCCAGCGGTTATTTTACGTATGTTTAGAATTTTGCTAACCAGAAAGGAAAATAGAACAGACAGCGTCCATAGAATTTATTGGCCGTTACTTTGCGACACCTTAAATTTATATTCTCTCAGAATGTCCCTAGCTGAATTTATTCGTCGTAAATGACGTGAACGAAAGAAAAAGTCATCCATATTGCTATCGTTTACTGTCACACGAGAGGACCAAAGTTTCCCCGCATCTCGTGCTTATCAAAGGAACCATTCTGCCATTCACATTAAGTAATTTAGAGAAACCACTGAAAATCTAAATATTGATGGTCGAGAGGGGATCTGAACCGTCGTCCACACGAATGGTAATCCAGTCTACTACCCATCGCACCACCTCGCTTTTAAATGCTCAGATTGTCTGTTTTTCCGAGTTACAGTACTCGATTGACTCCTGACGTAGATTTCAAGTAACTTCTTTCTTAATCCTAGTAGACTTCTTTTGCAGTGGAATGGTGTCCATGCTTACTACATCCGCTTCTTATGTCCTCTTTGCTTCGTCCATTATGCATTATTTTGCTTCCAAGAACTTCCTTTACTTTCTTTACCGGGTGGTCCCCAATTCTGTCGTTACGTTTATTGCGAATCTTATTTCTGCTGATCCTCAATACCTTATTCCCTCAATCCATATTCTGTGCTAAACAGATCATTGCACTCAACAGGTGTCGTAATTCTTTTCCACTTTCACAGAGTGTAGCAGTCTCAACATAAAATCTTAACGTTGATATCCTTTCACCTTGAATTCTAATCCCACTCCTGAAACTTTCTTTTATTTTCGTACTGCTTCGATGTCCTGCGTGAACGGTGAAGGAGAAAGAGTACATGCCTATCACATTCCTCTCAATCTGATCACTTCTCTCTTGCTTTTCCATTGTTACCGTCCCATTTTAGTTCTTGGACATACTTTATATTACTCGTTTTCTTCTGTTATTCTTGCTCCTTCAACCTGTTTCCTTTTACTTTTTTTCATTTCGTACCGCATTCTGGCCCTAGACGAGAGGATCGGACCCTACAGACCGCCGTGTCTTCTTCTACCACTGGCGTCGGCGGAGGCGGTATCGAGGAGCACATCGTCACTACACCGCTATCTCGGTCGTTATTGGGTTTCTTGCCTTGAAGCCGCTACTAATTGTCCGAGTAGCTGCTCAGTTAACGCCACGAGGCTAAATGTACCACGCACCAGTGCTCTCACCAAGAAAATTTCATTGGCAGAAGCGGGAGTCGAACCCAGCTCCCTGTAGTGGTACTCACCCACGCTGACCTCTTAACTACGGAGGCACACTTTTTAGTTTAGTACTAAACTTTTATTACACTACTGGCCATTAAAATTGCTACACCACGAAGATGACGTGCTAGAGACGCAAAATTTAACCGACAGGAAGAAGATGCTGTAATATGCTAATGATTAGCTTTTCAGAGCATTCGCACAAGGTTGACGCCGGTGGCGACACCTACAACGTGCTGACATGAGGAAAGTTTCCAACCGATTTCTCATACACAAACAGCAGTTGAGCGGCGTTGCCATGTGAAACGTTGCTGTGATACCTCGTGTAAGGAGGAGAAATGCGTATCATCACGTTTCCGACTTCGATAAAGGTCGGATTGCAGTCCATCGCGATTGCGGTTTATCGTATCGCTCGTGTTGTTCCAGATCCAATGACTGTTAGCAGAATACGAAATGGGTAGATTCAGAAAAGTAATACGGAACGCCGTGCTGGATCCCAGCGGCCTCGTATCACTAGCAGTCGAGATGACCAGCACCTTATCCGCATGACTGTAACGGATCGTGCAGCCACGTCTCCATCCCTGAGTCAACAGATGGGGACCTTTGCAAGACAACAACCATCTGCACGAACAGTTCGACGACGTTTGCAGCAGCATGGACTATCAGCTCGGAGACCGTGGCTGCGGTTACCCTTGACGCTGCATCACAGACAGGAGCGCCTGCGATGGTGTACTCAACGACGAAGCTGGGTTCACGAATGGCAAAACGTCATTTTTTCGGATTAATCCAGGTTCTGTTTACAGCATCATGATGGTCGCATCCGTGTTTGGCGGCATCGCGGTGAACGCACATTGGAAGCGTGTATTCGTCATCGCCATCCTGGCGTATCACCCGGCGCGATGGTATGGGGTGCCATTGGTTACACGTCTCGGTCACCTCTTGTTCGTATTGACGGCACTTTGAACAGTTGACGTTACATTTCAGATGTGTTACGACCCGTGGCTCTAACCTTCTTCCGATCCCTGCGAGACCCTACATTTCAGCAGGAGAATGCACGACCGCATGTTGCAGGTCCTGTACGGGCCTTTCTGGATACAGAAAATGTTAGACTGCTGCCCTGGCCAGCACATTCTCCAGATCTCTCACCAATTGAAAACGTCTGGTCAATGGTAGGCGCGAGCAAGTGGCTCGTCACAATACGCCAGTCACTACTCTTGATGAACTGTGGTATCGTATTGAAGCTGCACGGGCAACTGTACCTGTACACGCCATCCAAGCTCTGTTTGACTCAATGCCCCGGCGTATCAAGGCCGTTATTACGGCCAGAGGTGGTTGTTCTGGGTACTGATTTCTCAGGATCTATGCACCCTAATTGCGTAAAAATGTAATCACATGTCAGTTCTAGTATAATACACTCCTGGAAACGGAAAAAAGAATACATTGACACCGGTGTGTCAGACCCACCATACTTGCTCCGGACACTGTGAGAGGGCTGTACAAGCAATGATCACACGCACGGCACAGCGGACACACCAGGAACCGCGGTGTTGGCCGTCGAATGGCTCTAGCTGCGCAGCATTTGTGCACCGCCGCCGTCAGTGTTAGCCAGTTTGCCGTGGCATACGGAGCTCCATCGCAGTCTTTAACACTGGTAGCATGCCGCGACAGCGTGGACGTGAACCGTATGTGCAGTTGACGGACTTTGAGCGAGGGCGTATAGTGGGCATGCGGGAGGCCGGGTGGACGCACCGCCGAATTGCTCAACACGTGGGGCGTGAGGTCTCCACAGTACATCGATGTTGTCGCCAGTGGTCGGCGGAAGGTGCACGTGCCCGTCGACCTGGGACTGGACCGCAGCGACGCACGGATGCACGCCAAGACCGTAGGATCCTACGCAGTGCCGTAGGGGACCGCACCGCCACTTCCCAGCAAATTAGGGACACTGTTGCTCCTGGGGTATCGGCGAGGACCATTCGCAACCGTCTCCATGAAGCTGGGCTACGGTCCCGCACACCGTTAGGCCGTCTTCCGCTCACGCCCCAACATCGTGCAGCCCGCCTCCAGTGGTGTCGCGACAGGCGTGAATGGAGGGACGAATGGAGACATGTCGTCTTCAGCGATGAGAGTCGCTTCTGCCTTGGTGCCAATGATGGTCGTATGCGTGTTTGGCGCCGTGCAGGTGAGCGCCACAATCAGGACTGCATACGACCGAGGCACACAGGGCCAACACCCGGCATCATGGTGTGGGGAGCGATCTCCTACACTGGCCGTACACCACTGGTGATCGTCGAGGGGACACTGAATAGTGCACGGTACATCCAAACCGTCATCGAACCCATCGTTCTACCATTCCTAGACCGGCAAGGGAACTTGCTGTTCCAACAGGACAATGCACGTCCGCATGTATCCCGTGCCACCCAACGTGCTCTAGAAGGTGTAAGTCAACTACCCTGGCCAGCAAGATCTCCGGATATGTCCCCCATTGAGCATGTTTGGGACTGGATAAAGCGTCGTCTCACGCGGTCTGAACGTCCAGCACGAACGCTGGTCCAACTGAGGCGCCAGGTGGAAATGGCATGGCAAGCCGTTCCACAGGACTACATCCAGCATCTCTACGATCGTCTCCATGGGAGAATAGCAGCCTGCATTGCTGCGAAAGGTGGATATACACTGTACTAGTGCCGACATTGTGCATGCTCCGTTGCCTGTGTCTATGTGCCTGTGGTTCTGTCAGTGTGATCATGTGATGTATCTGACCCCAGGAATGTGTCAATAAAGTTTCCCCTTCCTGGGACAATGAATTCACGGTGTTCTTATTTCAATTTCCAGGAGTGTATATTTGTCCAATGAATACCCGTTTACCATCTGCATTTCTTCTTGGTGTAGCAATTTTAATGGCCAGTAGTGTATTTTCAAGGGACAGATATGATAAATCAGATGCTGCTGCAGCGCGTGCTGAATGTTCCATAATCGGCTGACAGGTCGTTCTCATTAGTTTCAGCATGATTTCAGACCATGTGGACAAGTACAGTTACTTTTCCGTAAATTAACTTTTACTAAACTTTCCCAATTCCCTCGGAGAATATTCAGAATTTTTATGCGCCTACACAATGGCGTCTGTCTTTGTTTAAGCACCTCCATAACA
This sequence comes from Schistocerca nitens, assembly GCF_023898315.1. Lineage (NCBI taxonomy): Eukaryota > Metazoa > Arthropoda > Insecta > Orthoptera > Acrididae > Schistocerca > Schistocerca nitens. The sequence continues at coordinate 409,187,143 of NC_064622.1, forward strand.
GGTATCCGTACAGTAGCTTTCATCTTCCTTTTTTCTCGTCGACAATGACAGCTGAAGCTGAGGTTGCAGCAAAGACAGACGTCACAAAGCAATAAATCTTACAAAATAAATAATATAAACGTTTAAGTTACTCGCATAACTAATAGATTAATTTAGGTTGTAGTAAGAGAAATTCAACTTTACGCCATCTTTTCATACACTGCATTGATTTTACTTCATTAGGATTTTAACTTTGCACCACTTTACGTTGTCGATGAATTTTGCTCGGCTAACGAATCCTACGGAAATTTTAAAAACCATTCAGCCACTAGGTTCGCATAAAATATTTAAAAGACTTTTTGTTGTAAAACGTGTTCATTTTACCCTGAACCTTCACTTGACATCTTGGTGTGAAGTTCAGCGTGAAATGAACACGTTCTACAAGAAAATATTTTTTAAGGTATGTAAATATACAGGTCCAGTTCCGGTTATTATAATGGCCAAACAAAAACTTTTATATAAAATATTTCATCTTAGAGGGGAGTTTGAAAAGTCCGTGCAAAGTCCGCGAGATGGTACCACCGGCGCGTATCGAGGTCATGTTTAGTTAGTAGCATCTTTGGAATGAACGTACGCCAAGTTTCAGCCATATTGGTCTATTTCTATGTGTTTGGCATTCTATTGAATCAAAGAAGTCGAGTGATTGTCAAAAAATGGAAGAAAAAGAATTTCTTGTGGTGATTAAACATTACTTTACGAAGAGCAAAACGCATCAGGACACTAAAGAGAAGTTTGATAAACATTACGGTGACTCTGCACCTTCAGTTAGAATAGTTTATAAATGGTTTCGAATTTTTCGGAGTGGCCATATGGGCACAAGTGATGCTGAACGTTCTGGACTCCCTGTGGAGGTTACGACTCCATAATCCATTGATAAAATCGATGATATGGTGATGGAAGACAGAAGAGTTAAGATGCGTGAGATTGCCAGTGCTGTGAGCATCTCAAATGAACGGGTCCATAATATAGTATTTTGCATAAACATTTGGACATGAGAAAGCTATCCGCAAGAAGGGTTCCGCAATTGCTCACGCTTGACCGAAAACGGAATCGTGTTAAGTGTTTCAAGGATGGTTTGCAGCTGTTCAGGAAGAATCCGCAGGACTTTAAGCGTCGTTTCGTCACTGTGGATGAAACATGGATACGTTACCATACTCCTGAGACCAAAAAACAATCTAAACAATGGTTTACCAAGGGAAAACCTACACCAAAAAAGGCGAAGACCGTTCCTTTGGATGTAAAGGTTGTGGCGACTGTCTTTTGGGATTCGCAAGGGATAATCCTCATAGACTATCTGGAAAAGGGTAAACGTATTACAAGTGCATATTATTCATCGTTATTGGACCGTTTGAGAACAGAGCTGCAAGAAAAACGCCGGCGATTGGACAGCAAAAAAGTCTTCCATCACGACAATGCACCAGCACAAACTTCAGCAGTTGTGGTCGCAAAATTAATGGCAATATGATTCCAACTCGTTTCACATCCCCCGACCGCTACGGTCGCAGGTTCGAATCCTGCCTCGGGCATGGATGTGTCAGATGTCCTTAGGTTAGTTAGGTTTAAGTACTTCTAAGTTCTAAGGAACTGATGACCTCATAAGTTAAGTCCCATAGTGCTCAGAGCTATTTGAATCTTCTTTTTTTTTCCAGTTTGAAGAAATGGCTGGCGGGACAAAGGTTTTATTCAAACTAGGAGATGATTGCAGCAACTAATTAGCTATTTTGCAGACTTGGACAATTTCTATTATTCGGAAGTGATCAACAAATTAGAACAGCGTTGGACGAAGTCCAAAAGGAGACTATGTCGAAAAATAAAGATTTACCATAAACACGTAAGTAGTTTTTATTTTTGCACGGACTTTTCGAACGCCCCTCTATATTCCATATATACGTACTTCCTTATAAATCCGAAGACGACAGCAAAGTCTGTTGAAACCGGCTGCCTTAAATAAAGAATTATTTTACGCGATCTTGGCTGTTGAATGGTTTTTACGGTTAAAACATATCGCCCTTCAGTACTCTCAAAATGAGAAGATTCAATCTGTGGAAGTGACTTGCTTCAACAAATAAAAATAATGTCAGAACCGAGAGTCCGACCTTACTAAACTAATGATCATTTAACAGATAGTAGTCCTGAAAAACGATGTCTCGGCGTGGTCGGCGACGCAAGTGACGGCCGCCCGCCACCTCGTGCTAATCGTCACGACCCTGGCCGGCTGAGACAGGCCGGCTCACGACGCTGCCGTAGTTTATCCCGCGGTAGCGCGCCACTGAATTAATGGCATCGTGACGACCGGCCGGACTCGCTGTTATGGAGCCAATAAACGGCCAGTAAATTTGTTCCTCAGACGTGGAGAGGTCTGGACCACAAGGAAGGCAGAGACACGGCAGTATAATTTTATTGTGCTAGATGTGCAGCCGCGCACGCGGAATGTTAACGACCTACGCAGTTCAAGGTCGAGACCGTGCGAACCGCAACATCGCAGGAGTCAGCACTTCATAACCGGTTACAGCCTTGCAACGGTCTAAACTATTTGATACAGAGACGTATTTCTCGGACAGTTTGAGTTTTTTTTTTTTTTTTTTTTCACCATCCGTCTTCTGTTTCGTTTCATGCAGCCCCCCACGAATTCCTCTCCTGTGGCAACTTCGTCATCTCATTGTAACATTTGCACGAAACATCCTCAGGTATATATTGGATATATTACACTCTCTGTTTCCTCGTACAATTTTAACCCCCAACCCCAATGCAGCTCTCTCAAGAAAATGATTCAAATGGCTCTGAGCACTATGGGACTCAACTTCTGATGTCATTAGTCCCCTAGAACTTAGAGCTACTTAAACCGAACTAACCTAAGGACATCACACACATCCATGCCCGAGGCAGGATTCGAACCTGCGACCGTAGCGGTCTCGCAGTTCCAGACTGCAGCACCTAGAACCGCACGGCCACTTCGGCCGGCTCCCTCAAGAACCACATCAGTTATTTCCTGGTGTTGTAACACATATCCTATCATCTTCTCTCTTCTGGTCAGTGTCTTTCACATGTCTCTATCCTCGGCGATTTTCCCGAGAAGCTCTTCGTCCCATAGGCTACCTAATTTTCAACATCTATCTGTAACGCCATATCTGAAACACTTTGACTCTCTACTTTTTCAGTTTTCCCACATTCCTTGATTCACTTCCACACAAGGCTCTGCTCCAAGATTTTTTTTTCTCAAATGCATGCAACCGATCCAGGTGGCGCTGTGGTTAGCACACTTGACTCGCATTCGGGAGCACGACGGTTCAAACCCGCGACCGGCAATCCTGATTTAGGTGTACCGTGATTTCCCTGAATTGCTTCACACGAATGCCGTGATGGTTCCTTTGAAAGGGCACGACCGACTTCCTTCCCCATCTTTCCCTAATCCGATGGGACCGATGACCGTTTGGTCCCCTCCCCCAAATCAACAAATCAAATGCATACCGATTTTCAATGCTAATAGACATCTTTTGGCCAGGAATGACCATTTGGCTGCGCTTGTATGCTTATTACGTTCTTCTTCCTTCGTCCGTCACGTGCTATTTTACTTCCAAAATAGCAAAATTTCCTCATTTCTTCTACTCCGTCGTCCCCAGTTTCAACGGTATGTTTTTCATTTCTGCTACTGCCCATACATTTGTCTTTTTTCGGCGTACTGTTATTCCATATTCTATTGTCATTAGATTCTTCACTTCATTCGGTATGTCCTGTAAATATTCTTCGCTTTCACTCAGGATAGCAACGTCAGTAGCGAATCCTATCGTTAATATCCTTTCACCATAAAATTTAATCTCAATCGTGAAACTTCACACTGTTTCCACCACTGCTTCTTCGGTGTACAGTTTGAACAGTAGGGCAGAAGGACTGCATCCCACCACACCCTTCTTAATGCGAGCATTCGTTCTTAGTCTTCCACTGTTATCATTCCTTCTTCGTTCTTGCACATATTGCGTATCACCAGTCTTTCTGTATAATTTACAACAATTTTCCTGAAAGTTTCGAAACCATCAACGATTTTACATAGTCCAACGATTTTTTTCTCGGTCGGCAAATCCCTTTATTTTTTCTGAAATCTTGTTCACATTGTCAACCGCAACGTTAGTCCTGCCTCTCTGGTAGCCAAACTGAGCGTCATCTAACAGATCCTCAATTTTCACTCCAAGCTTCTGTAAATTATTTTTGTCAGCAACATGCATGCATGGGCTGTGACTGATTGTGTGACACTTCTGCCCTTGGATAGCGGTGGATGAAAATTTTCCCGAAAGTGTGATGGTTCATCTCCAGATCATAAACACTATACACCCTATTCAATAGTCGCTTGGTTGCCACTTCCCCCAGTGATTTTAGAAATACTGAAGAAATTTTATCTATACCTTCTGCCTTATATGATCACAAATCTTTCAAAGCCCTGTTAAGTTCTAATGCTAACCCAATATGTCTTCCATATCACTTTTCATATTCCTGTACCACGTCACAGTTTAGCTCAGCATCCCTCGCAGAGCTCTTAAATGTACTCTCCTCTTGTGCTCTTGATATGGACCCTTTGATTTTTAATTTCACGAAAGAGGTGTTGATTTTCCTATCTGCTAAATCAATCCTTCTGACGACCATTACTATAGCAATTCCTTCATACTTTTCCTACAGCCTTTTCTCAATAATTGCTATGAAATTCCTATTTCCTTAGTCCCTAATTAATTTAAATTCTTGTATTTCTCTCTTTTCCTCATATTTTTGTACTTCATTCTTTCATCGATCATTTGAACTGCGGAAGAAACAATGTAGAAAGAAATGGGATATTGTAGTACCGAGGAATGAGGAGGTGCGTCTGAAGTTCTATAGGGCTGTAGTAGTGCGTCAATGAATAACACAATAAGCGGCTCAGTTGAAAAGGATGGACGTCTCTAAAAAGGGCACTCGAGGATGTTGGACAGACAAATATAGGTAGAAGGAAGAGGAGTGCAAAGAAACCATCGATAATAGTTACAGTGCTCTGTTCTTTCACTGCTGTGCTCTTGTGGCAATCCAAGAACACAACAAAAATGGAAAGTCCGATATTCATCAAGCTTTGTGGAAATGTTATTCACGTAACTAGTAGTTAAAACAAACTTTCATTCCATTCCGAACTAAATCAATGATAAACATTAATATTCGATGTGATTCTCTACAGGTACAAAAACGCTGTTGTGGAAGCAAACTTTCTCCGAACATTATAAGGAAGCTCTTACCACGCCTGAGCTACATGACACTCGATGCAGATTGCTGGTTTTAGGCTAGTATGAAAGTATCCGCCTTCAAATGGCATCCCAGGTATGTTGTATGGAGACCAAAAAGACCACTCCAGAAGCAGTACATTCCTCATGGTGTGAAGTACAAACGAGAGCCTCGGATTCTCATGTTGGATTACGTCATTTTGTAACCTGGTGATGAAGCCTATAACAACAGGGTCAACGTTCTTATCACATACTGACGAGCATTCGACCTCTCTTCAATAAGTTACAAAGCAGTCCTGTTTTCACATCCACTAGCTCCAAATACCGTGATTTCGAGAGGTGGGGAGATATAGATCTCGAGAGTCACAGTTTCCGGTGACGTTTCACAGCATCGTCTACGGATATTTGGCGCCGATTTGACAATCAAAAACAGAAATGTGACTCGTCGACGAAAGCTACAGAATACCACTCAATGTATTTCTTTCTCACATTCATACCATCTTATCAGTGATATCCTTTCGTACTCAACTTTAATTCCACTTCGAAGAACTTGATTTCCTTCGTTGCTTCTCCAATGGGTTGTTGAAACAGTAGAGGAGACAGGCTAGGTCATGCTTTACGCCTTTTTTAAACCGAGAACTATTCTCTTGCCTTCCATTCTTCTTGTTTCTTCTTCTTGTTTTATGTGCTATACCTCGTGTATTACCCGTCTTTCCCTATAACTTATGTTTCTGAGAATATTAAACACTTTACATCATTTAGCACTTTTGGACGTTTCCATAAATCAACAGACCGTATGAAAGGGTTTTACGTCTTATAAGTAATCTCGTGACGATGTTAGCGAACAAACAGAGGTCACCCACAATCATTGTAGCCTTATCATGTATCAGTAGATGTGTGTACAAGGTGTTTTACATTTCCTATTCAAGCTTCTAGGGATTGGAGAAGAGACTTAGTAGAAAAAATTGTAATAAGGAATCCGTGGACAGAAACTCACCCTCGATTGTAAAGTAAGTTTGAAAATCGTATTACTTTCAAATCCCCCCACTCCTACTACGACACCTAGCAGGTATCTTACTGGAGCAATACTTCTTTTAGGTATAAGACATTTGTATACCTATTTGGTTGAAATTTTACCCAAGCGTTCCACAGTTATTTTTATTTTTGCTTGTCACTCGTTTTCTTCCCACGCTCACACTCTCAAATGTTCAAGTTTAGGAGGTGTATTTTTTGGCAGATAGTAAGTTTTATTTATCCCACAGTCGATCAAAATTTATTAGACGTTCCAGCATAATTCTGATACACATGCAATTGCTGTTGACTTTTAAATTATCCCGATGAGCGTTAGCTGAAGTGTTGAGGTGTTACTTTAGTAGCAGATACTGGTTCTAATGAAGACTCCTTATAACTGAAACACGTTAACTATCATAAATCTTCCATATACAATTAAGACAGCTTTGCATAAAAAAGGGCATTAGAAAGACTCATGACTGGTAGCGATTTCTGAGAAGCCTGTTTATGTAGTATACGATGTCACGTTGCACATTTTTTGTCTTTCATACCTACGAAGTGCATTGTTTTGTAAATAAAAACCATATTTCCTTGCTGCAGTTTTCATGTACAAAACAAATATTTCTGTGCTTGCTACGGAGAATGGTCATGCAAACAAACTTGAAAGTCCATTGTATTTACAGTTATCGAATCTTCGGGTACTGACTGACGCTAACGAATAAAAATGGACGTGGATCCAGTTTTCGGTTTTAGTGGGCAAGGAGTCATAGTTTGTTACTGTCGCTGTATTCGCACCTCAACCACAATTACTCACCCCAATTTTGACGCTACTAATGTAATGACAATAATAATAATAATAATGATAATGATAATGCGTAACATAATAATAATGTCTAACATAAGTTAAATAAAATAAACATAGTGTAGCAATATCAGGAAAATAGACTTTAAATGTCTAGGTGAAAAAACGAACAGAAAAAGACCAATAAAATCAGAACAGCAAAAAAAGAAAAGAGCATACATCAAAGTTAGAAATCTGTGCAATAAAGAATATCTTTATAAAGTTGTTTAATCAGGGTATTATAATACTGCTGTACAATCGGAAGTCCTCTGTTGGTAGGAATATGTAAGACTTACATTACTGCATAACACAATGCGGTGGGGGCTACAGCTAGTGAAACGAATATATGGAAAACATCTTCACAAATCCACCCACTACACACGTACTTTGACCTGTGCATCTCTGACAGCGCAAGTTAGACGAGTAGCAAACATTAAATATCTCATGAAAATTTCTTCGCCATGTTGTAGAGAGTCACTGCAGTGGATCAGAAATTGCTTCATTACTCACCAGATGACTACACCAATTGACATCACTACTCAAAAGTCTCCCATAATGTTGTACACAGTATTCTTATTATTAAGTACTATTATTTGTGTCAGTTGTCAGACACAAAGCATTATCAGACTGAATTTCTGCCTTTTCAAAAGCAAAGAGTCCATTAATCAAGTGATTAAATAACCCAAATATAAGGACTGGTGTCGGGAAAATAGCGCAGTAAAGTTTCAATAATATAACATAAATATGATTTTTCAAGCACATCCATCCTGCTTTTTTATTCAGATATGTCACTGTCTTTAAATATTTCCAGATTCACGATATTTTTTAAAAGCATAGATTCTATCCAACGTTTTATTCTTCTGAATACGCCTGTGGGCACTTAACTCTGTTTACTTGCAAAATGCATGCAAGTAACATGGTTTAGCATTGACTTAAAATTGCTTACTTGTTGGGCGAATTATCCAAAATTTACTGCGAAACCTCCCCAAAATACAGTTTTTTAAAAGGTCGTATGTACTTCAGTTTCTGATACTAAGATTTGGATTAACAATTTTTACAATAATAAAGTATAATAATCACAAAAATTAATCTACGGTTGAGTACAATATAAAATTAATTTTATATTTGCGCTACTACAGCAAATATGGAATGGACGAATGGAAAAACTGGTAGAAGCCGACAACGGGGAAGATCACTTTGGATTCCGTAGAAATATTGGGACACGTGAGGCAATACTGACCTTACGACTTATCTTAGAAGAAAGATTAAGGAAAGGCAAACCTACGTTTCAACCATTTGTAGACTTAGAGAGAGCTTTTGACAATGTTGACCGGAATACTCTCTTTCAAATTCTAAAGATGGCAGGGGTAAAATACAGGGAGCGAAAGGCTATTTACAATTTGTACAGAAACCAGATGGCAGTTATAAGAGTCGACAGCATGAAAGGGACGCAGTGGTTGGGAAGGGAGTCAGACAGGGTTGTAGCCTCTCTCCGATGTTATTCAAGCTGTATATTGAGCAAGCAGTAAAGGAAACAAAAGAAAAATTCGGAGTAGGTATTAAAATCCATGTAGAAGAAATAAAAACTTTGAGGTTCGCTGATGACATTGTAATTCTGTCAGAGACAGCAAAGGACTTGGAAGAGCAGTTAAACGGAATGGACAGCGTCTTGAAAGGAGGATATAAGATGAAAGCAAAACTAGGACAAAAGCAAAACTAGGATAATGGAATGTAGTCGAATTAAGTCGGGTGATGCGGAGGGAATTAGATTAGAAAATGAGGCACTTAAAGTAGTAAAGGAGTCATGCTATTTGGGGAGCAAAATAACTGATGATGGTCGAAGTAGAGAAGATATAAAATGTAGACTGGCAATGGCAAGGAAAGCGCTTCTGAAGAAGAGAAATTTGTTAACATCGAGTATTGATTTAAGTGCCAGGAAGTCGTTTCTGAAAGCATTCGTATGGAGTGTAGCCATGTATGGAAGTGAAACATAGACGATAAATAGACAAGAAGAGAATAGAAGATTTAGAAATGTGATGCTACAGAAGAATGCTGAAGATTAGATGAGTAGATCACATAACTAATGAGGAGGTACTGAATATAATTGGGGAGAAGAGGAATTTGTGGCACAACTTGACAAGAAGAAGGGACCGGTTGGTAGGACATGTTCTGAGGCATCAAGGGATCACAAATTTAGCATTGGAGGGCAGCGTGGAGGGTAAAAATCGTAGAGGGAAACCAAGAGATGAATACACTGAGCAGATTCAGAAGGACGTAGGTTGTAGTAAGTACTGGGAGATGAAGAAGCTTGCCCTGGATATGTTAGCATGGAGAGCTGCATCAAACCAGTCTCAGGACTGAAGACCACAACAATAACACAGCAAATACATAATATTAAGGATGGCCGTTAACATGTCTGCCACGACACGTCACGTAGACTCACATAAGTTATGGTAAGGGACATATACCTGATTAGAGACAACTTTTGAAGCCCATTTGCGTCCAGGAACTATTCAGGGTCTTTATCTGAGTCTTAGTTATCCACCTCATCCTCGGATTTGTTCAAATCACCCGTGAAAAGCATTTTTTTTTTTTCGTATGAACACCGCACACGCTACTAGTACGAGCAGGCTTTTTTTTTTTTTTTCGCCATTAGTATCACACTGAAATTTGAGACAGAGATGCCATTTCTTGGTTCATCGTGGACTAACTAATATGAAGAAAGCACATCATCTACCATGTTTTACACGTAATAAGTCTCTCATCGACTGTCACTTACCATTGCTTGCAGCCGAGTTATTCGTACAAAAAAGATTGTTAGAAATAAGCAGTAACCAATTATCATTTCTTGGTCTAACAAAACAAAAGGAAGTATCATTTATCTTTCAAGATTTTAAAAATATGTGTTCAACGAAAATTCGTTTTTATTCTAAAGTTTAGTTAGGCGCTACTATTGGTGATGGTACAAGGAAGTGGTGTCGTTTTACTACATAATATCTCATATACGGGATCAAGTACTAGAGTCAGAATTTAAAAGAGCTTTGGAAAAGTTAAGGTCAGATACGGCAGAAGGGATAGATAATATTCCATCGGCATTTTTAAAATCAATGTGGAAGTGGCAACAAATCGATTACTGACGTTGGTGTGCAGAATGTATGAGACTGGCCATGTTCCGCCAGACTTCAGGAAAACGTCATCCACACTATTCAGAAGACTGCAACAGCTGACAAGCGCGAGAAATATCGCACAATCAGCTTAACAGGTCAAGCAGTCATGTTGCTGACAGAAATAATGTAGAGAAGAAGAAGACCTGTTAGGAGACGGTCAAATTGGCTTTAGGGAAGGAAAAGGCACCAGAGAGGCAGTTATGATGTTTGCTGCTGATAATGGAAGCACGACTGAACAAAAATTGAGACACGTTCATAGGATTTGTCAACCTGGATAAAGCGTTCGACACTGTAAAATGGCCCAGGATGTCAAATGGTTCAAATGGCTCTGAGCACTATGGGACTTAACATCTAAGGTCATCAGTACCCTAGAATTTAAAACTACTTAAACCTAACTAACCTAAAGACATTACGAACATCCACGCCCCAGGCAGGATTCGAACCTGCGCCCGCCGGTCGGTGTGGCCGAGCGGTTCTAGGCGCTACAGCCTGGAACCGCGCAACCGCTAGGGTCGCAGGTTCGAATGCTGCCTCGGTCATGGATGTGTGTAATGTCCTTAGGTTATTTAGGTTTCATTAGTTCTAAGTTCTGGGGCACTAATGACCTCAGCAGTTGAGTCCCATGGTGCTCAGAGCCCAACCTGCGACGGTAGAGGTCGCGCGGTTCCAGACTGAAGCGGCTAGAACCGTTCGGCCACACCGGTCGGCCCGCAAGATGTCCGAAATTTTGCGAGAAATATGGTTAAGGTACAGGAAAAGACTGGTAGTATACAATATGTACAAGAAATCAGAGGGAACAATAAGAATGGAAGACCAAAAAAGAAGCGTAAAACAGGGATGTAGTCTTTTGCCCCGACTGTTCAATTTATACATCGAAAAGTAATGAAGAATTAAAATTCAAGGTGAAAGGATATCAATGATAAGATTCGGTGATAACGTTGCAGTCCTCAGTGAAAGTGAAGAATAATTACACGATCTGTTGAATGAAATGAAAATATAATGAGAAGAGAATTTGGACTGAAAGTAAATCGAAAAAAGACGATAGCTGTGAGAAGTAGGAGAAAAGAAAATACCAAGAAACTTAACATCAGAATTGGTGATAACGAAGTAAGTGAAGTTAAGGAATGCAGCAATCTAGGCAGCAAAATAACCCTTGACGGACGGAGCAAGGTTGACATAAAAAGCAGACAAGCAGTAGCAAAAAGGGTATTTCTAGCCAAGGGAAGTCTACTGGTATCAAACATAAGCCTTAGTCTGAGGAAGAAATTTCTGAGAATGTGCGTTTGGAGCTGAGCTTTGTATGATACTGTAGCATGAACTGTGGGAAAACAAGAACAGAAGAGATTCGAAGCATTTGAGATGTGCTACAGAAGGATGTTGAAAACTAGATGGACTGATAAGGTTAGGAATGAGGTTGTTCTTCGTATAATACACTACTGGCCATTAAAATTGCTACACCAAGAAGAAATGCAGATGATAAAGGGTATTCGCAGGACAAATATATTATACTATAACTGACATGTGATTACATTTTCACGCAATTTGGGTGCATAGATCCTGAGAAATCAGTACCATGAACAACCACCTCTGGCCGTAATAACTTCCTTGATACATCTGGGCATTGACTCAAACAGAGCTTGGATGGCGTGTACAGGTAAAGCTGCCCATGCAGCTTCAAGAGGATACCACATTTCATCAAGAGTAGTGACTGGCGTATTGTGACGAGCCAGTTGCTCTGCCACCATTGACCAGACGTTTCCAATTGGGGAGAGATCTGGAGAATGTGCTGGCCAGGGCAGCAGTCTAACATTTTCTGTATTCAGAAAGGCCCGCACAAGACCTGCAACATGCGGTCGTGCATTATCCTGCTGAAATGTAGGGTTTCGCAGGGATCGAATGAAGGGTAGAGCCAAGGGTCGTAAAACATCTGAAATGTAACGTCCACTGTTCCAAGTGCAGTCAATGCGAACAAGAGGTGACCGAGACGTGTAACCAATGGCACCCCATACCATCACGCCGGGTGATACGCCAGTATGGCGATGACGAGTACACGCTTCCATTGTGCGTTCACTGCGATGTCACCAAACACGGATGCGGCCGTCAAGATGCTGTAAATAGAACCTTGATTCATCCGAAAAAATGACGTTTCGACATTCGTGCACACAGGTTCGTCGTTGAGTACACCAAGCAGGCGCTCCTGTCTGTGATGCAGCGTCAAGGGTAACCGCAGTCATGGTCTCCGAGCTGATAGTCCATGCTGCTGCAAACGTCGTCGAACTGTTCGTGCAGATGGTTGTTGTCTTGCAAAGGTCCCCATCTGTTGACTCAGGGATCGAGATGTGGCTGCACGATCCGTTACAGTCATGCGGGTAAGGTGCCTGTCATCTCGACTGCTAGTGATACGAGGGCGCTGGGATCCAGCACGGCGTTCTGTATTACCCTCCTGAACCCACCGATTCTATATTCTGCTAATAGTCATTGCATCTCGACCAACGCGAGCAGGAATGTCGCGATATTATAAACCGCAACCGCGACAGGCTACAATCCGACCTTTATCAAAGTCGGAAACGTGATGGCATTTCTCCTCCTTACACGAGGCATCACAACAACGTTTCACCAGGCAACGCCGGTCGACTGCTGCTTTTGTATGAGAAATCGATTGGAAAATTTCCTCGTGTCAGCACGTTGTAGGTGTCGCCACCGGCGCCAGCCTTGTGTGAATGTTCTGAAAAGCTAATCATTTGCATATCACAGCATCTTCTTCTTGTCGGTTAAATTTCGCGTCTGTAGCACGTCATCTTCGTGGTGTAGCAATTTTAATGGCCAGTAGTGTAGGTGGGGAAAGGAATATATAGAAAGCATTGGCAAGAAGAAGGGACATCTGTTAAGACGTCAGAAAATAACTTGCATGGTGCTTTAGGGAGCTGTAGAGGGTAAAAACTGTACGGGAAGACAGAGACTGGAATACGTACAGCAAATAAATGAGGATAGGTTGCAAGTACTACTCTGAGATGAAGAGGTTAGCACAGGAGGGACATTCGTGGCAGGCCGCATCAAGTCAGAAGACTGATGACTGAAAAAAAATCTGATTATGCGCTGGGGTAATGGGCTCAGACAGTTTGGGAACCACTGAGGCACGACGACGCGAAGACGAAAACGGCATCTCGCTGTCGGAGAGACAAAGAGAAAGCGGCAGCAGTTGTGTTTCGGTAGGCGCACCGTTGCCCAAGTTCAGGGTCGCGACTCAGCAGCTGTGGCGTCAGATGCAGAACGAGCCAGTTCCGCCCAGAACAGATAAGACCGCCGAGCACGGCGGGAGAAAGCGAGAGGCTTGGGCAGTGGTGATAAGAGGCGAGCCCTGGTGTGTGGGCGAGACTAGTGTTGTGGAGAGGCGGCAGCAGTCGCTCATCGCGGCCGCAAGTCGGTTACGGTCGCAGTCGCGGCACGGCGCAGCACAGCGACCTGCGGCCGGCAGCGGCGGTCGTTGAACCCGGGCGTGACGTCACGGCGACGTAAGGCCGGCCGCGAGAAGAAGGTTGAGAAAGTGGAGCGTCAGCGTACTCGCCACCATGTCAATGGCGGACCGCGCGCCAAGCCGAGCCCTGCGCAAATGGAACACCGCCGCTCTGTGACACCTCAGTGCGCAACTGACGATCACGTGGAGGAACAAGTCTCTTAAATCTGACTTCTTGGTATCTGTTTCGGGATACACTCCGTGACGTAATTATGTGACCCGCTTGTCCTACTTTGGCAACGAGGTGTTATGGACACGTCACTATCGTCATCAGCTACAGGTTTTTTTTTTTTTGGGGGGGGGGTGGCGGGGGAGGGGGCTGGAAGAGGAACGGGGAGTCTTCGGTCTTCTGATTGATTTGAGGAAGCCCGCCACGACCTACTCTCCTGTGCCAATATGTCTTCTTTCTTCTTCTTAAGTTGCCAATCCTAAGATTGATTTGCAGCAGCTCTCCATTCAGTGCGATTGTCGGCCAGCCTCTTCAATTCCGTGAAACTTCCGCATCCTAGGTCCTGCATTATCTGGCTTATGTACTTTCTTCTAGGTCTGCCTCTTGCCCTTTTGCCCTCCACAAGGCCTTCCGTTATAGTGTGGAGAAGACTTTCATGTCTCAGAATGTGTCCCATCCATATATCTCTCCTCTTCTTGACCGTCTTCCAAAGAACTGGAACTTCCTCCGCTCTCTGCAGGACTTCTTCATTTGTCATCCTGGCCGTCCATGGAATTTTTAACATCCTTCGCAGACACCACATTTCGAATCCTTCAATCCTTCTTCTTTCGTCCTCTCCAAGTGTCCAAGTTTCGCTGCCGTAGAGAAGCACGCTCCCAACAAAGGTCTTTATTAACCGCTTCCTTAACGACAGACTTATCATATTAGATGTGAGGAGTCCTTTCCTTTTATAGAATGCAATCTTTGCCTGATTTATTCTACTTATTACATCTTTCCTACTACGACCATCTGATGTTATTCTGCTTCCTAGTATTTCTTTCAGCTTCTCTCCATTCAGCCTTATATTCGTAATTGCTTGATTATTTTGTTTGCTTGCAACTAAGATTTTTGTTTTTGACTTATTAATTTTCATGTTGTACCGTGTAGCAAGAGTGTTTTCCATTTCCTCCAACACTACTTGTAATTCTTCCTCATTTTACGCTAGGACAGCAATGTCATCCGCAAAACGCAGCATATCAACTATTTTTCCCTGGATCCTGATTCCATTAGCTTGTCCTAACTTTTCTCTGACCTCGTCTATTGCTTTCTGTATGTACATATTAAAGAGGACAGGGGAGAGTGCACATCCCTGTATCACACCCTGTTTAATTTTTGCTTGTTGTTGATGTTCCCCACATCTCACTATTGCCACCTCTTCTTTGTATATGTTCCATATCGTTCTCCTGTCCTTGTACTTAGCTCCAGTTTCCCTCAATATCTGGAATAGTTTTTTCCATTCAGCCTTATCAAAGGCTTTTTCGAGGTCAATAAATGCTATGTAGGTGTCCTTTCCTTTTTCCATTCTTTATGTACATTACCGAAAATCGCATCAGATTTATGTATGGGTGAAGGACTCCACAAAGTATTCGTCTAATACGTGAATTTATGTTTAAGGGTGTACAGATAATGGAAAATAGTCGGAATAAACGTGGACGTGCATGTTAATCTATGAAAAGGAGACTACAATAAAGAAAAACGTATTTCCATTTACGTGAAAATAGGTAAGCATTCAAAAGTAAAGGTAGGCAGTAGTTTAGGATGCTTCTATTGACGTGGAATGCTCTCTTTGTGCTAGACTATTTTCTGCTATTCTCCTTGTTACATCCATCATGCATTATTTTGCTTCAAATTTTGATCTGAACTGGACTAAAGACTGCCCATATTCAACAAATATATACTCCACACTGTCACCCCCATCTCTGGAAATTAATTTCGTTCCCTCTGATATCAGAATGAAGTTGGTTGAGTGACTTCGAGGTAGTCCAGTCTCTAGTCAGTGCGCGAGGAACTCCTTCTTCAGGTATCATCCATATTCCAGACACTGGGCTCAAGCTTTCCACATGTTTAGTCTCGTATGCTTCGCTGGTGCTCTGAGTTCATAATTTACTTTAAGGGAAAATCTTTCTCGACTTCCACCGTAAACGCGTTTCCTGTTAGCGGAACAGAGGATGCTGTTCCTTCGGTGTACTCGTTTCTGGCTGTTACTTTCCATCGAATATCAGGACGAGCGCTTTATAGCGAGATAATGTAGATTCCCCAGAGAAATGGGCCATAGACGGCCTATAATGATGGCACATAGCGAGACGTAAACTACCTCGTCACAAAGAAAATGAGATTACTGTCACATTTCGTCACACGTCCTGGCATATTAGTGCACTCCTGTTTATCGACAAGTTTCATTAAAGAATCCATCAACTCATTGGGAAAGAATAAGTAGGTAATCCCAAACACAACAAGTATTACACGCCTGCAATTAAAGGCTTAGAAAAGCTTAACTGTTATGGAGTTGGGCACTTTAGCTGCAACTTCTCGTTTTTTATATACAAATATAAAAAAAGCGACTCCCCACACTGACAGATCAGGTGGCCTGGGCTGCCATCTCGCATCGCGACCAAATTGACCTCTGCTAACCAATCTGTTAGGTCGTATAAATGTGCTGCAAGGTTCGGCCGGCTGTATGGGCAGTTGGTCCAACCCGTCGGAAGTATATATACACTCCTGGAAATTGAAATAAGAACACCGTGAATTCATTGTCCCAGGAAGGGGAAACTTTATTGACACATTCCTGGGGTCAGATACATCACATGATCACACTGACAGAACCACAGGCACATAGACACAGGCAACAGAGCATGCACAATGTCGGCACTAGTACAGTGTATATCCACCTTTCGCAGCAATGCAGGCTGCTATTCTCCCATGGAGACGATCGTAGAGATGCTGGATGTAGTCCTGTGGAACGGCTTGCCATGCCATTTCCACCTGGCGCCTCAGTTGGACCAGCGTTCGTGCTGGACGTGCAGACCGCGTGAGACGACGCTTCATCCAGTCCCAAACATGCGCAATGGGGGACAGATCCGGAGATCTTGCTGGCCAGGGTAGTTGACTTACACCTTCTAGAGCACGTTGGGTGGCACGGGATACATGCGGACGTGCATTGTCCTGTTGGAACAGCAAGTTCCCTTGCCGGTCTAGGAATGGTAGAACGATGGGCTCGATGACGGTTTGGATGTACCGTTCACTATTCAGTGTCCCCTCGACGATCACCAGTGGTGTACGGCCAGTGTAGGAGATCGCTCCCCACACCATGATGCCGGGTGTTGGCCCTGTGTGCCTCGGTCGTATGCAGTCCTGATTGTGGCGCTCACCTGCACGGCGCCAAACACGCATACGACCATCATTGGCACCAAGGCAGAAGCGACTCTCATCGCTGAAGACGACACGTCTCCATTCGTCCCTCCATTCACGCCTGTCGCGACACCACTGGAGGCGGGCTGCACGATGTTGGGGCGTGAGCGGAAGACGGCCTAACGGTGTGCGGGACCGTAGCCCAGCTTCATGGAGACGGTTGCGAATGGTCCTCGCCGATACCCCAGGAGCAACAGTGTCCCTAATTTGCTGGGAAGTGGCGGTGCGGTCCCCTACGGCACTGCGTAGGATGCTACGGTCTTGGCGTGCATCCGTGCGTCGCTGCGGTCCGGTCCCAGGTCGACGGGCACGTGCACCTTCCGCCGACCACTGGCGACAACATCGATGTACTGTGGAGACCTCACGCCCCACGTGTTGAGCAATTCGGCGGTACGTCCACCCGGACTCCCGCATGCCCACTATACGCCCTCGCTCAAAGTCCGTCAACTGCACATACGGTTCACGTCCACGCTGTCGCGGCATGCTACCAGTGCTAAAGACTGCGATGGAGCTCCGTATGCCACGGCAAACTGGCTGACACTGACGGCGGCGGTGCACAAATGCTGCGCAGCTAGCGCCATTCGACGGCCAACACCGCGGTTCCTGGTGTGTCCGCTGTGCCGTGCGTGTGATCATTGCTTGTACAGCCCTCTCGCAGTGTCCGGGGCAAGTATGGTGGGTCTGACACACCGGTGTCAAAGTGTTCTTTTTTCCATTTCCAGGAGTGTATCTTCATAAATATTCCATA
Source organism: Schistocerca nitens (assembly GCF_023898315.1). Taxonomy (NCBI): domain Eukaryota; kingdom Metazoa; phylum Arthropoda; class Insecta; order Orthoptera; family Acrididae; genus Schistocerca; species Schistocerca nitens. The sequence goes on from NC_064622.1 coordinate 409,205,094, forward strand.
ACAATCTGAGAGAAACAGCAATGTCGTACTGACAGGACTAGAAAAACAAATTATCTTTTTATGTCTGTCCGTGACTCAGAAAGGAGCTCAATACGCATCAACAAACTTTTTTATCATTTATACAATAACATAAAGCGTGTGACAGACAGATAGTAAAGCAACTTTTAAATCTAACATAGAATCATTTCTTCTATTCCATGCAGGATATTTTATTTAAAATCTGGTAACCTGTAAATATACCTAATTTTAAGTGTTGTTACGTGAGTAGAAGTGGTGCTCATCACTGTTAAATTGAAGCCGGTGGCCATTTACAAACATATAGATGGCCAACATGTAGCCACCTACTGAAACACTGTATACTCGTCTCACAAGGATCCGGCATCAACATGTACCATACGTGTCCAGAACATGAAATTTACAGCAACTTCGCGATGCAGATCAAGAAAATAGTTAAGCGTCATGCAACCTTATGCAAGTATTCTGAAAACATCGATCATATGAAGCGCAACTCACAAAACTTACTAAAAGCCATGGACCAAGACTGTCAGGTAGCTTCAGTATTTTTCGATTTTTCCAAAAATATTTGACTTGGTATCACACTCACTCTCATCATCAAAAGTATGAGCGTCTGATGTATCAAGCGAAATTCATGACTGGAATGAGGTTTTTTCGGTGGGGAGGACGCAGAAAGTTATCTTGGATGGACAGTCATAGACTAATACAGAAGTAACTTCGGGTGTAGCCCAGGGAAGTGTGTTGGGTCCCCGTCTGCTCCTGTTGTATATTAATAACCTTTCAGATAATGTTAGCAGTGACCTCAGACGATATAAAAGAAGTTGCGCATGTAGTGAGTCTGGTCTGTATAAGATTTCGAAGTCGTGCAAACATTGGCAATTTGCTTTAAATGTACGCAAATGTAAAGCTGTGCCCCTCACAAAACGAAGAAAAAGAGTATACTACAGATGGAATCGGTCAACTGATACAAATACCTGGAAATATCACTCTGCAGGGACATGAAAGGGGACGATCACATAGTCTCAGTTGTGTATAAAGAAGGTGGTAAGGCGGTTTCATTGGTGAAATACTGGGGAAATGCAGTCTACAAAAGAGATTGTTTACAAACCACCCTTGGGACCCATCGTGAAATATTGCTCAAGTGTGTGGGACACGCTATATATAGGATTGCCGTGAGATATTGATCGTATACGTCAAAGGTCAGCAGGAATGATCAAACGTTTTTTAAACCTGCAGAGAGGCTGAAAGAACTGAACTAGCAGACGTCAGCTGTCCGGAGAAAGCCGACTTACAAAGTCTCAGGAACTGACTTTAAATGCTAACTCTAGGATACGCGACATACCCCTTGATATCACTGTCATAGGTGTTGTGAGGACATGACTGAATTAACTACAGCGAGCGCAGAGACTATTAAATAATCATTCTTCCTGCTTAGCTCACCTGGAACTCGAAGCAGACTTCCTGGATACATCACAGACTACCGTAAAAAATGGCTCTGAGCACTATGGGACTTAACTTCTGCGGTCATCAGTCCCCTAGGACCTAGAACTACTTAAACCTAACTAACCTAAGGACATCACACACATCCATGCCCCTGGCAGGATTCGAACCTGCGACCGTAGCGGTCGCGCGGTTCCATACTGTAGCGCCTAGAACCGCTCGGCCACTCCGGCCGGCCCTACCGTAAAGGTATCTAAGTTGTTCGTAATCGATATTGGGTACAGAATTCCATCTTTGCAAAAGCCTCTGCTAACTAGTAGGTGAAAAGGACTGAACTGCAAAAATATCAGATGACGTGCTGAAAGTTCCAAGGTAACTGCCAGCTTTCAAATGTACCTGGCATATGGTACGACATCGTCGGGTATGTAACTGAATTAGCGCCGTATTTACAGGCTGTGTTTATAGGCCAGACAGCGCGTCTCGTACTGTCGGTGTATGTGGTAAGTAACACTACTATATACGTTCAGAATTTTCATTCCACTCAATATTACAAAGTTGACAGGTATATAAAACAAATCACTATAAACGTTGCCAGTTAATTACAAAGTAACACAAATTATCTTACACAAACTGTAAGTCACATAACATAAAAGAATTTTGGGTTGAAATGGCTCTGAGCACTATGGGACTTAACATCTTAGGTCATCAGTCCCCTAGAACTTAGAACTACTTAAACCTAACTAACCTAAGGACTGCACACACATCCATGCCTAACGCAGGATTCGAACCTGCGACCGTAGCAGTCCCGCGGTTCCGGACTGCAGCGCTTAGAACCGCACGGCCACCGCGGCCGGCAAAAGAATTTAGGCCTTAAAAAGGCTGTTAACAATTTTATTATAAACTTTAGTGAATTGTCTGATAAATAGCAGAATGTATTACATCAAAAAACCGTTTTATTCACAACATGGTCATTGCTTGAGAACTTTTTCGTCTTTATAGCGTTAACATATGCATAATCAAATAACAATGTATTGGCATATACAGCCATAATTTCAGAATAAAGCATTAACTTTGTTTATAGTCCTCTAATGTGAGTAGGTGACGTCAAATAAAATAATAACCATTCAGCTTCACTGCCGTCTTAAATAAAGTACATTATATCGTCAGCGGTAAAATGCACCGACAATAGTTTCACGATACCTAAACATAATAAGATGATCGAAAACCACAGTTAATGAAGATTTATCTCATTAATAACTCTTATCTTTTTTGAAATACGACTTGTTCAAATATCTCAAGGCACTTTTTTCTATTTTTGAACGGTACTATCTCCTTTAAGTACATGGAACGCAGTTTTTTTAATACCTCATGTGTTCCAGGACTCTAGACAAGTCTGTACTGCTCACTGCTTAAAACAAAAGAGGTCGTTAGAAATAAACGTGCCAGTTTGTACACTTAGCTGCTCCCTTCACACATGAAACTCGGTTATTCTTGCATATCGGTAGCAAGCTTATTTCGACCGTAGACTAGCCGGAATCTGTTATCGTTCATCAAACATCGGCGGAGAGGTTACTTCCGGCCGATCCGCATGCTCCGCTGCTCATGTTTAGGTGTACATAGAATATAGAAACATAGAATGTGTGGGTCTATAATGATATCACCTGCGCCTCTTCCAAATAATGCAAGGCTTCAGCTCTCCTTCAGCCTAATGTATTTAAACCACGGTATGGGGAGGGTGCAGTTTAGGCCAGAGATGGTTCAAAGTTTTGGAAGAGCATTTCATACCATCACTTAGATCAACGTGTTCAGGTTACTGCGAACATGAACCACGTCATTTATTTCAACATTTTTGGTGATCAGGTGTTGCCCTTTCTGCTTCATTTTCACGAATATTGTGCTCTGAACACTCCTCTCTTCCAAAATGACGACAACCGTGTTCTCAGATCTACATACACACGTTCTTAGTTTGACGAATTCTGAACTATTCGCTCTGTTGACAAATTCAGAAGTCAGTTGCAGAGAACGCCTGCAGAACACTTCAAAATGTGTGTGAATTCCTAAGGGACCAAACTACTGAGGTCATCGGTCATTAGTCTTAAACACTACTTAAACTAACATGCTAAGTACAACACACACACCCACGCCCGAGGGAGGACTCGAACCGCCGGCGGGAGGGGCCGCGCAGTCCGTGACATGGCGCCTCAAACCGCACGGTAGCTCAGAGCGCCTGCAGAACAGTTCATGTCGTTCCCTGACAACGTATTTGATTTAGAGATAATCTGTAGTTTAAATCGTTATCGTTATTTTATCTCTATATAAAAACAAGATGTTAAATAATAACAATAAAACACAATAATAATAACGACAAACAGAATAATAATAATAATAGAAACTACTAATGTAATTCCAATGGGGATAGTTCGTTGTTCAATCCATGCAGCATAAAAATGGTCCTGGGTTTAATTGTGAGTGGCACAAATATGAAATTGTATTCCTCAGAAAAGAGTCTAGGATTAATAACACACTGCCGAGAAAAATTAATACATCTGGAAAGACGACGTCTATTTTGACCCGATGATGACATATGCCACCTGCAGGACAGTAGATGTACTAATAATAGTTTCAACGTCGCCCATTAACAGATGGTGTAGTAGCATAGTTACCAGAGCGCCATCTATGTCTGTCCTTTAATGCGGAACGCTCACAGCCAGAAGGCTCAGTGCGGTGCAGACATGTGAAGCCAGCAGGCAACCTTTCCACGGAGTCCCATTCGTGTTTCCTACAGCCAACTGAGCATCAGCCAGTGGCCTTCCGAGTGGCTGGATGGTTCTTTCGGAAAATTGGCACGCAAGTTGGACGTGCTGTGTCAACTGTGCAACTACACTCATGCTCATAAATTAAGGATGATTGGAGAATATGGTTCCACACAACGTGGCAATACACAAAACTGGCGCTAATAGCATAGGGAACACACATGACATAGATGTGTAAGTCCACGGTATTGGTGGTTGATAAAACCGTCCCGAAACACATGGGCTACAAAATGCGCATGTACCCCGATATCAATATGTGATATGACCAGTATGCACACATACACAGGCCGCAGAACGGGTTGGCATACTCTGGATCAGGTGCTCGACAGCTGCTGGGTATAGCCTCCCATTCTTGCATCAGTGCCTGTCGGAGCTCCTGGAGTGTCCTAGGGGTTTGAAGACGTGCAGCGATACGTCGACAGAGAGCATCCTAGACGTGCTCGGTGGGGTTTAGGTCTGTAGGACAGGCAGGCCACTCCTTTCGCCTGATATCTTCTGTTTCAAGGCACTCCTCCACGATGGAAGCTTGGTGGAGCCATACGTTATCATCCATCAGGAGGTAGGTGGGACCCACTGCACCACTGAAAAGGAGGATATACTGGTGCAAAATGACGTCCGGATACATCTGACCTATCACAGTTCCTCTGTCAAAGACATGAAGCGATGTACGTGCACCAATCATAATCCCCCCCCCCCCCAACATCAAACAACGACCTCCATACAGATCCCATTGAATGACATTAAGGGCTTGGTATCTGGTTCCTGGTTGACGCCATATGAAAACCCGGCGAGAATCACTGTTCAGAATATACCTGGACTCGTCCGTGAACATAACCTGGGACCATTGTTCCAGTGACCATGTACTGTGTTCTTGACACCAAGCTTTACGGGCTTTCCTGTGACCAGGGGTCAGTGGAATTCACCTTGCAGGTCTCCGGGCGAATAAACCACGTCTGTTCAGTCGTCTGTAGACTGTGTGGCTGGCTACAACTGTTCCAGTGGCTGTGGTAAGGTCCCGAGCAAGGCTACATGCAGTACTACGTGGCCGTCTGCGGGCACTGATGGTGAGATATCGCTCCTCTTGTGGTGTTGTACATTGTGGACGTCCCGTACTGTAGCGCGTGGACACGTTTCCTGTCTGCTGGAATCGTTGCCATAATCTTGAGATCCCACTTATGTGGCACACGGAGGGCCCGTGTTTGACAAGCCTCCAGTCGCCCTATTATTCTACCCCTCATAACGTCATCAATATGTGTTCTTTGAGCCATTTTCAATACACAGTCACCATTAGCACGTCTGAAAACGTCTGCACACTTACTCACTGCACCGTACTCTGACATGCACATTACACCTCTGAGTATGTGGACTGCTGCCAGCGCCACCGTGCGACGACCGCAGGTCAAATGCACCGCATGGTCATACCCCGAGGTGATTTAAACCCGCAAACCGCCCACCAGAGCGTTGTTTCACCATGTATCAGCATTATACTTAATTTATGAGCATGAGTGTGTATTGGTGTCAGTGATCACGTCAACATTCTCACATGCGTAGACGAGGTTCTGGACGTGCACGCAGCACAGACACCCGCCGGGTACTTCGCATTGTAAGGGCAGCAGTGGCAGATTGTACGAGAGCACAGATACTACCAGATGAGTCAACACGGAGTGTTGTGAACCGGCTATTAGCCGAGGTACTACAGCAGGCACGCACACCTCTAGCTGGTCTGCCGCTCACGCGACAGCACTGATGTGCACGGATCGACTGGTGACGTCAGAGGGCCACTTTTAAGATGGAATGGCGCGCCGTGGTCTTCAGGAATGAAAGTAGATTCGGCTAGCACGCTAGTACGACGTAGACCTGATGAGCGCTGTCTCGTGGAGTGCATTCTTTCGTCACACTGTCCCCATCCCAGGCCTTGTGGTCTGGAGTGCGATAACGCACAACTCTCGTTCGCCTTTGATGTTTCTGGATGGGATGCCAATCAGCGCTCGGTACATGCAGAATGTTGTTAGGTCCGTCCTTTGGCCGTTCTTGCAACATGAAACTCATTTGTTGATCCAACAGGCTAATGCTCGCCCACACACTGCCCGCGAAACTCAACGAGTTCCGCAAGACGTGCAGCAACTTCCGTGGCCAGCATAATCTCCGGACTTGTTTCCAATCGAGCACGTGTAGGATATGATGGGACGAGAAGCGACTCGTGCGACGCCTCAACTGACAACTCTTATAGAACTACGGCAACAGATCGAGCATGCATGGCATAACGTATTCCAGGAAAGTATTCGCCATCTGTACCATAGATTGGATATCGGAGTTATCGCCTGAATTTCCGCCCATGAAGACTAATATGGCTTATTCAGCATTGGTCGATGCCTGGTGCCTCAGAACCGCTTATGCTATTGATTGAAAATGGTTCAAACGGCTCTGAGCACTATGTGACTTAACACCGTAGGTCATCAGTCCCCTAGAACTTAGAACTACTTCAACCTAACAAACCTAAGGACACCACACACATCCATGCCCGAGGCAGGAGTCGAACCTGCGACCGTAGCAGTCGCGCGGTTCCGGACTGAAGCTCCTAGAACCGCTAGGCCACCGCGGCCGGAAATGTAATCATTTCATTTACTCCATATGCACAACAAGAGATCTTGAATGAAATGGCAACCTTTACAAGAGCATACTAATTTTTTTCCAGCAGTGTAGTTGAAAACCTAAACTCCCTTAGCACATAGCTGCAGTATGCAAGAACGTTTTAGTGTCTCTCCATGTCCAACAAAAATATAAAAAGCTGACCCTTTTGACCTGAAATAGAAAGTTTGAAAACGTTTCTTTAGTTAGCTAGTTCCATGTTCCATGGATCAATTGAACAATACTTCTCTCGAAATGATGTGGAACGAGTCAGTTTACAGGAAATGTGGACATGACTGATGTTAACACTGATGAATGCAGTACTATTTTCTAGTCCCGATCATGCAACTACACTTTTATTTTTTCTACTGCCCCACCAATTTTTTTAGAAGAAATTCATCAATGGAACAGAAGAAGTTGTCCAGGAGAAATGGTTTTATATTGGATTCAAAACCCGCTTCGCCACCTGTCAGATGTTTTATGTTATTGGGCAAATGTTCAGACATTTTTGTTGCTCCGTGTAGAATTTCCTTCTCAGCCACTGACAGCTATAACAATGGGTAATAAAGGTCATTCCCCCCGTTAGTGTTGTAGGTACGAACATCACTGCTCTTCTCAAATTGTGGTGGTTTATTTATCACAAATTTCATTAGTATATATATGGATTATGACGGCGGAGTTAAAATGCTTAGCTCCTTGAAGAGGTACTTACATGACGTCCGTGGATGAACGCCACGTATTATTCTTACTGCTCGCTTTTGAGCAATCAGCACTTACATTTCTGAGTGTTGAGTTATACCAAAAAATTACTCCATACGACATCATTGAGTGCAAATATGCAAAATATGTCAGAAAGATGATACATTTGTTTCCAATGTTACCAATTGTACGAAGAGCAAAATTAGCTGAAATTAGTTGTTTGATAAGATCAGTAATATGCTTCTAGCAGTCCAAGTTTTTATCAACATGTCTGAACAACACATCAGAAACGCTGATTCGCATAATGGTAAACTCCTTATCTCCCGCTCTATCACTCACCCGCTTTTTGGAGCCCTTTTCAGTAGCAGGAACCTGACTCGAATGACTGCTTTTATTATTTCGGAGAACTGAATAACAGCTTTAGCTTCAAAACACAGTTAATGACTTATCTAGTAAACCAATGATAATGTCTCCATTTGTTCATATATGTACTCATTACCTCATTATAGCTAAGTATCCTTCCTTCCTTTAACATCTTCCCCATTTCCCAAAGCTCTTAGCTGCTGCAGGGTACACTAAATTTCTCTCATTCAGAACTCACTATTTCGACACATATCACTTTTGTACACATATAAATACGTGTTGTGTCTGTCAGTATCATTAATGTTATTATTATTATTATTATTATTATTATTATTATTATTATTATTATTATTATAAGTCGCAAAACTCTCAGAGTGGAAGACGCTAAGTAAAGATGGTTCATTTTCGGTTCTTCTTGTTCTTCTGGTTCTTTTTATTTGCCCGTCAGTTTGTTATTGTTTGCAAGAATTTACCTCTTCTTTCTTCGCTCCATTTTGTTCCGGTTCTTCGGACTTTTGTCCCTGGTTTAACCTCACATTTTTCTACTTTTATTCTAAAATTGTTCTATACGTCTATTTCTTCTTTCGTGACTTTGGCTAATTTCAAGTCTTTTTTTAACATTTTGAGTCAATTCTCCTCCATTAGCGAGGGAATCTACCTATTTTACTATTATTTTTGTTAGTCTGTATTCGGGAGCCTCATTATGTGGCTATAGAATTTGAAGCGTTTTTTCCTCATGTCTGTCTCTATGTTAGAATATTCTTCAATTTTGAACATTTTCTGCAGTCTATATCCATTCTCGGTCCATCTCGGTCCCAATATTTTCCTAATTATTTTTCTTTCTTCTCTTTTTATATTTTCTGTATCAGTTTTCCACTTTAGTGCCAAGGTTTCGCTGCCATGTGACATTGATGGTTTAATTACTGCTTTGTAATGTCTAATTTGGGATTTAAAGATAATAATTTTTTACTATAGAGGTTTCGCACTAATCTTAAACCTTTATGAGCTTTTTGTATTATTCAGAGATAATTTCCCCTAGATATTTAAAGTGTGATACTTTGTTACTTTCTCCACATTTGGTGTGTAATATGAAAATTTCTAAATTTGTTTTTGTAAACACTGTCTTTTTAAATGATACCTGCATGCCGACTTTCTCTGCGCATTCTTTTAGAGTTTCTATCTGTTTTATAGCCATCTGACAAGAATCTGCCATTATTGTGAGGTCGTCCGCAAAGGCTAAGTAGGGATTCGTGGGGGCTTTTTTTTCCCTTAATGAAACTGGTTTCCAGCAATTTTCTTCTTAAAGTTTCTTTTCCCATTCTTCCATGACTCAAAGCATTAACAGTCTGAAGTCCTCCAATTTCTACCAGTTCAGAAGCAAGGAGTGTAGCAAGCAAGTGATTTACGAGTAGTAAGTATAATGAACACATTTTAACTCGATTTAGTTTAAATGGCGCTGCAGTGTGCCGGTCAAGCAAGTGCAACAATGCAGCAGAGTGACGCAGCGAAGTTTGTTTTGTAACAAGTGTCTACTCTCAATGTGGGTAGTTCCTTCCCTATTTGAGAAACAGTTGTGGGTAGCACTTGCGATGGACCTCGAATTACTTCGTCATTCATTCTTAAACACGCACACAAACTATCATTCAGCTTCTATCATTTAAAGAATAAAACTGTACCAAGAAAAGTCTTTCATTCTACAGTTCAGTTAGGTGCTAATGTTGGTGATAACGTGGGGTTGGGGGAGGGGGGCAACAGATGACCAGGAGGGGGTAATAAGGGCGGGGGTACTAGCTAATACCTCTCAGGAGTAATGGTCTAAAAAAATTTGGCAACCATTGGTATATACCCTGTGCCCGACTGAGAACTTTTGCTGTTATTACGACGTATCACATTCCGCGTTCAATCAACGACGGTAAAAACACTCGTGTTGACACTTAAGACCCCAGAAACGAGAGGATGCCTGCATCAGTCGAGTGCAATTCAGCGGCGGGTACTTCTGCGGTACGTCACACTGCTAGGAAGCCACAACGCAGCGGGGGGTCATTGGAAGCGCTCTCCGTAATCGGTGACGTCCTTGAGGCCTGCTTCGTAGGACGCCGTACGCGGAAGGCCGGAGAGAAAGCTGGCTGGCCCTCCCACACGCGAGCGTGGCGCCAGGCCATTCATCGGCGACTCCCAATGACGCGCACCGTCCGCAGAAAAACGATTTCTTTTCGCCGAAAAGTAAGGCTGCAGCCCGATAGACGGCGACTGGAGTGCACGGCCAGGTAGCTGCTGGGCTGGGGTTCACGGACGGTGGCGGTCGATTTCTCTTCCGGTGTGACGTCTGGTGCGCTTCTGAGCTCCCGCCGCTGCCGTTGCATCACGGGAATACCCGCCCGTATTCGGGTAACCAACTGACTAACCGACTGCATCACTGGATACGGTGCCCAGAGGTTCATTGGCACCGTACATCTCCTCCTAAACCACTGGATCGATTTCTATCAGACTTGGTAAATGCATCACTCACTATCTGGAAACAAGCAATGAGGGACTGAGAACCACGTACAGTAGCTCCCGTAAAGCCGTCGGCAATCGGACCACTTGTGAATACGGTACGTGGGCCCCAAAATGGTATACGCCATCGCAACGCAATCCAGTGGCAGTTGAGGGATGTTTCTAGTTCGTAAATTACACTAGTTACTCAACGGGCGCGCTTAAAATTCCCACGCTAGCTCTATTAAAACGCACATTTCCTCCATCGTCCACGAAAAGGAAAGTACCATGTCCAATCAATAAGGACACAGGCTTATAAAAGTTCCATTACAAACAGTGCGGTACAAATTTGGAATACTTCTCCGCATAAGATAAACATCATTCCCATATTTTAGTAAAGCCCCAAGGTCAGTCTTACTTGATCACTGTTCCTACCCGGTAGCAGAATCTTTGCAACAGGTGAATTACGAAGCGTAAAAGAAAGAGGAGCAAAATATCTTTATACAAGTAGCGCAAGCTGTCCTGTAGATTAAGCCAATCTAACAGTAACCCCTCAAAAAAAGGTGAACTTGTATTTACATAACATAAAATATTATAGTACATACTTATATTAAACTAATAATAAAGTATGAGAACCTAATAAAAACGCGAATGTTAGGAAAAGAAATTAGGAAGTGTCAATACGTGAACCACCGCCGCAACAAACAACTCTATACAGGACACTGACGCTACTCATTACGCTAAACCAACCACACACCCCTAACATCCAATATAGTATGTTATCCCTTACTGAAAACCTTAATCGTAGATATGTTACTAATTGAAATTTAACTACAACAAATTGCAACAAGAACAATCGGTTTTTGGTGGATCTTCAGTGTGTCGCTGCCTTCAAATAGCCTACTCTCATAATACGCAAGTTACAATAATTCTTTTGCCACGAATATGACGTTTCTCATTATTTTATTGGAACGAATCACACAGTTAACAACGGATTTTCCAGTGATTCTCAATTTGCTGGTGCTCAGAAACGGCATATATACATATAGGCTTGAAATGAATGCCAATATGGCGCCTCACAACTCTGTACTGAAGGGAGACGGCGTGCGTGTGACGTAGGTGGTGTTGTGCCATCTCATTGGTCAACGCTCAGACGCACGCTCAGAATATCTGACATGCCAGATACTGCTATGCACGTTCGGAAAGACTCCCGAACGTGCTATTTCACGCTATGACGTCAGAAACTCGGCACGCTCAACGCTCAACGTTCGGATGCACGGTCCGTATGCCGACGGCTTAAGGGTGGACGTGGGAGTGAAAACAATGGCGGTTACTGAATAAGATTACAAGAGCGCATGAACACCCCACGTTTTGATACCTTGCCGATTTATTAGTTTTTTGTAATGCTGTTAAACATAATATACAGACGCGGTAATATGAAATATACTGCACTCCTATCTACCGTGCTATTGCTCATATAGACTCCGTGAAACATGCATTAGGGTCTCGAGCACATCTTCAGTTGTGCACGTTTTAAGAAGATTTTGCGCATGCACAGCTGGCATGACATAATTATCTCATGGGTAAAAAACATACAGCTACCATAAACAATGTGAATGGTTCGCTGCGTGCACAGGTGGGCCTTACCATTCAACTAAAAGTTCACATCAGTGTCAGTAGGCGGTAGCACACTGCGGCAGGTGTTTATCTCCATTCGTTTGGCAGTTGGCATACAACCAATCAGATGGTAGCACACTCCTCAGATATGCCAGTTCACCAACTATAAAGTAAAATTAGATTCTACGTTATTATTATTATTATTATTATTATTATTATTATTATTATCATCATCATTATTGGCAGTAGCTACAGCTGTACGAATTTCTTCATAATCATAACAGTTACACAGCAGTTGCCATTTCACACTTTCAAGTCCACCTGAATCAAAAAATTTGTGAACATTTGAAATATATACTCGTGAACCACCACTGAAAGGAAACCAGTTACGTAGAAGCACAACACCCTCTGGTGTAATTTCAACCAAATTTTGAATACAGATGACGAATATAATAGAGGGAGACTCAAAAGCAGAAATGATTCTGTACGCAGTCGACATGGTGATGGGATCAGCAGTAAGAGAGGATGTGCAGACGGCACTAAAAAGATCGGAAAGTTGGGCAAAGGAAACAACCTAAAAGTAAACCAAGGGGAATTCAGTTCGGATCACACTTCGTATTAATTGACTGCAAATCATCGAGTAAAACGGAAGTGATATCTGGCATTACCAAAAGAGGTGTTATAGGCCCTTAGCTGTTCCTAATCTATATATACGATTTAATTGACAATCTGAGCAATCCTCTTAGATTGTTTGCTGGTGATGCTGTTAATTGCTATCTAGTAGATTCATAAGAAGATCGAAACCAATTGTAAAATGGTACAGACAAGATATTTGTACGGTGCCAAAGGTGGCAGTTAACTCCAAATAATGAAACATGTAAGGTCGTCCACATTAGAACTAAAAGATATCCGCTAAATTTCGGTTACACGACAAATCACACAACTCTAAAAGCTGTCAATTCAACTAAATGGTTACTAACAACTTAAATTGGAACCACCCCATAGATAATGTCGTGGAGAACGTGAACCAAAAACTGCGTTTTCTTGGCAGAACACTTAGAAGATGCACCTACGAACGCGAAAATATTTTTTTGACACTCACCTACATAGGGAAAACTGATTCTTTTAATAAACGAGGAGAAATCAGAGTTTACAAGGAAAAATTTAAGTGTACATTATTTTCACGTGCTTATCGAGTACAGTAGAGAAAAATTATGAAGATGTTTCGATGAAAGCTATACCAGGCGTTTAAGTGTGAACTGTTAAACAGCCATGCAGATATAAATGTAGGAAAGAAGGAAAAATGTTACCCAAAGATTATGTAACTCAGTACAATGAAGCACTAAAAACAGTACCGGAATATAAATATCTGGAAATTACATCGCAGATAGCAAGAATATCTTTCGATATTCATGTTCAGGAATGACCATGGCATTATTGAAAGCAGCTGTCACGCGGGAAACAATATGGGCGCTACGCAAAGAACAGAAAAAGTCAAGACGATGTTCCTGAAACGGAAGTTTGGAGTGGCAGCAACCAGCGCTGTCCTCACTTACACATGCACTTGCGGAAGATATTTTTTCATAGAGGACAACAGATTTCGACACTGCCTACCTTCCACTGAACCATGTCAGGAACCGATTAACATTATAGACCGGAAGAAGGAGATAGACCTAGAGAGAGTTCTACAATACAACTAGCTACACTGAACAACAGCTGGAGATGAGAACATAGGAAGCAGAGATATGTAACAACAAGACTCGCAATACACTGGTTTCGCTATAAAATATATACAAACAACAAATTCCAAGAGCCGGCTGAAGAACGTAAACGGATGCTATGTTGACAAAGATGTGAAAAATATCGTATAATAACACGCGAGAAGAGGCGGAAAATTATGATACGCTATAGCGAAGACATGTATAAATTTGTAGATTAATGTTCAATCTGAGCGCACTTTTCTCAGAAACAATAAAATATTCATCAATCACTAGTAGTATTATTTTAATTGACATTTTGTGGGGTAGAATATCTCTACTACCGTTTGAAGAGGAGCAAGTGTGCTGTAAAGACGGCAACAGAGGTAAAGCCTGAAGCAATTTCCACCAAAAGTGGTACACTTACCACCTGCTGTCTGGGAAAAATTACTGGAGCAATAAGACATTCATAGCACGACCGTGGCTCAGGGTGAGAGTGACAAGATGGGACACAAAAGCTAACATATGAAAGAATGGAGCAATTTCAGCCAAATTTGGTATGTACATGACTCATTATTTGTTTAAAAATACTGTGTAAGTAAGGTTGGAGTTAGAGATGACAAGGAGTGAAGTCTAAAAATGTTCGAAAACGACTTTTTAGTACGTCTCTCACGAATTTCATTAATCTGAAATACTTTAAAAGTATTTGTATTGTTTAAAGGTCCAACAACGTCCCGAGAATGAGCACTGCAGTGAGTTCGACTTTTTAGTAAAACCCAGACTCTTCCGACGAAAAAAATTTTAAAAATTATAAAAAGAAATAATTGACGTGAAGATATGAGCACAAATATTGAACCTATTGCAAATGTAAGAAAGTGTTTGTTCCATGTTCCCACCAAGCAAGTTGAACCATTACCAACGACGTTCTTGCGTTCTCTTAGCCAGAAAGAATTACGGGTCTTCTCAGGATTCAGATAAAACTACGAGGCGAATTTCACTAAAGACACAAGTGAAATCTCCGTGATACATGCGTACGTGGCCGAAGACACGCGTAAGATGCTAGTATTCCGTTACCAATTTTGCTCTTAACAGCTCGTATTAGTTCCATGCCATTTATTAATGTCTTAAGATGTGTCCTATAATATCACACCTTCCTCAAGTTAGTATTTTCCAAACATTCCTTTCTTTGCTGATACCATCCACAAACTCCTCATTTCTTATCGTATTTGTCCATTCAGTTGTCAGCATTCTTCTGTAACCCCACATTTCAGACGATTCGATTCATTTCTTTTCAGGTTTTCCTAAAATTCTCATTCCCTTCCACACAATGCTGTCCTCCATACGTATATTCATTGTAATTTCTACATCAAAACAAGGCCTATTTTTGATACTAGTGGACTATCGAGGAAAGACCTCTTTGACTGTTATTGTCTGCATCTTATATCCTTCTTGTTTCGTCAAACATGTGTTATTTAGCTTCTTCGGCAGTAGGATTACAGCACTTCATCTACTGCTTGACTCCCACTTTAATGCTAAATTTCTCGCTGATCTTATTTCTGAGGCTCCTCATTATTTTTGTCTTTCTTTGGTTCACCCTCAGACTCAGCCCATTGTGTTCAATAGACATTTTTCTCGTGCTCTATTGATCTTGTACTTGTTTCTCACTTTCAAACACAGTAGCAGCGTCATTAGTTAATATTATCGTTAACATCTTTTCGCACTGAATTTTAATCCCACTACTGAAAATTTCGTTTATCTACTTCATTGGTTCTTCGGATTGAACAGAAGAGGACAATGAATTTATTTTTCTGTTATGTAACTTTTAATTCGAGAGTATGCCTCTTGGGCTTCGAATCTTATTGTTCCCTTCTCGCTCTTGTAGATACTGTTTATTTCTCTTCTCTCCCAATAGTTTTTATCTATGTGTTTGAGCAGTTTGAACATCTTGCACCACTTTACATTGTCGAACATTTCTTCTAGGTCTTCAAATCATATGTAGGTGTTTTGGCTTTTCTTAAGTCTTGTTTCCGTTACGAAGCGCAACCACATTAGTCTCCCTTTCTGGCACCTTTACTTTTGCTCAAGCCAAACCGATCCTCACGTAGCAGATCTTTATTTCCTTCCTTTTTTCTTTTTTCTTTTGTCTGTATGTTATTCTGATGCGTTACGCTTTATCACACTGCTCTTAAAATCAACGAGTTTCGTGTAGCATAACACAGGAAACCAACCCAATTTCTGATTTAACAATTTATTGTGTTCTTTCACTGGTCCCCAAAAATTTCCCACTTTTCGACACTGACAGTGTTCCAGAGGAACTTGGTTCAAATCAGTGTCCAGCTATCGGAATACAGAATTTATGTTTTCCTAAATTTCTTTAGGCGAATATTGGCAAAGACTACAACCGATTCCTTCTCGCTTTCTCTTCCAATTAGTCAGTGCTTAATAACGTCGTCATCAACGGGACGTAGAACTCTGAACTCTTTCTTTCTCTCTCTCTCTCTCTCTCTCTCTCTTCGTTGCTTCCTGAAGACCTGAGTCCGCTAGTGAGTAAGCCTCTCAAGTCACTTGAAGAAGTAGAAAAACTTCCAGTAAGTTGAATTCCACAAGTTTCATCAGCTTCCGGAAGTGGCTTCTGTCAGTTAGTACAAAAAGGTTTCTTGCAACTGTCTGTAACTACCTACCGAAGTTCCTGGTAACTTTGTCAAACGTGCAGAAGTTATTTGTTCACTACATTTTTGCGGCAGGTTTTAAGACAAACGATGCGGAGATGCGCAAAAAAATTCACTAATTTTGGGCTTAATATAGGTAATATATTAACAAAAACTTTCTTGAAAACTTAAATATGTTCAGCTCTGTATCCATTTCTTCACCAAGAAACTTATTTGTTCCTTAATTTTTTGTTTTTCATTACAGTTCTGTTTAATAACAACAGTATAACAACGATGTAGACTGATTTCATTTTTAAACACGGTGTTATAAACTTCCACTTGCCTTTCACGCAATACGACTGTTTTAGAAAGACTTCACCACTTTCTTGCAGGAAGTTCCTGAAATTAGCTTTCTTAAGCGACTTGTAGAAGTAGACGTGCGCAAGTGTTTGTTCTTACATAAACTTCTCTTGTGGAAGTTACTTGCTACTGGACACGCACCTTTTAATTTTCTCCAGTATGCGCATAGCACTTTCAATTGTAATTTATCGCCACCCTTGAGAAAGCTCGAATGATTGACAGGAGAACCATCATGCAAACAGATCGCACGAAGAGTCGAGTACAGTGCAGTGTATAACGATATGTTTACGTAATGTGTATACATAAACATACAGTTATAAATGTCCCCGTTCGTAGTCGCTAATTATAACAATATGTTTACTTTTGTGCTGTAACATATAGCTATAATCAGCGGTGGAAACATATTTGCGAACGCCGACCGTGTGCGGCTGTTTCTTGTTGGATCGTCTGATCAGTCGGAAGTTGCATTGCAGAGGAGAGTAAATGCCTATTCAAAATATAATTATTTTTGGATAGCTCAACATGAATTTCCTAAGGGACCGTAGTTTATCATGCATTTACCAGTAGAATATGGCGCGGAGAAAATATTTCGCCGCATACAACTTCCGTCCGATTATGACGAAAGAATTCGTGACTGTGAACTCTCTATTTGGCAGAAACATAAAGAAAATTAAATAACTTCATGAAGGAGTGAGACATAGATTCTATATTAAATAAAAAGTCCATACACCAATTCCATTTAAATCTGAATTTATGACAGTTAGTAGATGAACTTACACTGCAATGAAAGATTTAACATGAATGCCGTTTTGACTGGCACTTCTCTTCTCGTAATAAAATAATTCCTTTGACGTTTTCACATAACGTCGCACAATAAATCTACTGCTATGCAGTATTGCACTTTTAGTATTGCACTTTTACTTTACACTAAAATATTATTATTTTTAACTATAATAATACGGCGGCAAGACATGCGCGTCCGACACAAGTTACAAGATACAAGAGAAGAATGAGTAACTGTTCATCGAGAATATCTCGTACATCAAAAAAAAAAAAATGTGTAAAAGTGTTCTTCTTCTCTCCGTTTTTCGCACCGCGGTTTTCAGTTAATAACTCACTGCATCTCTGACGGCGCTTCGACAATAAACAAGTTACGTCACAGGTCGTTCACCTTTTACATTCTCGCAACATTATTTGCTAACTGTAGCTGTTGCCGAGCGACTGCTCGATTAGTGAATGATTTAAAATGATAAGGCAATCACAAGTGCCTGCAGTCTGAATGGCGACGAGGTGGTCTCAGGCTGGCAGTGTGACAAGAAGGCTGTTTGCTTCCACGCCAAAACAAGTACAAGAGTGTGGGGGTCACACATCTTCTTGTTATTGATGATGGACATCAGTTTCATATAGAATGAAAATTTAATCATTTAACACCAGTTGTGTAATGAACATCTTCACAAATTTTGATTTGATTTTTTTGATCAGACTGGTGCTTCGTGGTGTAATACATTCCATTTCAGACAGTGTATCTCCAAGCAAAACTTCTTTACCCCTTGTGCCTGACTACTGTATCTTCCAACAAAGAACCATTTCGCATGCAGGTACATGTGTGGCTACTAGATTTGGCTACTGGATTACGCTAAACAAAAAAATGGCTCTGAGCGCTATGGGACTTAACTTCTGAGGTCATCAGTCTCCTAGAACTTAGAACTACTTAAACCTAACTAAACTAAGGACATCACACACATCCATGCCCGAGGCAGGATTCGAACCTGCGACCGTAGTGGTAGCGCGGTTCCAGACTGCAGCGCCTAGAACCGCTCGGCCATCCAGGCCGGCGCAACAGGTTTCATTGATATGAATGGAAAGACAGAACAGGTCCTCACAAAGAAAGGAATCAGGCAAGGATTTGCCGTTCTCCAGCACTGTTTAATATACAGGGTGTCTCTAAATTTCCGTTACGCACTTCCAGTGGTGACTGGCTACGTATAATTTTGAACAGTATCTCCAATACGGCAAAAACATAACTTTATTTCCAATGATTACTTTTCTTGTTGCTACTAAAAACCTCTGTCTTTATTTTACCGACACCATTCTTAAACCCGTATGATTTTAGTTGTGTTGCACAAAAAAGAAAAAGGTGCGTCCTACAGCATACATTCACAATATTTTTTAATGAGTAGATCGTCAACATTTTTTAAAATACTAGTCCCCATATTAACGTATAGGTTAGTCTTCTGTATTCCTAAAAGCAAGTCGTGCATACAGACATTTCCCGTTCAAAATGTTCCTAGTCAGTCCTAGCTACAAACCCACGTAACTTGTAGGCCTAATCATGAGGCAGAAAAACATTGTTTACATGCACGACAGTTTCAAAGTAAGAAATATGAGGGTTAAAAAAATGTTCAAATGTGTGTGAAATCTTATGGGACTTAGCTGCTACGGTCATCAGTCCCTAAACTTACACACTACTTAACTTATATTATCCTAAGGACAAACACACACACACCCATGCCCGAGGGAGGACTCGAACCTCCGCCGGGACTAGCAGCACAGTCAATGACTGCAGCGCCTAAGATCGTTCGGCTAATTCCGCGCGGCAAATTTGGGGGTAACTCTTGACTTTTACAAACGGACTAACATTTCTGTAACGACTTGCTAAATACTGATGATCAGTTCATTACACATTACAATGAAAATAAGTTCCAATGCGGTTTTTACTTTGTTCAAAATAGATAGTAAGACATTATGTTTCCCTTTGTGTAAATAATAAGAGTGGCATTTAACGAAAACGGTTAATTGGAACATCAACAGTCCCTGAAGAGGAAATTATACGGCGAACACCGGATGGTACAGAAATTTATGCAAGACTAGGGTGGAAGGCGAGGAAATTATGAAATTGTCTTTTTTTTTTATATAACTGAGTCAGTGAGCCTGGAGTCGAGCTATTCCTTAATAATATGTTTTACAGGAGATACACCAGACTTACTATATGCCACATGACTTAGGCTTCTCCGCTCAACACCTACTCAATATTTATTGCAGGTAGATTACTATGATACTTAAAAGATATGTGTGAATCTTTGTAAGTGCTAAATAAGTTATATATTCTTATAATATTAATACGATAATTGATGTTACTTTTTTGCTTTATTGTTATGAAATCGTATTCTCATTATTTTTTTCTATTTTTGAAACCTGCAAATATTCAACTTAATTAGCAACAAGTTTGGAAATAAATGTATAAAACACTCCCACATATTTATTAATATATAAGTAACGTTAGTTTGACACTAAAAGCAAAAATATTATATAGATAAATATTGGAACATCTGCAATATTCCTGATGGACATAAAAACATTAAAAAAACGTTGTGGCTAGTTTTCCTCAGATGTGGAGGAGGGAAAAATAAAAATTATGATGAGTTCTATAGCGTGTTTTGAAAATAATTTACTAACTTCTAGCACATTCTTCGTATCAAAATACACGTGTCCAATTTACCTTAATTTTATAGTTACGGTGAGAGTTAAAGATCACTGCATTTAAGTTAAATATCAACGACTAAAGTTAGTGATCATTAATTAAAATACATTTTTTTGTAACATCGATAAAAGTCAATCTGCTGATGCACTCATTGTATTCTCAATAAAATTATGTTCCTTTAGGAACATGCTCAATTTGCAACTTATAATCAGTCAACCTCAAACGTTGAACACTGGGTCGTCTGATAAATGTTCTGTTGAATATTGGCTGGATGTTCAATTTAAGAGCGAGGCAAGGTGAAGCGGATGGTAACAAACGTAAGAGTCTACCGAAACGCATTTTCGGACAGAAGATGGCCATGTAAATAGAATCATTAATACCATTTCTTTAGTGGAGACTGCGAAGATCATAATATTTCCTAATGTCGGAGCAGGCTAAAAGTGCGTTTTAGTAAAATCACTGTCATTTCTAGAAGCGGATCAGAATTCTACAATGAATAAATATCGATTTCAGGTGTCAGATGCCCACTCCCCTCCCTATGACCGCGAGTAAAACGTTTCTCTTCATATACCTTCCCAGGTTCCATTCCCGGCGGGGTCAGGGATTTTCTCTGCCTGGTGATGACTGGGTGTTGTGTGATGTCCTTAGGTTAGTTAGGTTTAAGTAGTTCTAAGTTCTAGGGGACAGATGACCATAGATGTTAAGTTCCACAGTGCTCAGAGCCATTTGAACCACTTTTTTTGAAAGCCTGAACAAATTTAGAGTTCCACGCGTAGGTATTCACTCAGACGTGTAAATGGAACAGCTTGTACGATTTGTGACTTATCGGTTTCGGTGTTTTAGAGGGTAGCGCTCCTTCGAAACCGACGTCGATAAAGTGATTGCACGAGTTCGAGTTAAAGAAGGACGTGGAGGAGGAATCGACCGCCTGTATGTTCTCTGGGATGCGAGACACAGACTGTTGCTGGTGCAGGCCGCATCACACGCTTTTCACTGCGGGCGGTTCTTCCTCATTGCCGTGTACAACGGCACAAGCGCTAATGTCGCGGTGACAGCTTTCATGAGCACTTGTCCACACTTCGTTGTAGTTATGCTGTGTCTGTCTTCAATTGTCTTCAACGCCGTCGGTTGCTGTTTTGGTCCTCAGTCCTAAGGATAGCTTGATGCGGTTTTCTATTTGTATCACCTGTCAGCTGTTCTGTTCGTTTCAGACTAACTGCTGTCTCGCAGATCATCGCTTTCTGCCTATTGCACCAGTACTTAGGACTGTCCCTGTCAGTCTTTCCAAGCAGCTTCAGGCATTGTGAGGAACACTTTTGTTGCCAGCAGCGTTTCCATTCATCGATGGGATTGAGTTCAGTTTCCATGACAGTCCTGGCTGTGGAGATAGTGGGATGTCTTGATATTAGTCTTTTTTGCTCCGCAGGGAATACATCATCCATTATTGGAAGGGCGGTGTAATTAGCAATCTTCTGGTATTAACGCAGTAGCGCGCTCTTCCGTTCGATATCAGAAGGTGGAATGTGGCTGAAGATAGGTAGTCAGTATGTGGGAGTAGATCGTATTGACCCAGTAACAATGCGCATGGCCTCTTTAAGATGTACGTCTATCTTTTTTGTGTGTGGACTATGAAGCCAGACAGGCACACAAAACTCTGCTGCTGAGTATACCAAACCGGTACACTGATACCCGGAGAGAGTCTGCTGACGATCCCCAACATGAGCCGCAGAGGTTATGCAGAATGTCGTTTCTGGTTTTGAGATTAGCAGATGTTCGTGTCAAGGGATCCTTAAAAGAAAGTGTCCTATCTAACGTGATCCCAAAGTATTTTGAGTGCCTATTATGATGAAGTTTTCCACCTTCAAAATAGACATCGGTGGCTCTGGGTGCCAATCTATTGGACAGATGAAAACATGAAACTTCTGTTTTATTTGAGTTTGGCTGTAACCTCCATATGCGGAAATAATAGCAGATCAGATATGCAGATCAGAAGTTAGGATTTCTTCAGTTCTTTCAAAAGTTTTGTATTGGGTATCTATTGCCCAATCGTCTGTATAGCAAATCTTTCTGGACTGTGTTGGAGGTATATCAGATATACATAGATTAAACAAGAGAGGAGCAAGAACGCATCCCTATGGTAAGCCAATATTCAATACTTTTGGAAAGCTAGTGTCTTTTTCTGTAGTTGCAGTAAATGTCCTTTCAGTTAACATGTTGTCAGTTAGTTTTGTTATCCCTTTGCATGAGACAAATTGCAGTAATTTATGAAGCAGATCATTCCTCCAAACTGTCATATGCTGCACTTAGATCAACGAAAGCACTTGATGCTTTCTGTCACATTCGGTATCCTGCTTCAATAAATGTAGTTAAATGTAAGACTTGATCAGCGTAGCTCCGTCCTGGGCGAAAGCCAGCTTGCTCTAATGGAAGGTTCCGGGAGATTACTGGAATAATCCGATTGTATAGAATTCTTTCAAGGAACTTAAAAATAGTGCTCAATAATGCGACTGGGCGCTAGTTCTTAGGCCGGTCTGGTGAAGTACTGGGCTTAAGTATTGCTATGATTTTTGATTACTTCGTTTTTTGTGGGAATGAACAAGATATCATTATGTCAGAGAAGAAATCCGCCAGCCACGTTTTTGCGTAGTTCCCACCATTCAGAAGAAATTGTGGGTTGATTCCGTCACTTCCCGGGTGCCTTTCCGGGTTTTAGTATTCGAAGAGCAGCAGAAATTTCAGGTATAAAGTTCTTGAGAAGTCAGATGGTTCATTTGTGATCTTTTTGAGCAATGTAAGTTTGCGTCTGATATACCTTGTATGAGTTTTATCCCTTGGTGCTCTGGATGTGGAAACGAAAGGAGAAGGCGTTCGCGCCTTACACTGTATAAAGCTACTGATAAGCCGGCCGCTGGTGGCCGAGCGGTTCTGGCGCTACAGTCTGGAACCGCGCGACCGCTACGGTCGCAGGTTCGAATCCTGCCTCGGGCATGGATGTGTGTGTTGTCCTTAGGTTAGTTAGGTTTAAGTAGTTCTAAGTTCTAGGGGACTTATGACCTCAGCAGTTGAGTCCCATAGTGCTCAGAGCCATTTGAACCATTTTTGAGCTACTGATAATATAGCTATTACTACGAAGAGCGGAGTAGGTGCGCAAGTTATTCTTCATGGTCCTTCAGTGTTTCGTGGATGCGTACTGAATTTTACACTTACTAATGCTGATGCTAGTGCACATGGTAATGGTTGGGTTACTGTGGCTCTAGTTCGTGGTGGTAAAGTGGAGACTGTATCAGGGCTGGAGACTTTCAACAGCCGAGAAGTTATTGCTTATCGTACATTTCAGATATTTGGAGTTTATAACAGACATCGTGGTACTTCTTATTAAGTGTCTACAATGCCGTTGGTTCTTAGGACAAGGAATCGTTGTAAAGTAAGTGAATCAGAGTTTGTGTCCGTATGGCTTAAAGGTGCACTGAATTGTGCAAAGATTAAAGTTGTTGGTGATGTCACGCATTAATATAGAAATTGAAATAAAGCACCTGTCCTTTTAGCTGATACACGAGTGTTGTTCCTTACTTCAACTGTGTTTCCATCCAATTTCTTTAGTAATGACCATGCTTTTCTACTTGATGTTTGAAAATTGAATGACTCAACAGTTTCAGTCCACCTAATTCGTCAGGCTGTATTGAGGTTATGAAGTAGGTTATCCGCTATTTCTGGGTCCCCGCTTTTTAGAAATTCATCATTCTATTTCTCAATAAATTCATTCCATCCTGTAATGTATTGCTTCTGGTAGCCCCTAGAGATTGCCGTCTTTGTTGCACTCATCATAGCTCCAACAAGCCTCTCATGGTTCTTTGCTTTTGGGGAAATGCAACCAAGACATTTGTCCAGATTTTTAGCAAATGCAATCTACTTTGCTTTGCTGATGTCCCATCTATGTCGTGTAAAGGATGAAACGAGTGGGATATTTGCCCCTATTTCAAGTGGCTGTGTGGGAAACTGGAAATTGGGAATTTGTGGTAAGGTCTTATGGAAGCAAACTGTTGAGGTCATCGCTCCCTAAGCTTACGCAGTACTAACTGAAACTAACTTAACGCTAAGGACAACACACACACCTGTGGCCGAGGGAGGACTCGAACCTCCGACAGGGGGCGCCGCGCGGGCCGTGACAAGGCGCCCTAGACCGCACGGGCCGTTTCAAGGCGCCCTAGACCGCGCGGCTACTCCGCGCTGCTGTGTGGGAAATCTCTTAAAACGAACCACGAACTTTGGACAGGTAATTTATTTTCATTAGTTATCACAAATCATAGATCGGGGCTATATTGCTGCCTCCAAGCTGCTGATACAAACGTTCCTGTATCCTTTCCATCAAAAATAATTTGCCACAAGACATGGACTCACACGGTTCTTCTCAAGACCCTCCAGCTATAAGCTTTGGACCGGCCGTATAGAAACCAATGAGAAGTAGCAGAAATGAGAATATCGAGAAACTCCAGCAACAGAATTGGTGGTTTCGAGGCAGGTGAAGTTAAGGAATTCTGCTACCTAGGCAACAAAATAATAATTGAGGGAGCAAAGATGAGATTAAAAGCAGACT
The DNA here is from genome assembly GCF_023898315.1 of Schistocerca nitens. Classification (NCBI taxonomy): domain Eukaryota; kingdom Metazoa; phylum Arthropoda; class Insecta; order Orthoptera; family Acrididae; genus Schistocerca; species Schistocerca nitens. Next base: position 409,229,924 of record NC_064622.1, read on the forward strand.
AGCATTGGCAAAAAGGGCATTCCTGGCCAAGAGAAGTTTACAAGTATCAAAATTTAATTTGAGGAACAAATTTCTGAGAATGAGTGGAGGGAACACAGCATTGTACGGCAGTGAAACACTGATTAAGAGAAAACCGGAATAAAAGAGAATCGAAGCATTTGAGATGTGGTGCACCAGCAGAATGTTGAAAATTGGGTAGACTGATAACGTACGGAGTGATGAGGTTCTCTGCAGAATCGACGAGGAAGGAAATATACGGAAAACAATGACAAGAATAAGGGACCGGATGAGAAGACATCTGTGAAAACATCGGGAATTAACTACCATGCTATTAGAGCGAGCTGTAGAGGATAAAACCTGTAGAGGAAGACAGTGGCTGGAATACATCCAGTAAATAAAATGGGGACGTAGGGTGGAAATGCTACTCTGAGATGAAGAAGTTGACGCAGGAGAGGAATTCGTGGCGGGCCGCATCAAACAAGTCAGACGACTGAGGACTCAATAAAAGAAGACAGCAGGCGATACGAAGATGATGATGATGAAGATATATTGGTTTGGGTGCATTGCAGCCAGGTCTTCAGCACCCTTAATACCAACTTCTGTGCCAAAAATTTGTTTAAACTGGTAAAACAGTGAAAACAATAATGAAAATACATAAATATCCTAAAAATTGTGTACGAACACGAACAGATTTAAGAGAAAATACTAAAACTTTTGAAAGAAGAAATTCATGGAAAAATTTAAAATAGTAAACCATACAAATTTGGCTGGCGAATAACTAGACCAAAATAGAATGAGTCACCTCACTGTAACATACTAAAATGGCTTATCCTTTCTAATATGTTTCTATTGGATTAAATCTACTTCCAGGCACTGAACGAGTTAATGAAAGTACTTTTCTGATTATCCATTAGAGTTATGTAAACACTTTTTTACTTTGTTAATCGAGTAACAGCTCGTTACGATATTATTCCCGCCCAAAAAAAAAAGGAATCAAAATAAAACTAAATTCAGTGAAAGAGTCATTTCAACTTTCAGATATTTAAAGTGGTTGCGTGTGAAGTGAAAACTTCTGTAACAATGATTTCCAGTCTAGTAAGAAGACTAAGAGCTTGCAAGATAACGAAACACTCCACAAACATTGTAGAAAAATTAATCGAACGCATGCGACACGGAAAAGTTGTGGGGAAGGCGGATAGTCGTCTTCGGTTCATTGGTAGAATTTTGGGAAGATGTGGTTCATGTGTAAACGAGACCGCTTATAAAACACTAATACGACCTATTCTTGAGTGCTGCACGACCGTTTGGGATCCCTATCAGGTCGGATTGAGGGAGGACATAGAAGCAATTCAGAGGCGGGCTGCTAGATTAATTACTGGTAGGTTTGATCACCACGCGAGTGTTACGGAAATGTCCCCACTTCATATCGCTCTGCAATGTTACGCCCAAATATTTAATCGACGTGACTGTCAAGCGCTACACTACTAATGGAGTATTCAGACATTGCAGGATTCTTTTTACTATTCATCTGCATTAATTTACATTTATATATATTTAGAGTTAGCTGCCATTCTTTACACCAATCACAAATCCTGTCCAAGTCATCTTGTATCCTCCTACAATCACTCAACGACGACACCTTCCCGTATACCACAACATCATCAGCAAACAGCCGCACATTGCTATCCACCCTATCCAAAAGATCATTTATGTAGATAGAAAACAACAGCGGACCTACCACACTTCCCTGGGGCACTCCAGATGATACCCTCACCTCCGATGAACACTCACCATCGAGAACAACGTACTGGGTATTAGGAGGCATCCCATGACTTTTGTCAGCTCATTGTACAACAACGCATTGTGAAGTAAAGAACAATTTCAATGATGTTACCCGTGAATGATGGAATGAAGTTAGTACTCGAATGCAACGCTCCGTCGAGCCGTACACGCATTCCAGTTTTGAATACTGCGTATGGTATAAAAGTGCTCGTTGGATTGGCGTAAATAAGGCAGCTGCGAGGAGACCTCAACCATCCTGCGGCCATATGTGAGACCCTGCGAAACGGGGTTTCCGGAGTACGTGTTCGCAGCCAGCCGGCTGCTAGTCCACAGCGAACGCGCGGAACTGGCGTAGTGGCTTTTTACGGCAAAGAGGAAACAGTATCGGGGTAAATCGCACGAGGGGCGCGGCTCCGCGCGGGACAGTGTGTGGACTGGAAAGCAGCGAAGACAGAGAGAGGAAAGGCTACTGTCGCTGCGCCTGGACGCGGCATTAATTGAGCGGCTAGGACTGAGCGTGTGCCACTTGCTGCGACTAGCCCGGCCGTGGCCGCGGCGGCGCGGGCAGACGCTGCCTCCGACGCCGCCTCAGCCGTCCGCGAGGTCAACGACCCCTCGCGGAACTGGGATGTGGATCATGCCTCCGCTCGCCGCTCAGCCGAGCTTCTGGGAACGCAGGAAAGTGATACGTCGCGCCGGCAGCCGTTACTCGTCCCTACCGTGAACTCGTCACTACTCCTCGACGCGCACCGCTCCAGCGAATATCCAGTCATAATCGCTACCGGCAACAACTACTGGCGTTCTTAGTGACTCGAAAAAAGCGCAGCCCATTCCCGTTTTCTCGCTGAACAGACGCACAAAGTTAGAAGCCTATATCTCTGACGCCAGTAAGTTGCACAATTTCATAACCCGTTTTACGCTCGCATATCATCAACTTTCTGGAGAAGCACACTTAACAAACAGAATGCAAACATTTGTGCCAAATAATTGAGATATAAATATTTTGAGACCGACAAGAAATCACAAAAGGTGTCCCACAGGGTTCAATTTTGGGTATTCCCCTGTTCTAAAATGTAGACTTTCACCGTCGGAAATGTCATGTCCATTATAATTATCCGGGCTGTTATGTCGTTGCCGGTTGATATGGGTACCACTAAAAGAACTGTTTCAAAACGTTTGGAAGGGCACAGGGGCAGTTGTAGAACAGGAGAAATGGAACGACCAGCTGTTGCGGAGTATGCTTTCCAACCAGGTAACCACCATATTCATTTTTAGGAGACGCAGGTACTAGCGGCCACAAGCGAATATTACGAAAGGCTCTACAGGGAGGCAATCGAAATCGCCAAGCACCCTTATAATTTCAATCGAAAGGAGGAGGGCGTGAAATTAAACGGTATACGGATGCCGCTGTTGAAGGAGATGTGTACCACCCGTCCACCACTGAGTGATGGCAACGGCGATCGACGGCAGCGGACAGCGGCCAACTGCACTGACGTTTTCAAAACACGCGACGTCACGCCTCGGCGCGGGAGCGCGCGTACACGGAATTTAGCGGCAGTCAGTAGCGAGCCAGTGGGTGTGTTGGACCTTCCATCGAGCTACAGACCCCCTTGAAGATATCCTCCGCAGACGGGGACGAAACGCTGGGAATTGACACAGAATTCATCAACCGACCACGGCATAACAGCCCGGATAATTACAATGCACATTCCCCTGTTCGTTATACACTGAACCACCACAGAAACTGGTATGGAAATGGAAATTTGTGGTAAGTTCCTATGGGACCAAACTGCTGAGGTCATCGGTCCCCAGGCTTACACACTACTTAATCAAACTAACTTACGCTAAGGACAACACACACACCCATGTCCGAGGGAGGACTCGAAACACCGACGGAGGGAGCCGCGCGAACCGTGACAAGGTGCCTGAGACCACGCAGCCACCCCGCGCGGCCGAAATTGGTATGCGCATGTGTACTCAAACACAGAGGCAGAATTCGGCGCTGCGGTCGGCAACGTCTATATAAGACAACAAGTGTCTGGCGGAGTTGTTAGATCGGTTACTGCTGCTACAATGACAGGTTATCAACATTTAAGTGAGCATGAATGTGGCGTTATAGTCAGCGCGCAAACGGTGGGACTCAGTATCTCCGCGGTAGCGATGAAGTGGGGATTTTCCCGTACGACTATTTCACGAGTGTACCGTAAATATCAGGAATCCGGTAATACATCAAATCTCCGACATCGCTGCGGCCGGAGAAAAAGATCCTGCAAGAACGGGACCAATGACGACTGAAGAGGATTGTTCAACGTGACAGTAGTGCAAACCTTCCGCAAATTACTACAGATTTCAATGCTGGGCCATCAACAAGTGTCAGCGTGCGAACCATTCAACGAAGCAACATCGATATGGGTTTTCGGAACCGAAAGGGACACTCGTATACCCTTGATGATTATACGACACAAAGCCTTACATCTCGCCTGGACTCGTCAACCCAGAACGACATTGGACTATTGATGACTGGAAACATGTTACCTGGTTGGACGAGTCTCGTTTCAAATTGTATCGAGCGGATGGACTTGTACGGGTATGGAGACAACCTTACGAATACATTGACCCTGCATGTCAGCAAGGGACTGTCCAAGCTGATGGAGGCTCTGTAATGGTGTGGGGCGTGTGCAGTTGGAGTGATATGGGACCCCTAATACGTCTAGATAGGAAACTGACAGGTGACAGGTACGTAAGCGTCCTGGCTGATCACTTGCATCCATTCATGCCCATTGTGCATTCCGACGACTTGGGCAACTCCAGCGGGACAATGCGACAACCCACACGTCCAGAATTGCTACAGTGCGGCTCCAGGAACACTCTTCAGAGTTTAAACAATTCCGCTGGCCACCAAACTCCCCAGACATGTACATTATTGAGCATATCTGGGATGCCTTGCAACGTGCTGTCCGGAAGAGATCTCAACCCACTTGTACTCTCACGGATTTATGGAGAGCCCTACAGGATTCATGGTGTCAGTTCCCTCCAGCTCTACTTCAGACATTAGTCGCGTCCATGCCACGTAGTGCGGAAAGTACTGATGGCACTAATGCGAGCAGTAAGAGTAATGTGCGGTGTTCATCTACAGTCGTAATGTAGGTACATCTTCAACGGATCGGGAATTTTGACCATCACAATACATTTATTCGCTAATGAGGTTCGTCATAAACAAACCATAACAATTTGACAAGAATAGTGACATCCACACTTACAACACTAGAAATATAAGTAACCTTCATTGCTCATTATTAAAGCTGTCAGTTGTTTAGAAAGGAGTTGAATATACAGAAACAAAAATTTTTCATCTTCTTCCCAATGCAATAAAATGTCTGACAGGCAACAAAGTAAGTTTTGAATCAAACCTAAAATCATTTCTACTGGACAACTCATATTCCATAGACGAATTTCTGTCTAAAAATTGGTAGCCTGCTAAAAAAAATTAGAAAATTTAACAATTATTGTCTAAGTATACTGGCATGAGTAAAAACTAAAAAATAATATCTTCAGAACGTTAACACTAACCATGTGTCAAATGTACATGTAAAAGGACTCGTTCCAACTCCTTCATAGTAATTACAAAACTCCGTAGATCAACCACGAAAAAGCTTTTATATTCACAACTGATTTCTGTTTTCGGCCGCCGGCCGAAGTGGCCGTGCGGTTAAAGGCGCTGCAGTCTGGAACCGCAAGACCGCTACGGTCGCAGGTTCAAATCCTGCCTCGGGCATGGATGTTTGTGATGTCCTTAGGTTAGTTAGGTTTAACTATATCTAAGTTCTAGGGGACTAATGACCTCAGCAGTTGAGTCCCATAGTGCTCAGAGCCATTTGAACCATTTTTTTGTTTTCGGCCGTCATCAGGTATCCCGTATATCAACGGATACAACAAATAAATGCATTACATACGTACCCCGTCAATATGACGTTATCTCGTGTACATGCTCACCTAAACTCTCCTAATACGATATCACCTACTCATTTAGTCATTCATAACAGCTTACACGGCAGTATTAGAACTGTGACGTCAAATAACATAAAATCGAGCCGGCTTCACTGAAATTAATAAAAGTATAATACGTAAAATAAAGGGATTCACAATGTTATTACCTACGATGAAATACTTAAATACGATTAATTTTTACAGTGTTACCTGTTGTCATATAGTAAAATACCTTGCTTTGTCAATAATAAAATATACCGAACACTGTTAACCTTCATTCTACATAAACAGTCGGTTTCTAGCAAATGGCTCTGAGCACTATGGGACTTAACATCAGTGGTCATCAGACCCCTACAACTTAGAACTACTTAAACCTAACTAACCTAAGGACATCACACACATCCATGCCCGAGGCAGGATTCGAACCTGCGACCGTAGCAGTCGCGCGTGCCGGACTGAGCGCCTAGAACCGCTAGAACACCGCGGCCGGCGGTTTCTAGCATTCCATGTGGAGACGCTCTGCATAATGGCGACTACAATGCTGGTCTGTACTCACAAGTCGAACCGAAGTAGAGACAGTAGATGGAGAGGATCTAAACTACGATGTTTACTCTACGAATCCAATGTTTAATATCCGTAGGATTGCACTTATTCAGGACCGTAGCGAGGCTATGACGAGATAGCACACCACGAAAGGCGCAGGCGCAGAGGAGGTGCAAAACAATGACAAAAAAAGATGATTTAAGATTTTACCGCGAGATGTACGTGAGTTCACCTACCCCTATGTCCACCCCCAGTAGCTGAGAGTAGTTCGGCGCTAGCAGCCGTGCGAAGCGGAGGTCCGATACTTCCGCCTGTGCGGCGTGTGCGAGTGTTTGTTTACTTGTGGACTTAGTCTGCACGCGGGCTAGTAACAACGATCATGGCGAACAAGTACAGGAAAACTACATTACGATTCAATTTCTGCAAAGACTACGAACGACCAAAGGCTTTAGCAGTGGAACGATTCATTCGAGAGGACGTCAAGATACCGCCAAACGATATTATCGGAATTCACCTATCCATCGTTAGTCCCACGGTGTATGTTAAGATGGTAAATGACGCGGCGTGTGAGAGAATTCTACAGGCGACAAAAGCAGGTCTCCGATTTTGCCATAGTGACGGGAATGTCGGCACGGTAACTGTAGAACATGCTGGTCTGGGTATACGGACAACACGTGTTTTTGAGCTGCCATTTGAGCTCCCGGCTGACGAAGTTATCGAGGCTTTTAAGCCATATGGCACAGTACATGGTCACACAGCAGAACGCTGGACACAATTCGCCACATACCCCGTTCTTAACGGAGTGCGGCAGATCATTATTGATCTTCAGAAGCATGTACCGTCCTATCTGACAATTGGTGGTTGTCGGGCGGTGGTGATTTTGGTGATTTACGATGGTCAACCACGTACATGTTCTGGATGTGGCCAGGAGGGACACCTCAGGTCGAACTGTATGCAACGGCGGATTACGCACCTGCCTTCAGATGTGCGGGAGCCGTCGCCGGCGATGACAGTACTACCGATCACCTATGCCAAAGCCCTCACTGCGTCCGCTGATGACCGAAAGGACACAGCCCCGGTGGAAGATCAAGATGGCACTCTCCGAAACCTTGTCGCAGACGTCGGGATGACAGAGCATGCTGCTCCGTCGAGCATACAATCTACGGCGACAACATCAGATGAGACCGAACTCCCACCAAGCACAAGTACAAGAAGCAGTTCCAGCCACTACGGACGCTGTTCCGTCTGAAACGCACTCTGAGACGACATCATTAGTTTCGACCGAACTCCCGCCAAGTTCAACGATGGGACTCGAAACACTTCCAGTTCCTACGGATGCTTTTCTTTCGGGCAGCCGTGATTCCCTGCAATCTGAGGACACGGACGGAAGATCACGTAAACAGCGTTCCCCGAAAAGGAGGAAACGGCGGCGTCGCACGACATCTCCTCGGGATGACTCCCCTTGCCCCGACGACGATGTGCCTGTGGACCAAGACGACACAACAGCCTCTACGAAACAGGATGAGGCACTGGGAACTGTTCGATCCGACCCACAGCGGTCTGTCACATTGACGGTACCGGTACGTGGTGATGATGAAGAGAAATCACAGCCAGTTGGCTCTCCAGACGCAGATGCTGTGGCTATGGACACGAATATATCACAGCCTGAAAAGATGTGGTATGAGGATATTGAGGAGGCGCCGGACGTCATACAGAGGCAGCCGGCACTCACGAAGACGGACTAATAATTGCTGAAGGTGAAGGGAGAGGGGCGAGAGAACGTCTTCTAACTCAACCCCCGGCGCCGGTGCAGGGAGATGTTTTTGCGCCTCGACAGAGTGGGATTCAACACCATGCGAACCGTATTGCGACATTAAATATCAATGATGTGCGTTCACCGGCCAAAATACACCTATTGAAGGAAACGGTTTGGGCATCTGATGTGGATATTGCTTTGCTGCAGGAAGTCCACATAGCTGCACTCCCATACATCGCAGGCTACCAATCCTATTCGTCACATGGAGATCACAATGGGAGTGGGGTGGCAGTTTACGTGCGAGATGGCTTCCCAGTGGAAAACGTGTGTTATCTTCCGTCGGCCAGGGGAATGGCTTTCACGACGTTTGGGACACGCATCATCAATCTTTATGCACCGTCGGGAAACAATCGGCGCCGGGAAAGGGCGCGATTTTATGCAGAAGACATTGCTCCACTATTCCATGGACGTTCTGAATGTGTAATAATTGGTGGAGATTTCAACTGTGTTCTCAGCCAGAAAGACCAATGGCCGCAAGAAAACATCAGCCAGGAGTTGCGAATCGTTGTCAACGACCTTGTACTTAGTGACACGTGGGAATTACGACATGGAGCTGCACCGGGATACACCTATGTGACAAGTCATTCGGCGAGCAGATTAGATCGCATTTATATCTCACGGGCTCATGCAAATGATGTCCAGGACGCGGAACGCTGGCCATTGGCATTTTCCGATCACAGCGCTTACATCTGTACGGTGCTTCTTCCCCGTAGAGAGGTGTGGAACAGTAAGGCCCCGTGGAAACTAAACATTCAACATCTACATGATCCTGAATGCCGTCAACGGATCCTTGAGACATGGACGATGTGCGAGCGAAGAGTTGGAAGGTATGCGACGAAGCTTGATTGGTGGCTGACTTGTGCTAAACCGGCACTTCGCCGTACGTTCATCTCATATAGCAGGGAAATGGCAGAATGGCGCCGCCGTACCATCGACTTTTATTTTGCAGCACTGCGCGACCTGGATGATGGCCCGCCGGGACAGGACATCTGGATCGAACGCAAAAGGATAAAAGCTAAACTAGTGGCTTTAGCTCGGAAACATCTTCAGGGAACCATGGTGCGCGCCAGATGTCACAATACGGTAAGGCACGAGATTCCTTCCATGCACCACGTCGTGAATGAACGAAAGCACCGACGACGCGTTTTGGTACGGGAGTTAATCACCCGCGAAGACCGAAGAGTGACGCGTCAAGCGGACATTGTCTCTGCATTCGTCGACCATTACCAACACATCTATCGGGAAGAAGCAGCCTCTTTCGATTACCTCGACCGTATAGCCACGTCCGTCTCCCGTACACTGACGGTGGAAGCCGCGGGAACCTTACTGGAAGCCATTAGCTGTGAGGCAGTACATGATGCGATCGCACAAGGTGCGTTGAATCGGTCCTCAGGCATTGATGGGCTCCCTGCTGAATTCTATCGCGAATTTCGCAACGAAATGGCACCGCGATGGACGGAAATGTACAACGAGATGTTAAATTCCGATGCGCCTATTCCACCGGCTTTTATGGAAGGCCTCCTGGTGCCAGTACATAAACCGAATCCAGGAATTACGGTCACACATTATCGCCCCATCACCCTGCTTAATGCCGACTATAAGATCTTTGCACGGTTGCTAGCGTCCCGATGTCGTATGTTAATTCGTAGCGTTCTCTCTCCGGAACAGACGACACCAGGTGGATCGGTGAATGTGCAAACAGCTACTGGCGAATGCCGTGATGTGATAGCGCTGGCGGAGGAGTGCCGGCTTAAAGCGGCGATGGTGGCGGTTGATTTTGACAGTGCTTTTGATAAGGTGCGCCACAACTATCTGTATGCTGTACTGGAACAAATGGGTTTTCCAGACCGTTTTACTGGTCTCATTAGAAGGATTTACGGGGGCGCACAATCCTTGGTACAGGTTAATGGGCGTATAGCAGGGCCCATTCAAATTCGACGATCCATTCGCCAGGGCTGCCCTCTTTCGATGCTGCTGTTCGCGATAGCGTTGGAACCATTAATTGGGAGGCTCGCCAATTCTCTTTCTGGGGTGGAACTACGGGGCTACACCTTCAAATGTCGTGCCTATGCGGACGACCTCCTGCTGCTCGTTCGTTCTGAGGAAGAGGTGAAGACGGTCCTTGAACTGTTGTCGGACCACAGTGTGACGGCGGGTAGTGCAGTGAACATGAACAAATCGGCGGCAATGCCGGTGGGAAGGGGCCTTACGCCGGAAGAAATCAGTCCGTTTCCTTATGTGCAACGATTCCGCTATCTCGGCATAGACTTTACCTCATCTGTAAAACATACTGCAGCACTTAACTACCGACGTATGTTACAGACAACACGTACCATGGTCCGACAACATCTCCTACGGCGCCTTGATCCTTTGCAGCGAGTCGAGTACCTGAACACTTATGTGGTTTCTCGAATGGTGCATATTTCGCAGATCCTGCCCCTACCACTCACGCTCGGACGTCGACTTCAATCAGCACTAGGCTATTTCGTGATGATTGGATCACCCCTCAAGGTGTGATACGCAACGCTCACGCTCCCTACGGACAAGGGGGGACTCGGACTTACGAATGTTCACTGCCGTGCGACGGCGCTCCTTCTACCCACAATGTATAAGCAATGGCGTAGCGGGCGTGATTCCCTTACATCCCGCCTACTGGATCTCCTGGTTCCAGCGTCCCTCACACCTCCGGTGGCGGTGGGCAACATTACGCCACATTTTGCGCATGTCTCAACATTTATCGTGGAACTTAGTTATATCAGAGACGAGCTTCCGCGCACGAGACCGCCATGCGCGAAGGATTTTTATGTTTGGCTGCTACGACGGATAAGTTGTAATGTAATTGAACTGAAACACCCCATGTTGCATTGGCCGAAGATATGGAGACATGTGCACCAAAAATTCCTTCCTACCTTCGTACGGGCACTGTGGTTCTCTGTCGCCTGTGGCAAGTTCAACACCCACCAACGGCTCCATGCAATTGGACTAGTGGACACTCCACTATACCCGAAATGTCACCAAGTGGATGACGACCATCACCGCTTAACTTGCATCGCGGTGGAGGACGTCTGGCTCCTAGGAAGACAGATGGTGGCTTGCTACCTCCGTGTGACCCCGCAACATATTACACCTGCTTCCTTCTTGCATCCGGAGAGTGACTACTTTCCGGCGACTAAATCACAGTCGATCATCTGGATCAAAGGTTGGACGATCGCGTACCTCTATGGGGATACTGCGACGTCGCGACTTGACTTTTGGTATTTCTTGCAGCAAGCCCACAGTGAGGTTCATAGATGGTCCCACTATCGGAAAACCTTTGCCAATTATCTTCAGGCAGTCTTCCTTGACCCCCCACGCAGTTGGAATGTGCCGGGTGCAGTCGGTGTGCACATTTGACAGCTGATGATGAACCTCACGCTTCTCTCACCACTCACTATGTAATGCACATACTATACGATGAAATGGTCTATATGTTCCTTTTAACAGAGTGATCCTTCTTGAAAATAAATAAATAAAAACAACATCCCTGTTCCTTTCAATTTGTGATTTGTTTTAAAATCTTTTGTTTTCTTTCTTTTTGGCAGAGGATGCATTTCATTTAGTGTTTGTAAAAAAAAAAAAAAAGTGGTTAGCGTTCAAGTCCCGTAATCACCGGGTCGCTGGATCTACTCCCACTAGTCAGTTTTTTTTAATTTCTAACACAGTCATTTTCTTTACAAAAAAAAGAAAAAAAAGGGGCCGGTGTGTCGGCCAGCATGGATGTTGTTTTTAGGGTAAAAAAAAAAGTGGTCAGCGCGACAGAATGACAATCCTAAGGGCCCGGGTTCGATTCCCGGATGGGCCGAAGATTTTATCCGTTCAGGGACTGGGTGTTGCGTTGTCCTAATCATCATCAACGTGCAAGTCGCCGAAGTGGCGTCAAATCGAGAGACTTGCACCCGGCGAACGGTCTACCCGACAGGAGGCCCTAGTCACACCTACCCCCATGTTCTTACCTTCTGACTGCAATAAGTAGCCTTTCCCTCGGTCCGACACTGTACACACACACACTGTTGTCACAGTGTACTTTCTTCCAAGTAGCGCCATAAAGAAATGACTACTACCGAAAAAGCGTTCAATGGGGTATGTGTCACCAGTGCGCGTGGATCATAAGTTGCCGCCTTCACAGCTAGCTAGTTTTTGCTGCTACTTCCTCCGATATTTTAGGATGTTGTAAAAATACAGATATCGACCCTGTACTTGATGGATCAAATCTACCCTTGCGCTTCTATGCCACAGTGCAGCGGTATCGCTGACGAGGATTACCCGTAGTTCTAGAAGGGACAGATTGGCGCCTGAAGATCGTTTGGCGCGAAGGAGTCAGTCAGTCGTACCAGTGCCTCAAGCGATTGTGAGAGAAGCGACCGAGGTCAGAATGATATTTGGAAGCTCTGGATTAATTTTGTGTTGGGGGAGTTGTAATATAAATTAATTAAAAGGCCATTGAACTGTGAGAAATCGGGTATCGTAAAGTCACGTAAGCTCGTGCTGTCGAAACAAGTAGGAACGTAACACTTGAATTCAAAGTGAAAATTAATTGCATCCCAAAAATATGTCCACGTATTGCAACCCGTTTTTGAAAGAGAATGAGTTATAGAACAGTGTGGGGGAATAAGTAGGGATATATGTCTCAGGCTCATGATCAGAACTTCAGTTATCTGCGCATGTCCCTTGAGATTAAGTTCGCACCCCAAAACCGGCTACTTATGAATGTCAGATGCCTAATTTTCCAACCAGCTACACTATAGCAAGTAACAATCAAGTGTAAATCAATAAATAGTACGGCGTGGGGCTTACTGTATCAAAGTTGGCGCACAGGTGCTGAAGCAAATACGCTATTTGACGAAGGCTTTCGATTGTTGTTAATTTCTGTCAACTGAGGACTACAGTGAAACTGTTTAATGGGACCACACCCTGCCTACCTAACCCATGTTAATTTAGGCAAGTATTCGACCCATTTCTTAAAAAACTATTTGATGCCGGACCTTAATATTTTTACTGTATGTTACATGATTCTAATAGAGTCAACTGTACTAAAATCTACTTTATCGATTTTATAGTTTTTAAGGAATACTTTTTTAAATTTATTAACAAAAAATACTAAGTTTTTATGCAGAAAATATTTTTTGTGAACTTCCTAATGGGGGAATATTAATGAATGTAGTACCAGAGATGGCTTTTTCTGTTATGCAGAGTCTCTGAAAATTTCATTCATTTATCTATGATAGTTTCTGATATAATGGGGCATATGTGCTGCATATGATGGCCCTTCTTTGGCCTCTAGCAGGTCTTCCAGCTTCTTTTTCACCTTCCTGGATTTTTGTCTTGCTTTCTTGGCCATATTAGATGCAGACCTGTCTGCATCGGCTATCCTCATTTTATCGCAATGTTGCAGCCCTGTGATCATATTTTCACAAGTATTAATTCCCAGCTTTTTCAGTACCCAACACTTTCCAATATTACCACAACTGAATGTAATAACAGCATCATGAACTCCTAGTTTCATTGTATGCATGTCTACAAATACAGTTTTAGGAAGCCGGTTCCAAATTATGCCGTTGAAACATTCATTTGGGTTCTGTGTCTGCCCATGCAGACATTTCCTTAGAAGGTAGGATGAGCCAAGTCTCTGAAAATAGGTTTAATTGCTGTAATAACAGCAGCAGGAAGAGAATGCTGGTGAGAATAAGATTCTCCAGTAGCCTGAGCCCTATTGTATTTGCACCACAATCCATGACATGGTTTATCATCAGTAGAGGACTTATGAAAGAATATGGCCCAAACATCTATCTTCACTGCCTTCAGATTTTCTTTATTTCTCCTAATTGCCTGTCCATAGTATACCTGCAAGTTTTCTATTTCAGTTTCGGTTAACCGACCCAGTCCGGTCAACAATTTTCCATCTTCTAATTTTTTTCCTCTCATATGAACAGTTAGTTTTCTCAGCCTTGTACCCAAACGTTTTTCAACGTGGCCTACACATTCTATTTTGCTAATAATAGCATCTCCATGTGGCTTATAGTTCTCCACATTGTTGTAAGCCTTACTGTCACCATCGCCCAAATACACTCCTGGAAATGGAAAAAAGAACACATTGACACCGGTGTGTCAGACCCACCATACTTGATCCGTACACTGCGAGAGGGCTGTACAAGCAATGATCACACGCACGGCACAGCGGACACACCAGGAACCGCGGTGTTGGCCGTCGAATGGCGCTAGCTGCGCAGCATTTGTGCACCGCCGCCGTCCGTGTCAGCCAGTTTGCCGTGGCATACGGAGCTCCATCGCAGTCTTTAACACTGGTAGCATGCCGCGACAGCGTGGACGTGAACCGTATGTGTAGTTGACGGACTTTGAGCGAGGGCGTATAGTGGGCATGCGGGAGGCCGGGTGGACGTACCGCCGAATTGCTCAACACGTGGGGCGTGAGGTCTCCACAGTACATCGATGTTGTCGCCAGTGGTCGGCGGAAGGTGCACGTGCCCGTCGACCTGGGACCGGACCGCAGCGACGCACGGATGCACGCCAAGACCGTAGGATCCTACGCAGTGCCGTAGGGGACCGCACCGCCACTTCCCAGCAAATTAGGGACACTGTTGCTCCTGGGGTATCGGCGAGGACCATTCGCAACCGTCTCCATGAAGCTGGGCTACGGTCCCGCACACCGTTAGGCCGTCTTCCGCTCACGCCCCAACATCGTGCAGCCCGCCTCCAGTGGTGTCGCGACAGGCGTGAATGGAGGGACGAATGGAGACGTGTCGTCTTCAGCGATGAGAGTCGCTTCTGCCTTGGTGCCAGTGATGGTCGTATGCGTGTTTGGCGCCGTGCAGGTGAGTGCCACAATCAGGACTGCATACGACCGAGGCACACAGGGCCAACACCTGGCATCATGGTGTGGGGAGCGATCTCCTACACTGGCCGTACACCACTGGTGATCGTCGAGGGGACACTGAATAGTGCACGGTACATCCAAACCGTCATCGAACCCATCGTTCTACCATTCCTAGACCGGCAAGGGAACTTGCTGTTCCAACAGGACAATGCACGTCCGCATGTATCCCGTGCCACCCAACGTGCTCTAGAAGGTGTAAGTCAACTACCCTGGCCAGCAAGATCTCCGGATCTGTCCCCCATTGAGCATGTTTGGGACTGGATGGAGCGTCGTCTCACGCGGTCTGCACGTCCAGCACGAACGCTGGTCCAACTGAGGCGCCAGGTGGAAATGGCATGGCAAGCCGTTCCACAGGACTACATCCAGCATCTCTACGATAGTCTCCATGGGAGAATAGCAGCCTGCATTGCTGCGAGAGTTGGATATACACTGTACTAGTGCCGACATTGTGCATGCTCTGTTGCCTGTGTCTATGTGCCTGTGGTTCTGTCAGTGTGATCATGTGATGTATCTGACCCCAGGAATGTGTCAATAAAGTTTTCCCTTCCTGGGACAATGAATTCACGGTGTTCTTATTTCAATTTCCAGGAGTGTATTTGGTGTACCGTATGCCTCTTGTTTCTACGGAGCGATGAAATATTTGCTGTACTCCATGAATTTCCATACCACCACTTGTTCCTCTAAAATTAGCCACACAGTTGTGTTCTTTATGTCCACTTTATCTCCACATCTAACACTTCACCGGTGTCTACACTCGTGGCAGTCACTACTCCATTCAGAGAAGTATGTCCTCTTTTCTGCCAACTACCATCAAGTGCAACTGCAATATAGGAACATCCATCATTTTATTCCACTGCTTCCCTAGCAGCCAGTTTCATGATTTCCTCCCTGACCTCACATACAGCTTTCTCTAATACTGCAGTCAGTTTTTCAAATTTATTTGGTGGTTGATGGCCGGCCGTAGTGGCCGAGAGGTTCTAGGGACTACAGTCTGGAACCGCGCGATCGCTACGGTCGCAGGTTCGAATCCTGCCTCGGGCATGGATGTGTGTGATGTCCTTTGGTTAGTTAGGTTTAAGTAGTTTTAAGTCTAGGGGACTGATGGCCTCAGAAGTTAAGTCCCATAGTGCTCAGAGCCATTTGAACCATTTTTTTGGTGGTTGATGTAAGTTAAGCACTGAAGAAAATGTTCTCCCTGCAGCCATTCCCTTGCCAATGGATCGTAAGGCATAAACTAATCTTGTATTGATTTCATAAGGGCCACTTCCATCTGGTTTTGAAGTACTCTAAACGAAATCACAGCTGAGCATTTACTGCAAATTAAATCCAAAGCAAATGCTACGCCGTTTCTCCCACTGCCACTCTCACAGATTTTCACACTCTGTGACTCACCACACTGTCTACATTGTACAAATTTAGAAATTACATCTGGTAATATTCTCAAATTTATAATAATGTTACTGTACCCCTTGTCACTTACAGCATATTCGTTTTAACTCTCTTGAAATGGTGAGAGCTTCTTTGGTGATGCACTTGTTGAAGAATTAGAATTACAAACATCGTTGCTAGGCTACTTAACCTCTTGTACAGAAAGCTCTCTAAACTTATTTCCTCTAAATTGTCATTTCTAGAAAACGCCTTTACGTTTCGTCATCTTCAATAAAAACAACAAAACACACGTAAACAAGCACTGCGAACGTAAGTATAACAACTACTCGCAATCACACTTGAACAAAACTAACCGCGTTTGAAAGCGTGTTGTTTACAAACAGCAGAAACAAAAGAATACCGACCGTTGCATTCCAAGGATAGCCAACACACTCGAGAGTAAAACAAAATCCCTAACGTGCAACGTAGGGGATATAAAGGTCTACAACATAAGCAGAAAAGTGGGTGACAGAAATGTGGGTGTGGCACATAAACTCACGTGGTAGGAAAATGCTCTTTAAATGCTAGAAAAAAATGTTTTCATCAAAATCCTTTTCAGAGTACTCAAATAAAACATTAATCTATCGAAATATGATGAAAACTGAAAATCGATTTTTTTCGACCTGAACCACGGTGTGGTCCCCTTAAGCTAGAGTGCTTGAAAGTATTTCGTAGAATAGCAAGTGAAATGACAGGCGCACTCTTCATGCAACACACCATTTCATATCACATTAGTTTTCTGTCACGAATTCCTTAAAAGCTCTGTATCTTATTTCGGAGCCAAATATAGCACAATTAGTGACACAGATGAGCTAGTTAATGACATAGCGACTTTCAAATTTTAGTAGTAAGAGCTGCTGAGCACAGATACAGTATCCCATTTGCATATTTTTTATGATTTTTCCTGCAAAGTATGGCTTACGAAATCATTTTCCAAACATCTTCGGAAAATTAAATATGACAGAAAGCTATTCAAGGTAGACTATAGGTGAAGCAGATTGTCAAATTCAGCTATCTAGTGAATAGAATACGACACAGCTGATCTACAAAGCTTTGAGGATATTTATGATAATCCCAGTGGGTGCAGAATCTTACCTACGCTGTTTCGGAAAATTAAATATGACAAAAAGCTATTCAAGGGCGACCATAGGTGAAGCAGATGGTCAAAGTCAGCTATCTAGTGAATAGAATAAGACACAGCTGCTAGATTTTTCTGTGACATAATAATCAATGAACTTGTTTCGTTAAAAAAAACTAACTGGGAAGTAAAATTATAATACAAATACAATTCTTGGAAAGGACTGTGTTCTCATCAGTTAATTACAACCCTAATAATAAGCCTATTTCTTTTACGCACAGTTAATAATTTACGTATACTTAATGATTTATGAAGAGCAAATATGATCTGTTCTCTGTTTCACATCGTATTACAATTGATATACAGTAGCTGCCATAACCAATAAGACACAGATTTTGTTGTACTTTCAATTGCTTTAGAACGTTAAGCAATTTGTTTTTTATTTACTACAATGATACATTCAACATGAAAGAAGTCAACTCCTCAGCCAAGAACACATTTGTAAAAACTTTATTTATTATGACCGGTTTCGGTAAAATAAAGTTACCATCATCTGATTTGTGACTACTGTACATAAAGTTATAATACTAAATGATGAAAAATAGCATACAGTGTCATAAATATAATACATACAGTGTACTACGCAAGAGAGGCTTACCCAATTGGAACTGTAACTGTAAGTTGACATAAGCTGCAATGGCATATCAAAGTTAAAACCAGTACTCACGATAAGTTTCGCCAAGTGCATCCGTCTCACATTACAAGTCAAAGAGTACATCACTGATGCAGGCTCGCCTCTCAGCTGTCACGCACCGAAAGTTACTAGAGAACATGTTGACATTCGGTGCCGCTAGAGATCACTTTTGTATTCATTTCATCGTTAACTGCATGTGTAAATATGTAATTTTAATAAATTGTGGTATCTGGCACACAATTACAAAGTTTTTGCAGCCCGTAAAGGGTACAACATTTGACAGAAACGAGTAGATAAAACAGTAAGTCAAAAAAACACATGTCCATAAAATTGCAGTCTAAAAATGTGGTAACATGTGATCATCACCATCATCATCATTTATTGCATTGACAGGTCTTTAATGCCTACATCAGAAAACAAAAACAAAAAATAAACACACTACAAAAGGAGGAAAAATAGCAATCTATGAAATATTATAATAGAACACACTACAAAAGCACAATGAAAAAAAGAGTTCAGTGAGTCACAACAGAGGAGAAGTGTCCAGCTTCATCCTCTACCACTGTCGGCTCCGCTTCTTTAAGGACTGTTAATACTCTATCTTTCCATTGCGTCCTTGGACCTCCCCTTGGGAGTTTTACAGCAAGTTAAGTATGGAGGACTCAGTATAGGAGGAATCTGTCAGCTCTAAGGGCGTGGCCAAACCACTGTACCATCTTGTGCCCTAATATTTGGTTAACATGTGGCTTTTCAAACCGCTAGTACAGGTCTTCTTTCGTTCTTTGACCCCAGTTACCTTACACGATATTGTAGGCGGGTCCACAAATCTTTCGAAATACCTTCCTCTCAAAGGCAGAGATTGCTTCTTCAGTTGCTGCTGAAGTCACCCAGGTTTCACAACCATATAAATGTACCGGCTGCACTGATGTCATGTACAGATAGACATTATTCTTCTGTGACATCAGACGGGACTTGGACGAATTGTTCGAGTTAAAAACATGCAAATGGCGTTTATTATTGCCGTTGCCCTTCTTTCGTCGCTTCACTTTTATTAGTCATTGGGGAACCCAGGTGCTTGAATTCTTTAACTCGTCCAAAAGTATACGCGCCAAAAACAATGGAAGGAAGAAGAGCTTGACGGGTTGATGCAGCGAGATAGTTGGTTTTATTGTCATTCACCACCAGCCCAGTTTCCCTCACATTGTGTTGAAATCGGGAAATATCAGCGCATACGTGTTCCAGGGTGTCACCAAGAATCACAAAATCGTCAGCAAATGTCAGGATTATGTGCGATTCCCCCATCTCCAGTTCTCTGATTCGACCAGTGTCACGGCTTACTTTTCCCAAAGCCATCTTGAATAGTATTGGTACCAATGGATCTCCTGGTCTCAATCCATTTCGAGTACTGAATGGTGGCGATAATTGATTGCCGAACCGTACTTGACGAGTTGATTGAGAGTACGAAGCCGCAATTAGTTGGATATATTTCAGTGGGACGTGAAATTTTCTAACGTTTCCCATGGCGTTGGTCTGCACTGATGTAAGCCTACCGAAAATCAAAGAAGGTAAAGTATAGTTCCCTATCGAGCTCGTGAAATTTGCCTCAAAGTAAAAATGCGGTCAACAGTCGACCGTCCACGGACGAAGCCACATTGATAATGGCCTACAATTCCTTCATCCAATCGTTCCATGCGGTTAGGCAGCAGCAGGTAATGAAACCCCTTTTTAGCTGGACACTTATGCAGCCTCGCACTTCTTGATGATGGGACATATAATTGCTCCCTTCTACTCTTCAGGAATTATTTCGACTGTCCATATGGTAGATAGTAATAGCTTCGAAGCACCCATCGACGTCTCATCTCCCAAGCGGAGCATCTCAGCTGTGATATCACTACCTACTGAAGACTTCTTGTTGCGGATTTACCGCATCGTTAATTTCTTCCTCTGATATTTCAGGAACTTCCGCTCCATCAAACTCGACCCATATCTATGCTGCCACAGCTGTTGGAACACCATGACTCAGTAAGGTCTCAAAGTTTTTTTTTTGTTTTTTTTTCCCATAGATTTGCCTGCTCTAGCGGTTGTACCACTTCAAGAGTCCCATTCGTTAGAGCCAATGTATCTTGTCCGTAGATACCTCTGCGAAGCTTGAAGTCCAGCAAAAAGAGCGCGACGACTTTGTCTCTTCGATTGCTACCAACAGACGTTTATGGCGTTCCCGTTTCTTCTCCTTTAAGAGCTGATCTGTGCCACGCTTCGCCTCATTAGCTATCCTTGCACCTTCCGAAAGATTTTCTAGCCTTTTAGCTTCTTCAGTGATCTTTCTATACAAATTTCCAACATATTTCACCGTACCAAGGTTTACTTCTCCCTTTTGGGTATAAAACAAGCTCTTCATTTGCGCTCGCTAGAACTTCATTCGGTAACGCCAATCACGCACCTTACACGTTGTTAGGATCCTCCGATGTTGTGAGTTATTCTGCAGTTTTACTTTGATAAAGCTGTGTCACTTCTACATCTTTCATTTTATCCTTGTCAGAATTACTTTGCCACTTGGTAAGGCAGTCTCAGACGTAGTTTGACTACCACCGCCGGCCGAAGTGGCCGTGCGGTTAAAGGCGCTGTAGTCTGGAACCGCAAGACCGCTACGGTCGCAGGTTCGAATCCTGCCTCGGGCATGGATGTTTGTGATGTCCTTAGGTTAGTTAGGTTTAACTAGTTCTAAGTTCTAGGGGACTAATGACCTCAGCAGTTGAGTCCCATAGTGCTCAGAGCCATTTGAACCATTTGACTACCACCAAAAACTGATCGTATTTCATATCTGCCCAACGAAATGTTCTTGTATGTTCGCCACTTCCATGATGTCCTCGTTCAACTAGATTTAATTATAAAACTATTTGTAGCGGGTACAAAATAAAATATTTTCTAGCGACAGAAAGAGCACGCGTAACCATACAGTGGTAAAACAACAAGCCAAAAAAGACAACATGTTGTTAAAACTGCAACCTAACTCGTACTTCAAAATCCTATCTATCTACGACACTAGATAAAAAACAAAATAATCACACAGTAAAATTTATTGACAATATGCTTACACAACAGAAGCCTATTAGACGACAATATTGCACAGTATAGAGCCTCAGATACCGATACAAATAGGAAAATGTGAAATCTCAAAACCAAGATAATACTGTCGCAATGGTGACAAAGAAAACATACCGAGAAAGTAAAAAGGTTAAATGGAACAGAGATGTAGTCGTACGTATGACGTGTAATTACGCGATAAAACACTTCTAAATATAACCAAGAACAAAATATACGATGTAGATAAATAAAGGTCGCAACAAAATGATTAGATCAAAACAGGCCATAGTAAATCAAGGTTTTACAAAGACGATCTTGGCTGAGAAGTTGTATTCCTTCAGACTGAATACTGACAGATCGCCCATTTCTACTCAGTATGGGCAAGTTATAAAAGAAATTATTCAGGTAGTGAAGGGAGACGAAAATTTAATAGTCATGGGTGACTGAAATTCGACACTAGGAAAAGGGAGAGAAGGAAACATAGTAGGTGAATATGGATTGGGGCTAAGAAATGAAAGAGGAAGCCGTCTGTTAGAATTTTGCACAGAGCATAACTTAATCATAGCTAACACTTGGTTCTAGAATCATAAAAGAAGGTTGTATGCATGGAAGAACCCTGGAGATACTAAAAGGTATCAGATAGATTATATAATGGTAAGACAGAGATTTAGGAACCAGGTTTTAAATTGTAAGACATTTCCAGGGGCAGATGTGGACTCTGACCACAATCTATTGGTTATGAACTGTAGATTAAAACTGAAGAAACTGCAAAAACGTGGGAATTTAAGGAGATGGGACCTGGATAAACTGACTAAACCAGAGGTTGTACAGAGTTTCAGGGACAGCATAAGGGAACAATTGGCAGGAATGGGGGAAAGAAATACAGTAGAAGACGAATGGGTAGCTCTGAGGGATGAAGTAGTGAAGGCAGCAGAGGATCAAGTAGGTAAAAAGACGAGGGCTAGTAGAAATCCTTGGGTAACAGAAGAAATATTGAATTTAATTGATGAAAGGAGAAAATATAAAAATGCAGTAAATGAAGCAGGCAAAAAGGAATACAAACGTCTCAAAAATGAGATCGACAGGAAGTGCGAAATGGCTAAGCAGGCATGGCTAGAGGACAAATGTAAGGATGTAGAGGCTTATCTCACTAGGGGTAAGATAGATACAGCCCACAGGAAAATTAAAGAGACCTTTGGAGAAAAGAGAGCCACTTTCATGAATATCAAGAGCTCAGATGGAAACCCAGTTCTAAGCAAAGAGGAGAAAGCAGAAAGGTGGAAGGAGTATATAGAGGGTCTGTACAAGGGCGATGTACTTGAGGACAATATTATGGAAATGGAAGAGGATGTAGATGAAGATGAAATGGGAGACACAATACTGCGTGAAGAGTTTGACAGAGCACTGAAAGACCTAAGTCGAAACAAGGCCCCGGGAGTAGACAAATTCCATTAGAACTACTGACGGCCTTGGGAGAGCCAGTCCTGACAAAACCCTACCATCTGGTGAGCAAGATGTACGAGACAGGCAAAATACCCTCAGACTTCAAGAATAATATAATAATTCCAATCCCAAAGAAAGCAGGTGTTGACAGATGTGAAAATTATCGAACTATCAGTTTAATAAGTCACAGCTGCAAAATACTAACGCGAATTATTTACAGACGAATGGAAAAACTGGTAGAAGCCGACCTCGGGGGGAGATCAGTTTGGATTCCGTAGAAATGTTGGAACACGTGAGGCAATACTGACCTTACGACTTATCTTAGAAGAACGATTAAGGAAGAGCAAACCTACGTTTCTAGCATTTGTAGACTTAGAGAAAGCTTTTGACAATGTTGACTGGAATAATCTCTTTCAAATTCTAAACGTGGCAGGGGTAAAATACAGGGAGTGAAAGGCTATTTACAATTTGTACAGAAAGCAGATGGCAGTTGTAAGAGTCGAGGGGCATGAAAGGGAAGCAGTGGTTGGGAAGGGAGTGAGACAGGGTTGTAGCCTCTCCCCGATGTTATTCAATCTGTATATTGAGCAAGCAGTAAAGGAAACAAAAGTTCGGAGTAGGCATTAAAATCCACGGAGAAGAAATAAAAACGTTGAGGTTCGCCGATGACATTGTAATTCTGTCAGAGACAGGAAAGGACTTGGAAGAGCAGTTGAACGGAGTGGACAGTGTCTTGAAAGGAGGATATAAGATGAACATAAACAAAAGCAAAACGAGGATAATGGAATGTAGTCGAATTAAGTCGGGTGATGCTGAGGGCATTAGATTAGGAAATGAGACACTTAAAGTAGTAAAGGAGTTTTGCTATTTAAGGAGCAAAATAACTGATTATGGTCGAAGTAGAGAGGATATAAAATGTAGACTGGCAATGGCAAGGAAAGCGTTTCTGAAGAAGAGAAATTTATTAACATCGAGTATAGATTTAAGTGTCAGGAAGTCGTTTCTGAAAGTATTTGTATGGAGTGTAGCCATGTATGGAAGTGAAACATGGACAATAAATAGTTTGGACAAGAAGAGAATAGAAGCTTTCGAAATGTGGTGCTACAGAAGAATGTTGAAGATTAGGTGGGTAGATCACGTAACTAATGAGGAGGTATTGAATAGGATTGGGGAGAAGAGAAGTTTGTGGCACAACTTGACTAGAAGAAGGGATCGGTTGGTAGGACGTGTCCTGAGGCATCAAGGGATCACAAATTTAGCGTTGGAGGGCAGCGTGGAGGGTAAAAATCGTAGAGGGAGACCAAGAGATGAATACACTAAGCAGATTCAGAAGGATGTAGGTTGCAGTAGGTACTGCGAGATGAAGGAACTTGCACAGGATAGATTAGCATGGAGAGCTGCATCAAACCAGTCTCAGGATTGAAGACCACAACAATAACAACATGGGCAAGTTACCTAAATGATACATTTAATTTTCTGTACGCATATTTTTCATCCATGTATCTCATTTAAGTAGTATTAGATTACAATATTAAATCTACGTTACAAATTACGAAAGTTAATAAATCCGTGTAGAAAAAAGTTGCAGAAATGCAGTTTTTTCTGATGGAGAGAGGGTGGTGGGATATATCTTTGACAGTTCTGCCAAGTGCGCAGAATCACGCCGGTACGACTCTGTACTTGTTGTATTTCATGTGTAACTAGGAGTATTTGTGACAGCCATATATAAAAAACTTTCATCTGTAAGCATATGCCGTAGCGTATGTTGCGTATTACAACACTGGCGTTGACACTAATGAATTGCAAACAAGTAACGATTTATATTTATACAGCCTTGTCTATATGAAACAATCTATACCTTACGTTTTGTAGGTACAGTGTTTTTATTTTACTACGCCCTTTGAAGGATAGTACTAAAGAGTACGTTCATAGGGATGGGGCATTACTGGCCGAATGTAATACGAGGGTAATCCCAAAAGTGAGGTCTTCTATTTTTTTGTAAGTACAAAACTCTGTTTGGGTGGAAGTTGGTCACACTGTTATGAAGAGGGCCTCACGCACTGTGTGTAAACATGCGCACACGGCGCTGAGGCGCTCGGTCTTGGCTTGGCACCCATTGAGAATGGAGCTCCCGTTGGATATTACCAAGTGCGAAACGCACGCAGTTATTCAGTTTTTGGACGCAATGGGAACTGCGCCGATTGAAATCCATCGCCAGTAGACGGAAGTGTATGGTGAGTCGCGCATGGATGTCAAAAATGTTCGTAAGTGGTGTAGAGAGTTTGCAGCTGGTCGGACTGAAATTCACGACGAACGAAGTGTAGTGGCGTAGCAAGACAGCCACCCACGCGGAGGTAGCCGAAAGGCACGCGTTTAAATACTCGCAGACCGGCTTGTGGTCTGGAACAGGACAATATCTTTAGAATTGCAATAAAGTACGAAAATCTTGTAATACTTAACTTTAATCCATAATCGGTGTACATCGCTCTTGTACAGATATAATCTCCATTTTTATATACACTGGTAATGGCGCCTTGCTAGGTCGTAGCCAATGACTTAGCTGAAGGCTATGCTAACTATCGTCTCGGCAAACGAGAGCGTATTGGTCAGTGAACTGATGCTAGCTACGCCGGCTGTACAACTGGGGCGAGTGCTAGTAAGTCTCTCTAGACCTGCCGTGTGGCGGCGCTCGGTCTGTGATCACTGACAGTGGCGACACGCGGGTCCGACGTATACTAGCGGACCGCGGCCGATTTAAAGGCTACCACGTAGCAAGTGTGGTGTCTGGCGGTGACACCACACAAAGGAACGGTAAACCGTCAATTTCTGAGGAGACAGTGTTGAAGGTTGAGCAAAGCATGCGTGAAGATCGGCGGATCACCCTGGATGATCTCTGCACGTTGGTTCCTGAGGTTTTCCGAAGCACCACTCACAGAATTTTAACGGAAACATAGAACTACCGGAAGGTGTGCGCAAGATGGGTGCGACGCATGCTGACTGAGGACCACATGCGGCAACGAGTTGATGCTTCCCGCGCATTTCTTCACAGTCTAGCAGCCGAGCGGGACAACTTTCTGGACTCAATTGTCAGGGGTGATGAAACCTGGGGATAACACTTTACACCTGAGACCAAGCAACAATCACGCCATTGGCAGCATCCTTCTTCGTCAAAGCCGCGGAAATTCAAACAAACACAGTCTGGCGGTAAAGCCATGACAACCGCTTTTTGGGATCGGAAAGGGGTATTGTTGGTCGACTTTATGCCCACTGGGACCACAATTAACGCTGGCAGGTACTGTGAGACTCTGAAAAAACTCAAATTGCCCAATTCAGAATCGGAGAAGAGGAATGTTGAGCAAGGAGGTACACATTCTCCATGACAACGATCGCCCACACATTGCTCTGCAAACCGTTGCTCTCCTGCAACAGTTTCAGCGGAACATAATCACCCACCCACCCTATAGTCCTGACTTGACGCCCAGTGACTATCACCTGTTCCCTAGGTTAAAAGAACATTTGGCCGGGAAGCGATTCAGCTCCGACGACGAGGTGAAATAAGAGGTTCATAACTTTCTGAACAGCATGGCGGCGAGCTGGTATGGCATGGGCATACAAAAACTGCCACAGCGTCTACAAAAATGCATCGACAGAAATAGGTGGTTATATCGAAAAATAGCTAAATGTTCAAACTGTAAACTGACGTAAACCATTGTAGAAATAAACAGGTCTATTAACTTACAAAAAAATATGAGACCTTACTTTTGGGATTACCCTACATAAAAGATGGGTTCTAGTTTCTTTAGAGAAAATATCAGTCATAGTGAACCTATAATATGTAGGAATATAATTACATGCTTAGTATGTTATTACGTGGTAACAACCACAAACATTGAAAATTTTTGCAATAAGTGGTGGCTCCAATCACATCAAACACTCGCTGAAAAAACAACAGTTTCATCAGAGCACAACTAATATGAACCGACTAAATGTTTTACAATCTAACAGACACAATTTTCGTCGCTTATATAGACAGATAGAGCATTAAAAAGGCACTGTACCAATTAAAAGCCTAATTCATAGAGAAAGCTCGGCGCCTTGTATTCCGTAGTATTAAACTGTACCAGTAACATGGATAAGTACATTTTGTTACTGCTGTGCATATTGTTATTGTTACTGTATATTTTGATACTTCAAACGCAGTCAGCAAGCCTGTTCTATGCACAAGACTTTTAATTGATACAGTGCGTTTTAGTGCTAAGCCTGTCTAAATATGCGAGCCAATTGTAACTGCAGCCTGTTTCCTTCGTACTCGAATACTGTCTGACAAATGTACACGACAAACTGTCAGAATCATTATGCCCATGACCTCAGCCCACTCAGAACGTTGCAAGCACACTTGGTGGGCTCCTACTGGTCTTCCCGGTGTGTCACGGATCCGATGTTGCCCAACGACAGCATAGTCCGTGTCGTTGACTCGCTGTGTTTTTCCCTGGATCTCGAAGGTCTTATACGTTGTGTATATCATTGTACTCAGAATCTCAT
Source organism: Schistocerca nitens (assembly GCF_023898315.1). NCBI lineage: Eukaryota > Metazoa > Arthropoda > Insecta > Orthoptera > Acrididae > Schistocerca > Schistocerca nitens. The sequence continues at coordinate 409,257,252 of NC_064622.1, forward strand.
AGTCTACGTTTCATATACGTTTAAAGACGTAGAGCCCTTTCCCCCTACCCCTCCACCTCCACCCTCTTCTGTTTCAATTTTATGTCCCATTTACGTTTGTTACCCATACTGCTTCTTTGTTGTAGAAAACTTTTACCGACACCAACCAGCTTTCACTACTTTGCACAGTCTTGATACACAGGTCGTGAAATTATATCACTTGTCCCACTGCACCCGCTTCTTTTTTATCGTCAGTTCGTGGGTCCTCTTCTTCCTACTATTATTAATCACTACACTGGATGATATAGGCAAAACTGCAAGATACTGCGTGTTCTAGCACTGTGTTCTTGTATGACTAAAATGTTCATTATGAAATCTGGAATAGTAATAATTTTTTGCGTGGATGTGGAGCTAAAACAGCTATTCTACACTTTGAATGGAGGTAGCACGGACCTGAACAAGTAAGAATGTCCAGTAAATGTGGGCTCTAAAATGCATACCTGAATAGTTATGAGCACTTTGAGTACTTGTTCCTTGTTCATCTTCACTACTGTGAAGCACATCTCTTCTTCTGCAAGGTTTTGGCTTTCCATATTTTGAGAGATGGTAGTCTGGACCAAAGAAAGGAAAAAATGACGAGTGAACATGGACTCCAAAATGCATGCCTAAAGTGCTATGAGCACTTGTTCATCTTCGCTGCTGTCAAACTCATTCATTGCACTGCACAAATGTCCATAGCCCTCAAGATATGCATTTTAGAGACTACGTTAACTAGACTTTTTTTCTTGTATTGGTCCATGCTACCACATCTCAAAATACGCAATACTTCTTTAACACACTGTATTTTAGTAATTCGTAGTTAGGTTTTCTGTATATCTTGCACATAAGAATATGTACAGTATTGTTCCATTTTTGCAAATGAATTTTATTTTCTTTCTTTAGCAGACATCTTCGTCTAATAATTTTACACATCTTCAGTGATCTGTCTCTACAATGTTCCGCATGTGATGAAAATTACTGAAGATGCCTATAAAATTATATGAAATGTGTTTCCTTAAGAAAGAATGAAATATAGATTTACGTGTGACGTGCAACACTTGCTCTTATTTCCAGCATGAAAGGCATTGAACTAGTAAACTAACATGCTTGATTCCAAATATGACTTCTCATCTCCATTGCTCCTACTTAATATATTTGGTACAGTTGAGGGTGTACAATATACTTTTTTCAAAACGATGTTGCAATTAGTTAATGATTCTTTGAAAGGGTCATTGTCATTAACTCTTAAAGCTTCTAGGCTGCAATTATCATAGACAAAAAAAAACTTACAATCGTTCACGCCAGGGTAAAAAGCACCTTGTAAATATCACTTTGCGTGGGAGACGGGAATCTGTAATTTTTTTTTTCTTCTGTCTTCTACCTAGTTTGATGAGTCCCTTTCCTTTGTCTACCACCTCATCTAAGAGTAGCACTGATACAAAACGTCCTCGATTTACTGCTGGATGGATTCCACTGTCTTCCTCCTCATTTCTAATCTTACAAGCCCTTCAGCATTCTTCTGTAACACCACATCACCAACGCTTAGATCTCTTTTTTACGGTGTTCCCATAGTTCCTGATTCATACCCATACAATGCTGTGGGCCAGAGTTTCTTCAAATTAATGTCTATGTTTGACACTGTTGGACTTCTTTAGTGATGATCTCTTTTCCCGTGCTAGCCTGCTTCTTGCATTCTCCATGCTTCATCTGTCATAAATTATTTTCTCTCCAAGGTAGCAGAATTTCTTCACTTCTTGTACTACACTGTCCCCAATTTTGATGTTCAATTTATGGCTAATATCATTTCTGCTACTTCTCATTATTTTCGATTTTCTTTGGTTTACTCTTAGCCCAGTATTTTGTACTCTTTGGAGCATTCGATTCAAGATGTCCTGTAATTCTTCTTTACATTCGCTGATGATAGCAATGACATTCTTCGTCTCTTCTTGTATTTCCGCTATTGGTTTTTCGATGTACGAGTTGAACCATTTTTAATTCGTCTCTTTTCTCTTGGTCTTCCAATCTTATTGTTGTTGTAGACTGTATGTTGCCCGTTTTTTCCTATAGCTTATGCATATTTTTCTGAAAATTTCAAACAAATTAAGTACTCGAATTTCGTTTCTATCTTCACAAATACTATGGAAGCCTTGAATTTCCTTAAGTCTTGCCTCAGTTATAAACTGCAACGTCAGAACTTGCGGTCTGGTGCCCTTACCTTTCCTTAAGTCAAACCAAGCTCCATATAACAGACCTTCTGTTTTCTTTTCCATTCATCTACATATTACTCTTGTCTGGATCTTGGTTCTGTAGTTGTCAAGCTGATTGTACTATAGTTCTCACATTAATCTGCCCTTGTTATCTTCGGAATTGTGAGGATCACATTTTTCCGGAAGTGTGACGGTATGTCTAATGTCTAATGCCTAATCATTAATTTGAATAGTCGTTTCATTGCCACTACCCCCCAATGATTTTAGCTATTCTGATGGAATGTTATCTACCCCTTTGCTCGCAAGTTCTATTGGACATTATAAAAACTGCGTTAGTAGTCCTATGAACCTCTAGATTGACCTAGCAGTCCGATTTTTTTTGTTTTTTGCTTATTTATTTATGTATTTATTTTAGAAACAGAGTAGGAACGTTTAGCTCAATAATAGAAGGCTCGAATATATTTTCATGAGGTCTTTTTGGACACAACTATATGCAGCCCAAGGTAGTCTTGCCCTCTTTGATACAAGAAACAAATTGACACACATTACAAGTTAATGTGCGTCCTAATCAAACAATAATTTTAATGAATACAGGTTGGGTCCTCGCAGTTATAGAGAGGTTAAACAGGTCATATGACATCCAAAACATTAAGAGTGAAAGATAGAACATGTGTTGTAAATCATTTTCTTAAATGTATTGTACTCTTAATAGTACATTTGTCGTATTTCGAAAGTATATAATAATGAAAATCACGTGCGAACTAAAGTGGAAACTGATACTCGAAAAAAGAAGAACATCCGTTGATTACAGTGAAAAATTTGAAAGAAAAGAATGTATTGAATTGGGGTTACTGCAGACAATACTTGTGCGCTAAGGTAAGGATAAGCAATAAAAATGAATATGAGATGAGTTGGGAACAGATATCATATACAGAGGATTTTTTCATATCATATTTAATATCAAATGTTCTTTCCTCGCGCTATACGAGCTTGGAATAATAGAGAATTGTGAAGGTGGTTCGATGAACCCTCTGCCAGGAACTAAAATGTGATTTGCAGAGTATCCATGTAGATGTAGATCTGACAAGAAGCCGTAGAACGTTCGGTGAACTTTTACAATATTTCCATTGCGTTACAGACTGTACAGATACTAATGATCCTATGATAGTTTATCTATGATAATATAAACATGTACTAGGGCCGGTTCCCTACATCATGTATACGACGAGGCAGCGACAAAATACGCGGAAGACATTAAGCGTCACCTTGAACCTGTGGAACGTGCACCCGCTGGTGTCTTCAGCCGCAGCGCGATTTCATCAGACCCCCAAAACGCATTCCTCTGCTGATGACACAGGCCGTTGCCCCGGCAACAGTCAATTTTCGGATATTACGGCGTCGCGCTAAACGTCAGCGCATGCGCGGACCACGAGACCTTACCTTGCCGGCTGCGGAGACTTCAATGCAAGGTCAGGTCAGTAACCTCCCTCTCCATTTCATTCGTGCCGATCGATGCTCATGACCAGTGCGTAGTGTGTATGTGTGTGTGTACGTGTGTGTGTGTATGTGTGTGTGTTTCTTGAATAGCTGCTGGAATAATTCGCTGACAATTATATTTATCTCTTGCATAAGACATGAAAATTTCTGTAGATTTCTTTCTCCTCCTTTCATATTCCACTTTCGCTGCTAGTGATGCACCTTTCTTCATTAAAAGCATTTTAGAATTCGAGAATTATGTCATTTAAATTTACAGTAAGTCGTTGAGATAATTTTAACCATCACTATACGGTTAGCAATCTGAAGAAATTATAATCATTAAAAGAAATAATATAAAAATATGAAGAGTAATATCTCCCCGACATTGAGTATAAACAACGTATACCTTTAAAGTCCGTCAACAATCTTTATTTCTGCTTTTATTGTTTTTTTTTAATTTTATTGATCTATGCGTATATGGGAGCAAAATACCTACTTCGGGACTTTTAAGTCTATTATTGATGTTCTGTTGAGGCACTGGTACCAGAGGATTAAAGCATCTTGTGGCAGGAAAAGGGAAACGTATCAGTTGACAGGAACAAGTGCAGAGCCTGCAATAGTCTCACACTACAAAAACTACTCAAAATTATTAAGGAAAGTTATTAAAAAGCAAGGAACTTCCACATAATGTTAGAAATCAGTATTTCTGATAACGGACTTAAGGCTATATGAAATATGCCTTTGTCAAAACCCCTCTTTAAGAAAGGTGATAAGAGAAATGTCAATAACTACCGACCTATTTCACTGATAACACCATTTTTCAAAATGTTTAAGAGATTGGTGTATTCTAGAATAGTATCTGACCGGAGCAACAGTAACATTCTCAGCAAATCACAGTTTGGAATTCAGAAGAGTTGGTCTACTGAGATGGCCATTTACACAATCATTCACCTAATTTTACAAGCATTTAATAAAAAGACAGCTCTGGTTAGTATTTTCTGCGACCTATCTAAGGCATTTGACTGTGTGAATCGCAATATTCTCCTAGATAAATAGAACTTTTATGGGACTAGTGGTACAGCAACCGATCGGTAATGTCAGATTTAACCACAAGAAAAACATTATTTTGAATAGAGAAAACTCATGTATGATGTTCCCCAAGGCTCAAACTTAATCTGCTATTGTTCCACATGTATATAAACCACCTTCCGCCTAGTATACAAGCAGAATCAGTTCATTTTGCTGATGACATTAGTATTGTAATTATTCCAACCATTTCTAGAAAAAAATGGTAAACAATGTCCTTAAAAGCATCATTTATTGGTTTTCTGAGAATGATCTCACCCTCAATTTTAAACAGACGCGAGGTACTCAGTTCTGTACATGTAGCAGTGTTACACCAATGACTAGCGTTACACATGGTGAGGAAATAATACGGTGGAACCTTCAAAATTCTTAGGTGTCCATATTGATGAAAATTTAAAATGGAAAAATCATGTTTTCGGTCTCCTAAAACATCTTACTTCAGCCACATTTGTACTTAGAATCATTGCAAATCTCGGGAAGAGACAAATCATTAAACTGGAATATTGTGCATTTTTTCATTCAACTGTGTCCTATGAAATATATGCTCTGGGGTAATTCATCCTTAAGAAAGTAAGTCTTCATTGCTCAAAAACGTCCTGTAAGAGTAATGTGTTGTGCTCACTCGCGATGATCTTGTAGACACCTCTTTGAGTTAGGCACTCTGGTTACTGCTTCACAGTATATTTATTACCTCATACAATTTGTTGAAAATAATCCACTACAGTTCAAAAGGAGCAAAGATATACATAATTACAATACCATAAGGAAAAATGTTAGTCATTATACCGCATTAAGGCTGTCTTTAGCACAAAAAAGGTGTGCACAATGCCGCAACAAAAGTTGTTGGTCATTTACCGACTCATATAAAATGCCGAACAGACAGCAAAGTGAAATTTGAAAACAAACTGAGAAAGTTTCTCCTTGACAACTCCTTCTATTCCGTAGAAGAATTTCTATTATTGTAAAGTGAAATATGTGGTGGGTAGCAATTACTAACTCACACCTGCAAACTTAAAGAACATTATAAATATCGGTCTTCAGCCATATTTACAAATGTGTAAATGATGTGGAATGAATCATTTTACTTTCTCATTGCATGGAACATGAAATTCACTAACTATTAACTGTCACTATTACAGAGTGAAATAAACGCTTAAAAATTTCGGAAAAAGACTGTCAAATATTTTGTTACATGATTTGTCTAAAAGTAAGAAATAAAATAGATTACAAAAACATTTGACATGCCTTTAATTGATGCTCGATGTCATGTGCAGCAGCTGACATACTCATATCTTAGTGATTTAAGGAAATCACTGAGTTAAATTCCATCAGACAAAAATCCTCTAGTAGTCTTTGAATTTCTAAGATTTTAAGTTAAACGCTGAACATTAAATTTCCCGTCGCCACCTCTTTCATACTGTTGTGTTCCTGTCTTTTTGTAATCCCTTCTTTCGTTGATCAATCAAAGTACTATTTCTGTTGTCCAAAGTTTCTTAACAGTTACCGTCCTTCTACCCACATTTGTCTATCCAGCTTCTGTGAGTGTGCCCTTTCGAAATATGTCCGTTCCTCTTAAACTGAATTACCTACTGTGGCACTCACTGTCACAGTATCTACAGCCTCAGAGTACTTCAAACGTGTCTCACCATTCCTTACTATTTCAGTAGCCCGCTTCTTTTCACATTGACTGTTCCTAACGAGTCTCTTAAACTTCCGCCTACTCTCATAATTGCTAAATTGTGGTCTGAGTCTACATCTGATACAGGGTACGCCATCCAACCCAACAAGTGATTTCAGAATCTGTCTGACCATGATGTAATCCAGGCTGATATCTTCTCGTGTCCCCAACCGTTTTTTAAGTATACTTCCTCCTCTTGTGATTTTACAATTCGGTACTACATGCTGAAGTTCACTGCAGAACTCTGTAAGTGTTTCACCTCTCTCTTTGATTCTACCAAGCTTATATTCACACCAATATTCAACAAAGGCGACAGGAGTAGTCCACTAAATTACAGGCCCGTGTCATCAACGTTGATATGCAGCAGGATTTTGGAACATATATTGGGTTCAACCATTATGAATTATCTCATAGAGAACGGTCTGCTGACACAACAATCAACACTGGTTCAAAAAATATCGTTCTTGTGAAACACAACTAGCTCTTTACTCACACAAAGTGCTGCGTGCTATCGATGAGGAATTTGAAGTTGATTCTGCAGTTCTAGATTTCCAGAAGACTTTTGACAGCGCACCTCACAAATGGCTTGTAATCAAATTGCATGCTTACGAAATATCATCTCAGTTATGCGACTGGATTCGTGACATCCATCAAAGAGGTCACAGTTCGTAGTAATTGACAGAATGTCATAGACTAAAAGGGAAGTGATTTCTGGCGTTCCCCGAAGTAGTTTTATAGTCTCTATGCTGTTCCTTATCTATATAAATGATTTAGGGGACAATCCGAGCAGCTGCCTTAGATTGTTTGCAGATCACACTGTCGTTTATCGTCGAGTTAAGACATCAGAAGATCAAAACCAATTGTAAATCGATTTACGTAAGATATCTGTATGGTGCTAGGATTGGCAATTGACCCTAAATTACAAAAAGTGTATCAACATAAGCGTTAAAAGGATTTCGTTAAACGTCAGTTACACGATAAATGAGTTGGATCAAGAGGCCTTAAATTCAATTAGTTACCTAGGAATCACAATTACTAACAACTTAAATTGGAAAGAACACATAGAAAGTGTTGTGGGAAAGGCAAATCAAACACTGCATTTTACTGGCGGGAAACGTAGAAGGTGGAACAGACCTACTTAGGTGACTGCCTACACTACGCATGTCCGTCCTCTTTTAGAATACTGCTGCGCAATCTGAGATCCTTCCCAGATAGAGTTGACGGAGTACATCGAGAAGTTTCAAAGAAAGGCAGCACGCTTTCAGCAGTCGAAGAATGGGAGGAAAGTGTCGCTGACATGATGCAGAATTTGCGGTGGACATCATTAAAACAAACGCATTTCTCGTAGCAGCGGGATTTTCTCATGAAAATTCAGTCACAAACTTTCTTCTCCGAATGCAAAAATATTTTATTGATACCGACTTACATGCGGAGAAAAAATGATTATAATAAAATAAGGGAAATCAGAGCTCCCACGAAAAGATATAGGTGTTCTTTTGAGCCGCGCGCTATTCGAGATTGGAATAATAGGGAATAATTGTGAAGGTGGTTCAATGAATCCTCTGCCAGACACCTAAGTGTGATTTGTAGAGCATCCATGTATATGTAGATTTAGCATCGTCTTCAGTTCATTCTCCTACAACAGTGTTCGAATTCCCCATGATCCTCAGATTTTCGTTTTCCTTCACGTAATGAGTTAACCCTTTAGTGTCTTCATATATACACATCAAAAAAAGTTTTGCATCAACCCGGTTTCCAGAATTCCTGAAGATAGACGTAGACTGTAGATATTGTATCACTGTTCAGAGATGTCACTGAACCCGACCAAAGATGAAAATAACCATGTATGAGCAGCGCCTATTAGGCGGAGGGGTTCGACAGCCGCTCAGTTCCAGTTATTCCACCAGGAAGGAGGTACACGGCTCGTATTGTCTGTAGTTCAACCATGCCTAGACGGTCAATACCGCTGTTCGATCGAGTCCACATTGTTGCTTTGTCCGAGCGGTTCTAGGCGCTACAGTCTGGAAACGCGCGGCCGCTACGTTCGCAGGTTCGAATCCTGCCTCGGGCATGGATGTGTGTGATGTCCTTAGGTTAGTTAGGTTTAAGTAGTTCTAAGTTCTAGGGGACTGGTTACCTCAGCAGTTAAGTCCTGTAGTGCTCAGAGCCATTTATTTGTTTGATTTGTGCCAGGAAGGACTCTCAACAAGGGAAGTGTCCAGGCGTCTCGGAGTGAACCAAAGTCATGTTGTTCGGACATGGAGGAAATACAGAGAGACAGGAACTGTCGATGACATGCCTCGCTCAGGCTGCCCACGGACAACTACTGCAGTGGATGACCGATACCTACGGATTACGGCTCAGAGGAACCCTATCAGCAACGCCACCATGTTGAATAATGCTTTTCGTGCAGCCACAGGACCTCGTGTTACGACTCAAACTGTGCGCAATGGGATACTTGATGCGCAACTTCACTCCCGACGCCCATGACGAGGTCCGTCTTTGCAACCGCGACACCATGCAGCACGGTACAGGTGGGCCCAACAACGTGCCGAATGGACCATTCAGGATTGGCATCACGTTCTCTTCACCGATGAGTGTAGCATATGTCTTCAACCAGACAATTGTCGGAGACGTGTTTGGAGGCAACCCGGTCAAGGTGAACGCCTTAGACACACTGTCCAGCGAGTGCTGCAAGGTGGAGGTTCCCTGCTGTTATGGGGTGTCATTATGTGGGGCCGATGTATGTCGCTGGTGGCCATGGAAGGCGTCGTAACGGATGTACGATACGTGAACGCCATCCTCCGACCGATAGTGCAACCATATCGGCATCATATTGGCGAGTCATTCGTCTAAATGGACTACAATTCACTCCCTCATCTTACACATCTTATGAATGACTTCCTTCAGTATAACGACATCGCTCGACTAGACTGGCCAGCATGTTCTCCAGACATGAACCCTGTCGAACATGCCTGGGATAGATTGAAAAGGACTGTTTATGGAAGACGTGACCCACCAACCCCTCTGAAGGATCTACGCCGAATCGCCGTTGAGGAGTGGGACAACCAGGACCAACTTGGATGAACTTGTGGATAGTATGCCACGACGAATACAGGCATGCATCAATGCAAGAGGACGTGCTACTGGGTATTGGGGGTACCGGTGTGTGCATCAATCTGGACCAGCACCTCTGAAGGTCTCGCTGTATGGTGGTACAACACGCAATGTGTGGTTTTCATGAGCAATAAAAGGATCGGAAATGATGTTTATGTTGATCTCTACTCCAATTTTCTGTAAAGGTTCCGGAACTCTTGGAATCGATGTACCAAGGTGCTGCAAAACTTTTTTGACGTGTGTACATTCCTCCCCCCCCCCCCCCCCCCCCATCTTCTTCCTTTGACGTCGGCATGTATACCTGAATAATTGGCGTTGATCTGCCGTTGTTTCTGATGAAAACAATTATCACTGAATTCCACAACGTAACTCACTGTCTGACTCATCTTCCTATTCACAACGATCCTAATCCCTTTATACCATTTGCTGCTGCCGCTGACATTACTCTACATACGTAATATGATCTTTCCATTTCAGTTCACTGACTCACATTATATCCAGACCGAAGCTTTTCATTTCCCTTTTTAGATTTTGTGGCTTCCTTACCACATTGGGACTTCTGACACTCCAAACTCCAATCCTCTTTTGCCAAGTGAGAGACGATCATAATACTTTTTCACATACAGTCTATATATAGCGTGGATGAACATTATGTCCTGCGTGTCTTCAATACAGTGGTTTCCATTGTCTTCTGCACCCTCATGCCGCTGATCATTGCTGATTCTCATGTTTTTTAGGGACAGTTTTTCACCCCAAGGGCAAGAAAGTGCCCCGAACATCTGCCCACTCCTCCTACATCTTTGAAAATGCCGTTGACAGAACGAGGGTCACTTCCTACATCGGAGGTCTTCGGCCGCCACTGCTGAAGTTAAGCAGTGACTGGGACCGAACCTCGGACCCAGTCAATTTTATTCCATAGTCAGAGACACTGCGCACAGACCACTGTGATCACAGAGTCAACTGACAACTACTTAAAATATTAAAATACTTTAAAAAATTAAAAAAGGATATATACACTTAGGTAATCCTCTGGAACGTCCCATGTATTATATTTTAGCATGTTTAAGTATTTTTATAAAATGACGCGACAGTATACCAAGGATTGTCACTATCCACCGCATATGTCTACATACACTGACAGAAAAAATCACATCAAAAAATAATTAATTTAGAGTAATAATATTTTGGGAGTACGCAAAAGTGCATGCATTGTTTTGTACAGGTGCCGGAAGTCAGTTTGTATGGTCTTAGGCGCTGCAGTCACTAACTGTGCAGCTGGTCCCGGCGGAGGTTCCAGTCCTCCTTCGGGCATAGGTGTGTGTGTTTGTCCTTAGGATAATTTAGGTTAAGTAGTGTGTAAGCTTAGGGAGTGATGACGTTAGCATTTAAGTCCCATAAGATTTCACACACATTTGAATTTTTTTTTTTTTCAGTTTGTGGGATAGAATTCCACGCCTGCTGTACTTGGTCTGTCAGTACAGGGACGATTAATGCTGTTAGTGGATGACTCTCGAGTTGTCGTTCGACGATGTCCCATCTGTGATCCAGCAGACCAAGGCAAACAAGTCAAAACTCAGTAGAACATGTTGGGCTACAACAACGGTATTTGGGCGAGCGTTATCCTGTTCCTGAATGGCAGCTCAACAGCACGAATCACCAGACTGACGTACAAATTTGCAGTTAGGGACGTGGAATAACCACGAGAGTGCTCCTGCTGCCACACGAAGTCGAAAGCCAAAACATAACTCCAAATGTAGGTCTATTGTGTCTAGCACTTAGATACGTTGGTTGCAGGCCTTCAACTGGCCTCCTTCTAACCAACACACGGCCATCACTGGCGCCGTGACAGAACCACCTCTCATCAGAAAACACAACGAACTTCCACTCTGCCCTCCAATGAACACTCACTTGCCGGCCTTTGTGGCCGAGTGGTTCTAGGCGCTTCAGTCTGGAACCGCGAGGCCGCTACGGTCGCAGGTTCGAATCCTGCCTCGGGCATGGATGTGGGTGATGTCCTTAGGTTAGTTAGGTTTAAGTAGTTCTAAGTTCTAGGGGACTGATGACCTCACATGTTGTCCCATAGTGCTCAGAGCCATTTGAACCATTTGACCACTCACTAGACAACACCGAAGTCGCAAATTGCGGTGGTTTGGGGACAGTGGAACGCACTCTACAGGGTGTCTCGCCCGGAGTTGTCCTTGAAGTGACCGATTTGTAACAGTTCGTGGGAAAACTACTGCTCAAATTGTTGCTGCAGATGCAGTGCGATATGCCAGAGCGATACCAAAACATAATCGTCTTCCCTCTAGGCAGTGCCACGTGGCCGTCTGGAGCCTAATCTTCTTTCGACAGTACGTTCTCGTGATCACCGCTACCAGTAGTCACGTACAGTGGCGACATTCCTGCCAAGACTTTCTGCAGTATCGCAGGAGTATCCATCTTCTCGTAGAGCTATTACACGACCTTGTTCAAACCCTGTGGAATATTGATAGTGGCGTCTTTGTCACCTTAAAGGAGTTCTTGACTAGCATCAACTCATCATGTCAAATTCCAAAGATAACTAACGCTCACGAGCGTTCCAGTGTGTATTAAAAGCAAGCCCCATTTGCATCCTCAACATGGCGCTACTAGCGCAACTCTTATGCGACTAGCTCGAAATCTGAATAGGAGTCATCTCTCAGATATAGACACACGCCTACCAACTTTCGTTTACATCACACAACTCCTTCTTGGTGTTGCGATCTGTTTTCCGTCATCATATACACTACTGGCCATTAAAATTGCTTCACCAAGAAGAAATGCAGATGATAAACGGGTATTCATTGAACAAATATATTATACTAGAACTGACATGTGATTACATTTTCATGCAATTTGGGAGTATAGATCCTGAGAAATCAGTACCCAGAACAACCACCTCTGGCCGTAATAACTTCCTTGATACGCCTGGGCATTGAGTCAAACAGAGCTTGGATGGCGTGTACAGGTACAGCTGCCCATGCAGCTTCAACACGATGCCACAGTTCATGAAGAGTAGTGACTGGCGTATTGTGACGAGCCAGTTGCTCGGCCACCATTGACCAGACGTTTTCAGTTGGTGAGAGTTCTGGAGAATGTGCTGACCAGAGCAGCAGTCGAACATTTTCTGTATCCAGAAAGGCCCGTACAGGACCTGCAACATGCGGTCGTGCATTCTCCTGCTGAAATGTAGGGTTTCGCAGGGATCGAATGAAGGGCAGAGCCACGGGTCGTAACACATCTGAAATGTAACGTCCACTGTTAAACGTGCCGTCAATGCGAATGAGAGGTGTCCGAGACGTGTAACCAGTGGCACCCCATACCATCACGCCGGGTGATACGCCAGTATGGCGATGACGAATACACGCTTCCAATGTGCGTTCACCGTGATGTCACCAAACAAGGATGCGACCATCATGATGCTGTAAATAGAACCTGGATTCATCCGAAAAAATGACGTTTTTGCCATTCGTGCACCCAGGTTCGTCGTCGAGTACACTATCGCAGGCGCTCCTGTCTGTGATGCAGCGTCAAGGGTAACCGCAGCCATGGTCTCCGAGCTGATAGTCCATGCTGCTGCAAACGTCGCCGAACTGTTCGTGCAGATGGTTGTTGTCTTGGAAACGTCCCCGACTGTTGACTCAGGGATCGAGACGTGGTTGCACGATCCGTTACAGCCATGCGGATAAGATGCCTGTCATCTTGACTGCTAGTGATACGAGGCCGTTGGGATTCAGCACGGCGTTCCGTATTACCCTCCTGAACCCACCGATTCCATATTCTGCTAACAGTCATTGGATCTCGACCAACGCGAGCAGCAATGTCGCCATACGATAAAGCGCAATCGCGATAGGCTACAATCCGACCTTTATCAAAGTCGGAAACGTGATAGAACGCATTTCTCCTCCCTACACGAGGCACCACAACAACGTTTCACTAGGCAACGCCGGTCAACTGCTGTTTGTCTATGAGAAATCGGTTGGAAACTTTCGTCATGTCAGCACGTTGCAGGTGTTACCACCGGCGCCAACCTTGTGTGAATGCTCTGAAAAGCTATTCATTTGCATATCACAGCATCTTCTTCCTGTCGGTTAAATTTCGCGTCTGTAGCATGTTATCTTCGTGGTGTAGGAATTTTAATGGCCAGTAATGTATATATTTCTTGGATTGAGGCGTCGTCCCGTGAAAAAATGTAGACATAAACTATACGTTTATTAAAGGCTGGAATGAGCATAAGGAACTAATTTCAAAGTGCCCTCACGGACTTGGTAACGCCTGACCGTGGGCAGATTAGAATGTTGTTGGCCGTCGGTTGGAGACTTCAACGCCAGGTCGGGTTAGTAACCTCTGTCTCCGAGCCCGCAGTGATCGCACTGCCCTGTCGCTGGCAATCTCCACCGGAGCGCGACACGGGCGTGGGTGAACGTTCGGTCGCCACCAGCCGGCTGGTGAGCGATATGATATTTGGAGCTGAGGTCAGTAACCAGCCGAGCCAGCCCCGCGCGTCCCGGCCGCTCGCCTTCCCGTTTGCCGGCCGGTAGTACCCGAGGCAGCCGCCAGGCGGAGCAGGGCCACTTCGCGCGAGGGTGGGGGGGAAAGTCAAGGTGAGGAGACCCCGGCATTGGAGGAGCTCCTCAGTGCTGCTAAGACTTGGCGGACGGCCGCATGAGGAAGGGTCTGCTCGAGGACGCGCGCGCCATGCCCTGTGTTGACAAGTGTCGGACATAACCTCGCCTACCGCCGCGCGTGTGCTAGTGACAATCACTTGAAACACTCAGTGTCTGTCCGCGTAAGCGTCGTTTCGCCACAGTGTCCATGCAGCTACTTCTCTTTACCAATTTTCACATTGTTTACTTTTACCAATAGGAGATTCCTCGGTGTCGTAGTGCAAATTGTTGAACAGTGCTTCGTTTTTGGTGACACTGCATTCAGTTTCAGCAGCTGAGGACGTCTGTGATCTAATATTTCGAAATGATCCGTGACAGTGCACGTGTTTGACAGTGACACAGCAGTTGTGGCAGTGGAATGACCTTTGCTGCAGTAGAAAAGGAACAGATGCTCTCCAATGGTGTGTAGAGATTGTGTGTTGAGGCGGTGAAATACTTCGACCGTGTGTGACATTTGTTTGCGGATTGCGCGCTTTATTCAAGAAGTGCAAGGCCGCACGTACTTTGGGAGCTGACAGAACGTGTTTTTGGGAGTAAAACAGTGTGAAGGTTTCGGTTGGAGCAGGGGGACGGTACGCTGACCAGTGAGAAATCGCGAGAGAGGAGGACAAGTGCGTTGGTGCGTGGAATTGTGACGTCGACCCCTGGCCAGCCGGCGGGAGCCACGTGCGTTTGTTTGTGAGCGCGCCGGGAACGATTGTGCGCACTTCCGCGAGCCTTCGGCCGCGGCGGTTTCGCAAGACTTTGAACTCCACCTTGGCCGGCCGCAAAGTGTCGACGCTCCCACGACTCCGGAACTACGCAGAGAGCGGAAGGTAAGTGAACCCACTGGGTCTCCTCAAGTCGCGGACGCTATACAGCATGTATGGCGTAGTTTTATTCTACAACGACGTCTCTGACAAGAACGGAATGGTCTAGGCTATTACGGGGTTCGCCATTGCATAATATCTTTGCCGACGGAGGACATTGACCTTCCGTTCCCGTTACCTTCGAGAGCGCCGCGACGTGCTACTTTGCGCTGCTACTGACGGCACAGCCACTGGCAGCGCGGAGGACAGTTGCCAGGCAGCAAAACAAATAGAGAAATCTCTGGGGTGAACAGCAGAATGTAACAAGTTCAGAAGTCAAATGCATAGTTTCATTCCATGTCGCTTCATATACCTAAAACACACAGGCGCTCTCCATAATAAGTGACACTGCAGACATTTAACTCCTGGTGCTTAAGAACGGTATCGTGTCCACATCTTCTATTGCTTCAGTAAAAGTTTTCATGGCAACACGTTCAGCCACCGGCGTCACATTTACCGACACTTAAGCACAACAAATCATAACAAAACTGAAGCGTTTTACAGAGCTATTCGCCACTCCTCAAGTATAAAAACTGCAGATTTTAATAGTACCTCATTCGAAGGTGTTTCAAATATGCGGCATTTTTTGTACGATTTGTTGTGCGAAAGTTCCGAGAAATGTTACTTCAGCAACTAAATATACATTCATTGTTTTTGTCTGATGTAACATGGACCAACGTTTTGCTACTACCCCAAATGACGTTCAGCAGAGGGGCAATATATTCAATAATAGTTCGTTGAAAAATCGAACTGACTCACTCACAACTTACCGCAGTAAGCAAAACATAGAGCTAATGAAATAGAAAAAAAAAGAAGCATTATCTTAAACTAAACGGGAAGGTTACTCCGAGACGTGATGTACACTTTTTGACTTAGTAATTGTATCATGTCCACAACACGGAAGACCCCTTACACATTTCTGTTGTAGAATAAGATCTCCGTTTTATTAACTCATCAAACTTGAATACGAATTTCAAGCAGCCGATGTTAGGAGGAAAGCCAGCGACATTGTAATTAGAATATTTCCAGCGTCATTATTTTGTTATTTTGAAAATTTTATTGTGCCATTCTTCCAATTTACCACAGGGTCACCAGGGGCTATAGTTTCTGGAATGTTATCCCGTGAACCAGGTGCAGATAGTAGCCATACTTGTGATACTATTAAACACACTTAAATGTCTATAGTAAAAATAGAAGCAAATGTTTTTAAAACATTTTAGTTATTCTTTTTTCTCGCAGGTCGTATCTATCGAATTATTATGTGAAATTTTGTAGTCTACAATAAAAGACACCATGACAGCATCCATTATGTACCAGCGTAGGTAAAGGGCATCAGAAGTATTGAAAAACGACAAATCTCAAATAGTTGTTGGCTCTGTGACATTATCCATTATTATGTTTCAGTCGCAGGCCTCAACGATTTCCACACTGGAAAGAATGCTGTAGTTTGTTTCGAATTGTATCCAATCTCGTTACCTTTCCTGAATCAGTTTCCTCCTAATCTGAGTGCCTGTTATTTGAAGTCTTAATCGGGTATCTGTTAACCCTCCTTCGCAAGGGAATAGGTTTCGTGTCCCACATACTGAACATTCGGCGTAGTGTAATTGATGGATGTGAGAAATCAATTGCTGAGCATCCTAACTTATATAAAATCTCCTCCGTTTGCTTACTTACCGCAGGCCGTTCGGAACAGTCTAAGCAATGACGCATATCGCTGAGTTTCCTAGAATTACGAAGGGAAACGAGTTGCTCAGAATCGTAATAGCCTGTAGGAGATGAACTCTGGCGTGAGGTACGGAAGTTTTGCTACGTTTGTGAGAAGCTGGGTGTTAAAATGTTTCATTGTCGAGCTGTGTGCCCACCTCGAACCCCTTATTCTCTTCGAAAAAAAAAGGTCTCTAATATGAACCGTTCTTAAGAGAGATTCGAATACGTAAGAAAATTAATTGGCAATTATCTTGCCGCAGCACAGTAGATTGTTACTCGTCTCGATGTCGGAGCAGGTCGTTTGCCGAGGCGCGTGACCTTGAAATGTGTCGGGTGTTGCATTTGTCGTATGGTAGCGGTGCAGTCGCATTCAGCCAGCGCTTTTCAGCTAGAGGGGTGTGTAGGGGGTTGGGGCCGCCGCGCTCCGTGGGGTTTTCCCCGCCCGCGCGAATACGGCGGGAGGTTTGGCGAGCCGACCAGCCCTCCGTCACGTGCGGCGAGGCCGCCGTGGTCGTTGCTCTTCTGGCGAGCCGAGCTATAAGCGGCCGCGCGGCCGGAAGGCGGCTTCACACGCCAGGGAACACGGCTTCGATTGCCGGCCGCACGCTCTGCCCGCCCCCTCTGCCGCGCCAGCCACGGACTCCAGTCTTCTTCTAGACGTACGATCGCTTCACGTAATACATCGTAAGCCTGACGAGAGGAAAAAAAAAAAAAAAAATCAACGTTACTAATGGAAGCTTTGGGACATATTGCACCATAATCAAAATATCGACGGGTGTACTGCGGTCTACAGTGTCCAACGAGTACAATATTTCGGCGATCATACATGTCGCCATCATCAGGTGAACTGACGGACTGAGCTCCTGTGAACTTCCGGCACGGAGATCCGTACGCCGCGACCGAACCCAGTTCCCTCTGAGCAGCTATAGCGTACGGATCTCCGTGCCGGCACGTTCACAGGAGCTCAGTCCGTCAGTTCACCTGATGATGGCGACATGTATGATCGCCGAAATATTGCGCCCGTTGGACACTGTAGATCGGCAGTACACCCGAGGATATTTTGATTATCAAATACGCCGGGAGAAACTCAAGAATCATATTGCACCATGTCGCGGTCACTTTTCCGCAGCACTTTTACTGATGGTTGCAAATTTGATTTCTTTTCCTCCACATTATTTTAAAGAGACAATGATTCACCAGTTTTGAATATTTATGAAAGTATGACTGTACGGTATGTCACTTTATTAAAACTGCAATTTTCTTTCACACATTAGACCGTCCGCAAGCTCAAAAAGCGACATTAATAACACAACATGCACCTGATTATAACAACTTACATCTAGAGCCACTTTATTCAGTAACTTCGTCGAAGTTATAGATTTCGGGAAAGTATCTAATTTCTGCCTTACGCAACTCGTTAACTGGCCGAAGCAGCAGCATTCATTCGTTTTTCTCTATTGACGCATCCATTCCTTTAACCCTCTTCTTCTGGCGAACAGATTGAAAAGTGTTGTATTACGATATTGTGTTGGTTAACACAAACAAAGTTTATATTAATGACAGCGTTGGAAACGCCATAGATCGATTATTGGTTCAAATGGCTCTGAGCTCTATGAAACTTAACTTCTAAGGTCATCAGTCTCCTAGAACCTAGAACTAATTAAATTAACTAACCTAAGGACACCACACACATCCATGCCCGAGGCAGGATTCGAACCTGCGACCGTAGCGGTCGCGCGGTTCCAGACTGTAGCGCCTAGAACCTCTCGGCCACACCGGCCGGCAGACCGATTATACATAAAATCACTGTTCATTACGACAAATCCGAATATTACTGAAAATAGATTTTTAAATCCTTGTGGTTAGACAGTTCTCCTTCGGAATGGTACAAACACATACAAATTGTAATTTAGTAAATATCTTGCAAGCGTCCCTGAAACCCCAGTTCGGCTACGCATGTTTAGGTGTTTTCTCCGAAGTGTCTTTAAACATCTTAATCCTACAACACCAAAATGTTACAGTGTTACTAAACCATCGTATATTTTGCAACTCCATATTTTATTCAAAGGAAGTGATAATTTATGGTTTACGCCCTAGCTAATTTCAGTTATAAGGTCTCCAACAGTATATCATTTACAAAGTAAGTACAAAATGCCCTGGTTTACTTCCTGCACTGACAGTACCAGATTGGCGATAACCACGAAATGCTAGAAAACTGCAGTCGTAAATTTTACGAGGGTATAGTCTCCTAGAGTTTGGTCGATTTCCCGATGGTTCTTTGGAAATGGCCACCACCAACTTCCCGGCCATAGTTGTCCAGTCCTACCTTGTAATCTGTTGCTAATGACGCTGTCGTCGACGGAAAGTTAATCTCTAATCTATATTCCTTTTTTACGGAATGTGATGCATTATGTTATGTCACTCATTAGGTTTCGGGTGTACCGCATGGGCCATGATGAACAAAATGCACTGCACTGTACTCACTTGTGTGAAACTTGTTATACCTCGTGTACTTGTGAAACCTGATGAAGAATGCCGCTCAAAACTTGTTGATTTGGATAAACAGTCTAGTAGAGGAGCTGCCCTTAACTTATTATTTCTTAATGATGAAAGACGACAAGATAAACTGAACCCATAAAGACAGCTGTTTTTTTCGGTACTTAAAAACATTGATGTCGTCTTGCCGCTATTACAGACCCTAACTGTGCAGTTAGATTCTAGTCAGTTACTTTTTTTTTTTGTAAGAGAGAGTCAGAATTACAAGTTATGCACGATGTCAGATGAGAAAAGCCGATTTTTTCAATAAGAAAAGCAAAGAGATCATTTTTTCGTTCAAAAATCTGCTATAAGTAGCAAACACACTTTTCACATCAGTATTTTTCTTTGAACTGCCCCCTCAGTTATTCCTATATCGTAACGTAGTGGAATAATGGTGTCGTATGAGACTTAACTTCTGAGATCATCAGTCCCCTATAGCTTAAAACTACTTAAACCTAACTAAACCAAGGACATCACACACATCCATGCCCGACGAAGGATTCGAACCTGCGACCGTAGCGGTCGCGGTAATGAAATACGTTGAGAATGCTCTTCTTAGAAAATATGTCATATATTGCACAACAATGCGGAACGTCGCATGCGTAGGCCGCAGTCTAAGAATACTTTGTGCTGTTAGTCATTCAGCTCCGTCCCGTTATCAGCAAGCAGGAACGCTAGACAGATTGTGGAAGAGAAAGCGATTCTGATACGAATGTTGCAACGCTACATGGCTCACTAAGAGAAAAATAGGGACAGTACAGCAAACGGTTGTAATAGGCCCTCATCGTAGGAGGCGCAACTTTACAATGTTACGCACTATCTGTTGTTTACCGTTGCCAACAAAGAGAAAGGCAAATGTCAAAAGGAAGCGAATATAGCGGACTTTTACACTGCTAACCATCGTAAAAGAAGCTTATAGACGGTCTGAGAAAACATCTACGTTACACAGCATATTCAGTAATGCATCATTGAACATTTTAGTATGAGTAATAAATTCTTAATAAACAGAAAAAACGGTTACTAGAATCCTTTTTGTTTTACTTTACAGGTACAATTTTCAGGCCTAGGTCACACGTAATGGCAATCAAGCTCTCGGCCCACTACCGACAACGTCCATTAGCCGTTACTCTAAAGGACATGATCATTAATGCAGTTCATCTATTATGAAATGCTGTAGTGGCCAATCTTGCTTTCACAGGATGCTTGGAAGAAGAAAAAACGCGATTGATACTTCCTGTGAGAATTCGTTGCGCTCATAACCACTTAAAGAATTCCTGCCTGATATTAAATAAACCTAGTTTTCCACCCCCCCCACCCCCCCCCTGCCACCACTTTCGTCGGCAGAATCATTAAATTGTAGTAAATTCTGCAAACGGGATATCGTTGTTTTGTTTTCAGCGGCTATGTTAAAACGGACTACTCAACAGCCGAAAGCCAGTTCTCATCCTTTTTGCTCTGCCGCTTTCGTCACACCCATGTCGAAGAAGGTGATTTTGGCACTGGTCGCGGTTCTTAATCTCCATGAATGCCATTCACTCGCCCGGAGAAGCAAACAGGTGGTTTTTTTTTCTGCTCCGGCAGGCGCCGGTCTGGAAACAGGGATCCTTGCTGCAGGTCGCAAGGGGTCGTTGACCTCCGCGCTTGTTTTACCCGCGAGAATTTCGCACGATGGTCGTTTTCTGGCCTTTCTTTCCTTTTCATTTTAATTCTCGAATATGAAGGCGCGTAATGTATTACTACAGCACAGCAGATTACAGTAACCCAACCATAAACTTCATTATACTTCCAGAAGAGATGACTTTGTGACAGTCAGAATGTTAAGTACCACACATATTGTTATCCGTAGAGTTCATAAAGGCACTTTTTCTCACACGTAGTTCTAGCTCCATCAATATACGCGCTTTGCTGGGAAACGCGAAATGGTAGACTGGCAGTGAAGGTTTCTACATATATTCAGTCAGGAAATTTTCTCGACACTTGGAAACATGTCATGTCAGGCGTGATATTCCAGACTAAATAGGTCGCCGTCAACATGACTTTGGAGACAAGCGGAAGCAGATGTAACCACTCTGCAACCATTTTCTGTTCGGGAGGATATATGCATCGTGTGGGCTTGCACGATTTCGACACGACTGTGTTATTCTCATCGATACCACTCGTGTTATTGTCACAATACTAGTGACGTACTTCGCTGAGCAGAACCTATGTTGTCGATTTCGATGATTTAGATGCAATGGAGCTAATTTCCATTGCTAATGTCAGTAATAACAATTTTCGTCGACACGAATATGCTATTGTATCAGTCGTTATATTACCACAAAGTCTAACGTGGACTCGCTGAAATACTTCTCCTCTTTTGGCCTGTGGTCCTGATCCGTAAATGAGCTCTCCCTTCGACTAGACTGCACCTAACCTCAGTCATGCAACTGCACTCACCCGTCGGAGCAACTGCCCTCGAGTGGGGGCAGAAGGCTTGAAATGTGTTATCGGGCGACCGAGGCGGCAATGGCGCCTGCTTCCCGTCTCGAGGAATGAGGTTAGCTGTGCCTGCAGCTTCCCGGATTCCACAGGCATTCGCCATTAGCTCACCACTGCAGGCTGCAGTCCGCACACTTTGATTTTCGTTATCGCTCGCTAGAGGCAAGCAACTAGGAGTGGTCCCCAATGCACATATGTATTATTAGTTTTACGACATTTAAATTATTATTGCGCTTCAGTGTGTAACCTTAGTAACAAAGAAATTCCGGTAAAGGAGACGAGCTTGGTTGCTAAAAACCTCGGTTTTTACATTCTTTACAATCAAAACCAGTCAGTTTCAGCCGCATAACCACCTTCATTTGGTTTGAGGCTTATATCGAACCCTCGTCTTGACAACAAAACACTTATTTCTTCCTTACGCTTTTCGGCATTTCTCCATTGTCAGTGAACAGAATGTAAAATGAGAGCCGCACAACGAGAAACATACGTACATCACACATTCAGTACAGTAGTACAGATACCAGATTTTACACCTACCATAACACGAGGTACCGCGTCCAATTTACTCTTCCTAAGAATAAAGGTCAACTGGTTCGCCGGCCGGAGTGGCCGTGCGGTTCTAGGCGCTACAGTCTGGAGCCGAGCGACCGCTACGGTCGCAGGTTCGAATCCTGCCTCGGGCATGGATGTGTGTGATGTCCTTAGGTTAGTTAGGTTTAATTAGTTCTAAGTTCTAGGCGACTGATGACCTCAGAGGTTAAGTCGCATAGTGCTCAGAGCCATTCAACTGGTTCGTAAGCAAACAAGAACGGTGACGAAAACAGCATCGGCAGAAGGCGCTAACTTACCATAGATAGGACTGTCGTGAAAAGAATAGTTGTCTTTCCGCTTTAGCAAAAAGTGACAGCCGCGCGGGATAGCCGTTCGGTTTAGGGCGCCTTGCCACGGTCAGCGGCGCTGCCTCCGCCGGAGGTTCGAGTCCTCCCTTGGGCATGGGTGTGTGTGTTGTCCTTAGCGTAAGTTAGATTAAGTAGTGTGTAAGCCTAGGGACCGATGACCTTAGCAGTTTGTTCAAAAAGATAAAGTTACAAGTCATAGGCCATGCACGAAATATATATATAAACAGAAGACAGTACATGTTCAATACATAGTAGTTCCATAAACATGGAGACTCTGCAAGCAGAATATATTTTACAGCGTTTTGAGAATTACCCAGCAAACAAAAATAAGCCGTTTCTGAGTTTACAAAGAATAATGAGAGTTTTGGCGGCCAGTGTGTTCCTTCACTAGCTTCTTCTGTTCCCACTTACGAATGGATGCAGCACTATCAGAAATGAAAATATTTTATTACGAATAATTACCGTACCCATTCTTCCGATATTCTATCTACGAGTTCTTCCCGAAACATGATCCCATCGAAATAAATAGGATAAACTACTTTTCGTGCTGCGCTGTCAGAAATTCATGCTATTCATTATTTTGATGCTTCGAGTGGAATGTAATAAGCAGAATTTTTCTCTATCGCTATCATTTGTCCTATAGTTTTTACCTGTTCTTTTTTCCTAAATTACTTGTCGTATAATTCTATTTCTTTAATTTTCGTCCCATCTAGTATTCAACAATAAATAGAGCCTACCAAATTTTTCTTTGTTTCTAAAAAACTCCACCACTGCAGCACTTTTTACAAGTACACCGGAACACACACTGGTGCTGTCATTCATGCATCTACTACCGGAAGATACACATTCCTTAAAACTCCACTTTTATTCTTTGCAATATGAAGTACGGGCATGAACAAAATCTTTGTGTAGCGGTAAAACAGAAAAAAAGAGACCATAAGTTTCAACCACACGCACGAAGTAGTTCAAGTATTGTATAATTTGGGGCAAAGGCAATATGTATAGGAGTAAAATAATAAACTGGCTGTCTCTGTTGTCCACATTGCTCCAAAGTCTGTTTTAGAGCTACTACTCTTTAATTACTGTTTTTGGCAATACCAGCGGTTCTCCTGCACTCAGACGTACTTTTCAGAATGAAGATTGATTTTTACAGAACAGACACAGGCACCATTTTCTTGAAATCTTTTGTTATGGGGCGTTCCCATTGCGGCTGCCAAGATCGCAAACTCAGCTAACAGAGGCTAAAGTTCGTTCCGGATCTGGCATTAAAACAAACTTTTTCCTGGAATCCTAAGCGATTTTCCCGTCTCACTACTATCACTATGTGCTAATGTGACACCATTGTTCTCAGTGTTGTTCCGACTAATTGCTTTATGCCTAAAAATAACAATCTCTAGTAGAAGTACGCCCAGTGGAAGAATTCAAATCAACATTCAAACTAATTTGTTTCTCTAGTACAGGTCTATAGTTTTCACATTGCAACTTGTTTTATGCATTGAGGTTTGGAATTCGTCCCATCAAAATGACGCTTTAAATGGAATTCCAAAGAGTGGTCTTCTTTTATCCTTTCTTCTATTGAAGGAGATACCCGCAACACTGTAGTAGACCTAAAGATGCCTCTGTCATCAAAGACGACGGTGATAGGAGTTCAAAGCGCTTTTACGCAATACGGGGCAACTGCTTTACGTCGCATCTCAATGAAAGATACTATCATGCCAGTTGTTGAATGAAGTTTGATCTGAATTGATTTGATGAAACCGGCGAAATTGACACAGTTTCTTAAGAAAACACTCGACGACAGCGATTAGATCGGCCATGCTGTTCGTCACGTAATCCAGAAGCTGTGGATTAGGTCACAGTGCGGTGTGGAATTTCCCACGCTCCGCCATACCACAACAGAACATTCACCTCAGTTAGCAACCAATATCTAAACGGATATGACAGACGCTACATTAAACGGCTTAAGTCGGCTCGTCAGCACGTTTACTGCAGCAGTTAATCGGCTTTTAATCGTAAATAACACGTAGCACACACGTTTGCGCCAATAAAATAGTTTCATAATCCCGAAAGAACGACATAATAACAAACAAAAACGAATATCGGCAACAACTGTTGTACCAGAAATTTAACATAGCGTATACGGAAGAGAGTTGGGGAATTTCTCCAGAATTATATATGGGGGAGAATATTATGCAACAGTCAGCATACTGAATGGAATATTTCATAGAGTGCTACAAGAGATCTTTTTTTTCGTTAAGAATGTTTTGCCTGGAAAGAGATAAATTGTGTTGTTCCTTTCTTTCAATTTACAGATGAAATTTCCGGCTTTAGTATCAACATTGCACATTAAAACCCTCGAAATTCTTGGCGACAAATCTTCATTTCGCTCTGAGGGTCGGTAGCTCATGGTATAGTGGCCAGCGTTGCTACCTATGGATCACGGGGTCCCAGGTTCGATTCTCGACCGGTTTGGGGATTTTCTTTGCCCAGGGACTGAGTGTTTGTGTTGTCCTCATTATTTCATCATCATCATCATTCGTGATAGTGGCTAGATCGGACTGTGCAAAATTATGACTTCGTACGGGCGCTGATGACCGCGCAACTGAGCGCCCCACAAACCAAACATCATTATTTCGCTCTGAGGACCAGTAGAGTGAGAATCTTGTTTAACATGTCATTACGAATATTCTAGCAATTAACGTGAAATATAAGTAGAACCTCAACGGATTAACACGTTGTCAGTGCCGCCTTCTGCATTTGGGAAATATTCTTGTCACTGTTGATATCTCGGATTTCAAACAAACGGTGTATCTGTCTCATCAACCAATAGCTACCTTAGGGGTCGCACAACTCTCCAATGTAGAGACAGTCTTAGCACGTTGATAACTTATTCTGTTTTTAATGTTAGTTTCTTGTGGAAACCAATACCAATGATACAGCAACACGTATCGTTATGCCTGTCTTGTCTTCATGATGTAGTTCCAATTTTGATTATACGAAACATCGAAGAGAAATTTATTAACATCGAGTATAGATTTAAGTTCAAATGGTTCAAATGGCTCTGAGCACTATGGGACTTAACATCTTAGGTCATCAGTCCCCTAGAACTTAGAACTACTTAAACCTAACTAACCTAAGGACGTCACACACATCCATGCCCGATGCAGGATTCGAACCTGCGACCGTAGCAGCCGCGCGGTTCCGGACAGAGCGCCTAGAACCGCTAGACCACCGCGGCCGGCATAGATTTAAGTGTCAGGAAGTCATTTCTGAAAGTATTTGTTTGGAGTGTAGCCGTGTATGGAAGTGAAACATGGATGATAAATAGTTTGGACAAGAAGAGAATAGAAGCTTTTTAAATGTGGTGCTACAGAGGAATGCTGAAGATTAGATGAGTAGATCACATAACTAATGAGGAGGTATTGAATAGGATTGGGGAGAAGAGAAGTTTGTGGCACAACTTGACTAGAAGAAGGGATCGGTTGGTAGGACATGTGTTGAGGCATCAAGGGATCATCAATTTAGTATTGGAGGGCAGCGTGGAGGGTAAAAATCGTAGAGGGGGACCAAGAGATGAATACACTAGATTCAGAAGGATGTAGGTTGCAGTAGGTACTGGGAGATGAAGAAGCTTGCACAGGATAGAGTAGCATGGAGAGCTGCATCAAACCAGTCTCAGGACTGAAGACCACAACAACAACAATTTGTTTTCTACCACTCTGCGTAATTTATCTCGTTGCACAGTGCTCGTAGGAAGCGGAACATATCCCTTCCACATTGCTCCTCCTCACACATTGTTGTAGAACAGAATATTCATCTCCTCCTCCTCCTCCTCCTCCTCCTCCTCCTCCTCGTTCAATACCACACAGCAGTTCGATGCAACTCTCAAAAATTCTCGAGAACATTGAGTCTGAAGTCTTTCGACCTCGTTTAATATCTAAATGTATCGTCGATTTTCTCGTCAGGCAGCGTGGCTCTGTGGTAGAATACTCGCCTACGATGTAAGGATTGTGTGTACGATTCCCGGCTGGTGTGAGTTTTTAAACAGAGCCGCATATTCTATTAGCATTTCCGTGAAGTGTAAAATACATTAAGATGGAAAAAATCTGTAGTGCTAGAGACTGGTAATCGCGGTTCGAGTCTCGTTTGTGTCAATATTTTTTTCTTTTTGTTCGTTCAGCTGGCATTCGTAAGACGTTTATATTGACCGAGATAATGAGGCAAGTACATGTTTTTTAAATGTGACGCTATACTTTTTTACCATCATTCGAACGCTCTGAAAAAGACGCGTATTGTGATGTAACGCATGTTGCTATTGTTATTCAAACTTCGCTTAAAAGGCGCTGGGAAATATTGTACGATTGAAGGTAGGGCGGTCGGAAGCGGCTGCAGACTGTAAAAACGCCTCGCGCGACCCACAGGCCGAGTTGCCGTGCTCTATGCAGCATGTACGGCCTACGCTACGTAGGTAAATCCTCACCCGCCCTCTTTTAAGCAAAGTTTGAATCACAGTAGCAAGATGCGTTACATCACTATACGCCTCTTTTCCAGAGCGTTCGAATGATGGTAAAAAAAAGTATAGCGTTCCATTTAAAAAACATGTACTTGCCTCATTATCTTGGTCAATATAAACGTTGTGATTATTGTGCATGTACCAACGTATGTGCCCCCGGAATAAAGGGAGTGTTACGTCTTACGCGACTCACCCTGTATATAAAATAGATACGCAAATCGTGTTGCTGTGTGGTCCCCTTGTGAGTGCAGTGTAGAGGACAGCAGCCCGACCGGCCTCACTGTGCACCTGTACCCAAGTGTGGGAGACGCCCTGCTTGCGACTTCGCTGCCACTGGCGACGCTCGGCAGAGCAGAGGTGAGCGAGCACGTGCGCTAACAGCTGACGGCGAGGCTGCGAGTACGCGCCGGGTGTGGAGCGCGCGCTTGGACGCGGGCGGCCCTGCGCTGCTGGCGACCTTGAGGGCCGCGTCCTGGCCAGAGGCCAGCGGCCGGCCCGCCCAGGATCGCGGAAACACCGCACCCGGCCCGACCGGACACCACTCTCGGGCGCCACGTCAACGACCTCTGCCCTGCGCTGCCGCCGGTGCACCCTTAGACTGATCTGTGCGATTAGCGGGTCTGCATTGACGATGGTGGTGCACTGGAGTTAAGTGTCGGGAATCTCGAAATATTCTCGGCGTACTCAGTACTCGATGATGTTTCGGCAGTGCAGATTTGCCTCGTGATGACTGGGTGTTGTGTGGTGTCCTTAGGTTAGTTACGTTTAAGTAGTTCTAAGATCTAGGGGACTGATGACCATAGATGTTAAGCCCCATAGTGCTCAGAGCCATTTTTGGAGTGCAGAGTCGCTCGAATAGCCGTCAGTGTTAAGGAGCAACATCTGCAGTTTGGATTGCACAGACCCCGGATAGAAGACGCCCGGCGCATCGACGCCGGTGGTCGGTGTCGCCCAGACTGGATTTTGTTTCTAGGCGGTTTCCCACATCTCGCTACCTGAATATCGGGCTGGTGCCCAAGTCTCGCCTCAGTTACAAGATTTGGAAACATTTAATAGAAAACTATCGCTAAGGCAGACTGTTGGGGTGCGTACATTCTGACTCGGGACGTAACGAGCTGGCGACAGAGAGGGCAGCCTGCCACCCCTTAAACTAAACATGCGAAATCCTGTAATAACGATGCCGACCTTGTTCTGATGCGGGACAGCAACATAAGGGAAAAACAAGTTTCAGATTCAAATGGTTCAAATGGCTATGAGCACTATGGGACTTAACTTCTGAGGTCATCAGTCCCCTAGAACCTAGAACTACTTAAACCAGACTAACCTAAGGACATCACACACATCCATGCCCGAGGCAGGATTCGAACCTGCGACCGTAGCGGAGGCGCGGTTCCAGACTGTAACGCCTAGAACCGCTCGCCCACTCCGGCCGGAAAGTTTCAAAAGTGCACATCTACGCACCTGCCAGACATCTTCGGGCGAGCCGTGGGAGACTCACATCGCACACTGTATCACTGCGTTGCAAGGGTCAAGATGGTAGTTGCAAGACTGACAGCGGACATGTGGTGAGTTGATGACCCACGCTGTACTTGTCAGGGTTGAAGGACTTGGGCGGACTGGCATTTCTGCACGGTCTCCTACTGGGCGTTAAGGGGCTTTTCACGGGTAGCATAGAGTCACACTAAGAATTTGTTTCCTGTCTAGCACTGTGATGTAACGTACTATAGACCACGGCACGTATCACTAGGAGCTGGTCTCAACATATGTCGAAAGGTTGAAAAAAATGTGTCCTGTCACTTCTTTACCATAATTTATTTTTTCTTTGCCAATTTTAGGCTTGGTAGAGCGCTTGCCCGCGAAAGGCAAAGGTCCCGAGTTCGAGTCTCTCTCCGGCACACAGTTTTAATATGCCAGGAAGTTTCGATTTTAGACTTGTTTGTCCGTCTTCAAAAAATGGCTCTGAGCACTATGGGACTCAACTGCTGTGGTCATCAGTCCCCTAGAACTTAGAACTAAACCTAACTAACCTAAGGACATCACACACACCCATGCCCGAGGTAGGATTCGAACCTGCGACCGTACCAGCAGCGCGGCTCCGGACTGGAGCGCCTAGAACCGCACTGCCACCGCGGCCGGCTGTCCGTCTTCAAATGAGGTCTAGGTTATGTTGGAATGTCACAGTTTGCTTGTCAATTGGCGAAGCCAACGAATGTGAAAGCAAAAAAAGCCTTGTTGTTATGACAGACTGACCTGTAGCTTAGCCCGAGTTGTAGGTTAGGTTGGATCAAATGGTTCTAAGCACTATGGGACTTAACATCTGAGGTCATCAGTCCCCTAAAACTTAGAACTACTTAAACCTAACTAGCCTAAGGACATCACACACAGCCATGCCCGAGGTAGGATTCGAAACTGCGATCGTAGCGGTCACGCGTTTCCAGACTGAAGCGCCTAGAACCGCTCCGCCACAGCGGCCGGCGTTAGGTTGGAAGATGACATTCTGTTTGTGAGCTGGCGAAAAGAACCTATGTGAAAGCAAAAAAAAAAAAAGAAAAAAAAACTCGTTGTTATCACAGGCTGTTCTGTAGCTTAGCCTCAGATCTAGGCTCGCTTAGAACATGGTTTTGAGATGAGATGCCGAAGCCAACAAATATGGAAGCAGAGAGCTACCGAAAGTTTCTTGCACTCTGGAGATGGTCTATGCATTCCATCTCCTCACAACTATCACAAACTTCTCTTCACTAAGAGCAAATCATGGCCTTAACCCTTTCAGACCGTCTGGCTACAGTTGTGTACATTAACTTTACCTCAGCTGCAAAAGAAGTGTTTTTTTCTCAATGGAAACCTGAGGTACACATTTGTGAACGTTCAATCTTTTCATTGTGCACAAATGCTGTCAACTGTTGGGTATCACTATGAAAATATCAACAAATCAGTGTAGCATTGCGCAGCACCTTGTGACCACCAGAATACGCAGTTGTGGTTAGTTCTCTATATTCCACTGTATAATCGAATATTGTTACTGTTATTTTGCAGGACAATTATTGAATGATCATTTTACTATTTATTACAGTAGAGAATATTTTTTAATTAGTTATTTTAGTCCATAAAATTAAGCCAAGTGTACAGAATATGTTTCGAAAACGAATACATACTTTTTATAAATCTTACTTCTAAAATCATTTAAAAATCGCCTAATAGCATTATCAGACAAAGAAAAATTTTCCTCCCTGCAGAGAAAAATCATGACTGAAAGGGTTAATGGGATTCCATCCGTACCTCCGCAGATTCCTTAAAAAAATGCCGATATGGATACACACTAGCCGAAATTGATGTTTTTTGTACTCTATCGTATGCCTGGTGGATGTTCAGCAGTAGTGGGCTTTGTGGGTTGTAAAAGGCCATCTATAACTCATTTCAGTTCATCTCTCGAAATTATAGATTTAGGTCTATAGTGCGAAAACTGTATAGTTCTTCCTATCAGTATTAACTACTCCCACTGTTACTCCACTCTGTCATAAAGCGAGAAAGAATAAAGTCAAGAAGCAGGATACGAAAGTAACGAAACTTCTCGCATCAGTGACAACGGAAGACCTAGCATTGCTGGGAAGCTTCTGGGGAGGCGTGGTTCATCAGTGAAAGAAATCACTTACGAGACGCTAGAGCGTTCAATTGTAGAATATTGTTCCCGTGTTTGTAGTCTTTATCAAGTAGGGGTGACAGCAGACAACTGACGAAATGCACGTGCGCGCTATTAAGATCGTAATAGGTTCGTGTAGCCCATATCAGAGTTTAACAGAAATTACAGGGGAATTTTGAAAGGAATCCTTGGAAGAAACCCTGTTGTGTAAATTTAGAGAATCTGTATTCGAAGAAAATTTGCCATTATTATGCTGCTATGAACCTACAAGTCTTTTGAGATAACCTGTTACGTTACACGGTTATTTGGAAATAAGTAGCTTGCGTTCCTTCGAGGAAAGTATGTGCGTCCTGTTATCCCGTGCTGCAAGTGTTACAATACTGTAGAGGAAATGACACTGCCACATAGTCTGGCCTCGGAATTCGTCCCACAGAAAATATGGCAGTGATACAACATTAATTCTGATTCGTAGCGCCTGACGGCTTTAATTCAACAAGAGGGATTGCTGTCTGTTGACCCTTTCACATGTCTGACACTCGCATAACGCGTCAAGCCACGTACGAGGACATTGTGTACAAACACTGCAAGCTTGTAGAAGCGTCGTCCCTGGTCCCTCCGCGTAACACGATACCTCAAGCGACACGCGATACGCTGCAGTCTTGGGCGCAGCTGGTGCATGCCAAAAGCTACCTGCCCCGCTTCCCCCGCAGCTTCAGAGGTGTTACAGGGCAAAATGTGCTCCAGTTAATGGTGAAGTAACATTGGCGTAGTAATATTCGCAAATATTTCCGATAATGAAATAGCTTCCACCCTCGTTACGTCCTCATTCAGAGACGTCGAAGATTTTTAGTTCATTTTTATCTGTAAGAGCTTATGCTTTCGCTCCAGGAATCTATTTCGGTAAAATGCCTCTGAGTGTGTCGTCAATTCATATGTGACAAAAATACAAGAATTTCGGTCGCTGTTTCAGGCAGTGCTCATCAGGATAACACTTTTTTATTTAATTCGAATGTAAAAATATCGATCAGCAATTCGTAGCCATTCCTGCAATGAGTGTGATGAACTAATTATTTCGATATTCGCCAGAAATTATTTGAAGACGTGGGGTATAAATAATGGTAACGAACACGTCATTTGTTTTGAGAAATTGCGCAGTAAAGTTTCAATAAAATCTCGTAAATAAGATATTTCAGGTACACGCGATATAATTTTTTTATTCATGTAAGTCATTGTTTTATACGGTGACGACATATTTCTAAAATGGCTAATTCTACCCAATATTCCATTCTTAAAAACTCGTTAATGGGTGCTTTACATAATTTACTTGAAAACTTAGTGTACTTACTATGGTTTAGCATTTAGTTACTACTGTTCACTTCCTGGGCGAATTAACGAAAAATTACTGGGAAACCTCTTAAAAATGCAAATTTAAAACGCCCCAATTATTTCAATTTTTAGATACTAAGATCTGAATTACCAATTTTTGCATTCATAAAGTACAGCAACCCTGAAAATTAATGTATGATTCCGTGCAGTTAGAATCAGTTTTAGCCAGCACCTTACTTGTACACATAATCAATGTTAAGGACGACCCTTAACATTTCTACTATCATCATACCATGTAAATTTATATAAACAATGGTAAAGGACGAAACGTCGTTTACTTGCTTAAACATATATTCATGTTTACCTGACTAACTATTTCCGAAGCGCCTTCACGTACAGGAACATACTCAGGCACTTTGAGTCGTAGTTATCCATATCATCGTCAGGTGCGTATAAATCATCCCTGAAAAGCATTTTCCTTGAAAGAATTCTGCACGCGTTGCTATAGCTGGCAGCCGCGTTTCTTATACTGACCACTGTTAACATGCCACACCATGACAAAGCTACCATTAGCGAGAATTTGAAATCAGAGATAGATCTGCCACTTTCGGTTTATCACTGAACTGTCAACTAATATGAATAAACCATACCGCTTCCCACGTTTGCCGTGCAGTAACTACGTTCCTCATCGGCTGTCGCTTATATTGTTTACAACCGAGGTCTTCGTTTAGCGAATTCGCAATAGCCTGGTTATCCGTATGTGACGAGCATCTTGTGCCAGGCGCCACCTGTCTCGATTACCAGTGTAAAACATTGACTGCTGAAACGAACAGGAACGCGGTCGTTCAGTACTTGCGTGACAAGCATTGCCTTTACTCGGACAAGAAGTCAGCGTAACAGTATTATGACTGTCAGGTGTATTGTCCAGCGAACTCCTGCAGTTGCGTTCGTTACCAACCAGGAAGCGAGAGACAACAAGAACAAGGCGATTGCACGCGACCTGTGGCACCACTTGACAATATGCTCGCACATTACGAGTTCTGTACCGCGCGCATGCGCTGTCGGTTGGGACGCCGCGCGCGTCGGCATATTTCATTCCGCGTAAGGAAAGGCACGGGGCCGTATGGACTGCGGCCGCAGAGTCAATGTGCTCCGAGCTCCCGGCGAGCGCGCATGATTCACAGTTCAGCAGGACGTGACACGTCAACCACCTCTCCCTCCCCCACCCCCCATCCAACTTACCAGTCTACTGTCACGCCACACGCGATGGCTATCGAGGTTCACGACACCTGCTCTATAATGGCAGATGACCACTCAAAGGTTTGATTGCTCACACGGAAAAACACAGCACTCGCCCAAATAGAAGCGCACCTCATTTTTATGAGGAGTGGGGAAGGCAAGAGAGAGAAATTTTGCACACACACACACACACACACACACACACACACACACACACACACACAGATATGACATACATACGAGGGTCACTCCAAAAGATATGCACACTATTTCTTTTTAAATCCGTCTTTTATTCTACATGTTTGAAAGTTTTACAGTGTGTAGATACATCCTTTAGGAACAATATTTTCATTTCTCCACATAGTTCCCATCCCTCGCAACTGCCTTACACCATCTTGGAACCAGCGCCTGAATATCCGCACGGTAAAATTCAGGAAAAAAATGGCTCAAATGGCTCTGAGCACTATGGGACTTAACATCTATGGTCATCAGTCCCCTAGAACTTAGAACTACCTAAACCTAACTAACCTAAGGACAGCACACAACACCCAGCCATCACGAGGCAGAGAAAATCCCTGACCCCGCCGGGAATCGAACCCGGGACCCCGGGTGTGGGAAGCGAGAACGCTACCGCACGACCACGAGATGCGGGCAAAATTCTGGACCAACCTGTTAGAGCCACTGTTTGACAGCGTGCACAAGGGAGCCATCACCTTCAAACCTTATTCCACGAAGAGAGTCTTTCAGTTTCCCAAAGAAATGATGGTCACATGGAGCCAGGTCAGGACTGTAAGGCGGATGTTTCAGTGTTGTCCATCCGAGTTTTGTGATCGCTTCCATGGTTTTTTGAATGACATGTGGCCGTGCATTGTCGTGCAACAGCAAAACATCCTGCTTTCGCCGATGTGGTCGAACACGACTCAATCGAGCTTGAAGTTTCTTCAGTGTCGTCACATATGTATCAGAATTTATGGTGGTTCCATTTGGCATGATGTCCACAAGCAAGAGTCCTTCGGAATCGAAAAACACCGCAGCCATAACTTTTCCAGCAGAAGGTCTGGTTTTGAATTTTTTTTTTTTTATTGGGTGAATTTTCATGATGCCACTCCATTGATTGCCTCTTTGTCTATGGTGAAAAATTATGGAGCCATGTTTCATCACCTGTCACAATTCTTCTAAGAAATTCATCTCCATCATTCTCGTACTGTTCCAAAAGTTAACTGCATACCGTTTTTCTTCTTTCTTTGTGAGCCACTGTCAACATCCTGGGAACCCACCAGGCACAAACCTTTTCAATGCGAACACTTTCAGTATTCTGCAAACACTTCCTTCCCCTATCCCAACGTAGCGTGACAATTCGTTCACTGTGATGCGTCTGTCAGCAGTCACCAGTTCGTTAACTCTCTGCACATTGTCTGGAGTGTGTGCAGTACGAGGCCTGCCGCTGCGACGACAGTCCTCAATATTGCTGTGCCCGCAAGGTTACCCAAGAGACTCATGGGTTCAGCAGTAGAGGGTAGGAGGAGTCAGGGTAGACCAAGGAGAAGGTACCTGGATTCGGTTAAGAATGATTTTGAAGTAATAGGCTTAACATCAGAAGAGGCACCAATGTTAGCACTGAATAGGGGATCATGGAGGAATTTTATAAGGGGGACTAAGCTCCAGACTGAACGCTGAAAGGCATAATCAGTCTTAAATGATGATGATGATTTGATAGGCCAAACCACGTCACGCAACAACAAACACATCTGCTTTTTATTTGGACAATTAAGTTCTTTTGTGCACTAATTACATGGAAAATTTGGGTACCTCTCTCTCCAATCCGCTGATTGTGCATTTATTACGGTGACTCTCATCTCTGGGAAGAGACTGAGCGCTTTCTCATGAAAGCAAGCCTCAGAGGTCACAGCCCATACCTATTCGGCACAAAGTTATTATTGAAATAAATTTTTGTAAGTCCGTCATATGTCACATCTCATGACGGAGTTGCGACCATTTATTTCAATGATAAGTTGCGCACTTATTTCTCACTTGCAGCATGCTGCAACTTCGTATAAAGTCGTTGGGTGAACCTCATCTCGTATAGTACACACCGTCTACTCCAAAGTTCCGCTCGCCGCCAGAGACGTGTGCTGCGCACGGTCTCCTGCGGTGCTCTCCGCAGCAAGTAAACAGACAGGCCGAGAGGCTGGATATTTCGAGAAGCTGTGAAGCCCCTGCCTGTCTCTGTCTCCTTTCGCCTCCTCGCCGCCCCACTCGGCTGGCGGCCGCCTGTCGCCGATCGATAGCAGCCGTCCCCGACCTTGGCCGTGCGACCGACACTTTCGCGAGGACGCCGACAACAAAAGACGCCTCGCCGGGTGCGGGCGAGCACAGAACGGCTCCGTCAGAATGGAGCTTCTTCGAGCTGCTCCTTTTGCCGGCTCCTCTTCGGCCGATTACTGGTCAATCTTCGTGTGGAGGAGGTATTACAGGGCCACAGAAGAGCCACTTTCACTGCGACGCACGAACAGCGGATTAATCGCGAGAATCTGGGCGCGGTTGGCCCGTGGAGGGGGGTAGCCTTTGTGCTGCCTCGCCTGGACGCGATATTGGTGATTGCATTGCCCCCTTAGTGGCGTCCGCTCCTCTCCCTTCTCCCTTCTCCCTTCCCTCCAACCCCACCCTCACCTTGCCTGCACGGAATTGGGCATTGTCCGCCGGCGGGGAACGAACCCATCTGTCCCGGACTGGCTTCGTATCCACGACCAACGCTCTTCTGTCATCGCGACCAGTGCCAGATACACTTTATGAAAAAAATCCTCATTTGTCGCAAACTTTAATAAATGACCAATTTTGGTCAAACAGCACATTATCTTTAGGTATCTGCCTATATGGAGCGAAAAACAAATAAATAAATACCTCACAACTGGGCTCAGTGATCACAAAATAGAAGCAAATATACAGGGTGATTCAAAAAGAATACCACAACTTTAGGAATTTAAAACTCTGCAACGACAAAAGGCAGAGCTAAGTACTATCTGTCGGCGAATTAAGGAAGCTATAAAGTTTCATTTAGTTGTACATTTGTTCGCTTGAGGCGCTGTTGACTAGGCGTCAGCGTCAGTTGATGCTGAGATGGCGACCGCTCAACAGAAAGCTTTTTGTGTTATTGAGTACGGCAGAAGTGAATCGACGACAGTTGTTCAGCGTGCATTTCGAACGAAGTATGGTGTTAAACCTCCTGATAGGTGTACCTGAACGTCAACTACCCGAGGCGATGGATCTGCCGCCAGGCAGCCCGTGATAGAGCACTTCATTACTGGCCTCCAAGAAGCCCTGATCTTACCCCCTGCGATTTTTTCTTATGGGGGTATGTTAAGGATATGGTGTTTCGGCCACCTCTCCCAGCCACCATTGATGATTTGAAACGAGAAATAACAGCAGCTATCCAAACTGTTACGCCTGATATGCTACAGAGAGTGTGGAGCGAGTTGGAGTATCAGGTTGATATTGCTCGTCTGTCTGGAGGGGGCCATATTGAACATCTCTGAACTTGTTTTTGAGTGAAAAGAAAACCTTTTTAAATACTCTTTGTAATGATGTATAACAGGAGGTTATATTATGTTTCTTTCATTAAATACACATTTTTAAAGTTGTGGTATTCTTTTTGAATCACCCTGTATAACAACAAAACAGTCTTCACATAACCTATACTTGCTAAAAGAGAATGCGAGTAATTGCAGCACGTAGGCCGGCCGTTGTGACCGAGCGGTTCTAGGCGCAACAGTCTGGAACCGCGCGACCGCTACGGTCGCAGGTTCGAATCCTGCCTCGGGCATGGATGTGTGTGATGTCCTTAGGTTGGTTAGGTTTAAGTAGTTCTAAGTTCTAGGCGACTGATGACCTGAGAAGTTAAGTCGCATAGTGCTCAGAGCCATTTGAACCATTTGATGTAGCAATTTTTTTTTTTCATTTTTAAATCAAAGATTTTGAAGTCAATAAAATTTTTCTGGGTTTGTGACCGCATTGTCAATACGCTTATCATTGATCGGCAATTACGTACTGTTGTCGCAGATGGTGTCACAGTGTGCACCGGTGGCGCCACCGCTTCCGTTTCAACGTAAACCTTGGAAGGAACGTCTCTACTGCTTCTCTGCATCAAGCGCTCGTTTCCATGCACAGTTCAGATGGTATCCGCTATCGCGGTTAAAGTTATTTTGGCTCATTCTTATTTCAACTGCCTCCTTAATAACATAATCCCAGTACGTGGAGGCATGGGACAGAATTTTAGTTTCATCGAACAATATCAGAAGCCGTCTTCGGGCTATATAGAGGCTACCACAGCAGCAGTGAAAACAGTCATCTCCTGACGATGACGATGGAGGTAATCGTCGAAAGCTCGAGATTTTATCCAGAAGTGACGCGGCAAGAATACCGAGAATGTTTTATATATAAGTGCCGTCGCGAAAAACTTCGTTCCCATATTCTTCAGGATGTTTTTGTTCACTGTAAACAAATTATTAAATTCTTCTACAAATTTCACTATCCGTGCAGTGCCCATGGCAGAAATTCTCTCCAATTTTCTCAACGAGCACAGAAAGTAAGGAGAGCTACAGCATTCGAAAGATGATAATCCTCTATCCTTGCTGAAGACGGAAGAAGCTACTGTACTCGTACTACAAGCTGGAGTGTGACTGACGTGTTTTCTAAAGTATTTCTCCAGTTTTCTCGGCCGCTTTATTCGGGCTTTTTCTGTCGGACAGTCATGCGACAGGCGCGGTAAACGCTGCCGGCGAACGAGGCGGTACCGTAACAGCGAGTTATCGCTCGCATGATTAAGCCACCATTACACGCTTGGCCTGGGCGCTTAGCACGCCGCGGTCGTTGCTCCAGACGACGCCCGCACTCGGCGCGCGATCACGTAATGGCGGAACAGCGTACCTGCCAGTAAGACTGATGATATTTCCAAAAATATCGGGAATCCATACATCAATACTTAAGAAATATCGTCCTCGGCCTTCATACGTCGGAGAGAATTATCGATATAGCGGTGTGTCGACGGAAATAATATCGACGTAAGGGCAAAAAAAAGAAAAAAAATTGGCTGCAAACTATAAATATACTGCCACATTTAGAGCTGTATATTTGAGTATTGGTTTATCATTAGTTATTCTGTCCGCCCCGATAGTGGTCAGCGTGACGGATTGTCGTCCTACGGGCCCGGGTTCGATTCCCGACTAGGTCGGAGATTTTCTCCGCTCAGAGACTGGGTGTTGTGTTGTCTCCATCATCATTTCGTCCCCATCCGGCGTGCAGGTCGCCCAATGTGTCGTCGAATGTAATAAGACCTGCACCAAGGCGGTCGGACCTGCCCCGCAAGGGGCCTCCCGGCCAATAACGCAAACGCTCATTTCCATTTCCATTAGTTATTCTGTACATCAAAAATCTAGTAGCCTGCTTATCCCCTGTGGCGATAACCACTTTGCTAACAATGATAACCTCAGACAAGCAACAGAATAAAAGGTGTCCTATGGGTCCGTCGTTCGGTTTCGTCACATATCGGATTTGTCTGGAACACTTCATGTCGACGTCCCTGTTTCAACATTCATGCAAACGCCAGCGACCTAGCAGTTGTAATGTCAAAATTGCGTAATGAAGTTAAAAATTGCAGCTTCTGTTGTTAGCGCCGAGCGCCGAGTACGTCAGCATTTCCCCTCACATGTCTCCGCCCACCGCAAAGCCCAGTCTTGTCGTTTAGATTTTTGTTCGTCATTTTCGGCAATTATTTTTGAACAGTGCCGATATCTTCACGCCGGCCGTTGTGACCGAGCGGTTCTAGCCGCTTCAGTCGGGAGCCGCGCGACCGCTACGGTCGTGGGTTCGAATCCTGCCTCAGGTATGGATGTGTGTAATGTACTTAGGTTGGTTGGTTTAAGTAGTTCTAAGTTCTAGGGGACTGATGACCTCTGATGATAAGTCCCATAGTGCTCAGAACCATTTGATTTGATAAGCGTTACTTTCAGTTCAGTTGTTGGCGATATACGTTGTACTTATACTTGTTTTTATTTTGATCCGATGATGGATGGCTATAACCGGAAAGCATCATAATAAAAGCATTGCGATCTAGAAAATTTCTGTCTGTAATTGCGTGAGTTCTTACCATAACTGACGATAGTCGCAAATGCCTAGTCTCCTTTGTATTATTATTATTATTATTATTATTATTATTATTATTATTCTCGCCTCATGAAACGTTATAATTCCTACAGCAAGAAGAATACTTACTACTGGCAACATTACCGCACACTGATAAATAACGTAGAGACGCTACTTGAGCTAATTGTTACGAAGTGAACTATCACTCACTACGGGTAACAGTTTGGTCGAAATGACTTGCCCGTGATCCCCATGTATTACTGCGCATACCAAGCATCTTTATCGGGCCTGTTTCGAAATTAGATTCGCAGGAATAAATTTCGATCACTTCAGACTTCGTAGCTGTGTGGCGAATTAATCGCTCTTGCAGTCCTGAAACGCTGCTACGGTAGCCCTGAAAGATGGGTGTTTTTCAGGGTCGATCGCTTCCCCAGAGAACCGACGTCGGCGGAGTTTGGTAACGCATGCAAAGTGTTTCCAAACAGATGCAGCAACCCGTCATTGCGTGTTCCATACCCACACAACGCGATTATGGGCACGGTGTTACGTCACGTACTTGACGCAATACTGTTATCGCAAGGAGAAAAAAGGCTTAATAGGCAAGAAGAGAATCTCCGGTAGGCCTTCGTACCCCCAAAATAAATATTTGGCACTCATACTCCACTTCGCGAGGAGCACACACTGTCGTCTAGGTAATTACTTGCTTCGTCATTTGGGACTGTGTAGTAAAACACCAGTATGAAGTTGCAAAATAATTTGGTTGTTATCAAAAATGGTTCAAATGGCTCTGAGCACTATGGGACTTAACATCTATGGTCATCAGTCCCCTAGAACTGAGAACTACTTAAACCTAACTAACCTAAGGACATCACACAACACCCAGCCATCACGAGGCAGAGATAATCCCTGACCCCGCCGGGAATCGAACCCGGGAACCTGGGTGTGGGAAGCGAGAACGCTACCGCACGACCACGAGATGCGGGCAGGTTGTTATCACATGGAAACATTTATGTTCAAGGAGGAACTAAGCGATTTTTTGTAACTACGTCGAGTGCAGTTGCTTATTTGCGTTGTGACTGGGATGTCAACAGTTTTCTCGTCTATAGATGAAAAGTCCGAAATACAGGTGCATCAGTCGGCATACATTAGCTAGAGTCGAGCCCTTCTTTCATAGGCTGGTGTTGTGATGACCTGAAATGGACTACAAAAAAGGGACTGTCAAGACAAAATTATGAAAGTTGGGAAACGAGAAACGGAGATAAACTTTTTTGTCGGTTAAGGTTGGATCCAGAGAACTGTTCTGGTCTCTGGCAATCTCCTTCGTGTTCATACGACATGTTTTCTTCCCTCAGTATTCAACTCTTGATGGATGATTTCGTTCCTTAGTTGGTCCTTCAGTAGATTCTTTAAAATCTCATTCTTACTGTTTTTATTACGTGCTTTTACTTCTTTCCGAATAACCAAGCTTCCCTTGTACACAGTATGATTGGTAGCTCCATTTATGAAGTTTCCCTTCGGAATTAATTTCTTTTCCTTATTGTTCCACAAAGTTGTTGGTATTTGTGAAATTTATTTTTAGTGTCATTACTCCTATTATAAGAGATATCGTTCCGGAGAAACGTGAAATGTATGCCTTGTTCTATAACGCTTCAGTCAGTGATAATTTTGCATCTAATAAGGTGTTAACCTCTAAATAAAATTACTTTTGATTCGGTTGTATAGATTTTCTAGCTGTATTTGTTCGCTCTTACATTTAGGCAAGGCGCAAGAACCAGTAGCTTGTGTTATGTCTTGCCAAATATTATTTGGTTGTTACAAACAAATAACTCTTCTGCTCCCCAGTTTTAAAACCATGACGTTTATCCATCCAGTCTGGAAGGATGATGTCTGTACTCATCAGTTTCAACATCAGTCATTTATCATTCGCTGCCGAATAAATGCCTCTTCTGGACTTCTCTATAAATTGCTGTCTTCTGTTTTCTTTTTTTACGTTTGAAATTTTTATTTCCTTGTGTTAACAATTTTTCTTGCGTTAGATCTCCCATCATTCATTCTTGATATGTGCCCAACTTAGGTTGCAACAGTTTTGTCTGTAAGACTCATCATACCGTCCTCAACTCCTATCTTTTCTCTCACACATTTGCTTCTCTACCCCTTCTTGTTATATCGAACGTGCTTCTTTCCATTTATAATTGAGCGACCCTCAATTTTTTGAATTGTTTGACAATTTGTTGTCCATGATTCACTACCATAACCTATTATTGAAAGAATGCATCCGTTCTAGATCTTCAGCAGGATTTTGTTTATGAATGGGGCATTTGGTTTCTCCAAATCAACGCTCAGCTATCTTTTACACCCCTGTGTATTGTATTAACTTCCCATCTACTTGTTCAAGCAAATACATTGTTTCTGTAGCTTCATTATTAACCTTTAGTATTCTCATGTACCGTAGTTTCCCGTCTGCTCTACCCTCATTTATCAACTTTTCTTGAAAGAATGTGTGACCCAACGAGACGATCACCTAGCTTCCTAACCACGCACTCATTGAGAAACGTTGCAGATGCCTTGATTCATCAACAGCATGCTCTACGTCTGCATCTACATGACTACTCTGCAATTCACACTGATGTACCAGACAGAGGGTTTTTCGAACCACCTTCAGAGTGTTTCCTTACCGTTCCACTCTTGAACAGCGAGTTGGAAAAACGAACACTTAAATAATTCCGTGAGAGCTCTGATTTATATTTTATTCCGATTATGATTTCTGACTGTATTGGTAGGCGTCGACAAGTATTTTAGCATTCGGAGGAAAAAGCTGGTGGCTGAAAATTCGTGAAAAATCTCTCGTTACAACGAAAATCGTCTTTGGTTTAACGATTGCCACTCCAGCTTGCGTATCATACCCATGACTTTCTCTCCCCTGTTTAGGGTAGAACTGTCTTGGTAGGACTGTCACATCTTCAAATACCGTGCAGCAATACCATAGGACTGACATACTGTGCAGCGGTATTCCAGAAGAGAACGAATGATTGTGCTGCAGGCAGTTTCTTTAGTGAGTCTGTCACTTCTTGCCATACCATGCAGCAACATTCCAGAAGACGACGGACAAGAGTACTGTAGACAGTATCTTTAGTAGATCTGTCACGTTCTCCCACACCGTGCAGCAATACTCCAGAAGGGAAAAGATAAGCACGGTGTAGACAGCATCTTTACCAGAGCTATCACCTCTTTCTATACCGTATAACAATACTCCAGAATTAACTGACAAGCGCGTTGTATGGTTCAAATGGCTCTGAGCACTATGGGACTTAACGTCTGAGGTCATCAGTCCACTAGAACTTAGA
Source organism: Schistocerca nitens (assembly GCF_023898315.1). Lineage (NCBI taxonomy): Eukaryota > Metazoa > Arthropoda > Insecta > Orthoptera > Acrididae > Schistocerca > Schistocerca nitens. Next base: position 409,300,186 of record NC_064622.1, read on the forward strand.
ACTACTTAAACCTAACTAACCTAAGGACATGACACTCATCCATGACCGAGGCAGGATTCGAACCTGCGACCATAGCGGTCGCGCAGTTCCAAACTGTAGCGCCTAGAACCGCTCGGCCGCAACGGCCGGCAGCGTGTTGTAGGCAGCATTGTTAGTAGACCTGTTATATCTTCTGAGATCTCTGCCGGTAAAACACTGTCTTTCGTCAGCCTTCCCCACAATGTTACATACGTGATCTTTCCAATTTAAGTGGTTCGTAATTGTAATTCCAAAGTATTTATTTACGGATTCTTCCGTTGCTTCTTGGTAGAACAATTCCATATGTAAGGTTGAATAACAAGTACACTGTTTTAGTGTTAGAGTGTACTTGTTGTTCAACTAAATGAACTATTATTTGCGTGAGTTATCCTGTAACGGAATTTTAAAATATTTCTTATACAACTTGGTTTGCATCAGATTTGAAACCTGTTTCATTCGGAGTTCCACTAAAACGATTTCAAATACGTCTAGACTAACTACGATAATATTTCATACTGAAGCCAATATGCAATCATCTAGCAAACACCTCAGTTTTTTCGGGTTTTATTCGACAACTATTTTACGAGTACTGCACCTTAGAGTGAGGTCGCTTCGGTCAGCTTAACGTGAATTTTTGTAGTGTTATTTCACGAGGACACGCTCAGCCTTTTGACAGTATATGCACAGCTGTCTTGAAACCATTCACAGTGCGACGCGTTCTCCTTACAAGGGAACCTCCCAATTGCACCCCCTCAGATCTAAAGTTATAAGTTGGCACAGTAGATAGGCCTTGAAAAACTGAACACAGATCAGTCGAGAAAACAGGAAGAAGTTGTGTGGAAGTACGAAAAAAATAAGCAAAATATACAAACTGAGTAGTCCATGTGCAACATAGGCAACATCCAGGTTAGTGTTAGCTCAGGAGCGCCGTAGTCCCGTGGTTAGCGTGAGCAGCTGCGGAACGAGAGATCCTTGGGTCAAGTATTCCCGCGAGTGAAAAAGTTTAATTCTTTATTTTCAGTTTATGTGACAAACTCTTTTCATCACTTTTTTGGGAGTGATTATCACATCCACAAGAAAACCTAAATCGGGCAAGGTAGAAGAATCTTTTTACCCATTCGCCAAGTGTACTAGTTAGGTGGGTCGACAACATATTCCTGTCATGTGACGCACATGCCGTCACCAGTGTCGTATAGAATATATCAGACATGTTTTCCTGTGGAGGAATCGGTTGCGATCAAATGTTTTGGGTCCTTTAGTCTACTAAACGGTTTTGCGGTGCGGTCGCAAAACACAGACACTAAACTTATTACAGTGAACAGAGACGTCAGTGAACGAACGGACAGATCATAACTTTGCGAAAATAAAGAAACTAAAATTTTCATTCGTGGGAAGCCTTGAACCAATGACCTTTCGTTCCATAGCTGTTCACGCTAACCACGGGACCACGGCACTCCTGAGCTCACAATCCCCTTGATGTTGCCTATGTTGCGTATGGACTACTCAGTTTGTATATTTTGCTCATTTTTTTCATAGTTCCACACAACTTCTTCCTGTTTTCTCGATTGATCTGTGTTCAGTTTTTCAAGGCCTATCCACTGCGCCAACTTATAACTAAATCTGAGGGGGGTGCGATGGGGAGATTCCCTTGTTAGTAATCACTGTACTAGTTTCGTGTAACGTCAGCGCGTCTTTTCAATAACGGCTCCCCCGGGCGACAAGTGCAGCAATATCGTGGTAGGGTAATATTATCCTATACTCCTACCCTTGTCAGATCTCGTTAATTTTGAGGTAGCCTGTACGCATGGACTCGTGGATTTACTTCGTGTTGGGAAGTCGCAAGTGGAAGTCTCAGCTAGGCGTCGCGGCCGCAGCTGTCGAGCGCAGCACGGTAGCAGCACAACCACGAGCAAGCGGGCGGCATCGCGGCGGCTGCCGCAACGGCCGCCGTGGACGTTGAAACTGTGGCCCGCGAGGAAGTGACGCGGTCGTTGCTCGCGCAGCCTCCCGCTCGATCACGGCGTCGACTCGACTCGCCCGGCCCGGCCACGATACATCGATACTCCCGCAACGCGCTCCAACTGCCATCAGATAGGGCGGCTGGTGCCGTTCTCGGGACCGGACCCGCGGGCGATAGCACGCGTGATAAGGCAGACACACAGACACACTCCTTTGTGTCTGCGGCTTCATCGCCCGGCCACCGGCACTTCGCTCAGACGACAAGAAACGCTTGCGTAAATGCCCTTCGGAACTGTGGTCACGTCACTCCGTTGTTCGTACGAAGACTCCGAGGACGGTTCTTCCATCGCTGCAGACGACAGACCTCGCAACAGTCGATCAGACCACAAGGCGTGTCAAAAGACGCTCGAGAACTCTTAAACTGTGAAAACTTACGTTCGTACTACTCCTTCGCGTTAATCCAGCCTCGCACGGGGTCCGTTGTACTCAAGGTAAGGGGAAATTGTTCTCACGAGGGTTGCCCAGAAACTAACGCACCGCATTTTTTTTTTTTTTCCTCTCAGCCGAAAACAATGCTACGAATGCGAAACGTTACGTAGTATTATTTGAAGTCCCCTGAGTGAGTGCACCAAGTTTCCATCACTTCCGACAGATAGCGTAGCTGCAAGACAGTTTCAAAATGGCGCCTGTAGGTGATGTACGTCACAAGCAATTTCTCATTGCAGAGCCGGCTGGTGTGGTCGAGCGGTTGTAGGCGCTTCAGTCTGGAACCGCGCAAGCGCTACGGTCGCAGGTTCGAATCCTGCCTCGCGCATGGATGTGTGTGATGTGCTTAGGTTAGTTAGGTTTAAGCAGTTCTAAGTTCTAGGGGACTGATGACCTCAGATGTTACGTCCCATAGTGCTCAGAGCCATTTGAACCATTTTCTTATGAATGTACAAAGCACTGTAATAAGAATTCTAAAAGGTATTATTAAGTAGTGAACCTGCAGTACTATGCGGTGTACAGTGCGCTTTGATGTAGTCCGCAATACCTTAGAATAGAAAACTGGTCACTTGTTCTTTCGTATGCAGTGGAAATACCAAGGGCGATCAAAAAGTTTCCATTCGAAGTCTGAACCGTTATGCCAATCAGGCAAAATCGTCATCAGCATTGACACAATCGTCCCATCAACTTGCCCGTTTAGTATAACACCGTATCCTGGTGCGTGAAGAGGTCTGTAACTGCCTGACACACCCTTGTCCTACAGGAATTGTAGGCACACGAAAGTTCTTTTTATGAGACCGAAGACTTAAAAATCCCACGAGAAGAGATCAGGACTATAGGGCGGGTACTTGAGCATCCCTAGTCGCGCCCATGCATACTCTTCGTTCTCCGATGGATGTATTTGCCCATTGGCAGCCATGAAGTGAATAATAGTAGGTTGGTCCTGTTTGAATGCACTTGGTAATAGCGTCGTCATAATTCACGTTGCTGCATTTGGAGTACGCACATCAGAAAGTCACGAATCCCACACTAATCCCTCGCTTACATGTTGGTGCTTATATACCTACATCAGACTCGCGCTATGTTGGATATACGCTGTAGTAACGCCCTCAAATGGAATCTTTTTGATCGACCCTTATATGAATATGAGAGGAAGTATATGTATCATAACTTACGATAAGAACAGCGAATGTTAAGACTGTTAACCTTCCAAGGCTTCGAAAAAGAACCAGCTCTTCAACACAATAGTGGCACAGACATACGTGTGAGAGCTGCCCATTTTTCAATAATAATTGAAAAAAATTCGGAAAGTCAACGTTTGCTGTCATTATCCTAAGTTTTGATACGAACACCACCTGTCATATTCATGGAGACTCAATACAACAGCCATCATACGAGACGACGTATGAACAGTTTTCGATTCTGAGGCGTCACAGACTACATTCAAGTGCACTTTTTAGCTTTTTATATGCCGCAGTAAACCAACTTGACTGCTTCTAATGTATGCATCATTGAGGAAAGTACCTAAAAATTGGCTGGCCATTTGCCCAAACGTGATAACAACAGCTAGATCGCCTCAGAGTGATGTAGGGCAATGACCAAATGAACACAATGTATGTTTGGAAACAAAATCTTAAGCGTGTGCAGATCTCTTGATTATGAAATGCACCAACTGGATAAAAGGTGCCAAAAGTTAAATTTCTGCCTCCTATAATAACTTATAGCAAAGAATACAATAACAATTTTCAAACTACACGAGCACAAGGTATGAACGTGACTATCCAGTCACACAAGAAAACTAATAATAGTGGTGAAAATAATAAACATGAAATTCAGCCTTTTTTTGAAGCATTTCCTTTGGTGAGCAACGTGCCATGTCTTTTTTATTTAAATGTTAAAATCAAATACGTTTCACAACACCGATTTTAGAAAACATCCTAAGGAATAAAAATTCCAAAACATCAGTGAAACTATAGAATGGAGACGGTCATAGCCAGTTCTCCATATCAAGGAAGACAGTTATTTAAATAGTACTTCGCGAATGGAAGTGGATTGCCTCCGACGTAGATGAAATTTGTGAGCAGGTTCAGAAAATTCAACTCACTGTAATATAAGCCCTTAAACCCAGCAGTTTCGACGTTCATTACTTGTACAGTTCGTAAAGTGAATGGTACCGGAGACCACATATTGCGCTCAACAGCTCTCATTTTGTCAACTGATGTTAATGAAATAAAGCTTTCCAAGTCGCGCCTTCCCGTTAACATTTTTCGCTCATATATAACGCGCGCTTCCCTCCGTCCTGAATACCCACTCTGTCGAACGAAAGAGCGGAGGCACTTGGCGCGTCTAGCGCTACGGAATGTGGAACTAACCTCCCCATTGTCGGTAATGTATGTCCGTCGGTCGCAGTTAGCGAACGGATGGGAGGACAGAGCAATTGGTGGCGCAGCGAACGCTCCATCGGCAGTTCCGATTCCTCTCCCAATTAAAACGCACCGCGGTTTCAACGTTTACGATCTGCGCCGATCCATTCGGGGCGAGAAGGTTCGTGTTCCCGCCTAACTGTCTGTCGATCTACGATGCGTTTTTATCCGTTTAACCTCCATCATCTCTACCCTCTCCTCTTGTCCTTCCCACCTCTCTGTTTCACCGCAGCGAAGAGACAATGCGCCTTGTGCAGCGGTAATTTTTCCAGCGTGATGCACCTGCATTCGAACGCAGTTCCAGCTCATTTACAAGACGACACACACACACACACACACACACACACACACACTTTAAAGGTGCCGTCAGAGAAACTCTTGCGTGGCGCTAGCTTGTAACGAAGCGAAGAGATATCTTTAATAAGCAGCTAACGAGCAAGCTCCTCTCCTGAGCTAACACACAGACCTTGCATCTTCTCCTGTATACCACGCGCGTCTTCGAACGACACAAAGTACACTCCTGGAAATGGAAAAAAGAACACATTGACACCGGTGTGTCAGACCCACCATACTTGCTCCGGACACTGCGAGAGGGCTGTACAAGCAATGATCACACGCACGGCACAGCGGACACACCAGGAACCGCGGTGTTGGCCGTCGAATGGCGCTAGCTGCGCAGCATATGTGCACCGCCGCCGTCAGTGTCAGCCAGTTTGCCGTGGCATACGGAGCTCCATCGCAGTCTTTAACATTGGTAGCATGCCGCGACAGCGTGGACGTGAACTGTATGTGCAGTTGACGGACTTTGAGCGAGGGCGTATAGTGGGCATGCGGGAGGCCGGGTGGACGTACCGCCGAATTGCTCAACACGTGGGGCGTGAGGTCTCCACAGTACATCGATGTTGTCGCCAGTGGTCGGCGGAAGGTGCACGTGCCCGTCGACCTGGGACCGGACCGCAGCGACGCACGGATGCACGCCAAGACCGTAGGATCCTACGCAGTGCCGTAGGGGACCGCACCGCCACTTCCCAGCAAATTAGGGACACTGTTGCTCCTGGGGTATCGGCGAGGACCATTCGAAACCGTCTCCATGAAGCTGGGCTACGGTCCCGCACACCGTTAGGCCGTCTTCCGCTCACGCCCCAACATCGTGCAGCCCGCCTCCAGTGGTGTCGCGACAGGCGTGAATGGAGGGACGAATGGAGACGTGTCGTCTTCAGCGATGAGAGTCGCTTCTGCCTTGGTGCCAATGATGGTCGTATGCGTGTTTGGCGCCGTGCAGGTGAGCGCCACAATCAGGACTGCATACGACCGAGGCACACAGGGCCAACACCCGGCATCATGGTGTGGGGAGCGATCTCCTACACTGGCCGTACACCACTGGTGATCGTCGAGGGGACACTGAATAGTGCACGGTACATCCAAACCGTCATCGAACCCATTGTTCTACCATTCCTAGACCGGCAAGGGAACTTGCTGTTCCAACAGGACAATGCAAGTCCGTATGTATCCCGTGCCACCCAACGTGCTCTAGAAGGTGTAAGTCAACTACCCTGGCCAGCAAGATCTCCGGATCTGTCCCCCATTGAGCATGTTTGGGACTGGATGAAGCGTCGTCTCACGCGGTCTGCACGTCCAGCACGAACGCTGGTCCAACTGAGGCGCCAGGTGGAAATGGCATGGCAAGCCGTTCCACAGGACTACATCCAGCATCTCTACGATCGTCTCCATGGGAGAATAGAAGCCTGCATTGCTGCGAAAGGTGGATATACACTGTACTAGTGCCGACATTGTGCATGCTCTGTTGCCTGTGTCTATGTGCCTGTGGTTCTGTCAGTGTGATCATGTGATGTATCTGACCCCAGGAATGTGTCAATAAAGTTTCCCCTTCCTGGGACAATGAATTCACGGTGTTCTTATTTCAATTTCCAGGAGTGTATATACTGCGATGTTTTTGCTAAGCCATTGCTGCTTCTAATACAAAAACAGAAATCTCAGTTTAGGGATTAGTCTGTCATGCAGCATCTAAAAAAGTTTCAAAAGGAATTCTAATGAACTGAACGCCAAGAGGAGCATCAAAATTTTTGCTCTGAGTTTCTTGATTGCGTTTCTCTTATCACACAGACACGCCTCTTTATTTTGGACACGTTCTCTGGTCATTATTAGTTATTCAAATATTAATCCCCGGTCAGGTCGCCAGATTCTCTGCAGAGCCGACGAGGATAGATGTATGTGGAAATCATTGACAAGAAAATGGGACAGGGTCAGATGATTCAGGAAATAATTTCCATGGTGGTAGAGGGAGCTGCAGTGAATAAAAACTGTAGAGGAAGACAGCATTTGCAGTATTTTCAAGAAATAATTAAGGACTTTGGGTTTAAGCTATATTCTGAGTTGAAGCGGTTAGCGCAAGAGAGTCGCACCAAACCAGTCAGATGAATGATGGCAAAAAAGAAAAAAGATCTGGTCGGCAACTCAAGTCTTTCATGGCTACACAACCTAGCCGATCGCTAAGAAATACTATGAACGGGAACTGTCTTCATAGCGCGTTTGTACGTTCCGGTTGGCGGTCAGCGATATGCTTTCCTTTTTCTTTCAATAGTTGGCTGTAGTACGATGAGCTACCTCGAACATTCCATTGAAGGTAAACTACCTACAGGTAAAAGACTGTGGTGGCCTTAGCCTACCTGTCGTTATGATTCGAGAATTACCTTAACACCCCCTGTTAACCTGACAAACCAACTCTTACAAGGGAACCTCCCCATCGCACCCCCCTCAGATTTAGTTATAACTTGGCACAGTGGATAGGCCTTGATAAATTGAACACAGATCGATTGAGAAAACAGAAACAAGTTGTATGGAACTGTGAAAAAATTAGCAAAATATACAAACTGAGTAGCCCATGGGCCATATAGGCAACATCAAGGAGAACGTGAGCTCTGGAGCGCCGTGGTCCCGTGGTAGCGTGAGCAGCTGCAGAACGAGAGGTCCTTGGTTCAAGTCTTCCCACGAGTGAAAATTTTACTTTCTTTATTTTTGCATATTTATTATCTGTCCGTTCGTTCATTGACGTCTCTGTTCACTGTAATAAGTTTAGTGTCTGTGTTTTGCGACCGCATCGCAAAACCGTGCGATTAGTAGACGAAAGGACGTGCCTCTCCAATCGGAACCGAAAACATTTGATCGCAAGGTCATAAGTCAACCGATTCCTCCACAGGAAAACACATCTAATATATTCTATACGACACTGGTGACGGCATGTGCGTCACATGACAGGAATATGTTGTCGACCCACCTAACTTGTACACTTGGCGAATGGGTAAAAAGATTCTTCTACCTTGCCCGATTTAGGTTTCCTTGTGGATGTGATAATCACTCCCAAAAAAGTGATGAAAACATAAGAGTTTGTCACATAAACTGAAAATAAAAAATTAAAGTTTTCACTCGATGGAAGATTTGATCCAAGGACCTTTCGTCCCGCAGCTGCTCACGTTACCACGAGACCACGGCGCTCCTGCGCTCCCAAAGTCCTTGATGTTGCCTATCTTCCCATGAACTACTCAGTTTGTATATTTTGCTTATTTTTTTAACAGTTCCACACAACTTCTTCCTGTTTTCTCAATTGATCTGTGTTCAGTTTTTCAAGGCCTATCCACTGTGCCAACTTATAACTAAATCTGAGGGGGGTGCGATGGGGAGGTTCCCTTGTTAGTACTAAAAAATTTATTGGGATATTAATTTCCTTTTGGAGTTTACGCAACATATTTTGTAGAACCTTCCTTTGTTATCAGACAAACCAAACAAAAACACCTAACTAGCTCAGGGGTGGATCGTAAGTAACGCGTAGAAAACATTACACTGATGACTTCTCTACATGATACAGATTTATTCGCTAGTACGGCGAAGAAAAAGGTGGAAAGAGATCCGTCAAGAGAAAGAGATTTTAGCAACGGCCTAATATTTGAAGAGAGAAGCCAGTACAACTTATACAGTGAGTGCAAAACATACGGACGAAAGTAGCTTTCACATGGTGTGCCACTGCCGCGTAACATAGACTCGATGAAACTTGGACAAGCACAGTAAGAACTGCTACAGTATACTATAGTATAGTAAAGTACAGTACAAGAGGTAAAGGAAACAAATATGCAGTGAGACGAACAGATACGGCACTTTAATTCAAAGACAGTAACTGCACTGAAGCGCCGGCCGGTGTGGCAGAGCGGTTCTAGGCGCTTTAGTGTGGAACCGAGCGACCGCTACGGTCGCAGGTTCGAATCCTGCCTCGGGCATGGATGTGTGTGATGTCTTTAGGTTAGGTAGGTTTAAGTAGTTCTAAGTTCTAGGGGACTGATGACCTCAGAAGTTAAGTCCCATAGTGCTCAGAGCCATTTGAATCATTGAAACTTCCTGGCAGAAAAAAACTGTATGCCCGACAGAGACTCGAACTCGGGACATTTGCCTTTCGCGGGCAAGTGCTCTATCATCTGAGCTACCGAAGCACGACTCACGCCCGGTCCTCACAGTTTTACTTCTGCCAGTATCTCGTGTCCTACCTTCCAAACTTTACAGAAGCACTCCTGCGAACCTTGTAGAACTAGCACTCCTGAAAGAAAGGATACTGCGGAGATATGGCTTAGCCACAGCCTGGGGGATGTTTCCAGAATGAGATTTTCACTCTGCAGCGGAGTGTACGTTGAAGGTAGGACACGAGATACTGGCAGAAGTAAAACTGTGAGGACCGGGCGTGAGGTGCGGTAGCGTTCTCGCTTCCCACGCCCGGGTTCCCGGGTTCGATTCCCGGCGGGGTCAGGGATTTTCTCTGCCTCGTGATGGCTGGGTGTTGTGTGCTGTCCTTAGGTTAGTTAGGTTTAAGTAGTTCTAAGTTCTAGGGGACTTATGACCACAGCAGTTGAGTCCCATAGTGCTCAGAGCCATTTGAACCATTTGACCGGGCGTGAGTCGTGCTTCGATAGCTCAGATGGTAGAGCACTTGCCCGCGAAAGTCAAAGGTCCCGAGTTCGAGTCTCGGTCGGGCACACAGTTTTAATCTGCCAGGAAGTTTCATATCAGCGCACACTCCGCTGCAGAGTGAAAATCTCATTTGAATCATTTTTTATCTTACTTACCCGTGACACATCATGCGAAAGTTACGTACGTCCCTAAGTTTTGCACACCAATATAGAATATCTGGGGTCTAGCTATGCCGAAATTGAGAAGGTCTCCTGCGGTAAAAAAAGAAAGAAGTATTTAGTAAGCAAGACGTGTTTGACAGGAAAGAGGCTGGATGCACACGGCCGGTGGTTCGGCTGTCCGCCCTGTTTCGCCGCTCCACAGCTTCCGGACTCCAGCAGGTTTGGTAGAAAGTGTGCTACGCACCCCGCTGTGCGCATTACGCGCTGGTGCGTGTCTCCACAGCGGGAGTCCGCGGGCGACCACAGGCTCCGCGCGGTCGAGGAAAAAAGACACGATCGCGCCCGCAATCTCTGCCGTGCAGCCGTGACGTATGATCTGGACCTTGACCTACGCGCGACTCACACTCCGTTGTGTAACAGCTCGATTGTAGAACCAGAATACGGCGTCGTTCAGCACGAAGAACGATTAGTGCTGCTCTCCACGCTTTTCTATTCTGTGCAAGTCCGTTCAAATGCGACTACTGCTGCAACCTATGTTCAGTTGAACTTGCTCATTGTACTGACGCCTTGATCACTCCTAAAGTTTAACGCCCTACATTTCCCTCCATAAGCAAATCAATTATTCCTTGATGACTTAAGATTGAGTCCCGTCAATCTCTTCCTTCATTGTTTTGGAAACATTGTTGGAAAAAAATCGGGTGATCACAATTTATATTTGAAATTAATTATAAAAACAGCCTAGATCGCAAGGCAATTTTGTTAAAGGGTGACCAGTTCTGACCATCACATAATCATCTTCAGACCTTCAACTATACTGATAAACAATGGATGTGCAAGGAGCAGGAACCGCTGAATGGTGATCCTGCTCCATGCACATCACTTGTCCATCAGTATGGTTGAAGGTTTGAAGACAATCACGTCATAATCGAAACTGGTCACATCCTGATAAACGTGCCTTGCAATCTAGTCAATTCCAAATCTGTTCCTTCGTTTAGTAAAGTTGAGCCAGAAAACCACTTGATCCCCGATTTGCATCCGAAGTGAAATTGGAAAAGAAATGTGAATTTTTGAAGTCTGTCATTTTATTCAGGATCTCCTTATTCCCCATGTGGCCAATTTCACTTTCAGATACATAACGACAGTCTTTTGACTCTAGCCCCAGCAGTATCTTAGAAACATGTAAAATAAATAGTTTATATCATGATGTGTTCATATAATATTGTAACATGCGCTCAATTTGTAATGTATTTCGTCAACCTACATCTGTAATACGATAACAAGACGTGCAGAAGTCCTGAAAACATCTGACACCACACAGATCGACAAATCGATAGTCAAATCGAAACCAGCTGTGTATTTCGACCGCCATCTTGTCCACTGCACTACAGAACTCTTTGTGATGGTGCTTCCAAGTTATTGCTATGCTAGTGACAATTTGTGAACAGTGACCAAGAGAGTCACGGAAATGGAAACACCGAAACGCATCACAAAGAGACTGCCACTCCAGAAGAACGAAGTGAGTGACTGTTACAAAACATTTTCGTTCAAACATCAGTCCAACTTCCAAAGTGACATCACCTGTTACTAAGTTTTCTCTTCTCCCACAAGATGACCACAGTATTTACGAAAAGACTATGTAACATCAATATGACCTTACTGTAAAGTTGTTTTTGTAATGCCATTTAGCCTTAAGATGGGGCTTAGCCCTCGAAACATATCGCTAAATAAATAAGTAATACCGTAATTGGCAAAGTTTGTGACTGGTAGCGGTAATTTAAAAAAAAACATTTACATATTTCTTGAGACAATCACGGTCGAAAAATAGTCAAAATGGCTTCAAAGTGAAGTCTGTGTTGTTTATTAGTGGTAGACAGGACGAATTTTGACTCTGCTGAGGAGTGTGCGCTGATTTTAGGATATTGCTCGCAAATTAAACATGTATGCCGGACCTTCATTGGAAACTCGGAACCCTGAAATTTCTTGGGAAAATTTTCAATTGAGCTATCCAGACACGACTTATGAGCCGACCTCACGGCGCCACTTCCGTCCTGTTTCAAATGGTAAATAATGGCGCATATACCGTCGCCGCACTGAGCTAGTGCCGAGTCAGCAGTGACCTTGACAGTGACGGGACGTTAAACCCGTTCGTATCCGCGCCGTCCATGACCCATGAGGCAGCTTCCAGAGCTGTCGACCATCTGTCAGCTACTGTGTGCGGCGGCCGGCAGAGAGTGACGGCTAGGAGAGCCCTGGAGGCGTCTCGGCGTGGGCGTCCGCGGCGGCAGCGGCGTATCGGTCCGGCGCTGCTCGCATCTCGCGGCCACCCAAGGTCAACGACATTTTGCGAGGACCGGCAGTGGCGGCGGGCGGGTCCGGAATTTGCATGGCCGCTTGCTCCGCTCCGGCGAGGGCCGCTCCTCCGCGGTTCGTTGACACCTGAGCCGAAACACCGGGCCTGCGGGTTCTCTGCCCACGGCGCGAGCGCTCGGTTACCCCTAGCAACAAACTACAGGAAACTATCGCTCACAGGATAAGCAGCAAAAAAGGTCGTACAGACATACGGTCCCAAATACGAGGGGCGTTCAGTAAGCAGTGCAACACATTTTTTTTTTCTGAAAGTCTTTTGGTTTTATTCAGGATTCCGACACACCGTATCATTCCCCACTCTTTTGGTTACAATACCCTACCTTTCAACATAATTTCCGTTCAATACGACGGCATTGCACCACCCTACTGGCAGGGCTCGTACGGTCGCATGGTACCACTGTACTGGTCAACGTCGGAGCCAGCGATTTGCTCCATCAATTATCTCCCCATCAGCTACTCCCGCGGAGCGCATCTTTCATTGGGCCAAACAGAGAGGAGTCGGACCGGCCCGATTGGTGGATGATGAACGTTCCATTGAAGTTTGTGAGCTTCTCTCGAGTGCACAGACTCCTGTGAGGCCTTGCGTTGTCATGGGAAAGAGAGAAGTTCGTCTCCGTTTTAGTGGTGACGAACAGGCTGAAGCCCTTTCTTCAATTTTATGGAGGTAGCGCAATACACACACTTTTGAGTACCCCAACTGGTGTGTCGACACTGCTAACAGAGGCGTCCAGCTGAGCAGCGATGTGTTTAGTTGTGATCTGTCGATTACCTCGAATGAGAGCCGGCCGTTGTGGCCGAGCGGTTCTAGGCGCTTCAGTCTGGAACCACGCGACCGCTACTGTCGCAGGTTCGAATCCTGCTTTGAGCATGGATGTGTGTGATGTCCCTAGGTTAGTTAGGTTTAAGTAGCTCTAAGTCTAGGGGACTGATGACCTCAGATGTTAAGTTCCATAGTGCTCAGAGCCATTTGAACCAATTTTTTTTTTTTTTTTTGTGCTCCGTCTCTAACGACCTCGTTCGTTGTCGACGGGACGGTAAACATTAATCCCCTCCTCTTTTCAAGGTCAGCATCGGTGATAATGCCATCTGTCTCTTTCATTGCATCGCAGGTCTAAATCTTAACTGATAGTGCAGCTGTGATCAGTGCGTTATAAGTAGTCATGTAGACTGAACGTAGTAATACAGACACACATTCTAATCTAACACACACACATATATATATATATATATATATATATATATATATATATATATATATATATATATATATATATATATATATATACAGGGTGTTTCTAAAATGACCGGTATATTTGAAACGGTAATAAAAACTAAACGAGCAGCGATAGAAATACACCGTTTGTTGCAATATGCTTGGGACAACAGTACATTTTCAGGCAGACAAACTTTCGAAATTACAGTAGTTACAATTGTCAACAACAGATGGCGCTGCGGTCTGGGAAACTCTATAGTACGATATTTTCCACATATCCACCATGCGTAGCAATAATATGGCGTAGTCTCTGAATGAAATTACCCGAAACCTTTGACAACGTGTCTGGCGGAATGGCTTCACATGCAGATGAGATGTACTGCTTCAGCTGTTCAATTGTTTCTGGATTCTGGCGGTACACCTGGTCTTTCAAGTGTCCCCACAGAAAGAAGTCACAGGGGTTCATGTCTGGCGAATAGGGAGGCCAATCCACGCCGCCTCCTATATGTTTCGGATAGCCCAAAGCAATCACACGATCATCGAAATATTCATTCAGGAAATTAAAGACGTCGGCCGTGCGATGTGGCCGGGCACCATCTTGCATAAACCACGAGGTGTTCGCAGTGTCGCCTAAGACAGTTTGTACCGCCACAAATTCACGAAGAATGTCCAGATAGCGTGATGCAGTAATCGTTTCGGATCTGAAAAATGGGCCAATGATTCATTTGGAAGACACGGCGGCCCAGACCAGTACTTTTTGAGGATGCAGGGACGATGGGACTGCAACATGGGGCTTTTCGGTTCCCCATATGCGCCAGTTCTGTTTATTGACGAAGCTGTCCAGGTAAAAATAAGCTTCGTCAGTAAACCAAATGCTGCCCACATGCATATCGCCGTCATCAATCCTGTGCACTATATCGTTAGCGAATGTCTCTCGTGCAGCAATAGTAGCAGCGCCGAGGGGTTGCCGCGTTTGAATTTTGTATGGATAGAGGTGTAAACTCTGGCGCATGAGACGATACGTGGACGTTGGCGTCATTTGGACCGCAGCTGCAACACGGCGAACGGAAACCCGAGGCCGCTGTTGGATCACCTGCTGCACTAGCTGCGCGTTGCCCTCTGTGGTTGCCGTACGCGGTCGCCCTACCTTTCCAGCACGTTCGTCCGTCACGTTCCCAGTCCGTTGAAATTTTTCAAACAGATCCTTTATTGTATCGCTTTTCGGTCCTTTGGTTACATTAAACCTCCGTTGAAAACTTCGTCTTGTTGCAACAACACTGTGTTCTAGGCGGTGGAATTCCAACACCAGAAAAATCCTCTGTTCTAAGGAATAAACCATGTTGTCCACAGCACACTTGCACGTTGTGAACAGCACACGCTTACAGCAGAAAGACGACGTACAGAATGGCGCACCCACAGACTGCGTTGTCTTCTATATCTTTCACATCACTTGCAGCGCCATCTGTTGTTGAAAATTGTAACTACTGTAATTTCGAAAGTTTGTCCGCCTGAAAATGTACTGGTGTCCCAAGCATATTGCAACAAACGGTGTATTTCTATCGCTGCTCGTTTAGATTTTATTGCCGTTTCAAATATACCGGTCATTTTTGAAACACCCTATATATATATATACTCCAACTATTTCTGTTTTCCTTCATTTCGTTCCAAAACTCTTTAATTTTCTCAGAAGGAGCCCTTTTGCTATCATCTGACCGTTTGATGCAAGCTTTTTTTGTTTGTCTTAGCTTCCTGAGAATCTCTGGATTTATTGACTTCTTGTCTGAATTTGTCTCTGTTGACTAAAGTCTCGTGTTCAATCTGCATTTTTTCTGAGTAATTATTTGCTTACCTCCCCACCCATTTCCTTTGTCTGTTCTCCAGGTTTTGAACAATATGTGGATTTTCTTTGTTAATCTTTACTCCGTGATTCTCTTTAGATGTCCATAGAGTGTAATACATTCGTCCTGGTATTATCTGTTTAGGGTAGCTTGAGTATATTTCCTTAGTTGGCCTCGCAACTCAACTGCCAATTTCGTTCTTGATTGGAGCTAATATTTTTTGCGGAATTCTTCTGTCAGTTTTTTTCCGTATCTTCTAATGCGCTTTTGCATAAAAGCAGTGTTTCCGACCCATAGAGGACTTTCGGTTTTACGAGTGAATTAGAATAATTTAACATCCTTAGAAAAGAATTTTTATTGCACAGATTAATCTTTTGATTCTTTCTGTCCTTGTTATAGATGCTTGTTTTGCACTTTTTGTGTTTATATTTTCACCCAGATACTTGGAACTGTCTCTCTTCTTGACGTTGCCATTCTTAGATTTTAAAATTATTGGAGAGTTACTTTCAGTGGTCGTGTATTTTGTTTTAATGTATAGAAATGTAAAATTTCGCACTTCACAAAATGTAGAAAAGTAGTATTCTACAACTCCAGTCAGTCACAATTAGAATCAGTCAACTAATACAAATATAAAGATTAACAATTTGTTGGGATATGAAATGAAATAATCACATAAGCTCAGTCGTAGGCATGGTGGGGAGGGGGGGGGGTGCAGATTTCGGTTCTTTGGCACGATACTGAGAAAATGCAGTCAGCATACAAAAAAGACTGGGTACCTGTCAGTCTGTCCCAATTTAGAATACTTCGACATGTGGAGGGTCGGTATCAAACAGGACTAACAGGGGATATTGAACTTACACGAAGAAGGGTGACACGAGGTCAAAGGTTTGTTTAGGTCGTGGGAGAGCGTCTCAGAAATACTGAAAAATCTAAGTGAAATATTTTGCCTGTTATTTTGACGAGATCGAAGGGATATTACCTCTCCTCCATTAACTGTTTTGACCATGGCGAAGAATGTGTACGTATGCTAGGTTCCCAAAGAGCTCTCAGCCATCACTACTTCCAAAGGTAACAAGGCCTTTTTCATCAAGGGTCCTTGGCCATAGTCAATTACAAGCCGCAAAAGGCGCCATCGAAAGAAGATTCGGGGCTGTCGCTCTGCAGACGATCAGCTGCTTCGCTACGGTAGCTGTTTCCCTCATTATTAGCATCGTTTACAAATAAGCGTGAAGGATGTTGAAACTGTCTGTGGAGAAAAAGGGAGAACATTTTCTACAGCCAGCTTCACTACAGTGCATTGTTAATCGGGTAGCCGATTCATCGTGGCGGTTTTTCTGCGCATGATGCAGTCCGGGGGGGGGGGGGGGGGGGAGAGTCTGGTCTTTTGAGAGTCTCGTGAAGAGGCAAATTCTGCAGTTAAATGAACTGGTCACTGGGAAATAAAGAACACATTTTTGTGTTGCTAAGCGGAGAGTAAGTAATTGAATATAAGTCCGATCAGGCGTTTAAGTTTCCGACTCTAGGCGAACTGAGAAAAAAAGCTGAGATATGATATTCATGGCATTTCGAAATTGGTAAGTGCTAAACAAAAGAATCAAAGGAAAATGATGAAATGGAAACTAAATGGAGCTTGATTTCACAAATATGCTTCTCAGCGAACTGGGGAAGGTTGAACAGTTATTAAGACACTACAACTAATTTCGATAAGACCGGGCTTGAAACCCTCGTTGTGCCATCCTGATTTATTTAGCAATTCCCTTACCAACAACTTCATGTAGTGGTGCAAATTTTAACGTTCAAGGCCGATTCTTTCCCCCGATCTTTGACTGAGTAACCTACTACGTCGCTGGGGCTTGAACTAGTCCCTGTCAGTGCTATTGTTTACGACTGATTGGTATTCTTCTCTGGCTTGATGGCCGTATCTCTCCTGTGGTGGTGGACAGAATGTCCGAAAGGACTCGGCCTTTGCCTTTGGCCACCAGCTGTAACATCCCGCATCAGTCTGCGTAACTCGAAGGCGCTAGAGGTCAAGTGCGACTGGCGTACTTCCGGCCAGCTAACACGCACCTTGCGTTCGTTCTGTGCCAGTTTCTTGGGCCTTTTAAACACATGTCGGTAAACACACCGACTAAGAAAAGACAAAATGTACAGAAAAATGAAGCAGTGAACATGTAACATAGGTTACTGGACATCAAAAGAGTAGTACCACACTCTAGTTGTCGGCAGTGTAGTGTTTATTGTAGAAGCAGCTCTCCACTGATTTATTATTAAGAAAGAAGCGTGAATGAAATGGTAAAAATCACTTTATAAATATGGAAAAACATTTTTTCTGAAGGATTAATACCTTTCTGAATTTGATTCTCCGTAATTTCATTAAAATGTTTAGAAGAAAATAGTATTGGTTTTTCTTCGTAAGATAAATTTCCCCTCTTTGCCACATGGCGGGTTCCCTTTACTTCTAATAGCTCTGGAGCCACCCACACAAAAAAGTCTCCCTGTTTTTCTAAGGAAGGCTGCAGACTTAACGTGTATATACAGGGTATCAAAAAGTCAGTATAAATTTGAGAACTTAATAAACCACGTAATAATGTAGATAGAGAGGTAAAAATTGACACACATGCTTGGAATGAGATGGGGTTTTATTAGAACAAAAAAAGTTCACAAAATGTCCGACAGATGGCGCTGGACAGCAAAACGTCAGTAACTGCCACCGTGACGAGTGAGAGATACGCCGATATGTTACAGAATCGCATCATCCCCAGCCTGGCTGATAAAACACCTGCTGGAACGTACGATGTTTATGCAAGATGGCGCTCCACCCCATATTACTAGACGCGTGAAAGATCTCTTGCACGCGTTGTTTGGTGATGATCGTGTGCTCAGCCGCCACTTCCGTCATGCTTGGCCTCCCAGGTCCCCAGACTTCCGTGCGATTATTGGCCTTGGGGTTACCTGAAGTCCCAAGTGTATCGTGATCTAGGGATGCTGAAATACAACATCCGACGCCAATGCCTCACCATAACTCCGGACATGCTTTACAGTGCTGTTCACAACATCATTCCTCGACTACAGCTATTGTTGAGGAATGATGGTGGACATATTTAGCCTTTCCTGTAACGAACATCATCTTTGCTTTGTCTTACTTTGTTATGCCAATTATTGCTATTGCTATTGCTATTGAGATGAAGCGCCATCTGTCGGACATTTTTTGAACTTTTGTATTCTTTTGGTTCTAATAAAACCCCATGTCATTCCAAGCATGTGTGTCAATTTCTACCTCTCTATCTACATTATTCCGTGATTTATTCTGTTTTTAAATTTATACTCACTTTTTGATCACCCGGTATATTAGATTCATTAGTTGACCCTTGGTAAAGGAATCGTGTGGTCAATACAGAATCTATAATTTATACGAATGCCTTTTCCCCATCTAAATTCTAAACCAGTTTCTGAAGCCAGGCAGCGGAAGGAAGCGCTGTGGAGCAGTAATACAATGTGTGACGCGATGGAATGTGGCAACCTACGGCTCGTCTGCGCGCACCGGAAACTTCGTTCCATTCTATATGAGTCATCAGGCTGCGTGAGGACTTTCACCAAATACCGAGGCCTATGCAGAGCAGTTCGGAGATACGGAGTCCGTTCCGCCGTTCAGAGGTGCAGACTTATAGCATGTTCTCAGCTGGTAAATTTCACTCGCTGCAGGGACGCAACAGCCGGCCGAAGTGGCCGTGCGGTTAAAGGCGCTGCAGTCTGGAACCGCAAGACCGCTACGGTCGCAGGTTCGAATCCTGCCTCGGGCATGGATGTTTGTGATGTCCTTAGGTTAGTTAGGTTTAACTAGTTCTAAGTTCTAGGGGACTAATGACCTCAGAAGTTGAGTCCCATAGTGCTCAGAGCCATTTGAACCATTTTTGAGGGACGCAACATTGCTGCCGTCCGCTGATTATTTGGTACTCCTCCCAGATGATGCAGCGTTCACTACTGTTAATCAGGCGTATCTTTCACAAAGCGTATGGCCAAGTGTACGGCCAAACACGATTGTCAATTTTTGCCACTCTACCGCGTGTTTACATTTCCCCCTATTTACGTACAGTGTCCGCTTGAAACATAAATGTCTCACTAATCGCTACTGCCCTATGTTCTGCGAGTGCTCACTGAGGTAACTGGTTATTTTTTTTTCGGTGAGCTGAAGTTAATTTCCACATTAAAACATAATGGAAACATAGCCGAACAAGAAGTGCGATGCAAGTCCATATGCACTGAGCAATTTCACCCTAAAGGCTACTCTTCTAGGAATCAGGGATCAAGCTGGGCTCTGTTGACAGTTGTTTAGCATGTTTTATTCAGTTTGTCAGCTTCTGACACGTCAGGCCGCACTGCTACCTGGCCATCCATTTTTACCCTTATCATACACCATATATATGCAAGATACAAATTAATTCCGTATTCAGAACCCACGCCTGACTTCAACCTCCATCTCCACGAGGCAGCGGTGTTGCTTCCGAGTCGCGTAGGCGTTCGCTAGCAGACTTATGCCTCACATTAAGCAAATTACTCGGCTACGTAAGCGGGCAGGTGTGGCGATAAACTCGTATTTGCTAAAGCTGAGTTGAAAGGAAAACAAATTTACTTTAGGCGTTCTATGGGTAATATTTATCCCCAGAGGTCCTAACGAAATATTCTCTGCCTTTAGCGCATTCTCTGTTGGTGGAATGTCAAAGCAGAACAAGACGACAACGAAGATACGTCGTCTCTTTGGGAGAGTGGTGTTCACGTAAGGATAGCAACTGGGCGACCTGCAGTAAACAGAGACAGCGTATCACGTGATGCACCAAGTAGTAACGTTAGCGTGTCGCATTTCTTGTCACCACTGGTGCAGGCATTTTCGTAGCTGTTTTACCGTTCTACTGTTCGCTTGGAAGTCGTAGAGAAAAGCGGGATTAATTGATACCAAAATGCAGGTACTTGCGCGGAAATTCGGAAAGAAAACTACTGATGGAAGAAATAAGCCTCTGTGACCGCAACAAACGACAGGAATAATTAAAATCCTTCGGGACCTACTTATCCACCATCTCATAAAATCATTAAAATACTACCAAACTAAAAGAAGTTTCGACGGTGTTGCAACGGCCTTCCTCAGGGAGATTTTAAGAACGAAAAATTGATTTAAAGTTTCCTAAGAGTAGCAGGGTCTATAGATTGACAACGAAATTCCACTGGACTCGACCCCCGTGTGGGTAGCAAGATAGCGAGAACAGTCTACGAGGAGAGGTATCCAACAATTCCATAGGAACCTTGACATCTATAAACGGAGTGCTGTTCCCCAAGCATCTGCTGATACTGTCGAAACAAAGTCTACACAATCTACAGAATAAAGCAAGGGCAAGCCTGTGCGGGGAATGTCCTGAGAAAGATCACTGCAACACGGCCGAAATTTTAGTATTGTATTTCATGACGGACCCTCACCGAGAGTCGTACGTGTTAGAACGCCGCTTTCAGGGTTCTGGTTCAAAATGGTTCAAATGGCTCTGAGCAATATGGGACTTAACTTCTGAAGTCATCAGTCCCCTAGAACTTAGAACTACTTAAACCTAACTAACCTAAGGGCATCACACACATCCATGCCCGAGGCAGGATTCGAACCTGCGACCGTAGCGGTCGCACGGTTCCAGACTGTAGCGCCTAGAACCGCTCGGCCACCCCGGCCGGCCAGGGTTCTGGAAGATGCACCGGCCCGGGATACATTCCACCTGGCGGATAAACGACGAGGCGCGGTGTACCCGCCAGTCTGTAGCTATTTTTTAGGCGGTTTCGCACGTACGACTAGGTGAATGCTGAGCTGATAAACATTCACACTTTCTTATGGGGTAGCAATAGAGGTGGACAATGGGGTATACAGATTTCGTCCTGGTGGTGGAGGAGGGGCGGTGGAGGTGTAGCTATCCTCTACGACAGGAACAGGATAAGGGAAGAAAAAAATGTACTGCATCATGTGGCAGGACAACCAAAAGGATCTCTATCGCACACATCGGCGCACAGTGGAAAGAGTAATTTGGTGAAATGGGGAAGGGTAGATGGGGAGACAAATTTTAGGAAGAGCCTTTTCTAGCTCGGAGGACGCGACACAAGGCAGGTTTGGCTCAGCATGTTAACGTCCGTACCAAGTCGCGGTGAGGCTCGGAGTGGGCAGCGAAAATTCGCTCATCTGGG
The DNA here is from genome assembly GCF_023898315.1 of Schistocerca nitens. Taxonomy (NCBI): domain Eukaryota; kingdom Metazoa; phylum Arthropoda; class Insecta; order Orthoptera; family Acrididae; genus Schistocerca; species Schistocerca nitens. The sequence continues at coordinate 409,321,832 of NC_064622.1, forward strand.
CGTGGCAGGCAGCGCTGGCCGCACGAGGCCCGCGTGGGACGGCAGGTTCAGGTTCAGGTTCAGGTACAGGTTCGCCGACCCATCCAGAATCGCAAACACTCGCGCTCCTCGCCGCGTGGGCCGGCCGCGCCGACGACTCGAATCGGTCGTTCCGGCCAAATCGCTGGCTGACAGCTTGAGATGTATTGTTCTCATTGTCCTTGGCGCCTACTTCACAGAATCTCAGGACGTTCAGAGCAGGATAGGTCACGCAGCGGACACACAACGTAGATGCAAACCGTCGAGTCGCGGATGACCCACCACACGAGTCATGCCCAGGTTTCTAAGGTTTCTCCTGTCACTTAGGCTGTCTGAGGGAAGTAAATAACAACGAGGCTTCTTTCATCGTGTAGCACATTTACTCTTGCACCTTATCTCCAAAAATGTGGAGTAGTTCGCGGTTATGAAATTGAAAAAGTTTAGGAGAGGAGCACGAATCAAATCGCCACGCTGCAATTGTCCCTTAAACTGAATCCCCTCTCAATAGACCCCGTTATTGTAAGCCAGAGCGCTTATTCGTTAGGTCATCAGTCTTCTAAATGGTTTTATGTGGCCTGCTACTACTGCTGACCGAGACATGACAGTGGTTAGCACAATGGACTCGGATTATGGAGGACGCCTGTTAAAATCACAATTGGGCCATCCTGATTTAGATTTTCCGAGATTTCCCTAAATCAAAAGGCCAGGGCCAGTTTCCCTCCCCATCCTTCCCTCCAGTCCGAGCTTCTGCTCCGTCTCTGATGACTACATTGATGGCGGGACGTTTAGTCTTCCGTCCTTTCTAGCCACAACTTCCGCTTTCGTCTCTTCGTCTCAGAGTAGCACACTCAATTTGTTGGGCATATTCCAACGTCTTCCCTCCATAATTTTTACCCTCTGCAGCACCCGCTATTGCCATGGAAGTTATTCTTTGCTGGGTTAACACGTTTTCTATCATCTTGTCCCTCCTTTAGTGGCCGGCCGCGGTGGTCTAGCGGTTCTGGCGCTGCAGTCCGGAACCGCGGGACTGCTACGGTCGCAGGTTCGAATCCTGCTTCGGGCATGGGTGTATGTGATGTCCTTAGGTTAGTTAGGTTTAAGTAGTTCTAAGTTCTAGGGGACTTATGACCTCAGATGTTGAGTCCCATAGTGCTCAGAGCCATTTGAACCTCCTTTAGTGTTTTCCACTTAGTCTTCTCCTAGCCGATTCCGCGGAGAACCTCCTCATCTGTTATGTGTCAACTGAATTTTCGACAAACTTCTATAGCACTTCATGTCAAAGATTCGATTCTCTTCTCTTCTGTTTCTCTGTCATTATCATAGCTCCATGACATTTTTCATTAGGCCACATCTTCACCTAATTTTTCCGTCATGTAATTTTATCCATTGTAATTCTGTTTTTTCCGTGACTCAGAACCGGATTGTACAACTTGTGGCATGTTACTCTGTAACGACATTTTCTGATTTGAAGATGATTGCTAGCACAATATAAACCGGACTTGTTACTTTATTAACTAGCGATCTAGACAAATAAAGATTATATTGAGAATTATAAAATTTCTCTAAAATTAATAAATAAAACAGTTTAGAGACACATTTGACAAGCATTTCAATTATATTGAAATTACGAACAGCAATTGACAATGTCAAATAGTTCTCTAATCTACTTTTTCTTACATGAAGACAAATAATTCCACAAAAATTTGACCATATTTTGATATTTCTTATTCTCTTGTTTAAAGACCATAAAATGTACTGATTTAAGTATCCATCGTTATTCTGTTGTGAGTATATATATAACAAGAGAAAGCAGAGAAGTTTCTATTCAATTTCAAATTTTCTTTTTTTGTCATGAAGAAAAGAAATCCATAATTTTTACACCTATAAAGCTTTGTAACATATTTCAGTTTTCTCTCAAATCACTAATTTGTTAATTATCCTGAATAAATAATTTTTTTCCAGAACTAAACCTCAAGATGGCCACTTTTATAACCCATTTTACCATTTCCGATTATCTGTTTGGCTATAAAAATTGGGAGAAATTTTTTTTTCTCGAAGCGGTAATTAACCTGAATGAGATTTTCACTCTGCAGCGGAGTGTGCGCTGATATGAAACTTCCTGGCAGTGATGACCGGGCGTGAGTCGTGCTTCGGTAGCTCAGATGGTAGAGCACTTGCCCGCGAAAGGCAAAGGTCCCGAGTTCGAGTCTCGGTCGGACACACAGTTTTAATCTGCCAGGAAGTTTCATATCAGCGCACACTCCGCTGCAGAGTGAAAATCTCCCCAGGCTGTGGCTAAGCCATGTCTCCGCAGTATCCTTTCTTTCAGGAGTGCTAGTTCTGCAAAGTTCGCAGGAGAGCTTCTGTAAAGTTTGGAAGGTAGGAGACGAGATACTGGCAGAAGTAAAGCTGTGATGACCGGGCGTGAGTCGTGCTTCGGTAGCTCAGATGGTAGAGCACTTGCCCGCGAAAGGCAGAGGTCCCGAGTTCGAGTCTCGGTCGGACACACAGTTTTAATCTGCCAGGAAGTTTCAGTAATTAACCTGATCGTAATTATCGTGATTATTTCTCACGCTGCTCTGTGTATTTGATATCCCGTTTGCCCCCTTCTCACTCCTTGTCCGGCTATGAAAATTCGGACAAAAGTCAACTGTGTAATTTCTATGGAGTTTTGTTCCCGCACCGCCCAAACATTTGACCAAAAGGGACCATCATGTAAAATACAAAGTGCAGAAATGAAACTTCCAAGAACAACAAAAACCTATTCAAGAACAGACCACACAAAACACGAAACAGTGCGATAAGGACTACAGGTAGAGCCAACTGAAAGCAGAATAACCACATTTCGCAACATATGGTGCGAACATGTGCAAAGAATGGATGGTAAGACGACTTTGCAAACCAACCTTAGCTTATAAACAACAGGAAGAAGAAGTGCTGGAAGACATAAGAAGGGGCAGACAGGCGATCTGTGAAGACGGAACAGGCTCGCTGTCTACTATATGAAGTGTAGAGAGAAGAGTAAGAAGCAGCAGAAGTAGCAGGTTAAGGTGTGAGCGTAGTGGTTGTTTCGTGGCTCGTCCAGGAAACGGGAAGTGTGGGCGGCGGCCCCGCGCACAAAGGCAGCGCGGCACTGTGCGGTACGAGCCGGGGCATCCCTTAAGAGCCTTGTCGTGTTTCCGCCAGAGCCGGCAGCGGCGGCGGCAGCTTAAATTCGCACCGGCGCCGCTACCGCTAGTTACCGCCGCCACGTAATCAACGCACCTCATCAGCCACAGAGCTGATTGCTCCACCGCTTGTTCCCCTGTAAAGGCCTACCGTGATCTCACAAGGAGGGGGGTCGGCTCGAAAAGTGTAGGCCCTGAGCTGTTAGCACACGGACCTTGTATTCGAACGTTGAGCGTTGCGCGTGATGAGCTTCGGACGTCACACCGTGGAAACAGCACGCTAGGGAGTCTTTCCGAACATGCAGAGCAGGAACTACCGTGTCAGATAATCTGAACGTGCGTTTGAACGTAGACCAATGAGATGGAAGAATGCCACTTACGTCACATGCCCGCCATCCTCCTTTAGTATAGAGTCGCGAGGACCACACTCGTTTTCAATTGAAGTCCATATGTATACATGCTCCTTCTGAGCACCAGAAAATTGACGATCTCTCGAAAACCCGTAGTTGATTGTACGATTTGTTATAGTAAGACAGAAGACGTCAATCATTTACAGTCCTCCTGATGCCGCACCACAGTGCGAAGTTATATTAACATCCGACCATGTCTTGTGGGTGCCTGAATGCCTTTTTTTTTTTTTTTTTTCAGGCAAAGGTGAGCTTCCAAGCCGAGTTTTTGTAGCCATTTTATATACAATATTTGCTCCTAGTTGTGCTACCTGGACTCCCACCGGACTGTGAACGACTGTTCGTCTTGCGCTGCAATTTACAACAGAGTTCGAAACCCATACACTCAGTGAGCCGGCCGACGTGGCCGTGCGGTTAAAGGCGCTGCAGTCTGGAACCGCAAGACCGCTACGGTCGCAGGTTCGAATCCTGCCTCGGGCATGGATGTTTGTGATGTCCTTAGGTTAGTTAGGTTTAACTAGTTCTACGTTCTAGGGGACTAATGACCTCAGCAGTTGAGTCCCATAGTGCTCAGAGCCATACACTCAGTGAGCCCCGTCTGTTGTGTTGTTTCTCACAGCCCGCTTTACATTCCATCCATTCCCATGTGAAAAGGTATCGTTTATGTCCAAACTAAAATTAAGAGTACATCCAAGAAACACACATGGTCCATCAATGAGCGCATTGACGGCGACACTCTTCACTGGGATACGATTCTTCTTGTCCCCTGTTGTTGTTGTTGTTAGTTAGATGTTTTCTATATTTTTGTAAACTGTTGTGCGACGACGTGGTCGATATCTCCTGTAAGGCATGTTGGCGGCGTTCAATGCAGTTGCCTGTGCAGCAGCAAGACACAGACTGATCGTAGCGCGAGAGCGCGCTCGCTTATATAGCGTGCGAAAACTTTGACCTTAGATAAGGGACTTAGCGTTTTCGCAGTGGCCAGCGGAACGTTATCCCGTACGCGCACACTGGGTGCTCTAGAGTGTGCGCGTCTCCGCTGGCGCGCCGCCAAAGCCATGCGACACACACATTCTTTCAACTTTTTCCACTTCTGGTGGATGTGATGACCAGCGAGATCTTAACACATTCATTGTCGGAACATAAGCCTTTTTTTTTTTTTTTTTTAAGTGAAACCTTCTGTCCTGTTTACTAGATTTTGTGACGTCTGTACTTGGATAGAGTCCTTCCTTACTCGTGCTGTCCGATCAACACATACATTAGTGCTGAGAGAAGGAGCGTTCGTCTTACAGAGTATCGACGCGAGCTCTGAAAAACAAAAGAGTGACAAAGTTTGCAGCGGGCGTCGGGAATCGAGCTGTGCAATAAATAGCAAAGAGAGACCAGCAACAGCTCACAGCTTGAATGGAGTCCAGGGAGCAGGTATGCACAACAGCACAGCTCACAGCACCTGAAGAAGACGACTGGAGTCGGTCGTCGAAAATATGCGCAAAACCGCAGAACACCCAGAAGCTCACGGCGAGGAATCCTGAGAAATTACAACTTTGTCCTTTAACAGTGACACAAGAAATCAAGCCGATGCAGTTGATAAAGGATACAGAGGTAATTAGAGAACCAGCAGAATATGATGAAAGAATAATGCGACGTGAGTACGAGAACGTTTTAAGGATATCGCGGTATACCACTCTTTTAAATCTGAATTTAGCCAGGAGCGCATTCGCAGTTGGTCTTCCAGTATGACTCTAGTGTCCACATTATTACAGCGACCTCGTTTCGCGTTTTGGACCTTCCTTCACAAGCCTCTTCTTCGCTGGATGCTTTACTGTAATCGGAAACCCAACTATTCACCCAAGTTGTCATGTGAATCGCCGTAAATCTTCTGGGCATTCATGCGTGCTGGTAATAATACATGCCTACCGGCCTTACCTCCCAGAGCGCATCTTATATTACGCACTGCATTAGCTCACTTCACAATGGCTATCGAGATCATAAATTGCGCATTATGTTACCTACCTGAAATCATAATAGATAATTTGTGCCATGGGTCGGACTGAGGACATCGCATGACTCTGGCAATTTTGGGCGGACTATAATGAGTGTTTGGATTGGCTATTGCCACGCGAATGGTCACGAAAAGAAAAAAAAATCAGGTTCCTGTACTAGTCTTGGCGGGAAATTTAAACTGTCACTTCGCATGCAGGGCAGTCACTGTGCAATGTTGAGACTGTCACGTAAATGTGGGATGATGTGATGAACGTCAATAGGAACGAGAATAACGACTCGCTTAATATCTAAGTTAGAAGCGAAAAGTAGGAGAGAAAGGGAGATAATTCTTGTATCTAGCAAGAAAGCTTACTTGAGATGGCCGAATCATGGATGACATAAGAAGTAGATTTGTACAGGTGAAGAACTGATAAATTAGTTCTTAGTAAAAAGAGTAGATTTTACAAATGATGTCTTCTTTACAAACACGTTCAGCATTTCCAGAAATTTGAAAGTGTAATCAAAAGGCTGTGATGCTTCACTCGTTATTTCCGCAAATTCTCTCTTTTTACATGTGCGTGTTTCAGCACACAGTAAACCCCAATTTAAAGCAAAGAAAAGAACCAATAGAAGCGTGAATTTTGATAATAACATTTTGCGGTTCCCACATAACAGGAAGGGAGGATGAAAGATAGGAGGAAAGCCTTGCATTGTACTGTCGAGTGCGTTGTGTTTTCACGGTCGAGTGCGGTAAGAGGGAATAATGGCCCTCGAGATTGGCAACTAACGTACCGGATAGAGATCGGAAGCGGGTCAGAACATCCGCCGCGGTCTTAAAAGTTTTGTTCCCACAGCGTGCTACATATATTGACAAGAGCCACGCTGATCACAACCTCCAAAAGCCGACGAGATCACAAGTCTGGCGGTAAACTGTTGTAGCCGTAGATGTTTCATTCTTCTGAAACCTACTGTGACGAACCGACTGCTTATCTATATTACTAAACGGCTAACCCAGGGCACGGTCCCTGTTGCAGGTTTCCTATCTAACAGCTTCAACGGGCTACAAAAATTTGATTTTCAATATTCCGTACAATTATTGATCGAATTTAAAAATTTAAAACGCTCTCATGAATTACTCATGAAGAGCTATAATCTTATAATATAGATTGAATAAAGCAAGCCAAGTATTAAAGAAATTGTGTATATCTCTCGAGGCAGGTGTCACTCTTGTTCTTGCTGACGCCTCCCCTCCTTTCCACCCTCCACCCCCCCCCCCCCTCCCCCAGTATGCACCAGGAAATCAAAGGGGAAAAATCTATCGCTTTCTACAGTTTCCCTATTTATGCAATAAAACTGCAGCATCTGTTACAATGACTTTTGAAATTACTATGTATTTCTTTATTATTAACTCTTTTTGCAACACATTTTACAGACAGTATCTACATAAGTCACCGAAGGCACCTGGAAAATTATATCATTGTACGACTCATGGTTCGGATGATACGGCGTTTTATACGTGGGAGTTCGATTCTTTAAGGAATCAGGAGAGACGATTCACTGGTTTATTTATATTTTCAGAATGCAGCTGAGTCAACATTATTTCTTGTACCCCTATTTAGGCTCAAAACTCACTGTCCGCATTTGCTTTAGCAATACTGAAGGTTTCAAAATTGTCTTAGCAACCACCTGTACCGAGTACGTATTTATTATATTAAACGTGTTACTTGTCGTTCACTTAATAGATCGTCAGTGATTTGCGTATAGACCTAGAAGAATCAAAGGCATGCACATTTTCCAATTATTCCTGCGTTTGGCACTGACTGCTTTCGGCCTATATTCAGGTTATTTTGCAACACTACAAATTTCTTTATGTAAAAGGCAAAATATTCCAGCAGTAATTTTTATTTCAGTTCTCCTGGCTAAAAGATGCTAAAGTGAAACTTACCAGAAATGAGAGTGTCAGACGTAGGAATACCTCGAAAATGTGCATGAAGGTGACACTTCCAGATCCAAGCAGAAATCACTGACGATCTATGAAGTGCAAAAAATCCAAACGCGTTTACTAAATTAAAAACGCATTATTTTGGTAGCAGGAAAGATATTTAATAATCTGATGCGTGGGTTAGGTGCTGCGTGATACACCATTTTTTCACACTAGTCGCACTTAATCCTTATGTTTGCTGAAGTATCACACCTGCGTAGCCTGCAGCAAGATGTAGTTTCATTGGTATGAAAGTGACGTCATGTACTTATTTATTATTTTTTTCCATTCGTATGTTCAAATGGTTCAAATGGCTCTGAGCACTATGGGACTTAACTTCTGAGGTCATCAGTCCCGTAGAACTTAGAACTACTTAAACCTAACTAAACTAAAGACATCACACACATCCATGCCCGAGGCAGGATTCGAACCGGCGACCGTAGCGGTCGCGCGGTTCCAGACTGTAGCGCCTAGAACAGCTCGGCCACCCTGGCCGGCATTCGCATGTTCTGAAGATCGATTAGGCGCTCACTTGAGCAAAATCTTTCTCTGCTGCCGAGTCATTTTTAATTACCACCACTGTCAAAGGCGTGAAATATATTGAAGGCCGGCCGGAGTGGCCGAGCGGTTCTAGGCGCTACAGTCTGGAACCGCACGACCGCTACGGTCGCAGGTTCGAATCCTGCCTCGGGCATGGATGTGTGTGATGTCCTTAGGTTAGTTAGGTTTTAGTAGTTCTAAGTTCTGAGGGACTGATGACCTCAGAAGTTAAGTCCCATAGTGCTCAGAGCCATTTGAACCATTTATATTGAAGGGTAACTTGCTCTCTTGCTTGGCGGTCGTCGTATCGAAAGGGCACAAGCTGAGGCGCGTCCTCGTATTTGTAAAAAGCGTTCGATTAAGATATAAGGTTACTTCGTAGAATATTGAAGTTGCCTTGAGTATTCTGAGGTTACCCTCCAACCCCATCTATGTTCGATGTAATCAGCCCGCAGCCAGCTTAACACGCAAAAAAAGCACGTAAGAGCAGAAGAACCGAAGGAGGTTTTGTGTGAGATTACACCACCTACGCTTAGCCTCTTGCATACGGCGCTGCTGCTGCCGCATGCTTTAGTTTGGCAGTAACCGGGGATTTTACGGCTCCCGGCAGCACGGCAGCAACACAGAAAGTGAAGCAGCGCTGCCGGAGGGCTGGCCCTCGCCGGCCCTATAACGGGTCCCTCGCCCGCCACCTGCCACGTCCTAACGGGACCTTCCGCCCGCCCCCTCTTCCCTTCGATCCCTGCCAGACCCTTTCAGCCCTCACCCCCGCCCCCGCCACTACCACCACAACAGCACAGCTGACCTGCTCCTCGTGGCCTTGTACCGACCCCTACTCGCTTCCGTCTGCCGCTGGAACTTACACTTTCCGCCGTCGGATTGTCTGCGCTCCGCATTCGGCCGTGCTACCGTTTCTAAATACGCCCCACAGTTGTAGAAAGTAACGTGCTGTACTAACCCCTGAGCAATGTGCGGCCATCGTTTTCCTATACAGGGGCATCAAACAACGTTACACTTCGCATGGCAATCTGAAACGTCCCCTTAGAAAAATTAACGAATTACTGTGCTGGTAAACCCCTTACGTTATTTGATTTTCAAACAGCTGAGCAAAACTGAACGTACTCAGACATTTCTCTCTTTACTTACTCTCATCATCACTAAACTGACACACAATATTTTTAGCGCAATGCAATCCGACTTTCAATAATCCCTACAAAAGAATGGCCTTGACTAACAATAACCTATACCCTTCATGAATCACTTACCTCACAAAAATCTTCGTTACTCGAACTACTGCAATACAGCGAGCGCCAATACTGCCAGCTAAATAAAAGATTATAACTACTGAAGGCACTAACTACTGATAGGCATAGTTAGCAAATGAAAGATTTTTATAGAGAACACACAATGTATTTACTTTAATAGTGTTCAAAAGTCATATATATATATATATATATATATATATATATATATATATATATCAGTTCATGACATCTAGTCTTACAAATTTACTCCATCTAATGGACACACGTCCAGATCATATACTCTCAAAACTCCGCCATCTCCCTCCCCACATCCACCACTGCTGGCGGCTCACCTCCAACTGCGCAACGCTACGCGCTGTTCACATCCAACTGCCCAACACTACAATAGAAAATATTCCAACAATGCCAACCAGCCACAGACTGCACACAGCACAGCCAGTGATTTTCATACAGAGCGCTACGTGACGTTACCAACATAAAAACCTAAACAGCCTACTTACAACTTCTCTCCGTTCTGTTCACCCCCTCCCTAGGAATAAATTCTGAGGTATCTGAATATATTTGTCAACCAATGATTACCCTTCAGGTGATCCTCCGCAACAATGCACGTGGATGTTACCACATACCCGACATTTCCTCCTTTTGCAAGGTAACAAAATCCTTTATTCGTAAAGATTTAAATAGATTCCGAAACCGCTCCTTCTCCTTCAAGGGTAAAACTCCATCGCTTGTATCTTTTTAGAGGTTAACTGTCATTAATTTTTCTTTAAAAATTTATTTCCGTATATTGAAATCATGTTTTTGTACAAAGAATAACACTTGTAATTAAAAGTGGTCTATTGCTTCTTTTTAAAACTCCGAAAAATCTCTTCTGGATCTAAAATCTTCTGTGAACCTGAAATCATCTTGGATACTAGAATGAGATTTTCACTCTGCAGCGGATATGAAACTTCCTGCAGATTAAAACTGTGTGACCGACCGAGACTCGAACTCGGGAGTTTTGCCTTTCGTGGGCAAGTGCTCTAAAAACTTTTTTTTTTTTCGTTGTATCTGCTCGGGGTGGACGTCGCAAGACACCCGTTTCAGTTCGTCGTTGATCCATAACTCAGCTTTATATATATAAAGGCCAGCTAACCCTTTGACCGAACACGCTGAGTTACCGTGCCGGCATTTTTTTACAGAGGCTTCTGTAAAGTTTGGAAGGTAGGAGGCGACGTACTGGCAGAAGTAAAGCTGTGAGGACGGGGCGTGAGTCGTGCTTGGGTAGCTCGTTTGGTTAAATCGTCTTTTTGCCGGCACGGTAGCTCAGCGTGTTCGGTCAGAGGGTTAGCTGCCCTCTGTAATAAAAAAACTGAGTTAATCGATCAATAACGAACTTAAAAGAATGTCTTACGACGTCCACCCCGAGCAGATGCAACGAACAAAAGCGAACAAAATGAGATTTCAAAAAACAAGAAAACAAAAAGTTGGTAGAGCACTTGCCCGCGAAAGGCAAAGGTCCTGAGTTCGAGTCTCGGTCCGGCGCACAGTTTTAATCTGCCAGGAAGTTTCATCTTGGGTACTATATCTTCTCAATAATTAAAATTCCTCTGGTTATCTAAGTCTTCTTGAAAGTAATGAATTCTACCCAGCAATTACGTCATTACTCTGGCCTTACATGATGGAATTTGTTTCTGTGCTCGTATCACATCTGTCGCTTCATCGTACCTGGGCACGCCTACAGGCTTGACTCAAACTTGCACTGTCTCTGGCGTTTGCACCTGTGGTGTCGGAACACTGCCACCATAGGTCCTCCCTCGTTGGAGCAGAAACCGTGGCTTTCCCAGCTTCATATCGTTGCACCTACAATGATTTCATCCCCACTATCTATTCATTTAATGCCGGTGAATTTAATTCTGTCTATCCGTAGATGGAAGGAACTGCAACGGCTTCTACAGCTGCAATGATTTGCAGAATACAGGAGTGAATGAGGTGGGAATTTACAACCAGCAATAAGCTAATGGCCGAGCTAAAAAGTGCCTGAGATGTGCCGGGCGCAGCTGCGAAGAAAGTCTGGTTACTCGGAAGTCAAAAAGGCCACTAGTCATCGGCAGTTTTGCCGAGTCGTGAGCAAACACTTTTAGCATTAGCGTGACGCGGCGTAAGCGGCTCGACTGCTGGTTTCCTGTGCTGCTGAGGAAATTCTGTTGCGCCGCGGGTCGCCCGGTAGCTTCCTACCAGGCGTCCGAGAACTGGCGGCCGCGAAGTGGGCCATAACTGTCGCATCGCGCGAGGTTACTGACACCGGACCCGCGGCGAATAGAGCCGTCCCAACCGGAGGAACACGCCGCAATCGCCGGTAATGTGCAGTGTCTGCCAGGGGGAACATTACATTAGCCTCGAACACTACACGGGCTCTTCAGCCATGATGGCACAGGACAGCAGTAAACAGGGAATACGAAGAGAAACGTGTAGAAGAACCGGATTTGTTACTACGAGGGGCGTCCAGTAAGTAATGCAACACATTTTTTCTTCCTCAACCAGTTTTGGTTCAAAAAATGTGGAATTTGTTGTGATACACTGTGAAATTTTTCAGCTTCGGCCTCTCTAGTTTCACGAAGTACTGATTGGTGACGGTGTTATATGTAACCTTCAAAATGGCGTCTGTAATTGAGGTCAGTTCCGAGCAGTGAGACATCAGAGAGTATCTTTTGGCAGAAAACCACTGCACAGCAAATATTCATAGCCGTTTTCAGTATGTCTACGGTGAACAAAAGCACGGTGAGTCGGTGGGCGAGGCATCTGTCGTCATAGCAACAAGGTCTCCCAAACTTGTCCGATTCCCCCCCCCCCCCCCCCCCCGTGTGCCGACCGGCCACACGCATCTCTGACATATGCAGTGCCGATTCTATAGAGCGGTCCCCAATTAATCTACTGCGATATTCGTTGCAGCGATATGTTTTAAAAGGGACAGTAAAACGCAAAGGCAACAAGTACTCCAGCACCGACATCTACCGCCAAGCGGCAGCGCTACTCAGTCGCTACTGGAGTGCTGGTGACTCTTCTTAATCTGCTGTCCCTGTTAACACATACGAGGAAAACTAATACCGATCTAGAATGATTTGGGACCACTTTATTGAATGGACACGTATATTTGCGCTTAAAAAATCATTTTGTTTCTTACGTGAAACATACCGTTGCTTTACGTCGACATCAGGCATCGCATCATAGACCTCGTGAGCAGTACTTGTTTGGGCTGACTCCAGATACAAGCTGCAAAAATTACGAATGTCTGCCGAAACATCGGAGAAATTTCGCCTGACGACTCTTAGAAGGGGCACCCTATACAATCATGCAGAAATGATGGTTCTTTTGCTAAATAATTAATGGTGGATTTTGACAAAAAAACTTTTACTTATAGCTTTGCTGTAAATTCACGCTGAAACTCACACGTATTAAACATCACTCACACAATTTCCAGTGCACAGTGCAAGTTGAAATCAGAAACTTACGATAGCAGCCACAGTGATGCTTAACAGTTACATGTGAAATATTTCTTACCAAATTCGACATTAACTTTGTAGAAAGATCCTTCAACACTTAGAAAGTTGCGCCTGTTTATATATCACAAGAAAGGCAGCAGAATAATGCAACATCACGCACACCGCAAATTTCACGCGCATCCGTTCATGCGACATTTTAGCAGCGGTCTTCTCGCTGCTCGTTAGCCATTAGTTCGCCGGCAACGCAAGCTCAGCGTGTTCGGTTAGAGCGCTGGCTGCTCTTTGTAATGAAAAAACTGAGTGAAGGTATCAACAATGAACTTCAATGGGTGTCATGTGACGTCCGCTACGACCAAATGAACGAAGAAAATGCAAAAACAAAACAAAAAAAGTTGTGAGGCATGGAATCCCGGGTACTATTCCCTGCCGGGTCGAGTGCTTTCTTCGGCCGGGGATTGAGTGTTTGTCTTGTTTTCATAATCATTCGGAAAAATGGCGAGATTGGATAGTTACAAGGTTGGGAATTTGTACGGGCACTGAATTCCACGCCTTCGAACGCTCCACTAACCAAATTCGTCATCATTGGGCATTTGTAACTGCCCAAATTGCTGATCCTGACACGCTGCGAAAAAAAAAATTGTCAGAGCGGCGTAGGAGAGTACGAGTATTTTGGTGCATGCGTCAAATCGTGCTGCGCTTGTAGCTTTTGAGCAGCATCGCCCACCGGGCAGCAGTAAAGGAAGTCGCCAGCCGTGAATCACTGGAGTCAACAGCACGGTGAGGGAAGTGGGACAGGCAGCCGAACCGAGCAACGGTGCTCGCCTCGCCTCGCCTCACCTCGGCCCGTGCGCTGACGTCGCCGTCTGCGTCATTAGCGCCACGCGGCGGCTCGCTCTGATGTAAGGCAGACTTACCGCAGCTTTCATTTCCACATTCTCCGCTTCCTATTGTGAAATGTCCCAATTCTGGGTGCTCTTCGGCCTTAGGTAAACCATGCATATGTGGTATTTTACCTCTTAACTAAGAGCCGTAGCGGTTTCCTTAACATTCCTATTAATCAGCTTTGGAAGCACAATATGATCGAGATTCGTATGACTTGTGTCAAAAAGTAGGACAAGTCGATCACTGAAGCGAAAGTTAGATGGCACATCACGCTGTTTAGTAGACATACTTCTGATGGTACGACGCGCCCCGCTGGCCGGAGTGGCCGAGCGGTTCTAGGCGTTACAGTCTGGAACCGCGGGACCGCTACGGTCGCAGGTTCGAATCCTGCCTCGGGCATGGATGTGTGTGTTGTCTTTAGGTTAGTTAGGTTTAAGTAGCTCTAAGTTCTAGGGGACTGATGACCACAGCAGTTAAGTCCCATAGTGCTCAGAGCCATATGAACCATTTTTTTTACGCGCCCCTACCTTGTTCCTGATCCTTCCAATACTATATCTCTAACGATGTTCTTATAAGGCAACTTTTGCTCTCCCTCCCCCCCTTCCTACCTAACCCCTCGCCCCCCTCCCACACACACACACACACACACACACACACACACACACACACACACACTTACACACTTACACACACCGGGCCTCGATCTCCGGACCTCTGCATTTATGCTCTTGATGCTTTTCACTATAATTTCAAATCGGCTGAGTATGAACGGGACATTGCCTCACACCGTCGCATGGTAACTAGTGTCCTTTTTACAGTTACGTTGACTGCCGGATTAGCCAGCACTATCAAAACGAAGAATCAAGTGTACAGGCGTCGACAAATGGGAATGTTTTGATCCCAATATTTATTTCATGTTCGTTAGAGGAACTGCACTTCAGTAATCACTCTCAGGCCACTAACAAAATCGAATAAATAGCCATATTGTTCATCGTAAACACCACGGCAATCCGACCACACAGAGTTCCAGCAGTGATCTATTCATTCCTCACTTCTCACTGGCCCTTCGTAACTGTCCCAACATGCTAATCCTGACTCGCCGCGGAAAAAGTGTATGAACGGCTTCGGAGAGTATATTGTACTTTAATAGCTGCTTAATGTTACGAAAACCTCACAGCAGTTATTTTAGGTGCATGTATTAAGCTACGATCGATTTCATTCTATAAGAACATCCTCATGTGACAAAACGGTAGAAATGTGCCGGTGTCATCATTTAAAATTCTTAATCTATCGATAAAACGTGAAAAGGTGCATGCTCGAATACGACAAGTACCATGCTTCTTGGGTATAAGCATAGCCAGCTGTACGTGCTGAGTACGGAGAAACATGTGTTATTTGTCAAAATGCAAGACTTCTATTGCTCAGATGATTTCAGCTCTATACTCATCGAATTCAAACATGGATTGCGTTTTAATGGAATGTAAGCAGAGAAACGTATGAAACTGTGACAGCAGAGCGAAGCTGGGAGAGGAGTAACGGCATACATGGGGGGGGGGGGGGGGGGGGGGGGAGAGAGGTGGGCTTACGTCACGCCCCTCCGCCCTGCAGTTTTGTCTTCACTGTGGACTGGCAGGGAAGAGCGAGCGCCAGGTGGATGTTTTGTTCTCTGCCGAATCCCGGCGTGGCCAGTCGCAGGAGTGACCTTTGTTCTTCGCCGGATAGCCCGCAGTTAGCTGGAGTGCTCTTCCCGCAGGCGTCGTGTACAAAGCCACTTCTCTGCCTCGCGTGGGCGGCTGACGCAGCAACGGGAATAGGATTCTGGTTCAGAGCCGAGGAGCACAGGAAATCCAAGGGCATTCTGGCTGTCAAGCTGTAGTGCTGTCCGAAATCGATCTTTCTTGTTGTACGTTCGGAGAATGGATTTACAATCGTTGGACGCAACGTAGCCATCACGTCGTGGTACTCGTGTCCGAGTAGCTACTCTCGTTAAAACAGAAACTACAGGCCGTATAACTACAATCACCCTCAGAAAAAATTTCACATACAATCACTAGTAGATCTATCAATACCGTTGAAATACGTTAATAGTATTAATGAAACAGTCGATGGCATTAAGATGAATGATTGATCGTGGAAGTAATAGTATGAGCCAACCACCCAAAAATACATTAAAAACTTCTTCCAATTAAATTGAGAAGTCCTGATGCCACACAAAAGCAAATAATATTTTTGCCATTGTTTCATCATTTCCTAAAATTGAGTGCAAGCCCCTCGTTAGACCAAAGGCTTCTCTCCTGTCAGCTTACATAACAGACGATATTAAAACATGGCGCACCGTGAGTGTTAAGCCTTAAACACTGCGTTTCGGTGGATCGTCGTGTCACAAGAGGTAAGTGTGTGTGTGTGTGTGTGTGTGTGTGTGTGTGTGTGTGTGTGTGTGTGTGTGTGTGTATGTGTATGTGTACATACGTCTGGGTTTGCTTGTCATCGGGCAATGTCCAATACGAAGTGAGGACCACTGCGTTCCTTCTTGGAGTTCGAAAAGAAGTGCGCCATGGTCCAATAGTCGGTTTGACCGACCGCAACTTCTTGTTGGCCATTTCCAGCCACTGCCTTCCTCACGCAGCCAACATCCTTTGTCACCCACTGCAAGACGTTAGTGTGGACTGCGGTGTTTTCCTGACAGGCAGCTTTCGCTGCTCTGTCAGCTTCCTCATTCCTCCCGATTCCGACGTGTTCAGGGGCCCAGCACAAGGCCACCTCTTTCTTCTGCCTGTGCAGGTGGAGGATCGTGTCCTAGACCATCTGAACTATCCTGTCGGCTGGCAACATTTGCTGAATAGCCTGCAGAGCACTGAGAGAGTCAGTGCAGATAAGGAACTACCCTCCACCAAGACGTCTCGTCTACCCCAGTACCTTCTTGACCGCCCGCAGCTTCTGACTGGTTTAATGAGGTCCGCCACGAATTCATCTCCTGTGCTAACCTCTTCATCTCAGAGTACCCCTTGTAACCTACGTCCTCAACTACTTGCTGGATGATTCCAGTCTCTGTCTTCCTCTGCAGTTTTTATCCTCTACAGCTCCTCTAGTACCACGGAAGTCATTCCCTTGTCAGTGTTTTAAATACATCCGTTTTCTGTCCGATTCTGCCCAGAACCTCCTCATTTCTTACTTTATCAGTCCACCAAATTTTCAACGTTCGTCTGTAGCCCCACATCTCAAATGCTTCGATTCTCTTCTGTTTCGGTTTTCCTACAGCCCATGTTTCACTCCCATACAGTG
The DNA here is from genome assembly GCF_023898315.1 of Schistocerca nitens. Lineage (NCBI taxonomy): Eukaryota > Metazoa > Arthropoda > Insecta > Orthoptera > Acrididae > Schistocerca > Schistocerca nitens. Next base: position 409,338,839 of record NC_064622.1, read on the forward strand.
CTGTGCTCCAAACAACAGAAAATGTGGGAAGTTAAGAGCACACACAGCACTGTCCCATTGATTTGATCCGTCGGTAACCACCATATGCTCGCGATACTTCAATAAAATGCCACTGAAAACCCCCTTTAAAACAATAGGCGGACTGATAGTCCTATTGCGCTCCGCCATGTCCGTGTGAAGTGTAAGCCTGACAGTCGTCCACGGAGGGTACATGCTCCATCCCTGAGGAGTTAATTGAGTGTCTGCTATACTTTCTCGCACAAACAAGTGGTGTAGTGGAAATAGTGAAACAGTGGGTACTAGTTACAGAAAGGAAGGAAGAAAGGGTGGGGTTAATCTCCTATCAATGAACACGTTATTAAGAGCGGAACACAGGTCCGGAAAGACTAAATATAGAAGACGAAACTGATTGCGTCCTTGTCAAAGAAAACTGCCTGTCACTCCTGTAAATCGGTTTAGGGGAACCACAGAAAACCAGTCAGGATGGACGGAGAAGGCTGACTCTGTTCGGACTGATTGAAATCCTGTGGTGAAATGACGCCACGTCTTTACGTTTCGTAAGGTGCCTATCTTTGCATTTCTGCACATTAAGAGCTTGCTGTTAGCTTTGCCACCAGTTTGATATTTTGTCGAGATGTGCCTGGGTATTATCGCAACTAGCCGGCCGGAGTGGCCGAGCGGTTCTAGGCGCTACATTCTGGAACCGCGCGACCGCTACGGTGGCAGGTTCGAAATTCTGCCTCGGGCATGGATGTGTGTGATGTCCTTCGGTTCGTTAGGTTTAAGTAGTTCTAATTAGAACCATTATCGCAATTTTTACTGTGTTTAATTTCCTCACAGGTCAAAGCATCTTCTGTGAAATGGTTGGTTTTAGAACGAATTCTATCAGCTAAGTCATTTGCGTGCAAAAATTTTAATTATAATTTCTAACAAGTAAATGTAATTATTTGTTTCAGTAGTGTTCTGTACGTACGACTCCACAGCCGCTACGAATTTCTTAACGGGAGTAATTTCCCTGCATAAGCTGTTGTTCCATTTTGAAATAAACGCTTTAGTTAATAACATAGCGGTTTATGGAGATAGTCGGTTCATGGAGAACGTAACTGTTTGCCGAATGTATCAAAGTGCCGCGTGATCTCTGGTTATTTTTTCCAAGTCGGATCTTAAGTCCAAGATAAATGTACTCCGTTACTACATCCGGAGGATGTTTTTCGATGCAGACCGTAATACTGACAGGGCTCAATCCTTTGGTCGTTTGAAGGTTAATTTTGAGATCTGCAGCTAGAGACGCATATTTGAGCTATCGAATAGTTGCTGAAAGTTCTTTTATGTCGCTGCTAAATTATCTGCAAAGCGAAGATGGTAAGACGTTTTCCATCTATGTTGATACCTTTCCGTCCCCAGGATGGAAAGTTCAGCACATCCTCCAGAGCTAAGAAGAATAATTTAGGAGAGATTGTGTCTCCGCGTCTGGCGCCTCTTCTCTCTGGACCAGTGGCAAGATTCCCGCGAGAAGAGGCATCCCCTTAGCATTCTCAAATTGTACTGTAAATTTAGACACGTTCCATACTTCATTATTATTTCTTAAATTGCAAAACTTTTGTAGCTCAGACGGTTTTCACGTTAACTTCCAGTTTCTAGCATGGAGAACATAATTTGAGGCAGTTGCAAAGGGGAATATAAAAAGGCCGGAGCTGTGATGTTTGTTTGCGGTGGATGCGGGGGAGTGGGCAGAGGGGAGGGGGTGACTTTTGCCGCCGCAAGAAGTTGCACGCCGTAGCGGCAGTAAAGCGCCCGTTGACCTCCCCCACATCTGGGCTCGCCCCGGGGCGGCAGTCGCATCGGGTCGCCCATTCAGCCCGGACGCGCAAACACCGGCGCCGGTGTTTTTTAAAGCATCCCAGCTGAGCTTATCTGCCCGCGGGGCGCACTGCGAATGCGACCACCTCGCAGTGCGTGACTAACGAAGTTAGTGCCGGTAGTGTCTGTGGCTGCTTCTTAATGGCAGAGCGTCGGCCCCCGGCGGATTTTGGTATATTCTGTCCGCCCTTATTATGCTTCGTGCTAATTTTATAAGACGTGGAGGTGGAAAATGCACACGGCATTGCGGAATGTGAAATGTATGATTAATGCTCGTTTATTTTACACGGAGTCCATCCGTAGATACCATTCCCCAAATGGACAGCAAACGGTTCCGTGGCGAGTCTCGATCTCAAAGTGTCAGACTATAGCGAAGGACGTTACGCCGCGTCACAGAACGTAGAAGTGGAAGTTTGCCCGCTCTTTAAAGCAAGCATTGGCGGCGATCTGTGGCAGATCTGACGACAATGCTGTCGCAGGGACACTCTGTTCGCTACACACAGTGTTTACGAGCATGGAGTTCTGCAGAAGATGACCCTCACATGTTCTCATGTTGATCCAACATTACAGTCTATTGCGACTGCAGTGGGCTGGACAGTGGGTGTATGGAAATGTGTCGCCGTTCGGGTAAATCAAGTGTCTTGTTACACCACGTAAACAGACATCTATACTCTGTTCAGCATAAGAGTAAACTTGATGTCAACGAACACAAACGCGATGATTGGTCAGAAGCCGTAGCGCACGTGCACTGGTAGTGTTATGCTCTTAGAAGCAGATCCTACCTATGTATTACATATCTTATTATTGAGTTGCGTTAAATGAAACTTTAAGATGTTCTGATGTATTAACACCCATCAACGATTTTTTTTAATCACCCTTAGCTATGTAATTTTTATTTCAAAAACCTTGCACAGTCACAGTCTCTGTGCTGTTGTATTCTGAATATGGCGCTCTTAATACGCGATATGAAAATGGCTGAGGCTGCTTCCTGCTCTGTCGCGAAACACGCGTGTGGAACACGGTTAAAAAGTGCCGAGAAATAGGTTGTGCTTAATGTTTTTTTTTATAAATTTAAAGAACTGATGGAGTTTTCCGAGAGCCTATATTTGATACGGCTGGGACACAAATCAGTTCTGGATGTTTAGCGGAACCGGTAGCATAGTAGGTGGATAATTTGGTACAGTTCTTGGATTGTTGGTTCAAATCTCGCCTTCGCCATCCTTTTCTTTCGTTCAGTGTGAAATGCCTACATCTCGTAATTGTAAAATTCATCGTCATCTTTTATAAATAATGCACGTAATCTTGTTGCTAATTACATATTGCCCTCGAAATTCCTGTTTTCATTTAAAATATAAATTCTTAATTGCCGATATTTTGTGAAAGATTGTAAATTTGCGTAAATTTAGAAAAGAAAACAATTTAATTTTTAGGAGAAAAATGAAAAACCAAATACTCTTTATTTGGACTGTTTCCATTTTTTTATACCACAGATGTAGTCCCTCACGACCAGAGTGATTGGTGTCGTAGAAACATGAAAAATAATCATTTCGAGCACACCATACGAACGCTGCATTTTTACACTTGCTCCTGTACTGTTACAAATTAACCTGACATAAATGATCTGGAGCTAAGAGATCTGTCGTGAGAAATAACAAGACTGTTAAGCTGCCAAACGCACTGGAAATAACGCACGCAGCTTTTTCACACGTCACTGCCGAACGCTGGCGGGATATAGAACGGCACGCCATAAAAGACGAGGAGAAAGTGCGGCGCTTGGGTGGCTTCGTGGATTCTGTTGTTGCTCGACTCGTTATCAACGTTGCAGGCGACAGTTCCGCAACTGAAATGTATTTCTCGGATTCCGATAAGGAAGGAGCTAAGAGAGTAGCAGACGACTGACTATAATTGATAGTATTCAACAACATGGTGAAATACGTGCACTATGTTTTTGTATCACACATAGGTCGTTCAGAAAAATTACCCTGTTTTCCATAACTCTTGTAGCATATTACGTTAGGCGAAAACGAGAGCATTTTAAGCTTTCCATCTGGGCACCTAAAAAGCGTGCGTTAGTGCTGGAATTTTGACGGATATTATTTCATTTTCTTTAAAATTAAATGTGACATGACGTAAGCATGAACATATTTATGTGTGCGATGTGGAATAAATATATGATGATAATTTAAACAAACCGACAAAACTTATATAATAGCGGTAAGTGCGATAGGCTACCGTGGCGACAGTGTCTCGGTATATCATTGAACAGCTGTTAACTGTGAACCGAACTGTGTCGTATCGACCGTGCTGAGCAATGTTATGTCCAATGTATTATGAGTTTTTATTTTTACGTACGTATGGCATGACGGCAGTAATGCTATTTTAAGCCGCTAACGAATGTGGAATGCTGTTCTCGCTCGTGTTTATTACGACAGCGGTTACGTATTAAAATGATCGATGTACATTTGTATACACCCACAAAGCGCAACGTTATAAATTTAAGAGTATAGCATTACGCACATGAAAGTGGCAAAACAGCCGAAATCGGCTCATAATGATATAAATGACAGTGACTGTATTACTGCCTGGGTGTAAAAGTAGAACTGCCTTTAAAGTAAACTGTCTTTAAAGTAATATTGTTTACGTTTTTTCAGTTACAACCCTCTAGATAGATAAAGACAAGCACTTCTCGTTCTCTCTTACATTAAAGAAACAACTATTTTAAAATCTACGTTACTAAAAATCAAAAAGACAAACAAAAGGAACAAAAGCGTGTAAAGCTCGTTTACCTTGGCTGACATTTGTGTTATACACTTGCTGCTTCTTGACGTCATACTTCGTTCTATTCGAAAGCGACCACTTCGTCGTTGGATATGGCGTAGATTCCTTCAACACAACAATCCCATCGGGATCAGCCGCATCTTCATCTGTTATGTCGACAAATGATCTCTGTTCGGCATAACGCACCACGCATTATGCAAAACCACATGTATGTAAATTTCTCTTGCACAGTTAACCACATAAGCAGTTTCTTTCATCAGGCTATGATTAATTTATGAGATGAAAATGAGATGTTTTAAGCACGTGACTTCTTTGCCGCGATACTCGATAGCACATTTACTTTCGTTTGCAAGTGGAATGATGTACTGTTTATCGAAGAGATATGTTGAGTGTTGCTGAACTGTTAATTGTAGTCATTCTTCAGACTCGAAATTTATAGCCTTTCTGTTTATTATTGTAGCAGGTACACGGTTTTCTAGTTGGGTAACAATGGAATAGCCGCACATTACAAAAAACAGTGAAGTTCAATGTTAATATGTTCGCAAGAAGTTTGTTTAGGAGGCAGTAAAATATAAAGTTTCTCATTTCTGCTCTCTACCTTTCCATTGGTTTGATGCTGCTCTCCGGCTTTTTGATTTGTGCTAATTTTCTTATCTACACCCAAGATCCTCTACGAACCTGTGTCAGCTAGACTCAGCAAGAGTTCAGAAAATATCACTCACGTAAGACAGCTCGATGTTCTCTCACATGATATCGTGCAAGTGACATTTGCAGGTAAATAGATGACTGTCGTCTTGTTACACACACACAATACGTTCCAAAGTCTAGCAGTGGATTATAAATCTGCGATATAGGCCATCTTCTCAGATAATTACCTCCAAGGAAGTGTGACTCACGAAAAGCCATTTATTCCCTCATGCCATAAGTGAATGGAACGAGAACAGGGAATGAAGCAGACGTAACTTTTTTTATTATTGTTATTAATGGTTAAAATCATAGTAAAAATTCCCGACCGGCCATCCAGTTAAGCCCACGCCACGTAGAGTTGTTGCACGATATAAGGAAATACTCCATGACTTTTTTACTTCATGTATATCCCTTCATCACGAATTTTATTTCCACCCGTGAACCTTTTTCCGTAATTTGCAGACTTGGTATTATGCGTAAGTTCAGCTAAGCTTCTCGACCTGTTACTGAAGGCAATGAATGAATATAGGAGCCTCATCAAATCACACTTTCGTTTTCAGTACGTAAACATGTGTTAAGTCTCATGCTGACTGCTTCTGTTGTTTTATTATCAGCAAATGAATGCTTATGCCGTGTACTGGATTCCGCTGCAAAAAGCATTTCCCCAGACAATGGCGTCCCCACACTGAACTCGCCGAGAACACGGGTTCGATATGTAGCTGTTGCTTCGCGCTCGGCCGCTGCAGATTGCAGGGCGTGCGGAATCGACGTTGAGATACGGGCCGAAATGTAGCCGCGTACCGATGACCGATGCGTTCAATTGGCCGGAACGAATCGCTGATGCACAGTTATGTCTGCTGCTGCGATCGGGCCAGAAACGTGTGTGTGTGGCTGTAAGCCTCGCCTTGGCGCAGCCGGGGCGTTCATTCTTCAGCAACACGGTACAGGCATCCACTGTCCCTGCTGCGCATGAATAATCTTCCGCTAGTAAACGGCACGCGAAAACTGCATCACGTCTGCGGAAGGAACAAATCTTTCAACGGAGATGATGTTAAATATTGGTTAGATACCTACAAATTTTCTGCAAAATGGGGACATAGCGTGATATTCTGTTTATTTGTATGTGGCGTTACCCTTCAATTTAAGACCACCACACAGCTCCGCTCTGCAGGTTCGGAGCACGCAAAAGCGCACACTGCGCCGCAGACTGAATAGATTCGATGTGCAAACAGTCCCATCGGCTGTGATGTCTTTCAAACTGTCATCACATTAGAGGAAACGCAAAAATTATTAGTAAAGTAACTAAAAATCACTTCTCTATGAAAATACAAAACGCACCTGAGCAATTTAAAAAAATGCGCTGTTCTATTACCGAATGTTCTCTTAAAGTCTACCGAGCGAGGTGGCGCAGTGGTTAGCACACTGGACTCGCATTCGGGAGGACGACGGTTCAATCCCGTCTCCGGCCATCCTGATTTAGGTTTTCCGTGATTTCCCTAAATCGTTTCAGGCAAATGCCGGGATGGTTCCTTTGAAAGGGCACGGCCGATTTCCTTCCCGATCCTTCCCTAACCCGACCTTGCGCTCCGTCTCTAATGACCTCGTTGTCGACGGGACGTTAAACACCACTAACCTAACCTAACCTTAAAGTCTGTCGATATTTCTCAGCTGCCCATTGTATCTAAATATCTGTTTTGGAAACTCACTGCTGAAGTATAACCCAAACAGGTTGTGGGTTGTAATAAGGAAGGGTGTTGTTCGTAGAGGATAGTGTAACTAGGAACACACAGTGTTTTTCTAGTCGGCGTTTCGATCTAGTGACCAATTCCAGAATCACATCAAGCAATGCGTGCTAGAGATCGCCATGAGCAATCTCCAGAATTTTCTCCTGTTTGTGTTGTTGTGAGTCACGAAGTTTGAGGTTTTCGCAGCGTTGTTAAGTATTAGTTCTACTTATTTATGTGCTGTATAATATATTAAAACTGTTTAGAGGTATTGTTAATTCTTCAGTTACCAAAGTTTTATGTTCAGTAAAATTCTGAATCTTTTTAAAACTAGTTACATGACGTATGGATGGTTAAGCTATACTTCGTCAGTCGTGCACCATCTTGTCCCTTGAAACAGAGGAAGGTCGCTTTACCAAGCTATAAGTACATGTGATATTTGCAAATGAACTCAGATTCTTTAATGTTTTTGCAGTTTTCCCTATCTCGAAAATAGAAATTTGTGTTAACTTCCAGTGCCCTCTGTTTCATAATTTTTTAATTTGTAACTGGTTTTTAATAATATAATTCTTCCTATTTATTTGATTTCACTTACTGATTTTTGGTATGTAGCAGAGTGACACATACTATTAAATGCAGAATAGATATGATTATCTCGATGGCAACGTTTCTAAATTTGAATAGGATACTTGTTCCAAGATACATAACCATGGTGAACCTCGGAACAGTTTTTCACGTTCGAAAAAAATCTTACTTTTCCGGAGTAACTTTAGTAATTTTAGAAAAAAACTGCGCACACATAAAGTGAATGCTATCACTTCAAAATTTATTACAGGATCGGTTAGAGATGAACGTCTGAAAAGTGTTCCACGACACAAAAGTCTCCAGTATATGCCTAAATGTTACGAAAGCTGCCCTAGTATTACGTGCTTCTCAAAGGTTTACGAGAAATCGACGTTCGAAGTTTCACGAGTCTGTTGCATACCATCGAGCAGCAGCGTTAGTGCAACCGGCTAAGATGGCAGATTAGAAGTTACCCCATACTGCGTTCATGTCTCGTCGTTTTTCTTTTCTAATCTTACGCGAAACATTTGTGTCGATACAACGAATCATGTTGCTTCAGAAAGGAAAAGTAATAAGAATGATAACCATAGTCCTACGTTCATGGCGAAGTATGACAAAGAATACTTGATTGTGGATGTATTGGTGCCGCATATTGTACCTTATACGCCATTTACGGTGGATTTACAATGTTGAGAAAATGTGCAACTTAAGTGAACTGATGTACCGCTGTGTACTGTGTTTTCGTGACATAACAAACATCTGTGAGTTGTATGGATATGGACATGGGCATTCGCAAAAGGAGCCTCATGTTTTTAAATATTTCTTTTACGGCAGGCCTTGTGCAATGCACTGTTTTTTTTATCCACATGGCAACTCGGTGTGAGGTCTAACTTAAAATGAACGCTTAGAAGGAGAGACAGCATTGGTCGTATTTTTTTGTTTTATTAACCGCAAAATCGATTTTCGGTCACTTAGTGACCATCCTCAGTGCTGTAATATACAATTTAAATTGGTAGGCACCGGTGTCAACAAGCTTAGTTTATGTGATCGCTCTAAGCTTGTTGACACGAGTGCCTACCAATTTAAATTGTATATTACAGCACTGAGGATGGTCACTAAGTGACCGAAAATCGATTTTGCGGTTAATAAAACAAAAAAATACGACCAATGCTGTCTCTCCTTCTAATTATATTCATTATCTGGTCGTGGTGCACAGGACACTCCATGGAGTCGCCAATCATTAAAATGAACGCGTTTCATAACAAAAAGTTTTTCAGGACTGGAAGATGACGACGAAGTCTGCCGAAACCGTTCGTTTTAATTTTAAAAAATGTACGATCTTGGCTTTTGAATGTTTTAGCAAATAAAAAATTATTCGCCTGGAAACATTATACCTGCAATTCTTTGTCACCATCGCTAGGTGGAGATAATTTAGAGTGGTGCCTATCGTAGAAGCAAATAAAACGCAACACAGAATAGTACCGAGCATGTTTTAAGAATAAGATTTTGCGACGGGCACTTTTGATTTTCAATAATGTTAGCGGAAAACATAAGTGATAAATATTCATAAAGAATGGCCGTTTACATATAATTTTTGACACAAACAATGTTTCAGGAGAAATACAAACACACGGAGCAATTAACCGATGAAGTAGCAGGAAATAAAGAGTAGCCTACTGCAATTTTCACGTAACAGTATTTCACTCTGACGCTGCAACACTGTTGAAGCTACCTGCAATGACGTCAGGAAACTTCTGACAGTCGCGCTAACGCAGCTGTTCGATGACGGGCGCCCTCGCATAGGCCTTCAACAGGCTCTTAAAGCTCTGTACTTCAATTTTTTGAAAACGCTTGAGAAGCGCATAGTACTAGAACACCATTTGTTATATGTGGGTATTTTCTGCGTCCACATGCATACTGCACAAAAATCCATACGGTTGCACGGTGGCAGACACCTTGTACCACTATTACTCATTTCCTTTCTGCTCCACTCGCAAATGGTGCGAGGGAAAAACGACTGTGCATACGTTTCCATTTGGGCTGTGATTTCTCTTCCTTTGCGAAACTTACGCGAATTGTAGGTTACTGGCAGTAGAATTGTGCCGCCTGCCCCAAATGCCTGTTCTCTTTTCTCAATAGTGCTTCGCGAAAAGAACATCTTCCCGTCCGAGTAAACGCAGTTTAGTAATACTCGCGTGCTGACCGAACGCAATGGTAACAAATCTAGCAAGGCGCCTTTATAAATAGCTTCGATGTCTTCCTTTAATCTGAGGTGGAGGGGATCTCAAACGCTCCAGCAGTACTTAAGAATGCTTAGCGCAGGTGTTCTGTGCGCGGTCTCCTTTATAGATGACCTATACTGTCCTAGAATTTTCTCACTAAACCGAAATCGACCATCCGCCTTCCCTACAACCGATCTTACGTGTTCGTTCCTTTCACGTCGACTTGCAACATGACGTCTAGAAAGTTCATCACCTCGACTGTGTCACACCACACCACTAATACCTTACAGGGTTGTCTTTTCTAACCATTTGCATTAAATTAAATTTTTACACATTTAAAGGAAGCTGCCATTCGTCACACCATATGGAAATCGTGTCCCGGCCTCTTGTGCCAACCTATTCATCTCAGAGTAGCAACTGCAGCCCACTTCCTCAATTATTTGCTGGATTTATTCCAATATATGGCTTTCTCTACAGTTTTTACCGTCTACAGCTCCCTCTGGTGCCGTGGTGGTCATTCCCTGACGTCGTAACAGGTGTCCTACGTTCCTGTCCCTTCTTCCTGTCAGTGTTTTCTGTATATACCTTTCCTCGGCGATACCCTCCTACAGCCACTCAAACACGACACTGTCCTGTACACTACAACACCATCAGCAAATGCCAGTCGCTGCTGACCTTATCCGTCAGATCCTTTACGCACACAAAGAACGAGAACAGTCTTCTCACTCTTCTCTGGGGGCACTCCTGACGATACCTTTGTCTCTGATGAACACTCGCCGTCGAAGACAACAAACTGGATTTTATTACCAGGTGTTCTTCCCCGTTCCTCTGTACTGTACGACAATGGCAAGTCCCGCCGGTTGCTGAGGCAGCGTTTCGGCCGACTTGCCCGTCCTCAGGGGCGGCCACGACCGCCTGGTCTGGATGCACCGTTGGCGGCCGACGCGCCGCCGCGGTCGACTTTGCGGCCGGGGTCGACGACCGGCCCACATATCGACTGCGGCTCGCCTCTCCTCTCTTCGCCTTGCCTCGCCTCTTACAACGGTTCCTTCCTGCAGCCGAGGTCATCGCTCCAGTGCCGCGCGTGGTCGCCCCGGCGGTCCGCTGCCCGCCCACGCACCGTTCCCCGAAGAAAGGCCCTCGGCGCGGCGAAAGGGTTTGTCAATAGCACCAGCCGCTGCTGCGCCTTTGTCTTCCCGGGGAGAAGTGATTCCCTCCCTCCAGCTCATGCCACACTGTCTACGAAACTGCTCACATTCCTGACGTGTAGCCCATTGTGTCCTTCACATCTTCCGGTCGCTTTAACTTAGTTTGAGGATGTGTAGCACGATCACTCAAATGTTATTCCTCAAATCCCGTCTCAAAAATTACCGAAGGGAACCATATAATGTAGGCTTTTATGGGCGGTGTTTACATCAGCTGAAACATACTGGCTGAGAGGCAGTGGTCGATGTATAAAGTTACTAGCTGACAAACCTAGCATTGTCGAGGTATCCATTTTGCCAATTTTCTGTTACAAATAAAAACAAAAACTGTACTGTGTATGAAGTGTAATATCCAACAAATTTAATTTCCCTGTATTCGTGAAAATACCTCTAACATTAGGGAACAACTGTACAAAGAAATATGCATAATGTACAAAATTTATAAGTACAGTACCCAAATTAAAAAACATAGTACGCAAGATACAAATTCTCTGTAACTCAGACCTTCGTCATAAACAACATTTCTAGTCACATGTCTACAAGGTGATCTTTTAAAAGAAGCTATGATATCGCCTCGCCTCTTCATGGATCTAGAGATGGCTGTTGTTTTCGCCTATAGCCTTTCGCACTTTCCAGTTGACTGCTGTCAAGAGCGCTGCCAGATACCAGTGATTTCCTTAAGCTGACTCGATTGTAGGACTATCCAAGCAGTAAGGAACAAATGTATTCAAATTTCTTGTATTATGCGGCGTTTTTTTTTTTTTTTCAGGCATCTCAGTGTTTATAACGTCCTGTCTCTTGAACTACGTGGCCGAGCAGCTCTAGGCGCTTCAGTCTGGAACCGCACGACCGCTACGGCCGCAGGTTCGAATCCTGCCTCGGGCGTGGATGTGTGTGATGTCCTTAGGTTAGTTAGGTTTAAGTAGTTCTAAGTTCTAGGCGACTGATGACCTCAGATGTTAACTCCCATAGTGCACAGAGAAATTCTTTAACTATGTATCGTACAATGATCTATTTGTGAAGGTTCATTCAGCGGCATATGTGGATCCACGCATGATGCAGCAGTTCTACACGCATCTCAGTGTTTATGTTATCATCTCTCCTGATCTGTGTGTCACACTTTGACGTAATTTTGTAGATGCATCCAACGACATGAGTAGATACTGTATGCAAAAAATGTTGCGAATACAGTTGTAGCAAAGAAATAATAAATTTGTAAGTCATGCGTAGTGCGGCAGTTTTTCACGTATCTCATTGTTTATGACGGTATATCTCCTAAATTATTATAGGTAGGTGGTTCTTACCGCCGTAACGATTGTTGCATGATAGTAAGGGATATGAGTCGCAAGTTTGCTTGAAACCGAACTAGTGGTTTAGGAGTAGATGTAGAAAACACACACACACATACATTTTTGTAATATGTATGGATCCCCTGTCGTTTGGTCTGACTGTGAAGCCCTCTTTAGAGGTTGCCATTTTATTTCTAAAGATTTCTCTTGCGGTCGGGCACGACACGTAAGGGGTTTTATACGGGGGGCTTTCAAGAAGTAAGCTTCATATTATTGTGTCAGACCAAGTAACGTTTATTGAATCTGCACTACACTTCAAAGTAACACTCATACGTGACACCGTTTATCAAAAACAGTCATCAAGTCTCTGGTCACGGAGCCACTCGAGAACCGCTGTCTGACCGTCTTCATAGTTGAAAGATCTCTTTCTCACCAGGTATCTTCCTCAATTGCCTGGGCAATGTCGTCTGTGTAAAAAAAAAAGAAAAAATAAAATAAAATAAATAAATAAATAAAAAATAAAAAAAAGGAACCCCCGTCTACAACTAGACAGAGGACGAGCTCGGATTGTTCCAAGGATGGGGAAGGAAATAGGCCGTGCCCTTTCAAAGGAATCATACCGGCAATTGCTTGGAGAGATTTAGGAAAATCACGGAAAACCTAAATCTGGATGGTCGGACTCGGATCCAAAAGAGTCCAGTGCGCTGACTATTGCGCCACCTCGCTCGGTTTGTCGTCTGGGCTCGATGTTGATGACCTTCATTACCTACGTCTGATGGTCTGACCATGCGTCGCTGTCGTTGCACAATAGTCTTTGTGTGGGGCGACATGGCTAATTTACTTTCCGAAGTCCCGACGTATATCGACCACGCTTTAAGTGAAACAAAGGTAAACGCCCGTCGAGTGCTTTCTGAACGGGAAGTCACAGCACCAAGAATGCACCAAAGTGTAACGCTTTTTCCCCCTCATCGATAATCGCTAATGAAAGCTGTCAAAGCATTTCCCCTTTGTCTCGCTCCACTGCAGCATCCTCAGCTATTCGCGGAGACCTTGGAGCCCATGCTAAAATACGACTGACTCCAAGTTGTTGCTGAGCGTAATTCCACATTCCCTCGTGAAGCAACAACCTACAACGGTCCCGCCTTTATGCCTCTTGTGTTCGACCCCCGCCCCTGCCCCCTCTCCTCCAGAGAATGTGGCCTCTGGTATCGTTCATGGCCATCTGCATAACATAACGCCCGAGCACCTGGGCACTTGCCGTAACGGTACGGCAGAACGCTGAACCCGCCGCGATCTTGCCTCGACTGTGGCAACCACATGTGGCTTACCCCTGTTGGATAACTGGACTCGCGAGAGACAGCGACGGGTGACTGCTGCAGACGGACTGGGAAAGGAAGCTGGGTACAAATACAGATAAAAGTTGATGTAGTAAGATGATCACGAATGACAAAGATAAATATGTAGGAAGAGAATGATGAATCTGAAAGAGAGACGACGACGACGACGACGACGACGAAAGAGGGCGGTTAAAGAGATGAAGTGGAAGACTCAGAGCAGGAAATATTATTCCCAACTCTTTTGGCTAACAAGGGAACCTCCCCATCGCACCCCCCTCAGATTTAGTTATAAGTTGCCACAGTGGATAGACCTTTAATAAGCGAAATATACAAACTGATTAGTCCATGCGCAAGATAGGCAACATGAAGGATAGGCAGATCTCAGGAGCGCCGTGGTCTGTGGTTAGCGTGAGCAGCTGCGGATCGAGCGGTTCTTGGTTCAAGTCTTCCTTCGAGCGAAAAGTTTAATTTTTTATTTTCAGACAATTATCAAAGTTCAGGCACTCACACATAATCAGCTTCGCTCTCCAAAATTCCAGGACATGTTCAGATTTGCTTAGACATATGCAGGATTTGACGGTCTACACACGGAAAAATTTGAAAACGTTAAAATATGTTTTGACAGAGCACAGGGAAAAGTGTGCGACTGTGAGACATTTGGATTCATTTGTTGCAGTTTATGTGACAAACTCTTATGTTTTCATCACTTTTTTGGGAGTAATTATCACATCCACAAGAAAACCTAAATCGGGCAACGTAGAAGAATCTTTTTACCCATTCGCCAAGTGTACAAGTTAGGTGGGTCGACAACGTATTCCTGTCATGTGACGCACATGCCGTCACCAGTGTCGTATAGAATTTATCAGACGTGTTTTCCTGTGGAGAAATCGGTTGACCTATGACCTTGCGATCAAATGTTTTAGGTTCCCATTGGAGAGGCACGTCCTTTCTCTACTAATCGCACGGTTTTGCGGTGCGGTCGCAAAACACAGACACTGAACTTATTACAGTGAACAGAGACGTCAATGAACGAACGGACAGATCATAACTTTGCGAAAATAAAGAAAGTAAAATATTCAGGCGAGGGAAGACTTGAACCAAGGACCGCTCGTTCCGCAGCTACTCACGCTAACCACGGGACCGCGGCACTCCTGAGCTCACAATCCCCTTGATGTTGCCTATGTTGCGCATGGACTACTCAGTTTGTACATTTTATTAATTTTTTTCATAGTTCCACACAACTTCTTCCTGTTTTCTCGATTGATCTGTGTTCAGTTTTTCAAGGCCTATCCACTGCGCCAACTTATAACTAAATCTGAGGGGGGTGCGATGGGGAGGTTCCCTTGTAAGAAACGCTGTTTTTCAACAAACTCTGTTCACTGCGATGACTTTACGTCACCTTACTGGGAGGGCCTGCATACCCGCATGGTACCACACTGCTGGTCTACATCGGATCCAACATCTTGCTTCATGAATAACCTCTCCATTATCCAAGTACTCGTCCCCACAGAGTGCATCCTTCGTTGGCCCAAACAGACGGAAGTCGAAAGCTGCCAGATCCGAACCATAGGGCGGAACTCAGCGACCACACACGTCTGAGTACCCCAACCGGTCGACGAGTGTGTCAGCACTACCAACAGACGCGTCTAGTTGAGCATCAAGGTGTTTGATTGAGATCTGTGCGTTTGAGCTTTCCAACAGTGCAAGAGTCACAGCTGTGTACAGCCGGCCGGTACGCGGGGGATCGGTCAGGTTTGCACGACCTTGGGATGTTGACAGATGCCTCGCCCAACGACTCATCGTGCTTTTGTTCGCTGCCAGGTCCCCGTGGACATTCTACAACCACGTACATATATCTGCGATGCTCTGGTTTTCCGTCAAAAGAAACTCAATGAAGTTCTCTCTTGGAATGCACTTCCGTTACACATGCCATTTTGAAGGTTACATATAGCGTCACCACCCGTTGGAATTTTATGAGACTATAGGGGGGCTGAAGCGCGGATATCCTAACATGTCCCACAACAAATACAGCATTTTCTGACCCGAAATTGGCTGAGGAAAAAGGTGTTGCATGACTTAGGAAACGCTCCTCGCATACCAAGTAGCCGCATTGAAATTTCTTTAACAATTGTCGACATTAACGTCGACATGGCACTGAGACCACTTACAACGTACAGAAAGGCAATCTGTGTCTTGGTCAGATTTTTATTTTGTTGAGCCACCGGTTTCGACCCTTTTTCTAGGCCATTCTCTGATCTATACATTACTGGAAAGGAAAAAAAGGTGTTGTGGTGAAACAGAGATAGTCGGCATATGACATAAAAATACGTACAGTGGCAGTATGCAAGATAGAACATATAGCACATCATACCGAAATGCCACTAAGCGTAGGTTGTCAAGTTTTGGAAGATGCGGGTATCGAACTACGAAGGAAATTACGACTGTGTTCTCACGGAGCTGCCAAAATACTTCAGTACCCCCTGAAGATTTCTCTGTCGTGCTGTTACTACAGGCAGCTATGGCCCGAAGGATTGCGACAGTGGTTGGCTTTAGAGCAGTACAAAGACGGAAGTTGAGCGCAATCCCATCAGGCGACGGCGGTAATGGCACCCGGGGCTAAGAGCGTCAGGGAAGGGTTGCATTAGCCGTGGCAGCGGCTGTCCAACTCTGCGGAGGGAAGCACCGCCGATCCCGTTAGGACCTGCGGCCCGAGCTAACGGCCCACACGCCATGGCGCATTCTCGGCTCGCCCACCCGCTTCCAGCACGCGCTCACTCCTTCCTTCCTAGCTTCCCTTTCTCGCTTTCGGCCTCATTGGCGTAATGGCAATGGATACGTCATCCTATGCAGGCCGTGAACGTTTCTTTAACACCTGCGGTGCTGGTCTTTTTAGTACCTCCCGTTACCTGTGAGCTGTCTAAAATACGAGGGGCGTCCATATCGGTCACGAAATGGAAACCACAATGAAAATCCGATGAATCTTCGTACAGATGTGTTGGGCAGTGTCTCTGGTACGTACTTCGATCGCGTCACGTCGCTCTTTGCAGTTCTGAGCGCATAGTGAGCACGTAAAGATACCTTGAAAGTAGCGTCTCCCGCCGAGTATAGGTCCCTGCTGAGACTTTTCGCCTGACTTCATGCAAGCCCACATAACGTAACTGTATGCATTTCCTTCACAACAATTCTCGGTCGCACTCTGCGGCGAAAATAAAGACGTTCGTACAGCGTTCCGTCTCATTTTCATCTCCGCTCACATGATCTACGAAGACAACGTCCTGTCACAGACAATGAGCTGCAGATTAGCGTAGGGAATTGACGGAAATCACAGACACTCCTATGACGAAGGTACTGGAATTTGGTACCACACTACGACAAATGTCTAAGTCGGAGCGGCGACTATGTAGAGAAGATGCTCGAAAGTGTAGCTAATCGTCACAAGCAAAATATTTCCGATATTCACTGTAGTTTCAATTTCGCGACCGATAGGAATTTACGTTCTGCACAATTCTGATTTTTTGGACAAGTCATGTTCACAAATGTGTAATTTCTGTTTCAAAACAGTGGAGTACAACGTATAAAAATATGTAAATTAAAAGTCATCTGTGACACGACTGTTTTTGTCGCATCACAGTATTTATGACGTCATATCTCTTGAACTATCAGTCGTAGAAAGATATAATTTTGCAGATATATTCAGTGGCCCATGTGAGTACTGTCTTAAAAATTTACCTTGAATACAGGTACTTGTAAAGAAGTAATAAATTAAAACGTCGTGACTGATGAGACAGTTTTAATACAGGAAGGGCGAAAATGTAATAAGCGATGAACTTTTTTCGTTCCATCATTTCGTGGTGGTTGTCAGCGAAAAAATTCGTGAAGTTTTTAAATTATGTGTAAAGTTTGTTGCAAGTCACTAAGTGTATTCATTCTCAAATACGGGACAAATAAAGTTTGTAATTCGCGCGTCATGAGCTACACTTCTTTTTAACTTCCCCCTCCCCCCCTCCATCCCGCCCTTTCGATAGGCAAGTGGTTCTTATCCTCACCCCGATTGCCTGCAGATAGTAAGTGATATATGTACCAAGTTTGGTTGAAATCGACCCAGTGCTTTAGGATAAGATGTGGAACATACATACACACATACCATACATGTATACATCTAATTTTATAACATGTATCGATTCAAAGACTTGCCTATAGTGCTTTTATGTTTCATATATTTAATTTTCTGTCACATCAAAGAGAAAGTTGTTACCTAATAGGCAATAAAGAGTGCAAACATTTTCTGAAGAGTTCTTCTTCTCCCGGTCACAAACGAAGGGCTTATTTCAATAGTGGTACAAGTCCATTACCTCTACTTTTCTGCCTATAATGTTTCTGACATTAATTATCCCGGTTCTAGGCGCTCAGTCCGGAACCGCGCGACTGCTACGGTCGCAGGTTCGAATCCTGCCTCGGGCATGGATGTGTGTGATGTCCTTAGGTTAGTTAGGTTTAATTAGTTCTAAGTTCTAAGGGACTGATGACCACAGATGTTAAGTCCCATAGTGCTCAGAGCCATTTGAACCATTAATGATCCAAACAAACAGAAAGAAAGGTTCATCTCTAGCAAGAAGCCATATGCTTGAATATTTCTGGTATCTCAACTGCTAATTTTTCAGCGCTCATTTAACTTCAGGACTCTATCTCAGAATGAAAAAAAGTGGACTTGCACCAATATTGAAATAAGCCCTTCAAATAATCCCACCCAGTATTAATTGTGAGGTTTTTTTTTTTAAAGGGGGCTGGGATGTCAAACCGGCCGACTGGGAACAAGAGAGGCACCGCAGGACATTTTAATTTGCACTGTCCTCAATATAGGCTTGATGGCTTCCATTACAAATTATACACTTTCGAATTCCACAGAACCAAATACAGTGACTTGCGGTAGAAGAATGCTGTGTAAAGACACATGGCACTGCACTTTGGCACACTTAAGACCAAATAACATGTCTCAAATTTCCTCTAAAATATATCTTTTATATATCAAACTCTTTAGAAAGATGTGCGGTACAAAATGAACATGTTTTTGTGTTTTTGAAAAATCGATTTTTTTAAGTTTTTGACATCCTGTCCTAAGCGCTCAAGCGGGGAGGAGGGGCGGGGTCGCCACTATCAAGTTTTTGCCCGGTTCTGGAATATCGTAGATCCGGGGCTGATTCAAACGAATGAATTAAAACGCACAGAACAACTACATGAACTTTCACGTATAAAGTAGCCGTTATTTTGTTCTGTATCAACACTGATAGAAATCACGTGCATTCAGCACACAGCAGAGCCTCATGCGACACGCACCACTGAGCACTGCCAGTAGTTACCAGAGGGAGACAAACACGCAGACTACATACGGACTGCGCTACATGCAACCAGTCCATTACGCAGGAGCTCTCGCGCGGCGCCAGGCATTTGTCCGGCGGGGATGACAAATGAGTCGCGCTGCAGGGCCCGCATTTGCGCACCTCCCAGCTCCCAACAGGTGGCCGCGGCGCGCCCGTCCACTTCCTAATTTCGCCAGTAAGCCCCGCCACTGCAGCCAATATCGTCAGCTGGCGCCGCCGGACACCCGAGGGCCACTGACGCTCCCGTCACCTCATTAAGCGCCCGTTACTGTCCAGTATTTACTGCCGCGATTTCGCTCCTGCGTCACGAAACCCACATCGTTCCAGCGCATTACTTGCGTGATTACACGGATGCGCTGTAGCATTTGGTATTCGGTACAAGCGCTGGAGACCGGAATGGACAGCTCCAGCATTACCAATATTTCAGTCACTGGGCAAAATGTTAACTTAATTAGCATTTTCTGTACAGTCTTTCCTTCTGTTGCCTCCTCGAGGATCGCGTCAAATATTTTTTGGGTATCTTCATTACCCCTCAACTGTTAAGGATAAGTTTCATCATATCCCTTCTACAATTTTATTCTAAGATTTTTTTATTTTTAAACGTTGACTAAATCGTGCAGTTTAATTTCAAATGCAAACCAAGGGATTTAGTGTGGCTGATGATGGCATGGCGACAAAGTCCCGCATAAGTGTAGCATTTATTGTCCGACCAATTCACATTTGTGTAACTAAAGATGCACAAGAGAGCGAAATGAGCTAAATTATGAAACAGAGATTTTATTTCAAAATAAAAAAATAAAAAATTTCAAAATCAAAACAGCCTACTCACGATAATGAGTTTCCTCAAGTATCTGTAAGCCGGTGTGGCCGTGCGGTTCTAGGCGCTTCAGTATGGAAACACGTGACCGCTACGGTCGCAGGTTCGAATCCTCCCTCGGGCATGGATGTGTGTGATGTCGTTAGGTTAGTTAGGTTTAAGTAGTTCTAAGTTCTAGGGGACTGATGACCTCAGATGTTGAGTCCCATAGTGCTCAGCCATTTGAACCATTTTTGTAAGTTATTATGGGCTGTACCCCAAATATGCTCATTTTGGCAGGTTTATACTGTATCAACATTCGAAAGTGCCATAACAGCTAAATCTGTGCTGCGAGATCGGTTTTTTTTTCCCACTATGTGTACAGCATGTGGTGTCATGCTGAAGGGTTCCACCTGATTTCATGCAACCCACATAACGTAACTGTCATGCGCGGCAGTAAAGTGCACCAGCGGTGGAGGAAGTTTGAAGCAGGATGTTCACACTTTCATGATACAGGCTGACAGGGAAGGAAGCGCGTTCAACCGACGACCCTGTTCAGCGACTGGAGGAAAACTTCTGCGAAGGGTAGTTCAGAACAAGCAAAAAGCATCGTTATCATCAGGCATTTTTCTTCTTCACGATAATGCTCGGCAGCACACTGCAGCTGCAACAAAGATAGTCCTGCAGCCGTTTTCGGAGGGAAGTGTTTGATTTCCCTCTGATTTTATTTCTTTGTTCGCATGAACGGGGCGGGATTATGAGGTGCAGACACGCATACAGAATTGGCGGCAAGCACATTGTACCACGATATGACAAATGTCTATGTGGGAGCGGCGACTATGAAGAAAAGTAGCTGGAACCTGTAGCTAAATTTTGCAAATAAATCGTTTTTGATTTTCGCTGTGGTTTCAGTGTCGTGAAGGATCTAACGCTGAAAAGAAGCATGGAAGGAAGATAAATGGGTGTAAACCTACATCCACACTCAGCAGACCACTATTATTTCCACGGCAGGGGATATTTCATATCCACAAATTGAGTGCGGAAAGAATGACTGCTTAAATACCTCTATGCGCTCTGGAATTAACCTGATATTCGTTTTTTAGACCTTACGGGGCCCTAGTATATCCCAGGATTCCTCATTACTAGTGCCTGAAACTTTGTAAGCAGAAATATTGGGCTAATATTATATCAAATGTTTTATTCGAGTTAGTCTATACTACCACCTTTTAAAATATATACTATTCATCTACATCTATATTCACATCCAAATCCATAGCCTGTAAACGACTGCGAATTGCGTGGCAGAGGATACGTCTCATAATATCAGTTATGGTGACTCCTTCCCGTTCATTCACGTCTATAGTGCTGGAAGAAAGATTTTTTTTATGTCACTGTGTGTAGTGAAGATTGATCTTGTACTCACGATCTCCATGGGAGCGATAAGTAGCATATTCCTAGAGACATAATTAAGTCGGCCTCTGAAAATAGGTTTTCTCGGGATAGTTTACGTCGTCTGCCAGTTCAGTTCTTTCAATGCCCATGTGACACTCTCCCATAGATTAGACAAACTTGTGACCATTTGTGCTACCCTTCACTACTTACGTTTGATATTCTCTGTCAGCTCTAATACGCACCATACACTTCCGCAATACTGCACAGTGAATACACAAGTGATCTCCTTTGGAGATTCATTGCATTTCCCTAGTATCCTGCATGCCACTAAAATGAAATTTTTGGCACCTCTTTTACCTTCAACTGTGCCTATGTGATTTTTACATTTGATGTCCACACAAAGTGTTACACCCAGGTATTTGTATGTGTTTTCCTATTCCAACTGTGACCCACTGTTACTGGTATCAGAGGATACTACGTTTCTTGTTTTAGTGCACAGTTCTATGTTTCTGAACATTTAAATCAAGTTGCCCATCTTTTCGCCCCTTTGAAATCTAATCAATACCTGACTGAATATTTGTGCAGTTTTTCAGACTACACCTCATTATAGAGAACTGTATCATCTGCGAAGAGTCTGAAGCTATTATTGATATTGTCTGCAAGATAATTAATATATAACATTAATAGTAAGGGACCCAACACAGTTCCCTGAGGTACACTTGAACATTACCTCTACATCTGTCGATGACTCTCCGGCCAAGTTAACATGTTGCATCTCACCACCAGGAAATCGTCAGTCCAGTTACAAATTTCGCTTGATACCCCATACGACCGTACTTGTGATAATAAGCATAGGTGTGGTACTGAGTCAAATGCTTTTCGCAAGATGTTTTCGAAATTCGTGTTCGTTAGCACGGATGTGGTCATTCTGTGCGAGACATCTCATCTTGCTTTAGTTCAGAATAAGTTCTAAGATTCTACAACAAATGGATGTCCTGGATATTGGACAGCAGTTCTGTCGATAACTTCATCTAGCCTTCTTCTATATATGTACCAACTGTGGTTCCTTCCAGATACTGAGCATTGTAGTGAAACTATTGAAACTGTATTTTGCGTTTTTGTTAAGTGGCTATGTTACATTTCTTAACGCTTAAAAAAAGTTGTCAATGTTTGCACCATTGTATAATGTTGTCACATCTACATCTACATGGATATTCTGCAAATTACATTTAAGTGCCTGGCAGAGGGTTCATCGAACCACCTCCACAATTCTCTATTATTCCAATCTCGTATAGCCCGCGGAAAGAATGAACACCTGTATCTTTCCGTATTAGCTCTGATTTGCCTTATTTTATCGTGGTGATCGTTCCTCCCAATGTAGGTCGGTGTCAACAAAATATTTTCGCATTCGGAGGAGAAAGTTGGTGATTGGAATTTCGTGAGAAGATTCTGTCGCAACGAAAAACGCCTTTCTTTTAATGATTTCCAGCCCAAATCGTGTATCATTTTTGTGACACTCTCTCCCATATTTCGCGATAATACAAAACGTGCTGCCTTTCTGTGAACTTTCTCGATGTACTCCGTCAGTCCTATCTGGTAAGGATCCCACAACGCGAAGCAGAATTCTAAAAGAGGGCGGACAAGCGTAGTGTAGGCAGTCTCCTTAATAGGTCTGTCACATTTTATAAGTGTCCTGGCAATAAAACACAGCCCTTGGTTAGCCTTCCCCACAACATTTTCTATGTGTTCTTTCCAATTTAAATTGTTCGTAATTGTAATACCTAGGTATTTAGTTGAATTTACGACTTCTAGATAGACTGATTTAATGAGTAACCGAAGTTTGAGTTCCTTTTAGCACTCACGTGGATGACCTCACACTTTTCGTTATTTAGGGTCAACTACCACTTTTCACACCATTTAGATATTTTTTTCTAAATCGTTTTGCAGTTTGTTTTGATCTTCTGATGACTTTATTAGTCAAAAATGGCTCTGAGCACTATGGGACTTAACTTCTGAGGTCATCAGTCCCCTAGAACTTAAACCTAAGGACATCACACACATCCACGCCCGAGGATTCGAACCTGCGACCGTAGCGGTCGCGCGGTTCCAGACTGTAGCGCCTAGAACCGCTCGGCCACACCGGCCGGCCTTTATTAGTCGATAAACGATAGCGTCATCTGCAAACAACCGAAGACGGCTGCTCAGATTGTCTCCCTAATCGTTTATATAGATAAGGAACAGCAAAGGGCCTATAACACTACCTTGGGGAACGCCTGAAATCACTAGTTGTATCACTGGTTCTGTCGCTATCGCTGAAGAATATGTTGGTGAAGTACATCTACATACACACTCCGCAATCCACCATTCGGTGCGTGGCGGAGGGTACCTCGTACCACAACTAGCATCTTCTCTCCCTGTTCCACTCCCAAAAAGAACGAGGGAAAAATGACTGCCTATATGCCTCTGTACGAGCCCTAATCTCTCTTATCTTTGTAGTCTTCTTTTCCTCCTACTTTGCCCTCCTTGTTCACGTTTTGCTGTGCCCTTCCTCATTTTTGCCAGCCTCTGTGGCCGAGCGGTTCTAGGCTCTTCAGTCCGGAACCGCGCTGCTGCTACGGTCGCAGGTTCGAATCCTGCCTCGGGCATGGATGTGCGTGACGTCCTTAGGTTCAAATGGTTCAAATGGCTCTGAGCACTATGGGACTCAACTTCTGAGGTCATCAGTCCTCTAGAACTTAGAACTACTTAAACGTAACTAACCTAAGGACTTCACACACATCCATGCCCGAGGTAGGATTCGAACTAGCGATCGTAGCGGCCTCACGGCTCCAGTCTGCAACGCCTTGAACCGCACGGCCACGTCCTTAGGTTAGTTACGTTTAAGTATTTCTAAGTCCAGGGTACTGATGGCCTCGGATGTTGAGTCCCATAGTGCTTAGAGCCATTTTGACCTCATTTTTTTCCCTCGTAATAAAACTGCAACCCCATGTAAACAAGCTCCCCGCCTGCCGTACCTGTGTTGATAGACAACTTGGGTATCGATAGCAATAGTTGGGATGGTGGTAGTGTTGGTGGTGACGTGTTGGTGACGTAGTGGCGCCGCCGGCCTGTAGGCGCGGCAGGAGGCCGAGGTGAACGTCCGTGCTGGCACACATAGCACGCACTGGGTCGCCGTGTTCCGGGCCGCGCCGGCTGCCTTCCCCAGACACCTGCTGGCAACGCTGCGCCCTGCTTACCGCTTACCGCCGCCACGGCTCGGCCACAAAATTGACGCAGGCGGCCGACAGCTCACAGCGTACGTGAGCCCCGTGCAACGCGCCACTGTACGCTTATTACCAATCCATCGAATCGCACGGAGAGAGCAGCGCCCAGTTCCCCATACGTACTTCCATATTGTGGATACGTCTCCAGTGCTTGCTCTACTACGCAGTTCGTCAAGTCGTCCACTCGGAAGCTGACCCTGGCCGAGCCACGTTCAGTACACTCATCGCAAGAAAAGGTCACACACTTTAAAGAAGATACTGGTCGCTTTGGGTTGCGGTGGATCGTGTAGAACAGATAGACGTGACCTTTCACCATTGACGTAAGTCGCGACGATTAGCGATGCCTGTGTGCCAGTTGGCTGTATGTGTCGATACTGAGATGTTGCAGAATGGTAGAAATGAGCCAGCCTGCTTGGGTGTGTTTATGTCCACACCATGAACTTGCCCGATTTGTAGGTGTGTCAACCAGGACGTGTCTATCAGGAACGGTGTATCACTCGCAGTCATGTAACACTGCGTAAGGACATTGGTCTAAAAAGAGCCTAACCGACAGAGAACGGAGACGAATGTCACGTCCTGTCAATGGCAATAGGTTTAAGGCCCGACAGGTTTTGCTGCTGCCAGTGAATGTCGCACCGCCTCGAAGACCTTCCACGCGAACGCTGAGAAAGGAAATGCATGCATTCGACATGTGGTGTCGGGTACGTGGCAAAAGACTATTGCTCACTGCACGACTTCAGTGGACTAAACTGGACGGCAGCTAACTGGAGACATGTAGTGTGTTCCGACGAGTCGTGTTGTTCCCCCTTTTCAAATTATACAAGGTATCGAATGCAGCTATGTACAAAAGAGACGTTTAACCCCCAGTGCGTTGGGAATATTGTCCAGGGTGGAGGCGATTCTGTGATATTATGGGGGTTTCAGGAAATGTATTCGCAATTGCAAATATGAACCACCATCGGCTGTATATTGGAGTAACGACAATTTGTTCCGGACCGGGATTCGAATCTGGATATCCCGAGGGGTCGCCTTAACCGCTTCGGCTATCCGTCCACGAATCACCGCCAAACCCCAACTTCCGTCTGTCGTCGTTCATGACTCACACGTAACGTATATTCCCGTCCAGGAAGGACATATTTATTGAGAATAGAGGCGAATAAATACGAAATAGCAGTGTCTATGTTATTAAGAAGAACTTTGCAATGTTCCTTCGGACATGCATGGCATTTCGTATATATCCACCAATACCAGGTAGTGACTCTCAATAAAGAGGTCCTCCCTGGACGGGAATATATGTAAATAAGAGTGCAGCTTACGACACATGGACGACGGAATATGGAAGTTTCGGTGTGGCCGTGAACTGTGCACAGATACCCGAAATGGTTAAGGCGACTGCTCGCGTAAAGAGCGAGATCTAGATTTGAGTCCCGGTCAGGTATAAAGTTTTTTGTCGTCATTACAGTACCCAGCCGATGGTAGTTCATATTCGCAATTGCATATACATTTCTTGAATTTATTGACGGCTGTAGTAGCTGCAGTGCTGTACATTGCACTGCACTCGTTTTTAGGAGATGATTTTCGTACCAAGGCTCGGCACAAATTCAGGTTACCGCAAAAATGAACCACGATATTTATTCCCCCACCTTTCCAACCCAAGCGCGCGCACACACACACACACACACACACACACACACACACACACACACACACACACACACACACCTACTTCCAGAACCAAACTGACTATTTCTGGCAGCCACAGTGTGTAAACTTAACCGATCCCTTTTTTTAGCAATTCGTTTCCTTTCTTCCCGATTCGATTCTGTATCTCTTAGTTAGTTATCTGATCTACATCATACCTTCAGGAGACTCGTGTAATACCAAGTTCCAAATTGTTCTACTCTCTTGTTGTTTTTGCCGTTTAACATCCATATCTCGATTCCATAAAAGGCTGCACTCAAGACGATTACTTTCAGAAAAGATTTATGGACCTTTTAATTTACATTCAGTAATAACATATTCCTTGTTGTTGCAAGTCTTCAGTTTCTATCTACTGTACTTGTACCATTGGCATTAATTTTTCAACCCAACCACTTCTCCTTCCAGCGCATCATTTCCTACATCAATTTCCTTACTATCACCTGACTGAAATCGAATACATTCAATTA
Organism: Schistocerca nitens; assembly: GCF_023898315.1. Classification (NCBI taxonomy): domain Eukaryota; kingdom Metazoa; phylum Arthropoda; class Insecta; order Orthoptera; family Acrididae; genus Schistocerca; species Schistocerca nitens. The sequence continues at coordinate 409,365,502 of NC_064622.1, forward strand.
CTCTTGTTTTGTCTTCCGTTGATATTCAAACATTTCACGTATTTTTAAAAAACAATTATTCCTTGTGATTGATCTTCCAATTCCTTTACCACCTTTTAAACTGAAAGCCGGTGCGGGCTAAGACGTCTCTGAAGATCGAGGCAGAGATGGACGCCGTAAAAGCGTAATACGTGAAGTGTAGAAAAAGAAAAACACGCCAGATAAATAAAACACGAAGCATTGTTAGTAGTTCACATTGTCTGTCGTATTTAGTAAATCCATCCTAGCTGGCAAACTGAATGAACTGAAGCCTTCGATAGCACTTTGCATTCTCACAACTGAAGTCTCCCCTTCCATTCTAACTTGTAGCTTGTGAATTACTAAAATTTGGTATTTACATTCGTTATCTTCACCGTCTCACAACCAAACCGTAACCTTTCATCCAAACTGGACTACGCTGAAGATCAGTCGGTCACCAAAATCTAAATTCCAAAAACAAAAAAAAGGTTGCAGACTGAAGAGAAAATAGACATTGTTCCATTCTTTCTGTTTGTACACGTATGACGTCACATACCACAATACCATTACGCCACGGAACGAATCAGACATCCGGTATCGGTAGATTGAGCTTTCCTGGTAGTTTGCGGAAAGCAGGGCCGGAGTGTAATGTACGAGTGTCAAGTATGACAAGAGCGCGCAGCTTCGAGCAACTACGCGGAGGTTGCCCCTGGGAGGTAGAGTGCTCTGCAGAGCGCGCGCCTGCGGCTGCGGTACCGCAAGGCTGCGCGGGGTCATTGTTCGCAGCTGACTCCGGCAGTCAGCTGCTGGCCTCCCCTTACACCCGTAGCTCCTCGGCTCGCGTGCTGCGGTATGTTTGTGAGTGTGTGTGTGTGTGTGTGTGTGTGTGTGTGTGTGTGAGCGCGCGCGCGAGTGTGCGCACTTTCGCCGGCAGACGAAGGACGCCCACGCGCGACGCCGCTCTGCCGTTTCAGCTGAGTCACACCCATTCAGTCCAACTCCACCTGGCATACATCCGCTGAGCACTTCACAGATGCCACTCGGTATTACGTTGACATGCACGTCGCTGCCGCCTCAAATTTGACGACGGTCTACTGGCCGAAAGGGCTCACAACAGCAGACTATCTGATCGAAAGTACCCTGACACCAGAAATCAGAAATGAGCTCCGTATACGCACTTTAAATTTGCCAGCGAGTGCTATGATGTCATCTCCTAACTCGACGTCTGCGTATGCCCGTAAACTCGACTCGTTAGTCACCAATGCCATTGTCACTTGCGGAAGATAATTTTTTTTTTTTTTTTTTTTTGGACTACAGGAACTTGTGACTTGTGTCTGTTGTCGGGTGCAAGTGGATTCAACTAACTCAGAAAGGAGAGCGAATACACGATTTGGCAAGTATACCCACGGTTGGCCGTGCGATCTATCGCACGGCTTTCCGGGCGGGAAGGAGCGCCTGGTCCCCGGCACGAATCCGCCCGGCGGGTTTGTGTCGAGGTCCGGTGAACCGGCCAGATGGTTTTTAGGCGGTTTTCCATCTGCCTCGGCGAATGCGGGCTGGTTCCCCTTATTCCGCCTCAGTTACACTACGTCGGCGATTGCTGCGCAAACAAGTTCTCCACGTACGCGTACGCCACCCTTACTCTACCAGGGGTTACACTCGTCTTGTGTGAGATGTTCCCGGGGACCGAACCGCACAATAACCCTTGGTTCAGTGTGGGGCGGCGGAGGGCTGAAGTGGACTGCGGTTGTGGACCACTGCGTCTGCGGCGGGGATGGAGCCTCTCCGTCGTTTCTAGGTCCCCAGTTAACATACAATACAATACCCACGGATCTGCGGTATTCCCGCTATATAGCAGTGCTTTTGAAAGGTGATTTCCACCACAGAGCGTAAATTAGTATTCATTTATTTCGCACAAACATGATTTCGGCTCTATAGCCGTTCTCAAGTTGAAATGTCACAAAGTATCCAATCTACCTAAATGCTGTAAGCAGCCATTAAGCACGACGATTATTACAACATACCAATATCATGACTGATTGTTTAGCAGTGTTTGTGTGTGTCTGCAAGTATAACACGAAGTTTGCTCTAAATTCATTTGAATATTTAATATCTGTTCTGAGAATGTATAATAATTTCATTGACTAACACACACGTTCGAGGCGTTACTGAGTATTTTTAAAAGAAACACACCACCATTAACTGTATTGTTGTTTATTTAATTACGACCCAGGTTTCAGCCTTTTATGCCATTTTCCAGCGACTGAGTTTATGTCATTAACATACGAAGTGCTTATTTCAATAGTGGTACAAGTCCATTTTTGTTCTTTTTGAGATACAGAGTGCTAAAGTTAAATGAGCGCTGAAAAATCTGCAGTTAAGATACCAGAAATATTTCTGGTATCTCAACAGCAGATTATTCAGCGCCCATATAACTTTAGGACTCTGTATCTCAGAATGAACAAAAATGGACTTGTACCACTATTGAAATAAGCCCTTCATATATCGCAGAACATCAAGCTCAAAATTGGCCATAAATTAAGAAAAATATTGCTCCCCAACAAGTGCCAGATGCGAAATTTCCATCTTGCAAAAATATCACTAAAAATAGTAGGAGCACGTCATATTCAGTAAAAACAGGTTTACTGTGGTATATAAAAGACGAACACATGTCCTTGAGTCGTCTCTATCAGTACTAAAATGTTTCTGTAGTTTGTCGTAAATGAGACTTCAGCGTTCCAGCCCGCTACAATAATTAGAATTAGAAGCTGGGCTCTCGTGATTTTAATCAGATGGGGAGATTGGAAGCTTCCGTTCCACGGCTGTGATTGGACACACACTAACAAAACTGGATCGCTGCCGTGTTGTTATTGTGGCTGGTGGAGCTGCAATGCGGGCTTACGTCGCCCCTGCTCGTGGGGTCGGCAATTATTTCAAGCGTTAATTGTAAATACACTGCAATTAAGTTGGCAGCATTTAATTTTGATCGCAGTGATGTTTAAACGTGGGAAGTGGCTGATCGCCAATTAGATACTGCATGAAAGGCTGTCGGTATAAGAGAGGCGTAGGCTCCTAGTTTCATCAAGTTAATTAAAATTCTATAAGCAGCACATACACGAAAAAATTTGCCAGGTGCGTAGAAATCGCACTCAGTTACGTATACAGACAGTTCATCCATCCCAGTAATAGCGAATCTCGACGTTTTTGCCTGTTGTCGACATTGATACTGGCAAGATATCGATCCTGGGAATTTCAAAAGTTTGGAGAATTTCTTAAATTTAAGTTTGTACTCGGATAACAAATGGCAAAATAAATGCTTTTTGTGTGTGATATAATTACAAATGAACAATTATCTGCTTTTTTCTTTACTTTTCCAGTGAAACCTAGCTACTTGCTAAATTTCATGGTTCTTTGTCAATGGAAAGTACCCTATAGGTTTTGAGGAGTGGGTTCGCGAGTATCAAAATATGTGGCATAAATGGCAGCATTTTTCGATCGCATTGATTTAGAAGCTTAAGTTTTCTCCACCTCTAAGGGACCACATACCTTAGTATGTAGCATAAATTTCTATTTGATACGCCTACCTGGTTCTGGGGAAAAAGAGTCTTAACAGAGGGATGGGCAGACGGACAGTCGAATAACAAACGACACAAAAATGATTAGCGTTGAGATAGTTAACAATAAAGGCAAGAATCAAAAAATTGTTAATTTGTACTGTGAAATTCTGCTTTTTGCCCAATTCATGATTCTAGGCCGAAGAGAAGTAAGTACCCTTCAGGTTTTATAGGTTTTGATGAGTGATTTTTAGAGTATCAAAGTATGCGACATAAATAGCCATATCTTTCGGTGGCATTGACTTAGGGAGATTACGTTAATTACACTAGCAAGAGACCGTAGACCTTGCCATGTGACATAAATTTCAACTTCAATCGGACATACAGACAGACGGGTAACAAGTGATGCTATGAGGGTTCCGGTTTTATCGACTGATGTACGGAACCTTGAAACGGAAAAAAATGGTTGAAGTAGATATGAGATAGATCCGAAAATTTGTTGGTATTACCAAATTACGGCATTGCCTTCACGTATGTACGCATAATCTCTCTTTTTTTCTACTCAAACGAGGATATGATGTCTATTTTTAAATTAATTCGGATGTTATACTGTAACACTCTCAAGCTTATCTTTCAGTGCCGAAGTGCATTGTGGTACGGAGTCGACGCAAAACTGCAAAATAAAAGAAAAACAATAGGCTCTGTCCACAGACACTGGCGTACCTATAGGGACCGACCGACCTCCGTGTCATCCATCACCAACGGCGCCATTGGATGCGGTATGACGGGAGTAGAGACAGCACGCCGTTCTCCCGGCCGCTGAGAGTTTTCGTGACCTGGAGCCGCTATTCTTTGGTCCAGCATCTTCTCAACATCACGAGGCTGTTGCGATCCAGTCCTCCGACCAGGAAAATCGAATCCGTTCTATCTACCTTTTCTTTTTTTTTTTTTTTTTTTTGTCGGTTTTCGTCAGTAGTTCTGCCCGGAAGTCGCAGGACACGGTTCAAGTTCCATCGGTGAAAACGTCACTCAATATTGTTATTATTACAGAGGATGGATGGCTCCAGATCGAACATGCTCAGTTATGGCAATTTTGTCATCCATAGACGTGTTTAGAGACCGTGGCTGTTATAAAATAAATTACTGATGCTGACCAGTAACCAGCCAGGAATTGGTTTTACATTATTTTGTTCAAAAGGTACCGTTAGCGGTTTCGAATTTTTTACAATTCATCATCCGACTTTTTTTCATGCTTTCATCAATACAATGCTGCGTTATGCTGCTGGCAATCACTCATCAACGCTGAACTGTATTTCTCCCTATGACTGACTCGTGGCGACTGACCCGAAGTATTCGATACTCGCCGTTATCAACGACTTGCTATGCCGAGACTAAGAAATTGCAGGGATGTGGAAAATACCGAATTGGCTCGGGTCGGACACGAACTGCGTGCGACGAAGATAACATGAGATTATCGAAACGGTTCCGTGATTCTCATGGAATACTCGTCACTCAGTAACAGCAAGAATACTTAATCCATCAACCAAAATTGATTATGTGTGCCATCAAGCCATCAAAACGCCTAGTGGTGCAATAAACAAGTGACTGAGGCAGAGAAGTGTTTCACGGATGACCCCTTACCGCAAACGCGCGCACACACACACACACACACACACACACACACACACACACACACACAAACCACACACGCACACACGTGACTGAGGCAGAAAAGTGTTTCACAGATGACCCCTTACCACACACACACACACTCTCACACACACACACACACACACACACACACACACACACACACACACACACACGTTATGCGATGACTTGTACCGTGGATGTAAGAGCACTGACGGTATAAGAGTGAGTGGGGCGCCGGTAAGAGCGTAGGCGCACGTTACACAATGGACCCATTACGGTAGCGGGGTGGCGCAGCATGCTGTGCTGTCTGCTAGCGGTAAGGGCCGGCTAACGGGACAGACCCGCTAGACCGCTGCCCGCACCGCAGTAGCGGCGGGGTATAGCGGCTTCACTACGCCCACCTCACCCCACCTTACTACACCCCAACCAGTCTCGTCCTGGCTCTAATTACAACGTCACTGCAACTTAAGCAACCGGTCAGCCGTAACGCTACCGTTCACTCCTCCTACAAGAGTCTGCCAGTGGTGCGACAGTTGCACACTGTGTGTTTTCGTTCCTGAGTTACGAGTATTCCGTCAGACACCAAGTACTGTGTCGTTACTGCCTCTAACGCTACTCGCATGCTTTCTTCCCCGCATGGGCCATGTTGCTAGTTTAGTATTCGTCCACTTAAAAAGGAAGTCAAATGATACAGAGAGAGATGGATAAAAAGTAAGTAAATTGTTTATTACGCTGACGGAAAGCAATTTCAACATCGAAAAACAATTAATGTGAAATAATGAAATTTCGGGAATACATTTGCGTAGGTAGCATACGAGGGGTGTTTGAAAAATCCGTGCAAAAATAAAAACTATTACGTGTTTGGGGTAAACCTTTTTTATTATTCGACATAGTCTTCTTTTAGACTTAAACACTTGGTCCAACGCTGTTCCAATTTGTTGATCCCTTCTGAATAAAAGGAAGTGTCCAAGTCTGCAAAATAGCTATTAGCTGCTGCAGTCAGCTCCTCATTTGAATAAAATCTTTGTCCCGCCAGCCATTTCTTGAAATTGGGGAACAAATAGTAGTCCGAGGGAGTCAAGTCTGGAGAAGAGGGTGGCTGTGAAACGAGTTGGAATCCTATATCCAATAATTTTACGACCACAACTGCTGAGTTGTGTACTGGTGCATTGTCGTGATGGAAAACAACTTTTTTGCGGTCTAATCGCCGGCGTTTTTTCTTGCTGCTCGGTTTTCAGACGGTCCAGTAACGATGAATAATATGCACCTGTAATAGTTTTACCGTTTTCCAGATAGTCTATGAGGATTATCCCTTGCGAATCCCAAAAGACAGTTGCCATAATCTTTCCAGCCGTAGGAATGGTCTTCGCCTTTTTGGTGCAGATTCTCCCTTGGTAACCCATTGTTTAGATTGCCGTTTTGTCTCGGGAGTATATTAATGTATCCATGTTTCATCCACAGTGGCGAAACGACGCTAAAAGTCCTGCGGATTCTTCCTGAACATCTGCAAACCATCCTCGCAACACTTCGCACGATTCCGTTTTTGGTCAAGCGTGAGCAACCGCGGAACCCACCTTGCGGATAGCTTTCTCATGTCCACATGTTTATGCACAATATTTCGTACCCGTTCATTCGACATGCCCACAGCACTAGCAGTCTCACGCACCTTAACTCTTCTGTCATCCATCACCATATACTGGATTTTATCAGATTTCTGGAGTCGTAACCTCCATAGGGTGTCCAGAACGTTCAGTACCACTTGTGCCAATATGGCCACTCCGAAAATTTGAAACCACTTATAAACTGTTCTAATCGAAGGTGCAGAGTCACCGTAATGTATATCAAGCTTCTCTTTAGTCTCCTGAGGCCTTTTGCCTTTCATAAAGTAATGTTTAGCACCACAAGAAATTCTTTCTCGTCCATTTTTTGACAGTCACTCGACTTCCTTGATTCACACGAATGACAAACACAAAGAAATAGACCAATATGGCTGAAACTTGGTGTGCGTTCTTTCCAAAGATGCTACTAACAAAACATGACTTCGATGCGCGCTAGTAATGCCATCTCTCGGACTTTGCACGGACATTACAAACGCCCCTCGTATTTAAGTGATTAACATTGCAAATATGAAATGATGGTACATTAACAATCGGTGTAACCGGCAGAATGATGAATGCAAGCGCGCAGGAGTGCATACATTGTGTTGTATAGGTGCCAGATGTCAGTTTGTGGGATGGAATGCCTGTTACACCTGGTCGGTCAATACAGTGACGTTTAACACTTTTTGCCGATGAGGCTGGAGCTATCGTCCGATGACGTTTCTGCTCGACTGGAGACAGATCTGGAGATCGAGCAGGCCAAGGCAACATGTCGACACTCTGCAGAGCATGTTGGGTTACAACAGTGGAATGTGGGCAAGCGTTATCCTGTTGGAAAACAGCTTCTGGAATGCTGCTCATGAATGGCAGCACTGCAGGTCGAATCACCAGATTGTGTGCAATTTTGACGTGTCTGCTCGACTGGAGACAGATCTGGAGATCGAGCAGGCCAAGGCAACATGTCGACACTCTGCAGAGCATGTTGGGTTACAACAGTGGAATGTGGGCAAGCGTTATCCTGTTGGAAAACAGCTTCTGGAATGCTGCTCATGAATGGCAGCACTGCAGGTCGAATCACCAGATTGACGTGCAATTTTGCACCCAGGATGCACGGGATAACTGCGAGAATGCTCCTGCTGTCGCACGAAATCGCGCCCCGGACCGTAACTCCAGGGGTAGGTCTAATGTATCTAGCATGCAAACAGAGTGGTTGCTGGACCTCAACGGGCCTCCTGCTAGCCAACGAATGGCCATCAATGACACCGTGGCATAGCCAGCTTTCCTTAGAAAACACAGGAGACCTCCACACTGCCCTCCAAAAAATGGTTCAAATGGTTCTGAGCACTATTGGACTTAACACTGAGGTCATCAGTCCCCTAGAACTTGAAACTACTTAAACCTAACTAACCTAAGGACATCACACACATTCATGCCCGAGGGAGGATTCGAACCTGCGACCGTAGCGGTCTCGCGGTTCCAGACTGAAGCGCCTAGAACCGCTCGGCTACACCAGCCGGCGGAAGGAAATCGTCCGTGTTCTTTTCAAAGGGACTAACCCAGCATTTGTAAATAGTCTTCACAACATTTCCTCGGAGCAGCTGTCCGACATCTTCAGGTGGTTGAACCATGCTGATCCCTAGCCACCAGCAAGATTCAACCACCTGAAGATGTCGGACAGTTGCTCCGAGGAAATATTGTTGAATGTGCACAACGTCATCTGGCGGCAAACTCATGAAGACTATTTACAACATATCCCTCGGGAAATCTTAAAGAGTCATATCCAAGGATTTGTCTGGAGGAATTTGGGGAAAGCACGGAAAACCTAAATCTGCAATGCCAGACGGGGATTTGAACCGTCGTCCCCCAGAATGCCAGTCCAGTGTGCTACCCACTACGTCACGTCACTCGGTTTTAGTGACCAACATCGAGGTATTCTATGAATTTTGTTCCATATTCACCAACTGAAAAAGCTACTGAAATCTTCTAGAGGGTGGGTTAATCATTTCTGCAAGGCTGTCACATTATAGCAGCATTTGAGTCGTTTACTGTAAAAACAGCCCAATACCAGCACAAATTTTCATCCTTTTCAATACGATTCATCCTTTAGGTTACGTCGAAGAAGCAATGAGGGAAACAGAAGAAAGATTCAAGAGTGGGATCAAAATTTAGGCTGAAAGGATAACAATGATAAGACTCGCTAGTGGCGCTGCTGTCCTCAGTCCAGATCAAGAAGAATAACAGGATCTGTTCAACAGAATGAGTAGTCTGATAATATTGATTGAAGAAAGGTGAAAGTGATGAGAAGTAGCAGAAATGAGAATAGCGAGAAACTTTAATTCCCAACAGGTCATCGCGAAGTAGAAGAAGTTAAGGCACTCTGCTGCTTTGGAAGGAAAACAAGCTATGACAGGCAAAGCAAAGTGAACATAAAAAGCAGACTCGTACAAGCAAAGAGAGCATTCCTGGCCAGGAGAAGTCTACTGGCATGAAATATGGGCCTTCATTTCAGGGAGAAATTTCTGAGAATGTACTTTAGGAGAAAAGTATTATATGGTAGTGTATCCTGAACAGTGGGGAAACAGGAATAGAGGAGGACCGAAGATGATGTGCTACTGAAGAATGTTGAAAACTAGGTGGACTGATAAGATAAGGAATGAAGAAGTTCTCCGCAGATACGGTGAAGAAATGAACATATGAAAAACGCGGACAAAATGAACGGACAGGATTATAGGAAATGTATTAAGATATCCGGGCTTAACCTCCATAGTACTAGAGGGGTCTGTAGAGAGTAAATGCCGGACGGAGTGGCCGAGTGGTTGTAGGTGCTACAGTCTGGAACCACGTGACTGCTACGGTCGCAGGTTCGAATCCTGCCTCGGGCATGGATGTGTGTGATGTCCTTAGTTAGGTTTAAGTAGTTGTAAGTTATAGGGGACTGATGACCTCAGAAGTTAAGTCCCATAGTGCTCAGAGCCATTTGAAGAGAGTAAATACGGTAAGGGTGGGTGTTTGGGGGAGCAGACCACACAGCGAGGTCATCGGTCTCATCGGATTAGGGAAGGAAGTCGGCCGTGCCCTTTCAAAGGAACCATCCCGACATTTGCCTGGAGCGATTTAGGGAAATCACGGAAAACCTAAATCGGGATGGCCGGACGCGGGATTGAACCGTCGTCCTCCCGGAATGCGAGTCCACTGTGCTAGCCACTGCACCACCTCGCTCGGTAAATACTGTAAGGCAACACAGAGATTCGAATACATCCTAAAAATAATTGAGAACGTAGGTTGCAAGAGCTACTCTGAATAAAGCGGTTAGTACTGTAGTTAGTACAGTCCGAAGACTGATGACTGATGAGTAAAAAAAGAAAAAAGAAAAGAAAAATCGAAACTAAGATGGAAGTCTTACGTCCGGTTTTTGGATTACTTCGACAGAAACGGACGCTCAGCCGGTGGCGGCTGCTCCCAAAAAGCCGACTTTTTTTAAAAAAAGAAGTCGTCGTTGTGACCCATAATTACGGAACAGTTGACAGACAGTAAGTGCGTAACATTCTGAGCACAGTGCGTTCACGCAGGAAATGCGTACGGTTGCAGCCGGCTGCCGGAAGCGATACGGAGAGGCGGGCTGCTCGGTGGCACGCCAGGGCCTACTTTCGCCTAGCCTAGCCTAGCCTAGCCTAGCCTAGAAGTAGACCTCCTGAGCCATGGCCCAGCCTGCCAAGCGGAACACATGCTCAGCCTGCGATTCCACGGCTGCCCAAGGTTTAAAATACCTTCCAGTAATTCCCACCTATAATGGAAACTAAAAATTAAAATATTCCCTGTGGTTCTCTGCTTCTCTCGCTCTTTCTGTTACTTTCTGCCTTCTCTTCACTAAACATAGCGTCTTACCACTCATTTTGCGTAACTGTTAACATTCGTAGGGATTCAACCAATATATTGCTCCCTGCTACGTGAATCTTCCCAGAAGCCATGGGGGTTAAATTAGAGAGATTCGAGATAGCACGGAGGATTACCAAAACAAAACATTGTTCTCGCGCATTATTTGCGGCTGGGAGAAGAAAGGAGGGAAGTGGCCCTGCGCTACGTATCATAAGGTGACTTGAGGAGTATAAATGTGGATGTAGATGACTTGGCGAGGCGGCGCCTGGGAGTAGCTGAACCCACAGAGATCTAAATGTGATGATCGCTCTTTAATGTTCTCCAGATATTAAAAGCTCTAACTAGAAGACAACTCAGCGTGCAACGTGCATGAAGAGCCAATAAGCAAGATTACTCCACGCACATAACATTCGTTAATTCCGCGTGCCGCTTCTACTTTGGTAGATGTCGAAGCGCCGAACACAATGTTGTCTGATAGTTATCGCCGGCAACGGTCAGAAAAGAGTCGATATTGGTCAACGCTATTCCACTTTTATCGATTGAGCTACTCCCATCAACCATCTACTGGCCGGAGTGGCCGAGCGGTTCTAGGCGCTACAGTCTGGAACACCGCGACCGCTACGGTCGCAGGTTCGAATCCTGCCTCGGGCATGGATGTGTGTGATGTCCTTAGGTTAGTTAGGTTTAAGTAGTTCTAAGTTCTAGGGGACTGATGACCGCAGCAGTTAAGTCCCATAGTGCTCAGAGCCATTTGAACCATTTTTCGATCAACCATCTCACTAATACGCTTATTAGAGTGCACGCACAGTACACTACTACTACCTCTACGTGCATCTCTTACCCCTACCTTAATTTCTTGTCGTCATTAGATAAGGGCGTCGTACGTAAATCCGTCGCTTATACCATAATAGTGATTTCAGGTGTATTGTTGTGGCTCGATACGTGGAACAACGGAATCTCACTGTCTGGTTATCCTAGGCTAGTTTTCAGAAGGTCAGCGGAAGTGGTAGAATGTAACTTCAGTGTCTTTCGCCTTCTGCCGCTGTAGCTGTGATGCAAATGTGACGGAATGGAGAAAGGGGGTCGTTGACTTCGTGCGTAGCAAAGGTGATCGCGTCAAGTATATGGCAGATTTCTCAAGCATACACGTACCTAAGGTCCTCCGTGTTTACTCGGTGTGGGAAACTATCCTATGTACCAGAATTTGACGTCAGGATTGCGGCTGAAATCCTCACAGCACACAACGCACAGTTCTGCTTCAAGGTGTGTACTTTTTGCAGGTGGAAAACCGTAGGTAGATGCATTATGTTGCTTAAAAGTTTGTACCACTGCAAAGGATCAAAACAAAATTTCAAGATTACGATAGAGAAATGATTGACCATTAGATAAGCTCTAGTGGCTGAATATGGACGCACCAGTAAAAACGTAAAGCTGTCCTGAACATGAAGGCCGATCTGAACACTACAGTGCTCTACTAAGTGTTGTCTTCTTGGTGTTATGCCCTCGCCTTCCACCGACCTCTGAACTGACCTAGCACAGAACTTTATACTGAAACCTCCTACATTTGAATTTAGCTTCCGAACCACGGAGCAATTTGGAGTTGCTCACAATTATTCAGAGAATATTACCGCAGAAGATGGAAACAATGCCAGAAAATCTCCAAGAATTGAGTGCGATATGAACCACAAATTTTTGAGTAGGTAATCCGACACTAACTGACTACCCCACCAAGCCAAACTACAGATTGTCAAGGAAACTCAGTTCATCATAATCGTATGAATCCGACAGAAATAATGTTTCAAATTTGAAATTCATTTTGCGAAACATTTTTCAAGGTACCTTGAACGTGCTAACTGGTCCTCACGAGAATAACGCTACGCAAAAGCAAACGATGGACTTGGACAGCCTGGCAATCATTAACAGCGAACGCCTATGTTAGTGAGTCTATGCAGCCACATGAACACCAATGTCAATTTGCTTGCCAGCCTCGAAGGCGAAGTAAGAGAACCGCCGAAACAATCGAGTGAAAAATAACTGCAGAATGGACAAAATATAGAACGCCAGTACTTCAGTTACATACGAAAGGTATAAAGAAAAAAACTCGAGGCCCCTTTTTTTCGAAATGGATGTCGAACGCGAAGACGAGAGCTTCGCTTCCGAAAACGAATTTGCTGTCGTGGAATACAGCGCCTCTGTCTTCACTTCGCTCACTTCCTTCCAGATGTTAGACAAACCGCGGATGTGGTAACAGGTCATTTCCTCCAGAACCCTTCGACGAGGTTGCCCAGCAATCTCAATCTCTACATCGAATAGCTGCTGCGTATGTGACAGATAAACGCCCGTATTCAGTCAGACTAGTTCTCTGCCCGTACGGCGCAGACGTGCCGCTGGACACCGGAAGGAAAAAAGACACGGCTGTAGAATCCAGAAGGACCGGCGAGCACTGCACGCAGTAGTGAAAGAAGCCGCCACTGGAGAACGAAGGCGCGACTTCCAGAAAGCACGGCGTGGCGTGGCGCGGAGCTGGCCGCAGCCGCAAGTGCGCTGCCATTGGCTGCGTCCAAAGCGCCGCGAGCGTCGACGGCCAATGGCGCGCGGCCGCGCCACGCCCACTGGCCGCGGCGGCGGGGGAGTCCCTGGCCCAGTAACTGACTAACCCATTGAACTTGGTAGGCAGGCGCGCGCCGCAAGTGGCAAAGCGAGGCCTGCTGGCGAGGCCGACGCGGGCGCCGCGGCGCGGCCGCGACCGCAACCACGCGCTCTGTTGTCGCCGTGGCGGGAAGCGCGGATTACGTCCTGCGTCGCCTGACGCAGGCGCCCGCGTGCGCAACCGCCCCGGAAGTGGCCACATCGCTGCTAAGACAACTGTTTCCTGTTGCTCTATTGAAGTCTTCTGGGTGAACAGTGTACAGACAGGCTAGGGGGCATCCTTTCCAGAAACTCAATATTTAAAAAATACTGTAGTGAAACTGGGCATTGTCACGCGATCCATTTCAAATACTGTCTTACTCACAAATGTCTTGATTTTGTATATAATGTCCAGTCACATTAATGTGTACAGCTGACAAAAACCTGAATAATTACCTTTTGCAGCGCGAATCACTGCGAGACGTGCACGAAGGGAGTCAGTGAGGTTCTGGAAGGTACCGACAAGGTGTGGAGCCATGACGACTCCAGTGCCGTGTTCAGGTTGTTCGGCTGAGAATCCATGACGCATACAACCCGATCGATATGATCCCACCGATTCTTGATTCCTTTCAAATCCGGGGAGTACGGTAATAGCATCCCGGCGATCTTCCAACCGCGCACGTTCCCTACGTGCTGTGTGACACGTTGCATTGCCCGCCGAAGAACAACAAACAGCACATAGGGGTGGAAATGATCTCAAAGATCACCTTGGGAATTCCCTGGACCATAACGCACCCTCCTCAGGCCTGGACCCTTCCGACGATCGTTGCAGGCTGTTTACTATCAGACGTCTCACGACGTACACTCTAACGGCCTGCATCTGTCCTATGGAGCATTAAAAGTGATTCATCTGGAAAGGCCACCTGTCGTCACTCAGTGGTCGTCCAGTCACCGTATAGGCGTGCAAATTCCTCGCCTGCTTCGGAGGCCCGTAAACAGTATCACTCAATAAACGGTTGTTGAGGAGACACCGTTGGTACCCCCTTGATTCGCCTGGACTGTCAGTTGCTCGACACTTGCACTGTCATTCGCTGTACACACCTCCCCAGCCGTCCTCTATACCCCCTGGTGTACCACAGTAGCCTCGGCGCCAGTTTTGGAAATGTATGTTGACGTCGAACATAGGCGGTATCACATTAGTGTGACCAGATCGTGTAATACAGTTAAACGGTTGGGAATCTAATGGTCCTCATCGAAAATATGTCTTGGTAGTAAGGTAACGTGCCAGAGCGTCATCTAGCGTTCGTCCTGGTCGCTCAAAACCAAGTCAATGAGTGAGCTCGATAAGCGCTAGTGGACGACTTGACATATTATTTAACAAGATGATTGATCAAGTCTAAATCTTTGTACTGTCCACTTTTCCAAATAAGAGATGTAATAGAGAAAATATAGAATGCAGACTGGCTATAATAGAAAAAATGTGTTTGTTAGTATGGGGCATTTCCCGAATTTAGGTGTTAGGAAATCATCTCTGAAGACATTTGGACTGTAGACATATACGGTAGTGAACCATGGGAGATAAGCCTTCTACGGTTCGAACCTGCATCGGGCATGGATGTGTGTGATGTCCTTAGGTTTAAGTAGTTCTAAGTCTAGGGGACTGATGACCTCAGATGTTAAGTCCCAAAGTGCTTAGAGTCATTTGAACCAAGGGGGGGGGGGGGGTTGTAGGGGGAGACCAGGGGATAAACACCAATGAACACAATAAGCACGTTCAAGTGGGTTTAGGTTACAGATACGGAGATTTGCACATGACAGAATGCTGTGGACAGCTGCATCAAATCAGTCTTTGGATAGACGACCACAGCAACAGTGTTCCATAGGCCATACGTATGTAAGTAAAGTCATAGCTTTAACTTTTGTTGAACTGTGGTCCACATTTGCGTGTAATATTCTATTAACAATCATCAGTCCACTGAAGATGTCTTCCATAAAAGAAGATGTCTCAAAAAGACTTCGCCTTCTTCTAAACACAATCTTTTTCATTGAAGGCAAAATCCTCTCCTTTTCAGTTTCTGACCGGGAACGCCAGAAGACCCTAAAGAAGATCGAAACAGAGGAGTCTAAACGTCGACTGTGTGGAAAGAAACTGAAGATGTATATGACGCGACCTAATATTTTACCTTCAGTGACAACGGCCACGGCAGTAGACCTGTAGACATTGTTTTCCCCTTTTCATATTCTTTACCAGTACATGTTTCGATACATACGTGGCGTACTGTGGAAGCACCGGTTTTGTTTCGAAACCAACATTAATTGAAAGACTGTTTTGTGTAGAGTGGTCTCCTGTTATCTTGCTGTTATCCAGTTTCACGTAACCATTTCAGTAACGTTGGGGTGTATGTCGTTCCCAATGGGTTATCAGAAAACGAGTAGGACGTGGCTGCACGGCTTTGCTATGTATCTATGTCCTGCTGGTAAAGTGAAACCTGCTGATGGTTTGCATTATTCTTATTATTACAGCTTTCACCTGTGGGTTGTGCTGCCTTAAAGTTTCGTTATTGATCCAACGCGCCGCTCCGCTAGTATTGTCACATGGAATAAGTTTGCGCCTACAGATAGGCAACCCAACGAATAGATTTGAAAAGCGGGCTGCTGTCGCTTTTTCCCAGACAATTCGTGTCAATGAATTGCACGCACTTATTGGCATTTGCCGCGTCACAAATGATGCCCATACTGAGCACCAGTAATGTGTGTTCAAAACTCAGAGAGACGCACTACCCACTGATGTGTGTGTCTGTTTTCTGAATGTCTCGTAGGTTTTGCTGTGTTGTCTTCTGAAATCACTGAGATACGAATGGTGCTGTATGTCCCACTCCTTCCCGCGTTGGAAAACGAAGAGGCAGGAAATATTTTCCTTATTCTGTTATTTCTGACAACGAGCAATGCCTTTCACTCAAAAAACATTTGAGAGTGAAAGGGTTGAACAAAACGACACACTTACATTTTTATGACAATCGTAATCAGTTTTGGCCACAGCGACCATCTTGAGATGGTAAATGCGGTATTTGGTGAACATATGCTCTTGCTTTGTGAAACAGAGAAATAAACAAAACTTTATAATAAGTCAGTCACCGTTCCCTTAAACGAAATGTTTGTTCCGTGAGGTCTCTTCGTCCCGAAAACAACCGTTCAGATAACACATAGTATAGCTTCGACACATACACTGAAGAGCCAAGAAACTTGCATACCTGCCTAATATCGTGTAGGGTCCCCGCCAGCACGCAGAAGTGCCGCAACACGACGTGGAATGGACTCGAATAATGTCTCAAGCAGTGCTAGAGGGAATTTATACCATGAGTCCTACAGGACTGTCCATAACTCCGTAAAAGTACGAGGAGCTGGAGAACTCTTCTGAATAGCACGTTGCAAGGCATCCCAAATATGCTCAATAATGATCATGTCTGCGGATTTTGGTGGCCAGCGGAAGGGTTTAATCTCAGAAAAGTGTTCTTGGAGCCCCTCTGTAGCAATTCTGGACGTGTGCGATGTCGCATTGTCCTCTTGGAATACCCCAAGTCCGCCGGAAAGCACAATGGACATGAATGGATGTAGGTGATCAGACAGGATGCTTACGCACGTGTCACCTGTCAGAGTTGTATCTAGACGTATCAGGGATCACATATCACTCCAACTGCACACGCCCCACACCATTACAGAACCACCACCAGCTTGAACAGTCCCCTGCTGATATGCAAGCTCCATGGATTCATGAGGTTGTCTCCATACCTGTACACGTCCATGCACTCGATACAATTCGAAACGAGACTCGTCAGACCAAGCAATATGTTTCCAGTCATCAACAGTCGAGTGTCTGTGTCGACACCGAGCGAGGTGGCGCACTAGTTAGCACACAGGACTCGCATTCGAGAGGACGACGGTTCAATCCAACGTCCGGCCAACCTGATTGAGGTTTTCCGTGATTTCCCTGAATCGCTTCAGGCAAATGCCGTGATGGTTCCTTTGAAAGGACACGGCCGACTTCCTTCCCCGTCCTTCCTTAATCGGATGAGACCTCGCAGTTTGGTCTCCCCCCCTCAGATCAATCCAGCTCGGTGTTGACGGGCCCAGGCGAGGCGTAAAGCTTTGTCTCGCGCAGTCATCAAGGGTACATAAGTGGGCCTTCGGCTCCGAAAGCCCATATCAATGAAGTTTCGTTGAATAGTTCGCACGCTGACACTTGTTGATGACACAGCATTGAAATCTGCAGCAATTTGCGGAAGGTTTACACTTGGGCCACGTTGAACGATTCTCTTCAGTCGTCGTTCGTCCCGTTCTTGGAAGTTTTTTTTCCGACAGCAGCGATGTAAGAGATTTGATGTTCTACCACATTTCTGATATTCATGGTACACTCGTGAAATGGTCGTACGGGAAAATCCCCACTCCATCCCTATCTCGGAGATGCTGTGTCCCATCGATCGTGTGCCGACTGTAACACCTGGTTCTAACTCGCTTAAATCTTGAAAACTTCCATTGCAGCAGCAGTAACAGATCTAACAACTGCACCAGACACTTGTTGTCTTATCTAGGCGTTGCCGACTGCAGTGCCGTGTTCTGCCCGTTTACATATCTCTGTATTTGAATACACATGCCTATACCAGTTTCTTTGACGCTTCAGTGTATATTGCACACTGATTTCTCCTCCTTCCTCTCTCTCTCTCTGTCCACCTCTTCCTCGCACTTCTCTCTCTGTCCGTCTCATCCTCGCACTTTTCTATCTCCATTTACTCCTGCCCACTCTCTCTATCACTCCACCTTCTACTCCACTCCCTGCGTCCATCCAACCCCTCTCTCTGTCCTTCTCCTCCTCACACTTTTCCACCTGCGCACTAGCCCTCCAGACCTTCCATCTGTCTGCTGCATCTCCCCTTCTTCCCCCTCTGTCCATATCCTGCTCCCCCTCTCTCTGACACTGATCAGAGCGCGTAAAATAGAGAAGTATCTACCACGTGAGGGGATGACGTAAATAAGCTGGAACGGATACAAAAGTAGCTTGCTGCAGTCTTCTCTTCCACAGACACAACCAATACCACAGTAGACACTTTCTGGCAGTGGAATACTCTATCTCATTTATACAGCCGGAAGGCTCTAGGAAAGGAGTCATGTCTCGCCATTACAGTAGACGGGAGCTGGCAGTTGCCAGTGGCCGCAGCCCCTTAACTCCTCGAGTTCCGCGCAATATCGGAACTGGAAAATTGCATCTGACGCCTCCTTTCCTTTCCTCCCGCGATTATTCGTGGCCTATAGCCAATATGGACGCATAAAATAAAAAAAAAAAAAGATAGGCGAGCGGAGGGACTGTCGGGAGCGGTCTTCCGCTCCCACTAGCTGCGGTTGGCGGAGTGCCAAGCTGTTTACGGCCTGTGTTAATCACTGGAGGCTCTGGTGCCAGTGCGACCGCCGAAGAGAGGCGACGTTTATAGCTTTCATTCTCTCCCTCTTCAGTGCCGCTTCAGCTACCCCCTCCACATAAACACACACACACACACACACACACACACACACACACACACACACACACAAAAGCGCGAGCATGCGTATAGTCTGCTCATTCCTGAAGACAGCTCTCTTCCATCGCCACTTGGCAACAATAAGTGCGAGAAAAAGGCTGCTCCACACACAGTGTGCCGGTTTTGAAATTCCACTGGTGTGCCATTTCACACCGAAAGAAGACTAGCGTGCGTGTAGGCACTTGTATTCTGAAAGGGTTCAAATCACTGTCCGCCCATCCTGATTTTCGAGCTTTCCCTATGTTGCCAGGGGACAGGCCAGATTGCTCCCGCAAAAGCTATTTTTATCTGTTTTTCTTCTCTCGTATCAATCTCTTCATCTCCAAGTACCATCCACATCCAAATCGTCACCTTTCCCAAGGTTCGTCCCACAACGTAGTGGGGTCTGCACTCCTTAGGGTTCGGTATCTCACTTAGTAAAAACAGAACACTTGTAGTATCACGTTGTTTGTCTTTCTATCCGACGGTTAAGAACCCTTTTTTTCAGGAACGTATAGAAGTATCAAGCTGAAATTTACGTCAAGTACTAACGTCTTTGGTTCCTCAGTGGCGTAAAAAAAAATTTAAAATTTCAAGACAATGTGTTGTGCACGAGTTCGTATACAACGGGAAGGAGAGGTACAGAGTGGTGCAGCGTAGGGAAGCTGGATAGAAGCAGAAATGATTATTGAACAAATTAACACAACAAACAGAAGATTTATGTAACTTGTATTTATTCATATGAATAAAGAGTCAATAGAAACAATACAGAAAAGAGTAGAGTCCAGCGATCGATGTCACAAGGCAGAGAATCCAAGCACGAGTGGAGTGAATCACTGCGACCGCCCATCCTTTATTGTGGTGTCAGAGGGTGCTCGTAGTCCATAGTAGCTTCAGGTGAGGCTCAGCGGGTGTACGCCATTGGTTCCACTTTATCCCGCGCGGCTGCAACAGGCGTCAAAGGGAAACTTGCATTTTCAGTACAGACGTAACGACGCTCGTGGTGTGGCATCGACACATGATATCATACAATGTAATAAAAAAACGGCCACTTATGTCAATTTTTTGTATATCTGAAACTCAGTCATCGAAACCTAGAGGGTACTTCCGGTTTACCTAGAATCCTGAAATTTGGTAAGGTGCAAGGTTTGACAGTACAAGTAAAGGGAAAAATTCGAAAATTGTTAATATGTAATTATATCACACGAACAGATATTTTTTGTCATTTTTTATTCGACTTCTGTCAGTGTGCTAAGACCTTTTTTTCTCAGAAACCTGTATCTGTATCAAGTTGAAAGGTAGAACGCAACCCAGTACAATGGTGTATAGTTCCTTAACGGTGTAAAACATTTAAGTTTCTGAATCAGTGTAATATGTCACATATTTTGATACTCGCAATCTCAAACATCAAAATCTATAGGGTACTTCCCGTTGAACTAGAATCATGAAATTTGGCAAAAAGTAAGGTTTCGCGTTACAAGTAAGGAAAAAAATCTGAAAATTGATAATTTGTAATTATCTCACACGAAAAGTAAATTTTTTGACATTGGTTACCCGTATGTCTGCCGTCTTTTAACATCCTTTTTTCTCAGGTATTAAAATAACAAATGCGAAACTACACGAAAAATTTAAACTTAGAATTAAAGCAGTCTCTAAAGTCGTGGTATTCCTGGAACCGATAGTGTCCAGTGTCACTGTCTACAACAGGAAAAAATTGTCAAATTATCGATTCACCAAGTACATATTCCCCCATCTCTAAAACAACAGAAAAGTTCTCGAATGTGCGCAAATCCCAGGTTCGAGTCCTGGTGCAGCACACAGTTTTAATCTGACGGAAAGTTTCAGATCAGTACACACCCTGCTGTATAGTGAAAATTCATTCTGGAACTGATAGGTGTATTTACTGACAGACTGCAAACATATCATGTCAACGTTATAGTAGATGAATAATATTTTTCTTCTCTCTCCTGCAGTTTTCAGAGCATTGCAGAAACGAAAGCTTTTACTTGGAGCTGAACGATAGATATTCACTCGAAGCACTTTCCGGCGAGAAAGCGCCAAGTAGTCCACCGCGCAAGTCTTCTTCAGAGAGAGAGATAGAGAGAGAGAAGTTCATTTCTATGCGGCGGTTACCGGGCTCCGGAAAAAATATTCCGTCTCCCTGGCGTCTAATGAAACACCACAAAAGGAAAAAGCGTTCGTTCACATCTCGCGCCGCGCCCGGCGGCCAACTTTGTGCATTAACCCACATAATTCTAAATAGCTCTGCGGAAATATTACGCTCTTAGCAACTAATGAAGACAAGTCACAGCTCCTTGGCGCTATGAACTTGGCTGATTTCGCGAGATTTTGCATATTGGCCTAATCTTGTACCACAGAGACAGAGAGAGAGAGAGAGAGAGAGAGAGAGAGAGAGAGAGAGGGGGGCGCGGCAGAGAAAGGCGGAGGAGGGAGGGGTGCGGTAGAGAGACCAACCGATAGATAGCAAATATCTGGATATAAAAATCATGGTTACAGATCTCTCAACGCTTAGTGGCGTGCTACGTTACGTATCTTTATCTTTCCTGAGTGATAATTCAACGTTTTGTGACTACTGCTAGTATTATTGTGACACAAGGGACAAACGTCGAGTGTGTCTAGAAGGATATGCCTCAAAAAAACATTTCAAAAGAGAGAGGAGGGTAACCTTGCATCCAAATGAGAACAAACCGCCGCGCGGGATTAGCCGAGCGGTCTAGGGCGCTGCAGTCATGGACTGTGCAGCTGATCCCGGCGGAGGTTCGAGTCCTTCCTTGGGCATGGGTGTGTTTGTTTGTCCTTAGGATAATTTAGGTTAAGTAGTGTGTAAGCTTAGGGACTGATGACCTTAGCAGTTAAGTCCCATAAGATTTCACACACATTTTAAATTTTTCTTTTTTTTTTCTTTGAGAACAAACCTGTCTTCTAATTTGTCGATCGACTTCCATAGTTGTGGCTACTTCTTTATCTTTCAAGTGCATTTAGTGAAAATACCGAACTTTGTGTTATTCCACAAGCTTGTGTACAGCTTTCATCAGGTTCTGACTTTTGCAGTACTAAAGCACATTTCAGTTAACCAAATTAACATTTGTAAATTATTGGATGAATTCCTACAGTCTAGGAACTGGCAGCGGTTTGTAACGTCCCTCCTAGAAGGGTCGGTGCTTAGTTGAAGTCGTCTAATTAATTTCTGTTTCTCTTGTTCCAGGGTTGGCGATTTACGTCTCTGCCAGCTTTCGTGCACGGTAAGTTTTCTGTCAACAATTTCATTCGCTATGCCAGGAAAACTCGCTCTCTTCGCCTCTAACATGAAAAACATCCAGTGGCAAAAAACTGGAATTACCTGACGGGTGGAAGTAATGCGTAACTGAAAATCTCGAGAAGTTACGTCGCTTAGCAAAACTTGAGTCATAAGGTAGTCCACACTATTGCTTCCGTGCAATCAGGTTTCCTGGGGTTTCTCCTTTCCTAGTTTGAAAACCAGCAGGTATCTGAAAGACGTGTAATTCGCACGTCTGTTTGTTCCGCTCTTCTAATCAAATGACAAAAGGAACAGCAGTGTAACTCCTAGTCAAGAAAGCAGTACAACAATACAAGCAAACTTAGTAAAATTTAAGTTATAGACTCCTCAGAAGTGTCAGCCTTTTTTCTCTGCCGCAGTGCAAAGTTTGCAACTAATTCCATGCACACAGTAAGTGGTCGTCTACGACGAGGGAACTTCTGATTCTTGAGCACGAAGACACAGTTTGCATTTTCAGATGTTGCAGCGATGTTTGATAGAAGAAGCTGTGCCCACGACGTCCAAAGATTGTGCTCACAGAGAAATATTTTCGTAAATATTTGTTATCTTATTGGTTGAAACTTCCTGGCAGATTAAAACTGTGTGCCCGACCGAGACTCGAACTCGGGACCTTTGCCTTTCGCGGGCAAGTGCTCTACCATCTGAGCTACCGAAGCACGACTCACGCCCGGTACTCACAGCTTTACTCCTGCCAGTATCTCGTCTCCTACCTTCCAAACTTTACAGAAGCTCTCCTGCAAACCTTGCAGAACTGGCACTCCTGAAAGAAAGGATATAGCGGAGACATGGCTTAGCCACAGCCTGGGGGATGTTTCCAGAATGAGATTTTCACTCTGCAGCGGAGTGTGCGCTGATATGAAACTTCCTGGCAGATTAAAACTGTGTGCCCGACCGAGACTCGAACTCGGGACCTTTGCCTTTAGCGGGCACACAGTTTTAATCTGCCATGAAGTTTCATATCAGCGCACACTCCGCTGCAGAGTGAAAATCTCATTCTGGATCTTATTGGTTGATAACATCACTCAGCAGATTAATTTTCACTATAAAGTTTATTTCATCAGAGCTAACACAATTGTTTAGTCAATATACGAGTTTCATCCCATAAATATTTATTGAGAGCATTGTGCTGCAAGTAAATAATATTACAAAGATTACGTTTATTTAAGCTTCTGGCCCATTCCACTAAATTTGTATGGCCGGATGTAGGTTCGAACCGGCTCCTCCAGGATGCAAACCGCCGGCCGGGGTGGCCGAGCGGTTCTAGGCGCTACAGTCTGGAACCGCGCGACCGCTACGGTCGCAGGTTCGAATCTTGCCTCGGGCATGGATATGTGTGATGTCCTTAGGTTAGTTAGGTTTAAGTAGTTCTAAGTTCTAGGGGACTGATGACCTCAGAAGTTAAGTCCCATAGTGCTCAGAGCCAGGATGCGAACCCCGCGGCTTAGCCTCTGAGCTGCCTTGCTCTATCGCAACATTTACAGCAATAATTCCGGCATATAACGCTTCATCCTAGATAACTCGATCACGCCACCGTAAGGTTTAAAATGATAGCTGATAGTAAGAGACTTCCTGACAGTTTGTCGTACATAGGTAACTTTATTGTTTTTGCGTGGAAATGCGGGCGATCCGCGTACTTTTTGGTGCACTGAGGGCAGGTTTTGTTCTGGCGCTGTTCACAGCTGTCTTGATGTAGAACCACGGAGTGAATAACATTGCATTGCCACAGTGCCCTGAGGAACATCCCATTTCCCCGTCGTCCCCGTTGTTCGATGCGGTGAGATCATCTATTAATAGCAAACAAGAGGCACTCAAATTACATGTTTGGTGCTGCGTGTGTGCTGCATAATATCGAGTATCAGGAGCTGCATTGAAATGCCGACGCATAGCTTATTTATGGGCTGGTCAGTCGAAACCAGTATAACCACTAAACAATTATTTGAGCGTTGACTGAAATTAACTTGAGAGAGAAACATTTGTTCGAAAAATCAGTTTCCTGTTGCAAGAATAGAATAAGGCAGCTTGCTGGTTGGTTCTCCTCCTTAGAGTGCTCGTCAAGACAGCGTAATACACAGTTTAGAAATGTATCCTAAAATGTTCAGTTAGGAGGCATTTTTTTGAGGATCTGTGTGAACTCCAAGTGTGTGTACACGTCGCGGCACTTTTGCGGACATTAGAGAAATCATTGAATCTCTTTCTGCTGCCATCGTTCCCCGCGCCACGGTAGTAAGTTTTCGTAGCAGTGACGTTCTCCGAGGACAGTGCTGTTTGTCTGAAGAGAGCGGTATGACCGCTACGTGTACTGCGGCTGTTCGCTCTGGGATAGTTTCCCGTGGCAGAGCAGAATGTCGCGCTAGCACGCGACGCTGCAAGGAAGATTGAAACTGGCGTCGTGGGCGGTTGACAGTACTCTTACTTAGGGGCTGTTTACAGGGCTCTATTCCTGCTACCGGAAGCTCTTTCATCGGGCGGGATACACACCAGTGTTTGAGAGACGCTGGAGTCTCTTAGCATTGGTAAAACTTTAGTATCTTTCTCTCTCCAAACACACCCACCCACACACACACACACACACACACACACACACACACACACACCTTTTCTTACTACTTTTCTCCTGTCAGCTGCATTTATTGTCGCAATTTATTTGGTATCAACTCCAAAAGAACTATGGTTTCATCTTGCAGACACTTCAGCACTAGCGTAGGTATATCTGCTCAGGTACCTCAGCATCTTCAAATGATAGTTGGAGAAGAGTTTCCAGTAACTGGATGACTTATTTGGCGTTTTCATGAATTTAAAATACACAGGTTCAGATCTGCGTATTGTGTTTTCCTCCTTGACACTGAAATGAATCTGCGGAAGTAACCTAGGTCCGACACATTAGCAAACGTTAACTTTGAATTTCCGGCTATATCTGATGAATATATGGTTGAATACTTGGTATGTTTTCCCTTATTTTTACCCTATCATTCCTATTGCTCAAAAGGAGGAAAGCAAAATAACAGTTTTTTTGTTCACCTGCTACAATAAACAGTATGAATTCCATTGTTTATAAGTGAATTCCACCAGAGAGACAATTTCTTCTTTTTTATGTTATTACTAGTTTAGAACATGTCTGGTTTTGAAGTGATCCGTTCACGGTGTGGTGAACGTTATAATATTCATGTGACGTATTTATGATGTAACTACGCAACTGTCATAGCGTCAATCTTTTTTTATGTTAGAGACATAGAGTAATTAAATTTTATTAAAATAAAATCTAATCTGAGATACACTTAAAAGTAGATAGATAACAGAGCTGCACAGTTATATCCTAAATAGGGCAAAGAAAAATAACGTCATTAGACAATAAAAACATTAAAGACGCCAAAAGTAATATATTACAACCAGGAGCCTTTCGTGACGATAAAATTTTTATTTCCCCACTATCCGTTTAAAGTCCCTCGACATCGGAATGGGGAACTAAAATTCCATCATTACGAAACGTGACTGGGTGTAGTCACTTCTGAAAATTTTTATTCATCACTCTTGCAGTGAGTCCACAATCATGGATAAAACTCTTAACAGGTATATACATGGTCTTAGGCGTATCGGTACAGACATTTTTACTGGCGACTGAGGACAGTGTTGACTGGTTGGTTGGGGAGGGAGGGAACTAAACAGCGAGGTCATTCGTCCCATCGGATTAGGGAAGATGGCGAAAGAAGCCGGCCATGCCCTTTCAAAGGAACCATCCCAGCATTTACCTGAGGTGATTTACGGTAATCACAGAATACCTAAACCAGGTTGGCCGCACGCGGGTTTGTACCGTCGTCCTTCCGAACGCGAATCCAGTGCGCTAACCATTGCGCCACCTCGCTCAGTGAGGACAGTGTACTGAACAACGTTACGTAAGTACTTAATAAATTTCGTGACTAAAAATTACAACTATTAGGAGTATGTTTTTAGGTTGGGTAGTAACTCCAAATACATGTGGCAACGCTTATTTTCCCCTGTGCAGTAGGTCAGGCATTGAAGTGCAGACACACAGACGCAAAACGGTTAGTCTATACAGAAAAGCAGAGTCTACTTAGGGAAACAGGTATGACCGTGCAGAAGATATCCGGTAGTAAATTATGTGACGTGTTTGTGGGAAAACTGTTTCGCAGAAAAGAAAAACAGGTAACACACTGAAGTGGGTACGTATTAAGGTACCAATGATCACAAAATTTGACAATATCTGCACTTATACGCCTCTCCTGTATATTTTAGCAACATAGCCTGGTGTCTCATGGTAGCAGTAAAAATCTATGGGCAAACGACATTTCTAGAAGTGAAATAATGATCTATATACACAAACCTTGCTCGTGAATCAGTGTATTAGTGAAAATCGCTTCAAAATCCCTACAATAGTTCCCGGGTTCGATTCCCGGCGGGGTCAGGAATTTTCTCTGCCTCGTGATGACTGTGATGTCCTTAGGTTAGTTAGGTTTAAGTAGTTCTAAGTTCTAGGGGACTGATGACCATAGATGTTAAGTCCCACAGTGCTCAGAGCCATTTGTTCCAACCCTACAGTAGTTCGTGAGAATAGCCTTAAAATACAGACAGAAAAACGCGGAAAGAGACTTTAATATCAGGTACCACTTGAAAATGAGCCATGCTCTAAGCTAAACATAACATTAAAAGTACATATTGTATCTGTGGCCGAATAGGCGCACAAAAACTAAATACCCTTTCATACGCTTAAACATCCCGTCTACAACGAGGTTTTCGAGACAAATGGTTCAAATGGCACTATGGGACTTGACACCTGAGGTCATGAGTCCCCTAGAACTTAGAACTCCTTAAACCTAACTAACGTAAGGACATCACCCACAATCATGCCCTAGGCAGGATTCGAACCTGCGACCGTAGCAATCGCGGGGTTCCGGACTGAAGCGCCTAGAACCGCACGGCCACCGCGGCCGGCTTTTCGAGACAAAAGCGCAAACCAAGGTACTATTGAGATAGCAGTCGACCGTGCCGTTATCAAACGATCATCCCGTGGTCCACCCTTACGGATGTGGCGTGCAACTGAAACTTAACATTAGGTTTGGCGTGTGTTTATTCGAAACCCCTAGAGCCTCGAGGACAGCGACGTGTGGCTCGATGCGTCAGCAACATTGGGAGATATACGCTCTAGCGCAGAGGACCAGACAGTACGCCACAGCACAGCAGGTTGGGTTCAGTGGCGCGGTCGCTACCGCCCGACAAAATCGACCCGGTGGCAGCCGACCGGAAGGGGTGAGGAGTCGCAGGTAGTGGTGGGGGTAGGAGTGGCGAGCGGAGGGGGGCGGCCCACGTGGCCACGAAGACCTACCCCAACACTCCGAGCATCTGGCCCTCTCTCCACATGAAGGACCGTGCGCTATTGACGGTCTCAAGTAAACATATAGCGATTACAGTTACGAACAAGTTAAATGGAAACCATCACATAGAAAATGTCGTGAGGAAGGTGAAGTGAGGACTGCATCTTACTGGCAAAACATTTGGAGGTGCAACAAATCTCCTAAAGCGGTTGCCTACCACACGCTTCACCGTCCTCTTCTGGAGTATTGCTTCGCAAACCCGAATCCTCGTCAGACAGAATTGACAGATATCAAAAAAGTTTGAAGAAGAGCACCTCGTTTTTTATTATCGTGAAATAACTAAGAGAATGTAACGGAAGTTATCAGAGATTTCGGGTGAATATCATTGAAACAAAGGCGTTTTTTTGGTTGCGACGATATCTTTTCACGGAATTTCCGCCATCAACTTTATCCTCCGAATGTCAAAATATTTTGATAACACCCAACCACACAGGGAGAAATAGACATCGCGATAGAATAAGAGGAATCTGTGCTCGCGCGGAAAGATTCAGATGTTGTTTTTTCACCAAGCGCTATTTGAGAGTGCTACAACCAAGAAATCGTCTGCAAAACACTCAAGTGTGAATCACAGAGTAACCATGTACACCTTCCGTCCACAGTCCGGAACCGCGCGATCGCTACGGTCGCGGGTTAGAATCCTGCCTCGGGCATGGATGTGTGTGATGTCCTTAGGTTAGTTAGGTTTAGGGGACTTATGACCTCAGCAGTTGAGTCCCATAGTGCTCAGAGCCATTTGAACCATTCGAACACCTTCCGTCCATAATGTTTCGAGACTGTCAAGATGGCGGTTTTAATGCTTCGGGTGCTCTACACAGCGTCCTTCACTTCAGCGCAACACAAAGAACGTGTCAAACTATCAGGGAAACCCATTAGAAACCCATTCTTCAGTGCATCGTTCCGTGGTAGTTCCGTAATGACGACACTAAGTCTTGTCATCCGTGATGATTGTGGTTTTTTTTTATTTTTTATTTTTTTCAGGAATAGAATTGTCCGCGTTTATCATTTCAGTCAAGCCATCGCATGCGCCCACGTGACGTCGTCGTTTTTCTTCTTCCGGGTGTCACAGTGTGTGGAGTAAAACTTCTCAACCGCTTTTCTCTTCTCCAAAACATTGTGGAGAATGTCTTGAACACTTGACTTAGAGACGTTATTCTCTCTCTCTCTCTCTCTCTCTCTCTCTCTCTCTCTCTATATATATATATATATATATATATATATATATATATATATATATATATAATTTGCTTCTCAACAATGTGGATATAGTACGACCGAAGATTCACTACTTTATACTGCTTGCTCGCACCTGTTGTTCATAGCTGTTAGTTCAAACAGCCACCGTAGTTACTGCACTTACGTCGCTTATAAGCCAAGAACAAAATCAGCCTCTGGACTTTCTGGACGGACTGGGTAAATGCAGGTACAGATAGCATCGAGATAACTTTTATACCTTTCCGTACCACTGAGCATAACAAATGGCAAACGAGTGAGCTGTGGAACTGCAGCCAAGTCCTTATCTTATATATGAAAGTGTGGGGGCGCTAAAGTAAACTGTCTAATAAGACCCGAACCCAAGTAAAAATAATTGTGATGGGAGCTACAAGGTTTCATAAACAGCAATGATGTAACCTGACCGGCGTCGTTCCTGGGTATTTAACTGGACTGGCTCCGCCCATTTCACGCGCCTCTTACTATCCTGGTGGGCGAAACTAGTGCTACCTTCATAGCAGGACAAGCTTACTACGTCTATGCCGGCTGTAGATGTTATATTGATCTCGCTATCTGGCAGGTTTAAACGAAACTGACACAGTTGTTCAGATGGTAGCATTCGATGCTCTAGGTAGGAGGTGTTGATGCTTCTGGCAACGAGAATGTAAGCTTTAGAATGACAAATGTAAACTGGTGTTGTGTGGCAGAAATGTTTCCGAAGCAAAATTTGTGGTAATTCTCCTTGTTGTAACACTGAGCATGCAGTGAATTGAGAACATCGCTGTGCATTGTGTAGTGAAATGTATTTGTTGTATAGGGACATACAGCTTCACACTACACGGAAACTGAGGTCATTCCACTGAATAGGTAACAGACAGTTACCTTCCTGACGCTTATCAGTTTCAAGTGAGTGGGTCATCTCTGATGACATCGACATTGTGTTAAACTCCAATATTTGCTTCTTTCTAGAGGTTTTTTACCAACGTCATGTTCCAAATAAATCATATTCAAGTGGTTTTACATTTTTAGCTTCCAGTCATTGCACTAAATTTGTATGACCAAACGGAGATTCGAACTCATACCCTCAGAGTGCGAATGCAGTGGCTACCTAGCGGATCGCCGCACTTATTGCAGTAATTGCGGCAGTAACGCTTCATCATCGAGGACTGCATCGCGTCAGTGCGGCAACTTAAAATGAAAGTTGATAATAAGAAACTTCCTGACAGCTGTATACAGGTAGTGTTTTCATTTTTGTATACTAGTAAGAATGATCAGCGTTATATAGAATCCCACAGTAAACAATACAAGACTTGCCACAGCGCCCTGAAGTACACCAACTGCCACGGAAATCTTTCCCGCCGTTCGTGTGCCATCGGTATGCTGAGACCCTCAGTTCATAACGAGCAGTAGGTAATGAAATTACGCGAATGGCGCGTGTGCGCTGAGTAATACCGACTCGGCAGTGCGGCGGTCACGAACAGCGAACGCAGCGCTTTCCCTCTCGGGTGACAGCCCTTTCAGAGCATTCACTTGTCACCCTGCAGTAGTGGAGGGAGGGGAGGTAGCCCCCACCTCCTCACGCAGAGGGTACGCACTATCGATCTCTGGCGCCAGGGTGGCTCTGAAGGGTGCTACAGCCGCTACGCACATGCGTAGTGCGTCATAGCGGGGGCGTGCCCCACGATGCCGCGCCGTGTTTCCCGCCGTGTGTATTTGCTTCTGCCTTATTTGCTTCTGCCTGCTGCGTCTGCGGTCGTGGGTTAGGACAGGCCGAAGTTGCATCGAGAGCGAAAATGTAGCGACAATAGAAAGTAACTGCAACTTGGTACACAGACGACGAGTTCGCGGACAACGAAGGTGTACAACAAGGATTTTGCTTCGTCAGAAAAATTTGTAAACTGCGAGATAAATGACTCACGTAAAGATTGGGATCCAACTCTCAATATACGAGGGGCGTTCAGAAAGTAAGCTCCGATCGGTCGCGAAATGGAAACGACTATGAAAATCCGATAAAGCTTTGCACAGATGTGTTGGGTAGTGTCTCTAGTATAAACCCCAGTTAGCATCACGTCGCTCTTCTCATTTCTGAGCTCGCAGTGAGTGCGTAAAGATGTCTAGAAAATAGTGTCTGCCGCCAAGTACGAGGGCCTGGTGAGAAATTTCGCCTGAAGCTATGCAGCTAACATTACATAACTGTCGTGCTGTTTCTTCTTCAAGACAATTCTCAGCCGCATTCTGCAGGGGCAATGAAGATGCTCCTGCATCGTTTTCAAATGGAAATGTGAGATTACCCACAATACAGTCCGCAATTGTCTCCCCCTGAGTTTCATCTCTGGTCACATGAACCGCTGTCTTTGAAGACAACATTTTGACACAGACAACGAGGTGTAGGCCAGCGTGGAGAATTGGCGGAAAGCACAGGCGGCTGCCTTCTATGATGAGGCTATTGAAAAGTTGGTACAACGCTATGACAAAAGTCTAAGTCAGAACGGCGACTACGTAGAGAAGTAGCTGAAAGGTGTAGCTAATTGTTACAAGTAAAACATTTCTGATGTTCACTGTGGTTTCAATTTGGCAATCAATCGGAGCTTACTTTCTGAACAGGCCTCGTAAAAAATGTTGCGGTTGAAAATGGGCAACAAAAAACCCACAGTTTGATTTCACCATCGCCAGTATTCCACCAAATCTCTACCTCAGCAGAGAAACAAAGCGAAACAAAGGCATAAATATCTTACGGGAAGACGTCACACTAATGTATATTGCGAGGACCCTGCGCTAGAGTGACCTACACTAAACTCTCGTTCCGCTGCTCCCTCCCCCCTCCGTTCCTTCCCCCCCCCCCCTCCGCAACCCTTACACGCACTACTCCCTTCTCCTCCTCAAGCTATTCTTCTGTGCCGGCCGCGGTGGTCTCGCGGTTCTAGGCGCGCAGTCCGGAACCGTGCGACTGCTACGGTCGCAGGTTCGAATCCTGCCTCGGGCATGGATGTGTGTGATGTCCTTAGGTTAGTTAGGTTTAAGTAGTTCTAAGTTCTAGGGGACTAATGACCTCAGCAGTTGAGTCCCATAGTGCTCAGAGCCATTTGAACCATTTGAATCTATTCTTCTGTGTTGATTAACGGGACAGAGCATACTTAAAGAAGTGCTACGTGAGACGCCACTTATTTCGTTGGTGTAATGCTCAACAAACCCCGCTGGCAAACGCAACAGGAAATATATTACGTATCTCGTTTAGGATTGTTGTGAAATTTCCGAGAACGTACGTTCCACGATGACTTAATTAAAATAACAAAATCTTATGAAGGGCTAATGACCATGCCGGTATAATGAGACGAGAGGAACTTTCCAGCAGTGGCTGTTTCCAGGCTCCATCTCGAATGGAATTGGTGGATGTTAAACAGTACTTCACGTACACACCACAAGATGGTACCCGGAATATTTCACGGTATAGCATAATGGTTCAGAACAGGGGAGAAAACGAGACGCATCGATCCTCAGCAGTTTCATTCTGTTCCAGATTGATACTAGAATGTGGGGAAAATTTCCAGTAACATATCGCTACGATATGGTTAGAACGGACAAAGGGACGATGCGATAGCAAGAACAGGGAGCAAATTAAGCGTAGAAATGGATTACAGACATTTCCTCGCTTGAACAGATTTGAAAGTCGAGTTAACAGAAACACGACTATTATAACGTGAGTGACAAGAAACAACTGATATTTTCAGTTCACATGACGATTCCAGTGCACATGCCAACAATCAACAGAATCAACAGAACGTAATTTATAATCATATTTGTGATACGTAGCTGCCTTAAAAGTTCATACGCTAATACTACTGCCTCAAAAAAGGTCGTTAGGACCGTTTCAGTACGAAGATATTTACTAACTTGGTAAGACGTAATTAAGCTGTTCGTGAACTGTGTGTGTGTGTGGGGGGGGGGGGGGAGGGGGTTGGCTCTGTTTACCTCACTGGAGGTGAATGACCAGCGGCAAAAGAAGCTAATGGAAGCAGCGGTCACGAAAGACTGTTAGCGCTGCGTGGAAAAGTACGAATGTGGGCAAAAAATGCGGACAGAGTGTGAGAGAGGGGAGAAAAGCTTTGGCACACTCATCCTGCGCTAGCCGGCAAATGCCGTCCTATGGTATTCGCGGACAGACGCTACGAATTACTCATTAGCAAATGGCGTGGCTCGTGTGGAGTTTTACCCAGTGCCCAGTGAGCTGCAAAGAAAGGGAAGAAGGTGTGACTGTGGTAACGGTACACTACCCCTCCCTCGCCCCTCCCACTCTCTCTCTCTCTCTCTCTCTCTCTCTCCCTCTCCCTCTCCCTCTCCCCCACCCCTCTCTCGCTTTCATATCGATCATTATCATAACCATTTAGAATTGTGACGGCTAACTCGGAAATATGACAGCGAACCTGAGAAGGGCTTGTGACGTAAATTTTCACCTTCACCAGGAATACCAGCTGCAACAACGTTTGTACATCAATACTTCCCTTTGTTCAACATGTACCTACACTGATGTACACAGTTTGAAGTGGCGATATGGGCGCTATCGTTCGTCAAGACAGTATTTAAAAAAGTTTTTTGTATTTATTGTCACAAATGAATTATATTTCAGGTAGATGCGCGACTAATGAGGGTTAAACAGTACTCGATCACCTAGGAAATCACTCCTTTGAAGCTCTTCTGTAGACATTTTCAAGCGCCACGTAGCTCGCTACGTTTTCTTCCAAGAGTATGAAAGTTTCAACAAGATTTCGATATGTATTTGCAGATCCATAAGATTAGTCTCTTCCTCTTTTCTCCCATTGCAACTGACTACTTCAAATTTCCAAACATTTATTACGTGGAACAAAAGCCTGTAACCAGAAAATAAACAAGTACTGTCTTGGTAACAGTCAATGAACTGGCTGAAACGGATTGGTGTGTAATCAGCTGCAAGTTGCCGACAGAACCAAAGGTGTAGGAAGAATTCTCGGCAATCCAAAGGTACACAGATGATTGCAGTCTTAGTGGAATGAGAAAAAGAGCTGTTGATTGGGCTGGACGAACTATAGAGATAATTTCTTTTGTACGGTGAGTTCTGACGAGTAGTAAATACTGGATTAACACTACGTTAATAATAGCACATTAGCACTAAAGAGGGAATCTCCCCACTCAGAAAGCTTATTTACGTTTTACCATTTTAATAAGAGGCTTACATGGTGCAGAAATAGCACTAATTATTACAAGACCCTTCCATTTCTAGAATGACTGTTTTTTCACACTATCAGCTGATGCTGACGAAGTGCTATTTTCAAGTGCTTACACATATCTCCATAATTTTAAAATGTTACCCTATCTCGGTTTATACAATATATATGTGTCATTTACATGTATAACTGTTGACACAGTATACCCGACCAAGAACAGCGTTCCATACTCTCAAACTATTTGAATAACACTACTGGCGTACAGAAAACTCGCGGAATATTGGAAATGGAATATTTATTTGACACTGTCACTGAAGAGGATGTGACTAAGCACTGGTAAACGTCACATCTCCAGAATTAGCAGATAGTGTGCAAATAAATTACTATGATCGTATTGCATCCAAAGAGGAAAATGGAACTGTCTTTTAATAAATTTGTGGCCGATGAATCTGATATAAAAAAAAACTTTTTGCAGAAAAACTTACTGCAGCACAGTTTCTTTCACAGAAGAATAATTGTGCTAACAAAAGGGAATAAGTTATAGCTACACAATGGAAGCAAGAGAATCTCAAACAGATGAACGAAATAAAGGAGCCAGAGGAGAAATTTTAACATAAGGGAAAAACAGTTTAAAATAAGAAATATAACAGTTGACGAAAATGTGTACACGTAGCACGACTTGCTGTCGGAGACTTTGGAATAAGTAAGTAAAGATAATGAGATAGGCACTGCGCAGGAAAGAACAGAGAAAAGCCTTAAATTAGCCGAAAGGAGGTGAATTACAAAGAAAGAAAAATATTCGAACAGAAAGAGAACGAAATGGGAGTCACAAAGTGAGTGACAGTCAGTAAACAACTTCGTCCGCGAAGGAGTCCAATGCCACGCCGTCTTGAGAGTGCGTGCTGCCTCTCTCTCTCTCTCTCTCTCTCTCTCTCTCTCTCTCTGTTTCTCCCTCCCTCCCACACTTCCCCTTTATTCCTGTCTCTGTAGCAGTGGTGCTACAGCCGGCCTTCAGATTCGTCCACAGCCACACGCCACGCGCCGGCTGGGTTGTGTGTGGGGTGCGGGGGCAGAAGGGGAGGCTCGACGCCAGCGGGGGGCGGCGGGGGCGGCGTCTGCCGGCCGAGGTCATTGACCGTCTGATAGGCGTCGTCTGCAGCAGCCGCCAGTCCCGACCCTACACTCTGTTTCGCTGCAACCCGCACACCACAGAACTGACCTGCCCCTACGCTGCAGGCAGCCCCGCGTTACGAGACATCCATCGCTCAAGTTTTACGAGGCTTTTCCCTCTGACGTCATCGTTGACTTAATCCATAGTAAAAGTCTGTTATGTAGGACGTGGCGTTCGACGACTATAAAATTTACGATGCTAAACTGTGACTCAGCTAAAATAAAGCAATCTAGGAAAACTTCGAGAAACAAAACAGTACTTGAGACTGAGAACAAAATAATGAGTATACGTATATACGTGTTTTGTATGCTGTATCCTTAAGTATTGCCAAAAATATAAATAAAAGTATAACGCAACCAGTTACTAAACTTTAATTTTTTTTACATACAACGCGTTTCAGAGGCTTTGCTCCATCATCATTCCTAAGTCTGTGGTAAAGTTTATAAACAATGAACCTGTAAACCTCAAATTTAGTATCCTCGAGGGAAGCACACGACGAAGACGCACACGACTAAAAATATTTCAGCAATGTTGAATTCCTAGGAGCAATGCATCTGAGCTACAGAACAGAACTGTCAAAAACTTAAGATTTATTTTTGTTTGTTTTTATAATTCCAAATATTGAGCATTTGTACTGTTTAATTTCTCTATTCTACTGATCTCTTTCTGGCGGATTGTGGTTTATAAACACACTGGAAACATCAAAACATGTAGATTTATTTGTCGACTCTCTAACTTTAAAAACTGTTCGTTGCCGTTTCATGTGCCCTGTGAAGCTTTTCCTGAAGTATCTCGACAAGAATTCTCTGCCTAAGAACCCTGTTTGAAAATCGCTGAAAATTTACCCAACCGGAATCTTTGTTAACGTGTGCAAATATTATGAAATTTGAGACTACACACAGCTCCACAGCTCCACGAGTAAAAGTAACAGCAACATCCAATGATCTCTGCTTCTTCTTTGGTCTTGGTCTCATAAATCAGTAATACTTCAAAATATTCTTTTTTCCTTTCATCAATATGTTAAATGTATTTGATATGCTATTTTTTTCCTGGTTCGGAAGGAAATATAGAGATTGTTTTGAATAAGCATTTAAAGACTATCGTAAAACGAAACTTCCAGTTATGTTGTTGAATATGTTTACTGACTGCATTTTTCTTTGTTTAAAATTTTAACTGAATAGAAGGTATAAAAATCTGTTACACATATCTTATATACTATACTGCAGTAAAATGTATTCCAAAAAGTTACCGAGTGAATGATTCGTATCGCAAAGGAACTGGCTTCGAATCCTGACATGGACATTTAAATTTACGTTTTGCATGGTTTCCCTAATCCGGTTACTGCCAATGTATTCATTTCCGTAGAGATGATGTTAATATGCACAAGAAATGTCTTTAAGGGATTGTATATCATACTCTCTTTGAAATTCCCAATTAATTCTATCTGATATAATGTTCACTATGTCTTCAATCATATGGCATAACCTCAAAGAATTTAGAATTCCTGTCTATGCTTGTACTTCCAACCGGACTTCTGTGATGGATGCCACCATTTCGCTCAGTTTTCACCTGCAATATTAACTGCAGCCGATACTGTTTTTACGTATCAGTCGCAGAGAAATAAAACCGAATCACACTTGTGTACCACTCTGTATGGAAGTACACATTTGTAGAGTAAATAATCACCACAACGTACTGCGTTGAAACCAAGAAGCAGCCACTTTTACATAGCAACAGTTCACTCAATGCATGGAAATCGGCCTCCTATTTCCTGCAGTCTGCTGCCCTTCCGAGAGATCTCAGAGCAATTCTAAAGCTCTCACGACATTGGATTTTCAGCTGCTGCCTCTGCTGGCGTTTTTTACCTACAAAGAGATGATAGTGCTTCTCTTTCCTTCTCGCTAGCACCTGGTTCCTCTTTCGTCTGCATGTATCCAGCCCTAACGTACTCTTGCCATCTACTCACGTATCAGATGTGTTCTTTCACTCTCTTCCCCAGCGGATTCTGTTAGTAGATTTGCATTTAGCTCGACGCAAGTACTTATGTGTGTATGGTGCGAACCTGTGTTTTCGAAATACAGTGAACGACGCATTTTTCAGTTGTGATGTTTACGAAACAGATTGTCAGAGATCCTAAACATTGCGGTCTAGTTAAGTTGCAGTAATTGAAGCTGTGCAACAATAATGAAAGTACGTACACATTGATCTGTAATTATGAAGAGAACTTTCCATTGTTGGGTCTGAGATAATCATTAAGAAAATTTGTTTACTTTATTGGCGTCTCTGCACACTAGGGGTGCTTTTGAGGTATATTCCCAGTTACTCTTATTTAAGAAATTGGGACGAGCACATTGCTTCTCTTTTCGGTTGTGGCCATATAAAACAGTGTTGTCACGCTCTACTTCATTCTTCCAATTACTTTCCTCTTCCATAGAGCAGCAAACTTAAAATTTTACAGAAATTCTCTACACAAACGTTTGGTTTTTATTATGGATTCTGGTATTTTTTTTAGAAAAAGTATCGTTTATTTTGCCGTCTCAGTTCCCGTTTCGTATAATACAAATTTGTCTCTCCGTTGATCATGTTTCGAATCTGTAATTGCGTAACGACACATCACGCTGTGTATTCTCTATCGGAACTGTACATAGAATACATATTCTACATAGGTCTGGAGACAATCCAACGAGATTAGAATTAGTCCCACTAAAAACTACGCAACAGAAATTGAAAAATAAATTATACATAATTTTTGTAAATATCAACATACTATCTGATTTCTCGCGTGATAAATAAATAGACTATAGTAATTTTGTTATCTGTCTGTTCCCCAGGTCAGGGGCGGCTGGGAAAAACCTCCAGGGCTAACAACCGTGGTTGTAAATTTGTGGCTCGAAGAGTCACCCCTTACATAATACTATCAATCATGGAAGAGTGTAATGTGAAACAAATTACCCCAGGTGGACAATCCACCGCACCAAGGTGCGCAAGCAGACTATCGGATTCTGGGGAGTCTGCAGCATTGCACAGAGATGAATCGGGACATGATAAGACATCAAGCAAATTGAAATGTAAAAAAAACAAGTTACATAGCTACTTTCAATGTAAACTCTCTTTTAAAAACAGGAAAATTAAAACATCTTACAGATACCCTCAAACATCATAGAATACTCATAACATCACTACAAGAAACTCGATACATAGATGAAAACAATTTTGATTCCGGAGGTTTCAGAATATACAAAGGAAAGGTAGGCAAAAAATAATGAAAAACACACCCCACCTCGGAACGGGCTTTATAATAGATAAAAGTATTTTAGACTCCATTATCAGCTTTCAATCACAATCGGAAAGACTCTCCACACTCACTTTTAAATCTGCTAATAGAGTATACACAATTGTGAATGCACATGCCCCCATAAATGAAGACAATAGGAAAAATAAGGAAAAGGTGGAACGTTTTTGGGAACAACTAGATGACGCGGTGCAAAAGATCCCAGACAAACACAACATCATACTTACGGGGGACTTCAATGCTCAAGTAGGAAAAGAGAAGAAATACAAAAATATTGTTGGAAACTACCCAGCGCACAATAGAACTAACCAAAATGGAGTCAGATTAGTAGAACTCTGCCAAGCGCATGGCTTGATCCTGAAATCCACAGCCTTTAAGAGACTACCCAGAAAACAGAAGACATGGACCTCACCAAACCCACACTTGGGTGAATTTCAACTTGATCATGTGGAGATAAAATGGAAACACCATACAGAAATACAAAATGTCAAAGTACTCAGAGGAGCAAACTTGGATTCTGATCACTATCTTTCTAAAATAAAACTCAAAATTATCCCCAAAAAGGAAAGATAGAAACAGTAAACCCAAAAGCAGAAGATACGATCCAGAAAAGATAATGAATTCGAAGGAGTTTCCCCTCGCGACTCAAGATATAAGGAACCAAAATTGGGATCAAATGAAGGAAAGCCTACTAACCAAAGCTGAACAAATAGTACCTATAACCAAAATCAAAAAACACGCATGGTGGACAGAGGAATGTGACAAACTTATTGAGCAAAGAAAGAAAGCATGGCAACAGATGCAATCTCAGAAAAATGAATATAATAGGCAAAATTTCCTGAGTGTAAGAAAACTAGTGAGTAAAAACCTCAAAAGAATTAAAAAAGCACAAGAAGATCAACTCCTTTTGCAGATCAACGAAGACTTCAACAAAAACAAGACTAGGAGCTTTTACAGAACTTTTAAACAAAAAATAACCAAGTACAGCCCACCGACACTCCAATTACAAGATAAAAATGGTAATATTGCACACAACAACAGGGATAATTGCAAAATTTTGAGGGAATATTTCAGGAACCTTCTCAACTGTAAAGAACCAATTGAAAAAATGGATTTCAGCAACTCAACTTCAACAAGTCCTAACTCAGAACCACCCACCGTCGAGGAACTACAATCAATCATTTTGAATCTCAAAAACTATAAGGCTTCGGGAGAGAACCAAATTACAGCTGAACTGTGGAAAAATGTCAATAGAAATGCTATAGAATCTCTCCAAAACATATTTGAAGAAATATGGAAAACAGAAAGAATTCCGGATGAATGGAAGATGGCCCTCATTCACCCAATTCATAAGAGGGGATCCAGAACAGACCCCAACAATTACAGAGGGATTTCGCTCCTTGACGTAACATACAAAATACTGTCTAAAGTTCTTTTGAACAGAGCAGAACCCCAGCTAGATTGTCAACTTGGAGAATACCAGGCAGGCTTCAGAAAGGGAAGATCCTGCCCAGAACAAATTCTAAACCTCAAAAATCTTATGGCCTACCAAAAATCGAGAGCAAAAGCGTATGTCATCACATTCATTGACTTTCAAAAGGCGTACGACTCCATAGACAGGGAATCTCTAATCTCCATATTAAAAGAATTGAACCTAGACAATAAAACTACAAACCTAATTAGAGAAACCATCACCAACACATACTCCAAAATTAAATTTATGGGAGAACTCTCAGACCTATTTGAGATAAAAACTGGAGTACGACAAGGTGATGGACTCTCTCCATTGTTATTTAACTGTGCCCTAGAAAAAATAGTAAGAGAATGGAACAAGAAAATCAATAGTGGAATCCGACTAGGAACAAAAAACAAAGGCATCAAGGTTAATTGCCTAGCATTTGCAGATGATATGGCCCTACTAGCTGAAACATGGGAAGAAGCCAAAGAACAGATCCTCGAATTACAGAAACAAGCAGAGAAAATAGGCCTTAAAATTTCTTTTGAAAAAACCAAAATAATCACAAATATAAAAAAGCCAATGAAATATCTTAAAGTAAGAGACCAAAAGATCGAAATTGTTAAAGAATTCAAATATCTTGGTGAATGGATTAGCTGGAACGCCCTGGAGAAAAAAGCAATAGAATTAAGAAGAAACAAAGTTGAACTAGCCTTTCAGCTTACTAAAAATACTTATAATAAAAAGTCCCTCTCATGGAATTCAAAAATAAAACATTACAACACTGTCATTAAACCAGAAGCACTATATGCAGCTGAGACATTATCTATCACTAAGCATGGCCCAATTGAAAGGCTAGAGATCAAAGAAAGAAAAATATTGAGAAAAATTTTAGGCCCCAAATTTCATAACGACAAACTAATTCATACCAAAAATGAAACACTCTACAAAACCACAGAAAAACTTTCGGATACAATGAGGAAAAGAAGAATTGAGTTTTATGGGCACATTCTCAGAATGAACCCAAATAGACTTACAAAAAGAATGTTTGACTACTTCAGGAATAAAAAATCCAAACCAAATTGGTTTATCCAAACAGAGAAAGACTTAAGAGAACTACACATCACAGAAAAAATGCTCACAGACAGGACCGCAAAAA
Source organism: Schistocerca nitens (assembly GCF_023898315.1). Classification (NCBI taxonomy): domain Eukaryota; kingdom Metazoa; phylum Arthropoda; class Insecta; order Orthoptera; family Acrididae; genus Schistocerca; species Schistocerca nitens. The sequence continues at coordinate 409,406,548 of NC_064622.1, forward strand.
TGATAAGCAAAGACAGAAAAGAGGGATTCCAGCTCCAAAATAGGAAGAAAAGAACGATTGTCATCTCTGACGAGGAAAGAAAAGCAAGATCAGAAAGAATGAAGCAGTACTGGGCGAAAAGAAAGGCACAGAACACACAGAAGTGATTGATTCAACGTACCCCAAAGTTGGGTGAAACAAAGAAGAAGAAGAAGAAGAAGAAGAATTTTGTTATTGTTTTGCATTTCATCTTTTTCTACTCCCCATTTCCTTAAAAAACTGTTATTGAGGAGCAATGAACAGCTTACTCTGGATATCATACAACAGGGTATCTCTGGCAACGCATAATGAGCGTTATGAAAGGAATGGATGTTTTGTAATCAACAGAACAAAATAAATCCAGAGACGTGAACAGTACACTTTTTTTGATAGTTACCGCTGCATTGGAAGAAATAGTAGAGACGAAAAATTGTAGGAGCAGACGAAAATAAGAAAGAATATGGAAAATGTTGATCACAACAGGTATACAGAGATGTATAGCTTATAGGAAAATTGGAATAACTGAAGAGTGCTACCAAATTACAGCTAGCCCGAACAGGATTGATGGTCACACCAGTGAGCACGAGCAGTTCTGTTCATGGCTCTACTCTTGTATGGTGCTATTTACGATGTCACGAGCGAGCAAAGGTACTTGTGGCACGTTAAACATGAGTGGAAATTTGGATCATAAACTGGTTAGTGAGTAGCCGAAATTTACTGTTATGGTGGAACTCTCTTCTTTCTTTATTGTTATTTACCTTAGTTTCTAAAAATTCAAATATGAAATATGTAGATGTTTTATAAGCACATGTACTGAAGATTTAAAGGAAAATAATGTTATCTTTTGTGAAATAGTGAATTGACGATATTATTTATAAAAAATGAAATGGAGCACTTCACTTTACTGAATTGGGTTACTGGAAAAGAACAGTCGGTGAGAACTGTGTCCGCGGGAGAGTGTATTGGAAGTTGTGTAGGATGCAAGAGGTGAGAAAAGCAATCGTTGGAGTGAGGAAAGTGGGGGAGGTGACAAGTAAGAGCCCTGAGGTAGGGATAAAGAGGAGTATTCTGTTTAAGTTGAAAGGCTGCGTAGATCTCTTGGTGGATTTTATGGTCAGGCTGGGAGAGGCAGTGGATTCACTGCGATAGGATGTGGAAGGTGTGGGGATATGTTTGTACAATTCCTGCTCTGTACGAGAGTGATAAACAGAGATGAAACGACAGAGTGGTTAATGCCAAGTTTTCGGGAAGTGCAGGAAATAGGAAGGCGTTCATTGCGGGAGCGAAGAGGGAAGGGGGAGGGGAATTAGTAAGTTGGGACAACAGCTTCTTGTTGGATGGTACATGGATAAGGAAGGTGAAGCAGAGCATATGACGTTCGACGCTTCTTGTGATGGAAACTGTGACTAAATCTAATATACGATTAAACGAATATCTTAGTTTATCTTCTCCTTGTTACACTTTTAATATTCGGTGCCCTCTGAAGTACCACTTTTTATTTTTGTGGTGGAATTCCTCCACACCCGCATTTGTAAAGTCAGCATCACAAAAAGTTTTACTGTTGACCCATGCAAAAGGATTAATTTGCTCGCGTCTGCGATACTGTCCATACTTCTGGGTGCGATCACCCGTTAAAATGGTCCCATCTGGCCTATGGTACACAGAAACGCTTGAAGAGTGCAGGTTTATGGCAGAGCGAAATGAGTGCGGTGGCAGATCATGGGAATAAAACTCACGGGAATGAGGGCTGCTGGCAGACAATGCTGACAGATGCGACAGTTGGTGCAAGGCTGCTAGCATTGCTGGTAATAGGTTGCTGGTAATTGGGCACCGAAAATATCTCCTGGGCCGGCTGCAGCAGCCGCGCTCTTTTAACGTGTCAACTTCATTGCAAAATGGGTCGCTCATTAGAAGTTGATTTTTTTCCCAATTTCCTTGTGTCACCCTGATGTTGGGATGCACAAGTGTAGCTGGAATATTGTCAGTCAGTTTTGCTGGTATACAGGTGATCGCAAGCGATGCGTTGTCTGCGTTTTTGGGTTTGAACTAGCCGTAGGTGGTCTTTTTCTCTGCGATGGAGTGTTTGTTTCGCTGTTATGTTTCCATGTGTACAGAATGAAGGAGTTATTGGGATACCTCGACTTTCTGCGAAGTGTCGCAGTAACCGTCTTCGCTCCCACTCGATGAGAACTTCCCGGAGCCCACGCGGCTCGCCTAAGTAGAAAATGTTTATGTAGTACGTGTATTTGTGGGTGTTATTCTATTTGCAGTCAGTCTCGGTGTTCCATTTCATCTTCAGGCCCTTCTACGTTACCAGGTGGACACAGTGTAATCGCCTTTCTACATATGACAGGGGGAACAAAGAATCTATGTTCGCTACGCTGAAACTTTTTTCCTGCTGTGTTGCGAACGGCGGCATTACGGCAACAAGACAGACAGCTATTCTCTTGTACGCCCTGTGAGATGTATAACGATGATTACCTAATATTCACATGACCACTTGGTATTATAGTGGGGCGTGAGGCTGGTGGAAATTGACTGCAAGTAAAATGAGACCTGTAAATACAATAAGACAAAGATAACGGCTTTCAAAGGAAAGAATCCGGTAAGATCGAAAATAATAAGCAATGAGAAAGTTTTAGAACGATTATCTCACTTCAGTTATCTAGGATGTAATACTAGTTTTAAATGTGACAAGGACATGAAACTTCCTGGCAGATTAAAACTGTGTGCCGGACCGAGACTCGAACTCGGGACCTATGCCTTTCGCGGGCAAGTGCCCTACCAGGAAGTTTCATATAAGCGCACATTCCGCTGCAGGGTGAAAATCTCATTCTAGAAACATCCCCCAGGCTGTTTCTAAGCCATGTCTCCGCAATATCCTTTCTTTCAGGAGTGCTACTTCCGCATGGTTCACGGGAGAGCTTCTGTTAAGTTTGGAAGGTAGGAGACGAGGTACTGGCAGAAGTAAAGCTGTGAGGAAGGGGCGTGAGTCGTGCTTGGGTAGCTCTGTTGGTAGAGCACTTGCCCGCAAAAGCCAAAGGTCCCGAGTTCGAGTCTCGGTCCGGCACACAGTTTTAATCTGCCAGGAAGTTTCATAACAGCGCACACTCCGCTGCAGAGTGAAAATCTCATCCTGAATGACAAGGACATTGAGAAGGTGGTTAATAAATATCAAGCTACCTGCAGAAAAGTTGGAAGAACTTTGGAAAGAAAAACAAAAAAGAAATACTAATGAAATTCTAAAAATGTATGGCTCCAGCTGTTTTTGTAGATGGTTTCGAATTACGGACAGTAACATAAAAAGAACAAATATAAGCAGCAGAGACGACGTTCATGAAATATGTAAGAGCCTGTAATAAAATGGGTAAAATAAAGAACGAAATAATATCAGATTTAAATATCTTTTCAGCTAACGACAAGATAGAAGAGAACAGAATGAAATGGAAGGATCATGTTGATTGAATGATAGAAAATAGATCGCCAGGAAAGATAATGAATTATCAGCTGAATGGAAGAGAGAACGAGGTCGACGTCATAAAAGATGGGTGGATGGACAATAGAGACCGCAATAGGTGATTACAACACCTAATTCTTGGAAGGACATGAAGATAAATACAACTGAAGGTGTCAGCCCTTCCTCACGAAGATGCAGTAACTGCAGTCGACATACGAACTATCGTGAATGGGTATACAGACACAAAGAAGAAAGTAACTAACATACACACACACACCTGACCGGAAGCAAGCGTAAAGCGGAAATGGTCGTCCGTCGCGCGCGCTGCGAAGCGTTGCGTCGCCGGCGCTGGCCGCCAGGGGCGCTGCTGTCATGGCCGGCGCTGGCGCACGCGCAGAGCGGGGCGTCGCGGCGCCGGCGTCGGTCCGCGTTGCGGGGGCTGGCGCGGCGGGGGCATCGGGGGTGGCGGGGGGCGGCGGGGGCGGTGTGCATCCCGCCGGCGGCGCGGGGACCCGCGCACAGCCCTCCGAGTTGAGACAGGTCAGGATCGGCCTGCGCCGGCGGCCGCCTCGCCTCGCCTACATCGGCCCCGGATCGCCTCACCTTGTCTCTCTGCCGTGGCGGTCGGCTTCCCGTGGTGCGTGTGCGACGTGTCTACGCACCGTGCCGGCGAGCGGCCGCACAGGACCGCAGAATTGCTCAAACCCGCCTTCCACGCGCCGCCCCGCGACAACAGGTGAGCGGAAACCACAACGCTGCAGGGGGAGGGGAAACCGACGAAGCACCTCCCCATCGCTCCAGTCTCCATTCTCGCTCTCGAAACACCGAGAAAAATCACGTAGTTCACGGAAATGATCCACGTGGAAGCTGACGACATCGATCACCACTTTGGGCACCACAACAAATAAGCGGATAACTAGCCGTCCCCTCCTCTGAGGCCTACTTACGGACTGAACCCTCTTAAAATATTTCCACAAAATGTCAAGTCTGAAATCTACATTACAATACTACGTGCTTCCCGTACTTATAGTATAATAATTTAAATCCCCCTAATTAGCTGTGACTGGTTTCCATACCACAATCCCCGAATTTTGACCGTTTCCCTGCGTGAATAACAACGCCTTACCAACTTCCTGGCTCTCCGAAATCGAAATCGTCCCGCAGAACAGTGAAATTGTTCTCTCAAGTTTACAGCGCTTGTGACCTACTTCCGAACAAGCAGGTCAGTGGGCCCAATATGCGCAGCAGGTGCAGACTTAAGTTCCATTTAGAAGGTACAATACGTCGTAGGAGAATGCATACAGGCAGGATTCCTGTTTCTGTCCATTTATTACGAGAAAAGTGTAATGAAACATTTTTTCTTCGCTTGGGGTCGGCTTAGTGAATGTTGCGTCACTTTCACTTCTAGGATCTGTGTAACGGGCCGCGACATCAGTGACACTCTGAAATGAATTAATCCTAAATGTTCTACAGAGCTTCAGTACAGAATACTGAACAACTAAAAAAATTGCTAACGAAGTAATTAATTCTCAACATCGACGACAAGCGTACGTTGTTCTTTTGAAGCAATATTTTCTTCATTGACGTAATAATTAAATTTAACATATAATAATTGCCGAGAAATGACATAAACATTTCGTTTTCTGGGAGAAATGCATAGTTTGGGTAATATACATTCCTCCTCTACAACGATCTGAGAAAGAGACGAAGTTTCAAAAACATACAGAATACGGGTCACATTATTTTTCTTATTTACCGTTGTTTCAGAAATAATAACAGATTAGGCTTTGCTGTAGCGCCTAATTACGAAATTATTCTTAACCGAGCGGATAAGACAGTGATTACTTTTCCTCTCCTGTGTAAGTGTCGTAGTAATTGTATTTTAATTAACTTCACGGCAAACATCACGTCACAAGTAAAACCAACAGTCACAAAAATCTAGCAGTACGCTTTATTACGTCTCTGCCGTAGTAGGCACACGTAAAAAAATCTTAAAAATGCGAATATCACTTTTCATAGTCGCAACTTAACCTATACACCTACCAGAAGGTGCTTGTATGGCTTTATAATAAATAAATTCACTGTTCATCACATGTTAGCATTACAGTACGTCTAAAATTACTCACGATTCGATTGAAATCTCACGGGTGAAACAAAAATTGCATAATCTGAACGCCAATGCAAGCCTCTCGCCATGCTGCGCTGCCAACCTTGCAACGCTAAATCTACTGACAGTAAATAACGCGAAACAGTGGCCTGGGTTTCTTTTGTTTTGAAGTTTGTGAGCAGTGATTTCCTTAAGTCAGACGGCGTATTTCAAAACTTCGTACTGGACGAAACTACAAATTGAAGGATAACAGATATTGCTCAAGCCTCCTGTTTCTGCGGTTCATACTTTAAAAATTGTAATTAAAGTATTTCGCAGTGTTCGTGGTATGAAAGGCATTTTGTTCTTCCATACGAATGGAAAGACGCAAACTTGTTTCATATCGGGTATATCAGCAGTTCCTCTAGCTCTGCCGCAATTGTTTTTATTCTGTCCCTTCCTTGCTTCCTTGTTCTTCTTCGTCATTATTATCATCATCGTCTTGTTCTTCTTTTCTGTTACTCCACCATCTTCCATCTGTTTAGCACTGGTCCTTCCAGTTTGTTTACAGCTGATACTGCATCTGAAGGAAACTAATCAAATTCAGAAGCTCTATTGACAAGCGATGTTCTGAGAAATGTAATACAACTGACAAAAAATCCTGATCTGTAAACCTACGAATATGTGGTGGAATACATTAATGCATTAGACATCAGTACACTGCTGGAACTATGCAGTGACATTGTGTTCTTCGCGGACGCTGAGAATCGCATCTTGAAGAATTTGACACCAATTTGTGGTCCCCTGCACCACACTGTCATTCATAGACTAGAGGTTATCTTCAGCCTTGAACAAACAACTAACCACGTTCGCCACTAATAGCAAAAATCGGCAATGAAGATGGAGTTCCATCTTCAGCAGAAATAATTTTTTCGGCTTTTGACCGATTTGATTTGGAGATAAGAAACGTAATGTATTCTCTTGGTGGACCCAGGTTCATGTCGAGGACACGCTCCAGCTTCCCTTTTTGCCTCAAGATGACATTTTGTTGCATAATTGGTGGTTTAGTTTTATATGATACGAAATGGATGCTGGTAGGTAAACGTCAGTTTCTTACACAGAGAGAATTAGTGTTTTGTATGCGGACACATACGGGTAGTCGTATCCTTTAGGATTTCCGCATAATTAAGAAATTATAGCAGAGTTATCAACAATATGCACAACGGCACACTTCTCTTTTAATAGAATCATATATAAACCCACAACACATCATAAACTGATCTCCACTGTAACAGTGGAGAGATTTGCCGCATTATTACTCACATGTTCTGCAATATGCTTATTGAATACAATATTACTGTCCTAGAATGTTAATGATCGAATTGCAGGTACACATGAAGCTCAATATTTTCTTGACGGAGAAGATTTTTCATAAGAAAGAACTTTATGTTAACAATCACTCTGAAAGTAGTAGGAAAGCATTGCTATCATCGACTTAATATCGCTTGTACCTTGGAAATCTCGATCCAAAAGTAGCTTGACACGTCCGTGGACCGCAGATGGAAACTGTGCGTTACATTTTCGCTTATCAAGGCAAAACAAATAAGTCTTCTAAGTTTTAGAACAACGAACTTTTTCGTCCTTCATTTGTCTTTCGAATACTTTTACCTTCTCCGTGAAAGTACTTTTGTTTATACGTATCGCCAATAAAAACTTCATCAAGGCATAGCCTTAAAACGATTCTACTTCCAATGTGTTTCTGTTCTCTTTCAGTCAGATGTCCATTCTGCAGATTTTCTTTTTAAATTTTATTTTCACAAGCTTTTTTAATTTGTTGATCCACTATCTCCTTAACAGATTCTTAAATCTTCTCTTTCAAAAAGTATTTTGCGTGGAAGTAACGACACTTTGTCAGCTTTGCAACTGCTTAAAATTAAAAACTTGATGGTCTGTAACCCACCAGTAACTGGAAGTGAGTTTGTTCCCTTGTGTTAACTCAATCACTACCATTGTGTTTCTGTTGTTCTGCTAGTGATGAAAGGGATTAGTAATTATTGTTATTGCTACAGAACAGTAATGATCACCTGATACCTTTGTATTTTTGTAACATGATTGGATTGCCTTTCCTGAACGGATTGTGAGAAAAAGTGAGTCTTCTGGAGTGAAATCAACGTTCTGTCATGTTCACAATTAGTCATGTCCTATGTTGCAAGTGACAAAATGCATGCGGCTGCGAAAGTGACAGTGACTTTTTAGTAACATGACACATTGCGTCAAGAAGGGCCAAGCTGAAAATAAGGTTGGCTGGAGAACTGTTGTGCTACTTATAGGATAGTGAAGTTGTTTACAAGACAGTCAGAGGTGTTTGTCATCGGGAGGAGTGTGTGCGAAATTGACGTATATGCTGCACCGTTGTTGCCTTAATACCTATCTTTCTGCTGTTCGTGACATACTTGTAGATCGATCACAGTCAAGTAACCCGTCCTCCTGATGATCGCATGATGCTGATGAGAACCAACATCAGTTTCTTACACTTTAGAGCTGAACTTCTCTGGATAGTGCATAATAGTGGATAACACATTAGTACGAACTTCGTATGATAGCACAATGGGCTGCTCATTAGTCAACTGGGCGAATATGGAAATTAGGTAGGTGTCTTCACTATAGATAAGCCACCGTTTTTCCTGCCTGTTGAAACAGCAGTCTTTCAAGAAATCTGACACCACCGTTCATTCGTTCCCCTCCCGTGCCATTGTGGTCTCATCTGCACAGACGCTGGTCCCCCACGGCCTTAGTTACTTTTATTATCCATCGCTTTATTTCTTCTCCACTGAAAGTGCCTTACACTAGGCCAACCGTGCCTTTAATAAAAGTTCTGTCACCATCTGAATTCTTCAATTAGGTGAAAAAACTCTCAGTTGCACACTTCATCGGTACACAGGCGATGCCAAGATCTCTGTCTGTCCACGCGTCACTTCAGTTTAATATCATGATCCACATCAATAGTTCACAGTACCATTTTCTCAGTTCCTAAATTCTAAATATTTATTCACCACTCACGTTTTTAATGTAAATTTCGCTTTCTCCGTTCTTGGTAACACTGCATCCTACAGAAGAATTACACTTCGGTATATTCTATCTTTTTTATAGGCAGGTAATTGCTATTCATTTTCCTCCTATTGCGCATTATTTTGTATGATATCGTTTCTGCCTAAGCCTAATTCACTACTGAATAGCCTTCCAATTGCTTGTCAAATTACTCTTACATTCTTCTAATATTTCTCACTCTGAGTGACTAAATTACGTGAGAATGTTTTATCGTATTTTTATTTTCGTTGCATACTTTTCTCCCATGTTTTCCGGTGTTTCTTCAACATACAATAACAAACTGTGACAAAAAGTGAACTTACCTTCATTTCTTTTTAACTTCAGCAAAACTTTTATTCCTTTTTTTTTTCTTCCATGTATTATTTCCTCTACTTTGTTTTTAAATAGCCTGTATATACTGCTGAAATGTCATTTACTTCGGGTGGACAAAAGAGAGAGGTCACATGTCGGAGGTGAGTTCTCGTTTTTATGACTCTTATACTGCAGCAGTGCGAAATGTGCGAAGCACAACCAGTGTTTCGAATTTTTTGGGAGATATCTGCTTGCTGCTAAATCCTCCTATCTCTTACATAAAGAAAATTTTTCATCAAGTCCTTAGAATGTACATCTCTTTAAACACACACACACACACACACACACACACACACACACACACACACACAACACTCACACACACACACCACAAAATCGTTTACACCCTCTCTATGTAGGTATAAAGCTCTCATCGGTCGGAACATTAGTTTGAACAATACAGAGCTCTACTAGGCGTGGTATTGTTGGGATTAGCAAGCCGAGTGACTTCTGAACTGATTTACCCAGCCAGTTGTACGGTTAACTATACCTATAAGTTTAACGTGGTCTCCGAACCACACCAGTAAACAATGTCACAGGTGGAAGAAGTTGCAAGTGACAGAAAAAGTCACGTGACTGACTAGGTATCAAACCTGAGATCTTACTTTACCATTGATTCACCGAGATACACTTTAGAGGATAAAAATAGGAAATTTGAAAAATCATCGCTGCCATCTGACGGTTGTCCTACACCTGTAAGTAGTTACCGAGAAATATATTATCCGCTTTAAAAATAATACGGCTGGCTGCAATTTTCTTCTCCACTGATGCGAACAGGATCGTGTTGAAAGCGTGTACAGAAGAAAACAATGGAGACCAATATACTAGTGAAGTAGGCTCTTAAATTTAAAATAAACGCATTTTATTATTATTCATGTTTGGGTCCTCCTGGATTACGCGGTCTACAATAAAGGCTATTTTTAAAGTTTTGTTTTATTTCGTCTTTGTGACCACTTCATTCTTTCATAATCGGCTCTTTATTGCTTGTCAGACCTAGTTCTTCGGGTCTTCTTCGGTTTTTCTACCATGCCAACTGTCTAGTCCTGAATTTTCTGTCTGAAACATTTTCTGTCTAGTATATAAAGTAGCGTTGTTCCTGCCTTTTTCAGGTCTTCTTCTACGAGACACTTTATTGTTTCAGCTTTTGCTTTACTGCGACTTCAGCAGATTTCCACAAACCGTCTTGTTGATTCTTTTAATATTTCCATAGAATTTTAGCTTGCGTTTCTTCATATCCAAAGAGATGTTTGTATACCTTCAAATTTTCTTTTATTTACTCTTAGCCTGAAAGTTCCTTCTTCTGTAGAATTTGGACTTAAAATTTTCAGTTTACCTTCGTTCTCTCTTTTGGATTTATTATCTCTAGAAAGACACAACGAATTGGTGCCTGTCGTGTAGTGTGTCAGTTTTGTGTGTTGTGAGGTGCATTTTCTGTCATAGACATCTTTTGCAACTCTGAAGGCTGTCAAAATTGTGGTAACAAATTTTGGAACCATTTTCTTCCAGGCCCGTCTCCGGAATGTTTTCGCCTAAATGGTTGAACTGAGAAAAAATGGCTCTGAGCACTATGGGACTTAACATCTATGGTCATCAGTCCCCTAGGACTTAGAACTACTTAAACCTAACTAACCTAAGGACATCACACAACACCCAGGAACTGAGAAATTTTCTCGATGTTCGCGTATTTAGTTTTTATAATTTTCGGTACCAGGTTGTTGATAGACACATATTTGAAAAGTATTCTTTTTTCATGTAGTATTTGGAGACCTGCTCTTGCTGCTGTTTCCTTAACATTTTCTATTGATCTTTGACTTTTTTAATGTCCTGACATAGAATCGCCAGATCGTTTGCAAAAGCTAGGCATTCTATCCTGACATTTATTATTCCCAATTTGATTGCGTCGCCAATTTTAAGTTGCCCTGGTAGTTTTCACCATTCTTCGATTATTTTTCGTGAAAGTACAGTTGCAATGTAATTGAGAGACTCGATCAACTTGTTCAACCGTTTGAATATCAAAATTTTCCGAAATTTCTCTCCTGAATTTTACCTTCGATACTGTAGCATTTAGTGTTTCACTAATATTTGGAGTACTTTTGAGGTCTAGACCTTATTTTTTCGGAATATGGAAGAGAGACTTACAGTCTACTGAACCATAAGATTTGTTTCATTACCTAAAAGGGCACAAACGTATTTCTTATAACAATATTTTAACGTTAACGCCAGCAGACTTTAGCGATCCAGAGAAATACCTGAAGAAGACTGACGATTGGAACAGGCACTGGCGGTTGACCCTGAACGTAGATAAATATAACATACTGTGTCAAGTAGGTGAACAAACTCACTACAATATAATTACACTTTTTGAGACAAATCAATAAAAGCAGCAACTATCGTAAAGTATCTAAGAGTAACCATCCCGAGCGACCAAAAGTGGAAAGAGCCCAAAAAAAGCAGAAAAGCAGATAATAGGCTGAGATTCTTAGGGAGACTCTTGAGGAAATGTAATTCGACCACGAAACACTAGATGGACCGATTCTTGACTTCACCAGTGTGAGGCCCTAATCAGGTTGGATTAAAGGAAGAAATAGACAAGATCCAACGAAGAGCGGTGTCGTCATGGGATCGTTTAGTCCAGGGGATCCCAATGTGGGGGTAAAATGAAATTCTTTGATTGGTAAAAACAAAATGACCACGAAACAAAATTATTTTTACATGTCATTACTACATGACACCATCTTGTTTTTCCTTTGTTGCAATGTGGTGAAAGTTGCGGCTTATAAAACGAATGTATGAACTGCATCTTCCTCAGACAGTCTACTCATTACACTCTGTACACTATTATTATTAATGGCAGCGGTTTGCTTAGACACAAAGGACTAGCATCCTGAAGTATTCAGTCCTGAAGTAAGAGGTCAAACATTCAAGTTATTTACAAACAATAGATATAGTGGACACATTTTAAGTTGGTTGGTTTTAAATGGGAACGCAGAATATAGGTGAAGCAAGGGTCGGTAGGAAGAAGAGTCGTGCAAAAGAAGCAGCATGTTTTGTAACAAATGTCTGCCCTCAGTGCGGATAGTCGGCTTCCATTTGTGAGCAGGAGAGGTAGATAGCAGCCGCGATGCAATGAGAATAGCTTCGTCATTCTATAAAAGAAATGTTTGTTAGAAATGAGGAGTACCAGTTGCCTCGTTGACCTATTAGTTTGTAGTTTAATAAAACACCTGCAAAAATTAAATATCGTTTATATTTCGTCATCTATAAGATAAAAATGTTCAAAGTAATTCTTTTCCATTCTATACTTTAGTTACGCGACGATGATGATGATGGCGGAGGGGGGAGGGAGTGTACTAATTAATATCTGATTACACTAAGGGGTAATGGTGTCAAAGAGGTTAGGAACCAGCAGTTTAGTTGGCATGAGAGAGCTAGGGTGATTCCCAGCGAACTGCAGTGGGAGGCGCTACGAGAGAGGCATTGTACGTCACGATGCGGAGAAGTCTACTATTGAAAATCTGGGACAGAAGACGTTCCGGAAAGAGTCGGGCGCCATATTATTTCCTCCCACGTATCTCTCTCACGAACTGACCACAACGAGAAAAAAAGGGGAAATTAGAGCTAATATAGAGGTTTGCCGCTAATCATTCTTCCCACGCGCCGTTCGCGAATGGAGCACGGAAGTGGGGATCAGACAGTGGAAGCAGAAGTACAGCGTAGATGTGGATGTCTGAGAATTAGTTCCAGAACTAAAATTTGCTCTGCCCAAGGTCTATTTGTTCTGAAATCTGCTTGATTTTGCCAGTTCTGCATTCAAGTTGGCGTTACGCTCGTACCAGAAGATATTGATGTAACTTCTCATGGTTTGGATTCACAGTCGTATAATATTTCTTAAAAGACTTCATAGTCGCCGTGGACTGTATGAAATATTTATTGTTACTATTGCACTTTCGGCCTTATGGCCATTTTCAAGAAACACTGCAAAGTTACCTAAACACAAAAATACAAAAGTGAAGCACAGGGTGTACATACATAATTAAGCAAACATTTCATTCAGAAAGTAGCTCAATTATAAAAATTGGAGATAAATGTACATTATTTACATTCTGTCATAATATAAAACTATCTGACATGTCGTCGTCAAAATGCAGCCTTTTGACTGTGAGAGTCCCACAAGATCTGATGAGTACGACACTTACTACATCGTAATATGTTGTTAAATATATACTGAACTGTCAATGTTACCATCGTTCTAATAATCTGTCACACATACAAGTTCAGGTACACTGACAACAGGTGGAGCTAAATCAGTTGGCGCGAAAATACATCTACTAAAGATACTGCCCGTGCACGTAGCAAAGATAGTGCACACCAAGGATACAACTTATAAGCTTTATATAGTAAAGTCTTTTCATCTGTCGACATCATACAGCTTACTAAATAGTGCTATGATTGTAATGGGCAGTCGGATGATGTTTTGTCGGAATTCGTGGTGCTGCACAGTAAACTGGATTGCTGACGTTTTACTCCATTTATATTCGTAAAATTTATACGCATACAAATTATTATATATCAGAGCTCTGTCTTTATCTCATTTACGAGCACTTAAGTCTATGTGAGAGCTTATTAACAGATAACACATGTATTATCCCCTATTATGTTATAAATAAACATTCCCATCCTATCCTACTGCCCATTACAATCATAGTACTACACTCCTGAAAATTGAAATAAGAACACCGTGAATTCATTGTCCCAGGAAGGGGAAACTTTATTGACACATTCCTGGGGTCAGATACATCACATGATCACACTGACACAACCACAGGCACATAGACACAGGCAACAGAGCATGCACAATGTCGGCACTAGTACAGTGTATATCCACCTTTCGCAGCAATGCAGGCTGCTATTCTCCCATGGAGACGATCGTAGAGATGCTGGATGTAGTCCTGTGGAACGGCTTGCCATGCCATTTCCACCTGGCGCCTCAGTTGGACCAGCGTTCGTGCTGGACGTGCAGACCGCGTGAGACGACGCTTCATCCAGTCCCAAACATGCTCAATGGGGGACAGATCCGGAGATCTTGCTGGCCAGGGTAGTTTACTTACACCTTCTAGAGCACGTTGGGTGGCACTGGATACATGCGGACGTGCATTGTCCTGTTGGAACAGCAAGTTCCCTTGCCGGTCTAGGAATGGTAGAACGATGGGTTCGATGACGGTTTGGATGTACCGTGCACTATTCAGTGTCCCCTCGACGATCACCAGTGGTGTACGGCCAGTGTAGGAGATCGCTCCCCACACCATGATGCCGGGTGTTGGCCCTGTGTGCCTCGGTCGTATGCAGTCCTGATTGTGGCGCTCACCTGCACGGCGCCAAACACGCATACGACCATCATTGGCACCAAGGCAGAAGCGACTCTCATCGCTGAAGACGACACGTCTCCATTCGTCCCTCCTTTCACGCCTGTCGCGACACCACTAGAGGCGGGCTGCACGATGTTGGGGCGTGAGCGGAAGACGGCCTAACGGTGTGCGGGACCGTAGCCCAGCTTCATGGAGACGGTTGCGAATCGTCCTCGCCGATACCCCAGGAGCAACAGTGACCCTAATTTGCTGGGAAGTGGCGGTGCGGTCCCCTACGGCACTGCGTAGGATCCTACGGTCTTGGCGTGCATCCGTGCGTCGCTGCGGTCCGGTCCCAGGTCGACGGGCACGTGCACCTTCCGCCGACCACTGGCGACAACATCGATGTACTGTGGAGACCTCACGCCCCACGTGTTGAGCAATTCGGCGGTACGTCCACCCGGCCTCCCGCATGCCCACTATACGCCCTCGCTCAAAGTCCGTCAACTGCACATACGGTTCACGTCCACGCTGTCGCGGCATGCTACCAGTGTTAAAGACTGCGATGGAGCTCCGTATGCCACGGCAAACTGGCTGACACTGACGGCGGCGGTGCACAAATGCTGCGCAGCTAGCGCCATTCGACGGCCAACACCGCGGTTCCTGGTGTGTCCGCTGTGCCGTGCGTGTGATCATTGCTTGTACAGCCCTCTCGCAGTGTCCGGAGCAAGTATGGTGGGTCTGACACACCGGTGTCAATGTGTTCTTTTTTCCATTTCCAGGAGTGTATTTAGTAAGCTGTATGATGTCGACAGATGAAAAGACTTTACGATATAAAGCTTATAAGTTGTATCCTTGGTGTGTACTATCTTTGCCACGTGCACAGGCAGTATCTTTCGTAAATGTATTTTCGCGCCAACTGACTTAGCTCCACATGTTGTCAATGCACCTGAACTTGTATGAGTGATAGATTATTAGAACGATGGTAACATCGACAGTTCAGTATATATTTAACAACATATTACGATGAAACTTCCAGGCCGATTAAAACTGCGTTCCGGGCCGAGACTCGAACTCGGGACCTTTGCCTTTCGCGGGCAAGTGCTCTACCAACTGAGCTACCCAAGAACGACACACGCCCCGTCCTCACAGCTCTACTTCTGCCAGTACCTCGTCTCCTACTTTCCAAACTTTACAGAAGCTCTCCTGCGAACCTTGCAGAACTAGCACTCCTGACAGAAAGGAGTGCTAGTTCTGGAAACATCCCCCAGGCTGTGGTTAAGCCATGTCTCCGCAATTTCCTTTCTTTCAGGAGTGCTAGTTCTGCGAGGTTCGCAGGAGAGCTTCTGTAAAGTTTGGAAAGTAGGAGACGAGATACTGCAGAAGCAGAGCTGTGAGGACGGGACGTGAGTCGTGCTTGGGTAGCTCAGTTGGTAGAGCACTTGCCCGCGAAAGGCAAAGGTCCCGAGTTCCAGTCTCGGCCCGGCACACAGTTTTAATCTGCCAGGAAGTTTCATATCAGCGCACACTCCGCTGCAGAGGGAAAATCTCATTCTGGAAACATATTACAATGTAGTAAGTGTCGTACTCATCGGATCTTGTGGGACTCTCACAGTCAAAAGGCTGCATTTTGACGACAACATGTACTCATGTCAGATAGTTTTATATTCTGACAGAATGTAAGTAATGTACATTTATCTCCAATTTTTATAATTGAGCTACTTTCTTAATGAAATGTTTGCTTAATTATTTATATACACCCTGTGCTTCACTTTTGTATTTTTGTGTTTAGGTAACTTTACAGTGTTACTTGAAAATGGCCATAAGGCCGAAAGTGCAATAGTAACAATAAATACACTCCTGGAAATTGAAATAAGAACACCGTGAATTCATTGTCCCAGGAAGGGGAAACTTTATTGACACATTCCTGGGGTCAGATACATCACATGATCACACTGACAGAACCACAGACACATAGACACAGGCAACAGAGCATGCACAATGTCGGCACTAGTACAGTGTATATCCACCTTTCGCAGCAATGCAGGCTGCTATTCTCCCATGGAGACGATCGTAGAGATGCTGGATGTAGTCCTGTGGAACGGCTTGCCATGCCATTTCCACCTGGCGCCTCAGTTGGACCAGCGTTCGTGCTGGACGTGCAGACCGCGTGAGACGACGCTTCATCCAGTCCCAAACATGCTCAATGGGGGACAGATCCGGAGATCTTGCTGGCCAGGGTAGTTGACTTACACCTTCTAGAGCACGTTGGGTGGCACGGGATACATGCGGACGTGTATTGTCCTGTTGGAACAGCAAGTTCCCTTGCCGGTCTAGGAATGGTAGAACGATGGGTTCGATGACGGTTTGGATGTACCGTGCACTATTCAGTGTCCCCTCGACGATCACCAGTGGTGTACGGCCAGTGTAGGAGATCGCTCCCCACACCATGATGCCGGGTGTTGGCCCTGTGTGCCTCGGTCGTATGCAGTCCTGATTGTGGCGCTCACCTGCACGGCGCCAAACATGCATACGACCATCATTGGCACCAAGGCAGAAGCGACTCTCATCGCTGAAGACGACACGTCTCCATTCGTCCCTCCATTCACGCCTGTCGCGACACCACTGGAGGCGGGCTGCACGATGTTGGGGCGTGAGCGGAAGACGGCCTAACGGTGTGCGGGACCGTAGCCCAGCTTCATGGAGACGGTTGCGAATGGTCCTCGCCGATACCCCAGGAGCAACAGTGTCCCTAATTTGCTGGGAAGTGGCGGTGCGGTCCCCTACGGCACTGCGTAGGATCCTACGGTCTTGGCGTGCATCCGTGCGTCGCTGCGGTCCGGTCCCAGGTCGACGGGCACGTGCACCTTCCGCCGACCACTGGCGACAACATCGATGTACTGTGGAGACCTCACGCCCCACGTGTTGAGCAATTCGGCGGTACGTCCACCCGGCCTCCCGCATGCCCACTATACGCCCTCGCTCAAAGTCCGTCAACTGCACATACGGTTCACGTCCACGCTGTCGCGGCATGCTAACAGTGTTAACGACTGTGATGGAGCTCCGTATGCCACGGCAAACTGGCTGACACTGACGGCGGCGGTGCACAAATGCTGCGCAGCTAGCGCCATTCGACGGCCAACACCGCGGTTCCTGGTGTGTCCGCTGTGCCGTGCGTGTGATCATTGCTTGTACAGCCCTCTCGCAGTGTCCGGAGCAAGTATGGTGGGTCTGACACACCTGTGTCAATGTGTTCTTTTTTCCATTTCCAGGAGTGTATTTCATACAGTTCACGGCGACTATGATGTCTTTTAAGAAATATTGATATAATTTTGATTTTTTTTTAAATACCACCTTTTTTCCTCAATAGGTGTACATTTTTTCTCCATAACTCGTGTACCTGCCATTGCAGCCGCACCCCCCCCCCCCACCCCCCCCAATCCCGCCACCCACTATCAGCATCTTATTTTCCCCGATCAACAAAAGACAAACACCTGCACAGCTATTTCTTGACGCGGCACGTCATTTGCGCTACTAGACATTGCACGTTAATTACGTGGCGAGCCAGCCTCGGCGCAAAACGCGTACCTAATACGGCAGCACGCCCTGATAGCGCGTATGTGTTCGGCGCAGCTGAGCGCGCAACCCAACGCAGCGCGATTCGCGCCACGCCGTGTTGTTTCGCTTAATGGCTGGCGACCGACCGCAGCCGCTGCACGACTCCGCTTTTAAACCTGCGCTCCTGCGCACGCGATGAAAGGGAATAATTAGGCGATTGGCCGCAAACAGCTCTTATTAAGCGCTTCGTAAAAAATGCCCGCCCGCGCACTAGCGCTAACAATGGCAGCGGCGGACACTGAAAATTAGCCAGCGCGCTGCGGTGAAAGAGAGAACCCACTGGCCTCGATTCATAATGGCCCGCACGCAGCGACAATGGGTCAGTCCGCTCGCATTCCAAACAAATACTATTACCGCACGCGGAAGCCGGTAATTTTTACACTCCGGCGCTTCCCGGATATCGCGCATTTTCTGCGGGATTCTGGCGTTTACACTCCGGCGTTTTGACTGAGCAATTGGCGAGTACAGTTTAGTGAGTCCTGCGAAACAGTATTTATTTTTTTATTCTTCTACTGTAGTTTATGAGATATGAACAGACGACGAACACTTAATGAACGCATTTAACTGCACTAATCTGCCATATGAGAATCATGGTAATTCTGAATCACTATGTTCAGAATCGCCTTTCACTACTGCTGATACAGTTTTTGGATCAACATTTTTTGTGGCAACGGGATTTCATGGACTTTGCGTTTTCCTTTGGATATCACAATGCTTACTTCCTTACTCATCAAGAAACGTTTTGCTGAGAAAAATCGGAGGGACTACTCATGACCGAGTGTGTAATTTTTGCTTCATCCAAACATGTTTCAAGTCTTTCTGTGGTATGTTCAGTAGGTTTCCTTTTTTTTGTGTCTGCTATTAGGCTTCGCTTGGCGCTGTCAAGTAATTTTGTGCTGATACTTCAATATCTACCATACAGCTACATCCTATTATGGTTTCCGATGCTGTAGTCTTCTTGCACATTTAGACGTATTAAAGTACATATTTCCTTTGCTGTTTTACGCATTACGCGCATATTTTACTTATTTTATTACAAAATGTAACAGAAATCACAATACACAAGTAGCAACGCCAATGAATATTTGACGAAAATGATCTATTATTTATGGTTCAAATGGCTCTGAGCACTATGGGACTCAACGTCTGAGGTCATTAGTCCCCTAGAACTTAGAACTAGTTAAACCTAACTAACCTAAGGACATCACACACATCGATGCCCGAGGCAGGATTCGAACCTGCGATCGTAGCGCTCTCGCGGTTTCAGACTGCAGCGCCTAGAACTGCACGGCCACTTCGGCCGGCGTTCTATTATTTATCGTGTTTTCCCAAATCCTTCCTCTTCTATTAAGCAAAGCCGCAAAATGGAGTGTTTCCGACAGTTAAAAACCATGACTCTGCACATGACAAGGAGAAAAAAAGGTATGATGCGATAAAAAAAATTATTAAGTTGATGGAGACGAAAATTTTATCGGGGACTCGGATTCTATCGTAGGATAAGGAGCAGAAGGGAAAGCAAATAGAACATGGCTTGAGAAAATGGAGTGGAAGGTGGTACTGTTTGGAGTAACCTAATTTAAACATTTGTTTTTTTGGGCCGATAATTCTGTTTTCGCGGTGAGTTTATCACACACTTACAAAAAATTTCATGTTCCTAGCAAGTTAAGTTGTTCAAAAAGTGAGTATTTACAGCAAGGCTCCTCGCTTCTATAGCCAAGTCAGTCAAAGGTATTGAAACTATTTGAACAACATAAGTTTGCAGCCCGATTAGTCTGATTTCAACGGTAACATTTGAATGGTTTCTATACATAAAAATAGCCGAAACCTGTGTAAAGCTGCAATACTGACTAGAAGTGCAACAGATTCGCAGGCAAGGGATCGCTGAATCGAGGAATATCTAGGGATTGTTTTATTTCGTGGTCATTCTGTGGCACTGTTTTTCCGCTCCGTTTCCGAATTGTATTCACCCTAAACATTTTATGAAGTGATATACGCACAGATTGTGAACAGTTACTTGTGTATCTCCATTTATATTCAAAAATATCTGTTAGATATAGCCTCCCACGTTCACGTTCAGTTTTTCTTGTATTATTTAACATATTATACACGTCGTATGAGAGAGAATGCAGGCCTTCGTATTACAGTAATTACAACTACATAAGAGCGTATTTTTAAATACTACTGCTCCTCCCAAATGTAACTATCGGGTGCTCTCGTTTCCTCATCATTCGTCACACGCGCATGAATACCTGTGATATCTTCTCATTTGGAGGTGTTCACAGGAATTCTTTCTTGGTTCGCTCACTTATACTGCATTCACAAGAGTCAAAATTGAAAATGAAAGTAATCGAAAATATTCCCTCAGTTAGAAAGTAAATCTACATATAAACTTTCTTTGTGCTATTTACTCACAAACTGTTGTGTGTTGACTAGCATATTGATCTCACCTCTAGGCTTACGGATTACCGCTGTGTCTACTAGTCTCTGAGGTGAAATATTCGTTCCGATTCTCTGGCGGATGTAAAATTGAATAACTGCGTCTAGCCATGAAGTAGACACGAGGACAAACGCGTGTTCCTGGAGGAGAGGAACTATGAAATAGTTGAGCAGAAAATGTATTCACGGCAGTTCATGAGAATACCTCCTCAGCAACGCCAGCACAATAGATGTACGCTATAATTCAGTATTATACGTGGCCTTTGTTTCACACAAAAAGCTAATTTGGGGCACCGGACTCCGGAATGATTAGAAAATGCTTCTTCTGGTACGGCAGGCATATCGTACTCACACGTGATTGCTGTCTAAAAATATACTCTCGCATCCATGTGGTTGGCACGACGACTTCCACCTCGTCATCCATACCGCAGCTTCTGATCCTGATTGTACAGGCGGCTTTGCACTGACCTCGCGTTACGCGACACGACCCAACGTGACCTTGAACTTTCACCCTCCCTATTGCGCCATTGCAGCGATCCTGCAATGGAGTACCGCAACTCTGTAGCGAATTCTGTCTCTGTCACTTCACTTATCGTACCCCGTTAGGCTTAAGCGACAGGCTACTGTGAGAGATACAAATGACTTTAAACTGATCACATATTTACGAAATGAGGTTACAGGAAACATTAGTTCGATGATAGAAAATAGCTCGCGGCACCGCCAGAAGAAAAGGGATTTGCTTCGACGCCCTGTCGACGTCAGTACCATTAGAGACGCAACTTAAACTAAAGATGGGCACGGAAATCAGCAGTGTGCTTCTCAAGGGAAGCATCCCAGCATTCGCCTTAATCGATGGGGAACAAAACTCGAGTGCGCATCTCACACTAGAGATGGGAAAAGCTGAGCGGTTAAAACTGATACCAGTATTTAGTTCTGAATAACAGGTATTTTTCGGTATTTGTTTGGTCTCTTTTGTAACAGGCGTTTTTCATTTTTTACTAATAACCGGGTAAAATACGAAAATATCAATAAGACACAAGAGCAGTGCTAAAAGTTTTGGCTTTTAAATAAACTTTTTTTTAAAGAAAGTGATTTTTTTCGTAAAATACCCATTGCATTGAAATATTGAGTTATTATAGAAAACGCGGAAACTGATCAGTGTTATCTTAATAACTATTCCAACAGAAACGAGCAAAAAGCACTCGGCGTAAGAAATGATGCAGCACTGCTGAGTCAATAATGTATCTGTTACCATGTTACACGTGTACATGCACTGTGCGAGGATCGCCCCATCTGCTCTATATGATATTTTTTGTTTCTTTATATCCTGAAACTGAGGGAGTCGGAAGTTTTCAGTCTCTGATCGATTTCTACATTTATTACTGGAAATAATAGAATTAAAATACCGAAGATCAGTTATTTTAGATAGTGCTTATTTTGGGCGATTTCAAAGCTCAGGTTACACTGGCGTTGAAAAAAAAAAAAACGAAAACCGGTTATTTCAGCGATAACCGCCATTCCTACCTCACACGTCCATGAAGCCCATTCGCAAAGAAACAGCACGATGCTTAGAAACAAGAGAGATCAAAATTTCTTGTGAACTCTTGGATTAGATTGTTTGGGGGGAAGAGACCAAACAGCGAGGTCATCAGTCTCAACGGATTAGGGAAGGACGGGGAAGGAAGTCGGCCGTGCCCTTTCAAAGGAACCATCCCGGCATTTGCCTGGAGCTATTTAGGGAAATCACGGAAAACCTAAATCAAGATGGCCGGACGCGGGATTGAACCGTCGTCCTCCCGAATGCGTCTTGTGAATTCTCTTAGAAACAAAACCACATGTATTAAAGAGAGTAAGGAAGGCACAAAATACGGACAGCAAGAGAGAGACAACATTGTGCTTACCAAAGTAAATTAAGTAGCGAAGGCTATGCAATCACCGCGAAAGTAAGCAAATAAATCAACGGTTCGCGCAAACGCTAGTGAAATGCGGAAGACGTCAGTTCATGGTGATGGCATCGTGAGCACTAGATTCAAAAGGCTAAGAATAAAGGAAAGTAGCGCTGTCTCATTCAGGATATGGCGATTATTCGCTTCGGACTAATCCTTGTGCAACTAACGAACTTTCTAGTGAATACAAATCTTGTTTACGCAAAAACTTAGAGATCCGACAAGGATAAAAGACATTCACTGGAACTTCGGTACTGTTTTACGGTGCGAAAAACAGCAATGAGATTTGATAAAAAAAATTCTCGCAAGCTACAGGCTGATTAGCACAGATCTGCACAAACGTGCTCCTCTCTCTCTACAATGCCAAACTGAAGCTACGTCGAGACTGACATTTAAAGTAAGTTGATAATGTTATATTCCCTGGCCAGGTATTTCGTTTATGAGAGATACAGATTTTGTATGTGTAAACTACATTAATGTATTTTGAATACAGTAGTTCTTTTAACAGACCAAAAATACTTCCTTGTAATGGCTGCTACAACAGCAATAATCATCGTCAGTTTGATCCTACTATGGCTGTGCCTCTCCTATCCCTCAATTCGTTATTATCTTCTTCCATATCTCTTTCTTTCTTCTTTCCTGGTTATCTGTGTCCTCGACCTTGATTTCTTCTTCTTATACTCCATCCCTTCTTCTGTCGTTCTTCTTTCTTTCCACCCTTCCTCCTCCTCCTCCGCTTCTGTTTTTCTCGTTCTTATTTTTCTTCCCCATTACTTCCTCTCTGCTTTCTTGATCTCATTACTTTTCTCCCTTCCTTCTTTTGCCATTCTTCTTTCTTTCTTTTTGTCCTACTTCACTGATTATATTGCTGTTAGATAAATCTTTCATTCCTTCCCCTCTGTTTTCTGTGGGTTTTCCACAATTCCTTCGTTACTCACTTACCTCTGTTTCTTTGTTGCTTTCCATTGATTTTCCACTCTTTCTTCTTTACGTCCTTCTTTTCTTTCTCTTTTTTCCAATATTTTCTTCCTTTTTTTCTTTCTTCTTTCTTTTCGTACTTCCTTTTCTCCGTTTCTTATTCCTTACTTCCTACTTTCTTTTTGTTCTTTCTTTAGCTTCTTTCTGTTTTTTTTTTGTCGATTCTCCACTCATACTTCATTTGTTACCTTTTCCCCTTCGACTTTGTTTTGCTCTTTCCCAAAACAGCTCTACGCAGTGGCATTTCGTGTGCCTACTGGCACGTAGCAGCGAGTGTTCACATGACTAGTGCCAGAGACCTTCTAGTGGCGTAACAGACGGAAAGAACAGCTGTTGGGCTCCAAATCCTGTTGCGGATGGGCGACAGAGAACAATGGGAAGGCGCCCAGTGTGCCGGCGTCAGAGGGGCTCCACCTGTCGCGAAATCCAAAATACCCCAGGATATGACGTGAGCGCTGCAGTTGTTATCTTTGGGCGACTCCACCGCTCTCGCTTTCTTCTCGTTGTTCTGTTACGACTGGTTACTGTAACACAAACTGAGCCGTCTACTAAACAAACAAGCTCTACTTTCGCTTTCGGCAAACGATAGTAGTTGTTCAGTGAGGTGTTATCTTGAGCTCAAACACATGCTACGACACATTTTACCGGCTTGTCGACACTGAGTGCAGTGTCTGTAGCTGTGCGTGGGATGAATATAAGTGGAACGCAAGTTCAGGGACTCGACGGAGAAGTTGAGGGAGACTAGTGAACACACTAATTTAATATAATTTAATAGAGCCTTCATCCGATTTAGTGTACTGTTTTGTTTTCGTACGTTTCTTTCCCTTTCGAAGCTACACAAATGCAACGTAATCTAGCCATCATATATTTCGCAATAACAAGCCAGGAACACAGTTATCTCTGCCACGTAGAAATTTTATGAACACGAAATTGTTGTTGTCATCTGTATTCCGAAGACTTGTTTGATACAACTCTCCACACGAGTGTATCCGGTTCAAGTCTCTGCGAACTTTCTTACTGTAGTCAACCCTTGGTCTTATTATACAGTTTCAATGCCCCCGTCCCGCCCTCTTTCCCTATTTCCCTCTATCGTAAACTGATGATTCCCTGAGAAGGATGACAACTGATGTGTGGTTACAAGCTGCGAAATCGGGTTGGGACCATCCTTCCCTAGAAACTATACTGTCTTCTTGAGAAGTCGATTTCTGCATTTCCGATGCAGCAGGACTATTTCACGTTGCCCGCAACAAATGTCGCATCTTTTCCACTAAATCGGGCCGGAAAAAAAAGTGTTGCATTACTAATTGAACGCTGCTCGCAGTTGAAGAAGCAGCGCACAGATAAATTCTGTCAGTAGCGTTACTGGGAACGACTGAGCTTATCCTCTCTCCCTTGCATCTTTATTTCCAAAACCGCTGAATTGGTTTAACTGATCTTTTTTAAGCCGTGTTTTTATTCAGTAATTTGCGTTGAGATTCCATAACACGCAGGGCAAGAGTTCCGGCTTTAATTTTGCTTCTTCTAATCAAGAGCAGGCAATACGAAACCTTTATTATCAGGGACAAGCAATATGAACCCTTTATTAAAGGAACTAAATATTACTGGTTACAATCGGTAAATGGAAGGGCCGCAGTGTTAGAGTCATTGCAGTAAGCGACCTAGTACGCCTGTATCATCAGCACGAGTTTGTCGTCGGGCGCAACCGCAAATAGATCGTTACTCAAGACAGGCAGGCAGCCTACGGCCTGTGAAGTTGGCACCGCGTTTGGCGGATGTAGCACCTGAGCTCTCTAGCAGGCTGTTCTCAAGCCGAAAATCGTCTAAAGTAATACTAAGCAATAAGACAGCGATTCTACAGCAGTGATCGAAGTTTTATTCAACTTCTCATTGACTCGAAGTTTCCTTCCACTATACAAAATTTTTATTGGCGTTCTAGGATATATCGCTTGAGCACTGAAAGAAGTTAACCACCAGTTGCACCATTACTGTGAACAAGTTTTGCGTGCCCTCAAAACATTGATTTTGCTCTTTAAAAAAGTGAGAAAAAATTACACCCTGTGATATGATCGTGTTCAGGATTTAACACTGTCTGGCGTCACAGTGAGAAAATTTCAGAAATCAGAGGTAATACGGAGGTTTGCCGACAGTCATTCTTCCCACGTGCCATTCGCGAATGGAACATACGAGAGATTGTGGTACAGAAGTGCTCTCCCTCACGCACCGTAAGATGGCTTGCTAAGGATAGATGTAGATGTCGATGTAGTAATGAGGTGAAGTCACGTTTTCTGATACTGTAGGAAGGAAAAGTGATTATCCGGAATTAGTAGTCCAAGGGAGCGAACTGATGTTAAGTGCTGTCAACCTTTTTTTTTTTAAAAAAAAGTAAAAATCAGCTAACCGGTTGTATAGGTTTTTTTGTATATCTTGACCAGGTTTCGTCCCCTCTAAGGGTGACTTCATCAAAAGGTAAGGTAATTACATACAGAACATATCGTCAAAGATGTACACCGATGTAAGAACTGAGTTGCTCAAGTCATACATTAAAATATAAAACATAATGCTCTTCAAAAGGTCAAACATTAAAACATAAGTAACGCCGGTGTATATCGCTATACCATGACTTTTGTTACCTCAGTGTGTAAAGTTCGTTGAAGTCGTGTTTTACAGTATGAATGAGAATTTTGCAAAAGTCCGGTTTCGGTCAAAGGCGGTAGAATCGTGGCAGGAAGGAATACACTGCTGGCCATTAAAATTGCTACACCAAAAAGATGATACAGATGATAAACGGGTAATCATTGGACAAGTATATTATACTAGAACTGACGTGTGATTACATTTTCACGCAATGTGGGTGCAGAGATCCTTAGAAATCAGTACCCAAAACAACCATCTCTGGCCGTAATAACGGCCTTGATACGCCTGGGCATTGAGTCAAACAGAGCTTGGATGGCATGTACAGGTACCGCTGCCCATGCAGCTTCAACACGATACCACAGTTCATCAAGAGTAGTGACTGGCGTATTGTGACGAGCCAGTTGCTCGGCTACCAAAAAAATTGTTCAAATGGCTCTGAGCACTATGGGACTCAACTGCTGTGGTCATAAGTCCCCTAGAACTTAGAACTACTTAAACCTAACTAACCTAAGGACAGCACACGACACCCAGCCATCACGAGGCAGAGAAAATCCCTGACCCCGCCGGGAATCAAACCTGGGAACCCGGGCGTGGGAAGCGAGAACGCTACCGCACGACCACGAGATGCGGGCCGAAAGCTCGGCTACCATTGACCAGACGTTTTCAGTTGGTGAGAGATCTGGGTAATGTGCTGGCCAGGGCAGCGGTCGACGTTTTCTGTATCCAGAAAGGCCAGTACAGGACCAGCAACATGCGGTCGTGCATTATCCTGCTGAAATGTAGGGTTTCGTAGGGATCGAATGAAGGGTAGAGCCACGGGGCGTAACACATCTAAAATGTAATGTCCACTGTTCAAAGTGCCGTCAGTGCGAACAAGAGGTGACCGAGACGTGTAACCAATGGCACCCCATACCATCACGCCGGGTGATACGCCAGTATGGCGATGACGAATACACGCTTCCAAGGTGCATTGACCGCGATGTCGCCAAACACGGATGCGACCATCATGATGCTGTAAACAGAACGTGGATTCATCTGAAAAAAATCACGTTTTGCTATTCGCACACCCAGGTTCGTCGTCGAGTACACTATCGCAGGCGCTCCTGTCTGTGATGCAGCGTCAAGGGTAAACGCAGCCACGGTGTCCGAGCTGATACTCCATGGTGCTTCAAACGTCGTCGAACTGTTCGTGCAGATGGTTGTTGTCTTTCAAACGTCCCCATCTGTTGACTCAGGATCGAGACGTGGCTGCCCGATCCGATGCCTGGCATCTCGACTGCTAGTGATACGAGGCCGTTGGGATCCAACACGGCGTTCCGTATTACCCTCCTGAACCCACCGATTCCATATTCTGCTAACAGTCATTGGATCTCGACCATCGCGAGCAGCAATGTCGCGATACGATAAACCGCAATCGCGATAGGCTACAATCCGATCTTTATCAAAGTGGGAAACGTGACGGTACGCATTTCTCCTCCTTACACGAGGCATCACAACAACGTTTCACCAGGCAACGCCGGTCGACTGCTGTTTGTGTACGAGTAATCGGTTGGAAACTAGGAAATGTCAGCACGTTGTAGGTGTCGCCACCGACGCCAGCGTTGTGGTAATGCTCTGAAAAGCTAATCATTTGCACGTCACAGCGTCTTCTTCCTGTCGGTTAAGTTTCGCGTCTGTAGCACGTCATCTTCATGGTGTAGCGATTTTAATGGCCAGTAGTGTAGCTGGAGGCTGCTGTAGTGGTGCAGTTGGCGACGCCGCAGCTAGTGCAGCGAATGGCGGACGGCCTGCCTCAAGGGGCGCAGCAGGGAACGGACTAATTTTAGGTCGTGCCGCCTGGGTCCAAGGCTGCACGCGCAACCTTGCTCGAGTTGGCACGGGCCGCGTGTTGCGATGCCGCCGGGACGGGCTCGGCGGGAGGTGCGATCGGAGGGGGAGCCAGGATTGATGGTGGCGGGGGAAGGGGCAGGAGGGGCGCAGGGCGACACGTGGTGACCGTGTGCACTCGTAGATGCCTCGACAGAGCCTACGTCTCTCACCTGCCTCACCTCCGACGCGTGACATTGACCGCGTCGTTCGCAGGACCGCCGGCGCTAAATTGGTGGCGGCACGTGCGTCCACGTGTGGGTCACAGGGCCTACCCCGCGCTCCCGATGCACCGCAATGTCAATGTCGTTGTGCCGCACGCGTCGCCGAGCCAACATAAATAAAGCGCTGACATTAACTGGGCCCGTCGAGAGAAAAGCATGTCTGGCTGGCTGCTGGGTCGTATCTACTTGTCGCCTAAACACAGAGTACTCGGAAAGCTACATTTTTTAATATAATGTCTACAACAACGCATCTCTCCGTATTTTTTTGAAACATATACGTCTGTACTCCGCAAGCCACCTCACGGTGTGTCGCGAAGGGTACTTCTGGGCCGCGCGGGATTAGCCGAGTGGCCTAAGGCGCTGCAGTCATGTACTGTGCAGCTGGTCCCGGCGGAGATTCGAGTCCTTCCTCGGGCATGGGTGTGTGTGTTTGTCCTTAGGATAATTTAGGTTAAGTAGTGTGATGACCTTAGCGGTTAAGTCCCATAAGATTTCACACACATTTGAACATTTTTTGGTACTTCTGGTACCACTGCTCCTTCCATCTTCTGTTCACAAACGGCGCGTGAAGAGAATGTCAGCGAACCACCCTATTACTTTCCATTTCCCGAATGTTCTCGTTGTGCTCATTTAGTGAGACATATGTGGGGGGAAGTAATATGTTGATCGACTCATCCCTGAACGTACAGTCTCGCATGTAAATAGTAAACATCTCCATGTAGCACAACGCCTCTCTTGTAGCGTATGCCACAGGAGTATGTTTAGCATCTCTGCAGCGCTCTCGCGTCGACATAGTGATCCCGTGCCGAAACGCGAAGCTGTTCTTGGATCTTGTCTATTTCTTCAATTATCCAACGTGGTAAGGGTCCCAGCCTGATAAGCAGCACTCAAGAATCGGTCGAACAGGCGTTTTGTAAGACACTTGTTTCGTAGATGACTTACATTTCCTTAAGAATTAGCTGGCCGTTGTGACTATTTTTTCAGACGCCAGTCTGAGATTCATAAGGAAATTCTTAAGGTTCAAATGGCTCTGAGCACTATCGGACTTAACAACTGAGGTCATCAGTCCCCTAGAACAAAGAACTACTAAAACCTAACCTACCTAAGCACACATCCATGCCCGAGGCAGGATTCGAACCTGCGACCTTAGCAGGTGCGCGGTTCCGGACTGAAGCGCCTAGAACCGCTTGGCCACAGCGGCCGGTCTGGCGTGTGATTTTCCTACGGTTTTTTATGCGATCATTTAGGTAGCTCGAAACTTTTACTCCTAAGTATTCTATAGTAGTTACTGTTTCGATTGATTTGTCACTGTTAGTGTAATTGTGCAGTAATGGATTTTTTTCGTATATTTATTGCAAACAATAACGACATGCGCTCTTTCCCAGTCACTTGGTTTATTAAAACTTGTCTCGACTCTCCGGTGTATTGTAGCTCACATCCATCATATGTCTACATATAACCTAATTGTTGTATTCACTGTCGCGACTTCTCAGCTGCAGATGCTGAATCCTCCTATTGCTGGTTTGTTTGTTTTTTGTCTGATAAGACCTCAACCAATTTACACCGGCTATATTTGCAGTATTTTAATGAACTAATATAACAACAAACATTGCAGTTGTTCATTGGAAGAATAATAATTCTATTTTCATTAATATTATGTTCAAGAAACAAAACGAAATGTAGATTGCGGTCGTATTGGCGCCAGTGGTACTTAGTGAAAAAAGATTAATGTGCTGCAAATATAAAACTGAAGAAAATATCATTGGATACAATTGACTGAGGGAGAGAAAGTCATATATTTTGAAAAAAATATGTTTCAAATCATCTGAGATACGGTTTTCCCATGTGCTTAGTACCCAGTGGTACTAGGAAGGGCCGGCCGATGTGGCCGTGCGGTACTAGGCGCTACAGTCTGGAACCGCGTGACCGCTACGGTCCCAGGTTCGAATCCTGCATCGGGCATGGCTGTGTGTGATATCCTTAGGTTAGTTAGGTTTAATTAGTTCTACGTTCTAGGCGACTGATGACCGCAGAAGTTAAGTCGCGTAGTGCTCAGAGCCATACTAGGAAGGGTACAGCAGCTGAGGAAAGAAACACTAGCAGTGGGTAATAAATAAGTAGGAAATAAATTTCCATTGCTCCAGGTGTTTTGTGTAACAGTTGCCCAACATATCATTCGTCATTCTCTTTTCATAAATGTTACATTCTAGGAATAAACAAACAATTTAGCCTGGGATCATATTGTCCCCAGATGTACTCAGTTCAAAAACCACCAATGAATTTCATTGTGTTGCTTTTATGAAAACGAAAGAATCATCGTCGTATACAATTGACTCAGGGGGAGGAAGTCATAATTTTAAAAATAATAGGTTTCAGTATGTGCTTACGTGGTCATATTGGCACTAATAGCCGGGCGTTGTAGCCGAGCGATTCTAGGCGCTTCAGTCCGGAACCGCGCTGCTGCTACGGTCACAGGTTCGAATCCTGCCTCGGGCATGGATGTTTGTGATGTCCTTAGGTTAGCTAGGTTTAAGTAGTTCTAAGTCTAGGGGACTGATGACCCCATAATGCTTAGATCCATTTGAACCATTTTTGGCACTAAGAGGTCTGCGACACTTCGACTGCTTCCGTAACTAAAGCTGTTATCACACGATTGGCCAGTGGCGCCTGCCCTGTAAGAAGCCAACCCGATTTTTGGTGGCGGAAAAAACTCTCACTATCCGTATTTCGCCGGCATGCTACTTCGATCTGCAGATGGTCTCGTTAGTCTGAAACTAGGAACCAGCATAAAAATTGTACAACTGATACGGTGGAAAATAATGCATAACATTCATATTTTGGCAATAGCGATTCTTGTTACTTCCGCTGCGACACAGTCTGTCTTTACCTGGTAAACATCAACGGCGTAAATAATAGGCATCTCAGATTCCCATCTTCAATGGGTGCGTGGACAGATATAAACATGCACAGAAGGATATGCTGACAAGTCTGCTTAGAGTTTGGCTCATCTTTAATGACCTATTGTAGACGAAACATTAAACTCAAACTTTCCTCTTTGAGTTTCAAAATGCATGAAGTGGATAGTACACTCTACATTAACTACATGACAATTCTATTTCGCAGTGAAAGAGCCGTATTTTGCACCTGAATATACATTTCTTGAGAAATTTCCTGAGAAATTTTGGACTTAAGAAGGTCTGTGATAGGAAACCAAGTTTTCATCAAATATTTTGACCTTTCGGACACGCCCCTCAAGCTCCCATATTCAGTCGCAGCAGATCTCTAGCTCTTTGGAACCCAAACTGCGGAGGCGCTAATTCGACGTGTTCGAATAACTTGTTGTTCCTCCGAAATATGGCGTGAATGTTAATTTTGAAACTGGAATTTTTAGTACGTAGAGACATTTCTTGATTCTTGCTAAATCGATCTAATTTCGCTAAAGAGTATGAACCACGTTCTCCTAATAGAATAAAATCATTTTAAAACTGTTGTACTTCCACAGATGAATAATATGAATCTCAAGAAAACCACCTTAGCTGTTATTTTAGGTGCATTTGTAAAGTCACAATTGCCTTCGTTCTGCACGAATATCCTCAGGTGACTAAGCGACAGAAATGTTCCAGTGCTACGATTTAAAATGCTTACCGACAAAAAGTTAAAAGGTGCATGTTGAATACAAGTGCAATGATTCACTGTGATGAGTGTGCCTGGTATAAGCAGAGCCAGCAGTACGGAACTAGGTGCAGCGCTATACTGATATGAACGTCCTAACGTTTTAAGATACCAGCACATTTCTTCCACCTTGTTACCTGAGGATGTTTGTGCAGAATGAAACCAGTAGTGACTTTATAAATGCGCCTAAAATAAGTACTGTGGTGGTTTTCTTAACAAATGGCTCTGAGCACTATGCGACTCAACTTCTGAGGTCATCAGTCGCCTAGAACTTAGAACTAATTAAACCTAACTAACCTAAGGACATCACACACATCCATGCCCGAGGCAGGATTCGAACCTGCGACCGTAGCGGTCGCTCGGCTCCAGACTGTAGCGCCTAGAACCGCACGGCCACTCCGGCCGGCTGTTTTCTTAACATTCCTAATCAAACTGTTCCCCACTTCCCCTGAGATAATTTCTAAACTTAACAGTGCTTTTAACTGCACAAAAAATAATAGTCTTGTAACGTAACACGTAATTAATGTACTGCACTGTTCTCACCATTTCAAGATCGAAAATTCGAAATATAAGTGCCTTGTTTGTTTTTCTTTGCAAGAAACGTTAATAGCCACCACACTCC
Organism: Schistocerca nitens; assembly: GCF_023898315.1. Classification (NCBI taxonomy): domain Eukaryota; kingdom Metazoa; phylum Arthropoda; class Insecta; order Orthoptera; family Acrididae; genus Schistocerca; species Schistocerca nitens. The sequence goes on from NC_064622.1 coordinate 409,438,909, forward strand.
GCTCTACTTATTCCTGCAGTGCACCGCATGAATACTGCACGCATGCAGCCGACGGTCCCACAAATTCTCCGCTTGTATTGCACCATATATTGTGTGTCTTATATCGCTACACTGCAAAAGAGCTTCATGTAGCGACCTTTGCTTTAATTTGTATTCGGACAGCGGCGCATGATTAAGTTTTGGCACAATTCCCTGGCATTTGCGTCTGCTGCCACAGTAATGGTGCCAAGAGTAATTCGCTGCAACACAAACCCTCCCAACTGCGACGGGCCTTCTTAAGAGCCCTGTGTCCGCGGGACACACTGTATTAAAACTTGAGTTACTCGGAGCTGAGCGAAGCGGTAGCAACAAGATCATCAGGAAGCATCGAGTCTACAATGTCCTCTTCGGAAATTATGCCTAACGCAACTATGTTTTTATACGTTTAATTTTCGGAAATCGCAAGCGGACAGTTGTTGGGATATCAAATACTTTTCCCAGTAGAGCTATGACCTCAGGAAGTTGAATAATACTTACGCAAGCAGTAACTTACCACATTAAAAATTTGTGCGAGCAAGAAGCATTGAATTGTTCTGCCATTGTGTTCTTGTCAAAGTATAAACGAAAAAATTATAACAATATAGATGTACCAAGTGACAAACCGTTTCCTCGTGGCGCAGAATAAAATAACCTTCTCACATTTTCTTAAAACACGTGAGTCTTTAATCTAAGCCATTCTTTTAGTCAAGCCACTTCTTCTCCCGTTTTCGTTCTGTGCGTGGTTTACTCCATCACAGCCATTGCTCCAGGCGAAGGTTGATTTTGAACACCACGGAGCATTTCTACGTGCGTACCAGTAGCACTTAGTATGTTCCTACCTCCTTCCTGCTTGAGAATTGATCTGTGTAGCCACTTACAGGAGACCTACAAATTAACGTGGTATCATAATTACAGAACAGCTTGACCTCATTTTAAAACATAAAATTTTTGCTATTTACATATTTCATATTTTCATTTACATTGTAGATTTTGAAAATGAACGCACTCGTTCGTAACTAATCATTAAAGATTGTATGCAACTATGACAGGAAACTAAAAAAATAATCAATAAAAGGAGTTACTGGATCTTTGTGCGAATGCAATATTGTAACTGCACTAACGTTACCTTTTTCCTATATTTATTGATTAATAAATATGATAGTATATGTATTTGTGTGTAGCTCTTTACGCCATTCTGTAAATTAACAACGATGTTAAAAACATCAAGGTTTTGGGGTCCATAGTCACCGACCATCTATGTTTAGATGTCGACGACGAAGTCTGAATCAGCATCGATGTGTGGCGGACGTCGCACGTCCCTCCTTCCTGGATCCCATTGACAATACACGGCGGATACGTGCAAGGAAAAATATGTCAGATTTGCTCGTTGACATTCGGCATGCTAGCTACTATATTTTCAAAGCTACAGTCTCATTCGGCTTGCTTCACTACATAAACTTTGTGAGCAACGTGCTTCATTTACATGAAGCAGTTCCGTGAAATCTTTATAATTATACCTTTGATTTAGTAAGCTTTGTTCTTCCGACGTGTCCTTTCTGAACTACAAAACAGTAGTGACCAGAAATCCCACTCCGATTCTGTAAGGGTTCGAACAACCATGAATAAGACAGCTTCAAAATTCTGATCACTTCACAAATGAATTAATGTGATAATATTTGACGTTCATCGTGTAAGCTAGAAGTAGCATACTAAAGGTTTGAAATTATCTGTGAACGTTGTTGAAAATCTCTAAGTGCCCTGATTATGAAACACCAGATGGTCTGGGTAATTTGCTGTTCGTTTTAAGCAAAAGACAGTTTTTCACTCATCCTTATGTCGACACACCTCCTGAAAAAAGAAAGATGTAATTTGGAGGTGCATTCAGTGGCATAAGTGAATAATGTCTGCAAAATGTTTTGTGACTGGAGTTACTAGCAAAGAAGTAACAAATTAAAACGCTTGATGCTACAATTTCGCTGCATGAACAGCCGAAGATGTAATAATCGATAAACTTTCTTTCCTTTCGTCATTTTTTGGGAAGTGTCAGGCTTGACATTCTCTGTAAAATTATTTGGAAGTCGTTAAGTACTGTCATTCTTAAATACTGGATAAATGTAGTCTGGGCTTTTGCGCGGCCTCTTATTGTGTTAAACCTTTAAAGTAAGATTATAGCTCTTAATGAGCAGATAATGACAGAATTTAAAATTTTTAAATTTGGCCAGTAATATTTATATGAAATACTGAAAATCAAATTTTTGTTTTCTCCCTGGGAGCGTTAAATAAACAAAGTGCACTTGTGACTGTGGAGCATAAACCATTTAGTAACACTGTATTTCCCAGAAATGGTCAGTATTTAGGGATACGACAGCAAGTAAAAAAACTTGATATGGCAAAAAAACTTACTGTGGAACGAGAGGTTTCCGAAGTGGAACAGTTTGATGTCCATTGCTATTTATGTTGTGCTGAATAATTCAAACAATGTTGGAAAGGTAGAAAATTCTAGTGACTATCGAGAAATCACAAAGGCAGTCCCGCGGGGTTCAATTTTGGATCCACTCCTATTACATGACAGCCCGAGCAAAGAGGTTGAGATCAATGAGGTAGGCTGGGCTAGAATAAATCTTCAAATAGGTTGTGTGGTAAACACACATACATGCGCGTCACTAGCCCAAAAAGAAATCTACATTAAATGTGTTCTATCTCGGACACCACTGAGATTAGGACGTATGTCCATATGAAGTTTTTTCCTTCAAATGAGCGTTCCTCTCACATTCCTGAATTCTGACCATTCCTCCTGGGACACCGTGTTTAGACAGTTATGTTACGTTGATTTTGAGTGATAAATGGTGCACCACTTTTCGATTCAATTCAGCTTTATCTGTACGTCGTATGATTTTCAGTACCTACCGAAAAGCCACCTTGTACATCATCCGATAAGGAGCCAATTATCACCTCCGCAGTCCTTACAGGACATCAATAGTGATATTTTTCATCACATCCGCTGCCACAGACGTTCTTTCGCCGCCATTTGTTGGACGGCAAGCTCAAGAGCGGTATGGCGCGCTGGCAAGCGCAGCCGAGCGTGACGGATAGGGCCCCCTACCGCCCTCTCCTCCCACCAGGTGCGGACGCCGCTCTAAAAGCGTCGGGACGCTCTCCTCGGCACTGACCTACGCCTAGTCTACACTAGCCAGGCGCAGCTGCCGCGCAGGTAAGCCGAGAACCCGCATGCTGCCCGTCTCTTGCCTCGCCAGCTCCCTGTGGCAGCGACGAGCAACTTGTGTTCCTGTGGTATGACTGGCCACGTGTTCGTTGCTTGCTGTACCTAGTAACTTTCCCACTCTTTGGAGATAGATCTCTTTGGAACTGACACATGTTGTATGTTACTAACGGTATGCCATGCGTCACATATACCTGTTCACCTGTCCACTCTCTGCCACAACACAATACCCGCCTTATTATTGTAAAGTCCCAAAGCGCTTATCGAGAAGGTGAAAGTTTATAAGCAACAAAAAGCATGAGATTCTGTGGTTTGTAACGTATGCTGGTATTTATGGTGTGGACTGACGTTGATGTTTGGATGTACGCTCAATCGTGGACCTAAAGCGTGCGATCAATCCCCGTCTGACTTTCTTCCTGTGGTCTCCCCAAATCACTTCAGATGAATTCTAGAATGTTTTCTTTAGCAAGGTCACAGACGTCAGATCTGGCCTCCATTCCCTGATGACCTTCACGTCGATAAGCTTTAATCTTTCTTTTCCTTTTGTGCGTTGCTATTATTGCACTACACACTGCAGGTAGCCCTGAGGCAGTTGTGTCTTTCACAATGCAGTTTCCTTTTGCGTAATAGTTTAGTGTTGGCGTAGTAGTTTCTCACAGTATCGTTGACACTTCTAAACAGTAAATGCTAGATGCTGAAAAGAGTTCTGCTCTCCATTTAATGACTCACTGGCTAAAGAAAATCGTGATAATGTTTAGCCAAGTAATTAACGACTCTTGAATAATTTCCTTGTGTGTGTGTGTGTGTGTGTGTGTGTGTGTGTGTGTGTGTTTAATGAACTAGTCATGTAAACTTTACAGCTTTTCGTCTTGTATTTCAAAAACATTGTGAACTTACACCATTCACTTTCGGCGTTACATATACTGTGGAAGAATGTCTGTTTACTGTGTCTGAGAAGCACAACGCCGGCCACGGTGCCGAGTGGTTTTAGGCGCTTCAGTCCAGAACCACGCGGCTGCTACGGTCGCAAGTTCGAATCCTGCCTCGGGCATGGATGTGAGTGATGTCCTTAGGTTAGTTAGGTTTAAGTAGTTCTATGTCTAGGGGACTGATGACCTCAGATGTTAAGTTGGTTGGTTGGTTTTTGGGGGAGGAGACCAGACCGCGAGGTCATCGGTCTCATCGGATTAGGGGCGGATGGGGAAGGAAGTCGGCCGTGCCCTTTGAAAGGAACCATCCCGGCATTTGCCTGGAGCGATTTAGGGAAATCACGGAAAACCTAAATCAGGATGGCCGGACGCGGGATTGAACCGTCGTCCTCCCGAATGCGAGTCCAGTGTGCAGATGTTAAGTCCCATAGTGCTTAGAGCCATGTGTCTGAGAAGCACATCGAAGAGAACAATAGCTCAGGTTATCTCCAAGTGAACATTTCGCATTGTAACAGGATCTATATCGTAGAGAAGGCGGAATTTAGACCTAAAAAAATCGCAGTACTTCCGGAACACCATGACGACGTTCAAGTAAAGATGGGAATACAGCAATATAAATCCCTTAGGAATGAAAGAAACAAAGAGCGCACGGGATATAAGGCGCAATGGCTCCAGGAAAGATGTAAAGAAATCGAAAAAGAAATAACCGTCGGGAGGACCAAATCAGCGCATAGAAAAGTCAAAACAAACTTCGTCGAAGATAAAAGCTAGAGTGCTAACATCAAGAGTGCTATGGGAATTCCACTGTTAATTGCAGAAGAGAGAGCGGATGGTTGGAAAGAGTACATTGAAAGCGTCTCTGAGGGAGAGAACTTGTTTGATGACGTGATGCACGAAGAAACTGGAGTCGATATAGAAGACACGGGGGATTCAAATTTAGAGGAAAAATTAAAACAGCTCAGGAACACATGAGATCAAATAAGGCAGAAGGGATAGATGATATCCCATCGGAATTTCTAAAACCATTGGAGAAAGTGGCAACCAAACGACTATGTAATTGAAGTTTCTCATAATGAGAAATGAGGAGAAGCGATCGATATGTACACTAAATAAAGTTTTTATAGCCAAGATAGCATTCAAAACTGTTTTTCATTGAGCAATTTCGAGAGGTAAGACTGTCACCTTTAGATCTTCAAAAATGTTTTTGGTGGTACTCATGTTCCATTTTGCGTTCAGTACGCGTGCTATGTTACCGTAGACGGACGAAGTAAGGAAGACATGAAGAGCACACCAGCACAAGTTAAGATTGCATTCCTGCACAGGAGACGTCTATTGATATTAGAGTGGACCTCATTACGCAGAAAAAAATTCTGAGAATGTACGTTTGGATCACAGCATTGTCCGGTTGTGAACAATGAATAGTGCTTGTAGGGGAACGGACAGAAGAGAACCTAAGCGTTTGAGATATGCTGGATGCTACAGGAGAATGTAGAAAATTAGGCGAACGGATAAGATAAGGAATGAGGAGGTCCGTCGCTAAATAGGCGAAGGAAGGAACATAATGGAAAACACAGACAAGAAGGGACAGGATGATAAGGCATGTGTTAAGGCGCGAGTGAATAATTCCCACGGTACTACATGGAATTGCTGAGGGTAAAAGCTGTAGGGGAAGACAAAGATTGTAATGCATTCCACAAATAATTGAGGAGATAGTATGCAAGCGCCAATCTGAGCTAAAGAGATCAGCAGAGGAGAGGAACTCGTGACGGACTGCATCAAACCAAACAGGGGGTCGCTGAACCAAAGGAAAAAAAAGTCACGATTATTTCCTATTTTATACGCGAACACCGAAATAAAAACAGCTTATCGAAATATATGATGGAAAGCTATAATTTTGAGCTATTCATTCTCTTGGCTACCTCTGTCATTAATGGGGCAGGATGAATACGGTTCATCAAAAATTAAAACAGAAGAGTAACTTTTTTTCATTTTGTTACTATGCAGGGTGTCAAACATAAAACCAGTACGCCTCACATACCGATCGATCATCTCTAGTCGCATTACTTGTGAAGTGGCAACACGGTCTCGATGGTTTGCTACACTGCCCTTCCAGCATGTCTCATAAAGAGGTAACTACATGTTTTTTTAATGTTACTATTAACTATCCTCTTTTATTTGGTTGATTGTTACTTGAATCTCGGGTGTGAGGCGTACCGGTTTTATGTGGGACACCCTGTGTTATCATCATCGTTTTACAGAAGGAGTTGTCTTCCTCTTCGAAACAAGAAGTACCTGCGTTTAAAAAATACCGTTTCGAGTACTGCGTGTTTCGTATACTCGTATTCCTACCATTAGATTCTTTTACACTTTATTTCGTATGGACAGTAATTCTCAATGTGATCTCTCAGGTTTTCTCGGCGCTGTTGATTTATAGTGTGCTTCCGGTTGCATAAAATGGAAATAACTCAGCAGAATTCTCGGAAGCAATTCTCAAATTTCAAGTCGCGGAGAGACCATTTCTTACAACGGCCTGTCAGCATCGCTGACCTTTCCCATAGTAGTTCCCCTTTACACTATATCGACACAGTTCCCGACAATACAAGTAATTTTTATGGGCAGTCCCGCAGTTTTTTCCGATTGTTTCGCGCCCGTTTCCCAACACGCCGCCTTTGGAAGCAGTTTCCCTTTCGATGAACAACTGCACGCTCTTAACCGCCATCGCTCTCTTACCAATAAACCTTGGCACACCTGCGAGGTATTCCTCATTTCGCAACTACTGCGTCACCAGCACCTCTTGAATAACATTGCTGTACGGCAGTGTACAGCACGCTGGAATGAATGCCTTAGCACCATTCCGTACGCGTATAGCCCTATGAAAGCAGCCGTTTTCGCACTGGTGTGACTTCTGTGGTTCCTATGAGCAATTGCGGCTCGTGGGTCTCCTTGGTGACCTACCACAATTAGCCGTTCTTGGCAGAACCTGACCTGCCGCAAGCAGAGCTGGCATTTGCGACACGGTGTTTGGCTGCGCCCGCGACTGCTGCGGGCTAGGTCAGTAAACAGCCGGGGACCCGTGTGGAGAATGTAATTTAATGGCTGCATGCTCGCTTCGTGCCAGGTGTCTGTCACCGCCTCAAGGACTGCCCAGCTCCAAAATAATATCACCAGGGCTTCTTGTTGCTAACACGGAGTGGGAGGGGGCAAGGGAAACGGCCTTTAGCGCTCACACGTGGAGGACAATGAAGGCGGTCTACTGGTTAAGACAGTGGTATTCAGCAACTATTTCTGTAGTCTAAAGATATCTTTGCTTAGACCTCTAAACAGATTCAGCTCTGCAGTCGTCGTCAGTATGCATCCAGGTAGCCTTGCTTGTTAAGGCGCCGCTTCCGGGACGCGGAGGTGCGCCGGTCCCAGAGCGAATCCGCCCGACGGATTAACGAAGAGGAGTCGCTGCCCCGGCCGGCAGCGATCTGGTCTTTACGTGGTTTTCCGCATCCCACTACGTGAATATCTGTCTGGTACCCAAATACCGACCAAGTTACACGATTCGCCAACACCTGAAAAACTTTCGCTCAATTCCACGTGGATAACACTACACACAGACAGTTGACATTGACATGTTCAGTCCCAGGAGGTGACGCGATGGCAACGGAAAGGCATCCGGCCAACCCTCAGATTAACCATGCCAAATCCATTGATAGCCATGCTCACCCTACAGCGATGCGGGACAAAGGCAATATGGAATCGATTAACTGTGGTAGTACCATTTACTGTCGATTGTGTAATATGTCCTACTACTGATGCCATTCATCTGGGATGATTTTTGTTGACGCCATAGTAAAAACACAGCTATGCATGCAGTTGTAAATAATTTAATGGTACGTGATGAGGATCAGAAGAGAGAAACCGGTAATAAATAATCATTTTAACAGCAGCTCTTGGTGGTTCTGAAATATGTCCTTTTTTTTTGGGAGAGGGTGGGCTGTTGGTCTTTGGACTGCTTTGATGAAGCCTACAATGAATGCCTTTCCTGTACCAACCTCTTCATCTCATAGTAGTACTTGCACCAAACTATTTCTTGGATATATTCCAGTCTCTGTTCAAATGGCTCTGAGCACTATGGGACTTAACATCTGTGGTCATCAGTCCAACCTAAGGACATCACACACATCCAGTCTCTGTCTCCCCCTTCAGGTTTTACCCTCTACAGTACCCTTAAGTAGCATGGAATTTGTTCCTTGATGTCTTAACACACGTTCTATCATCCTGTCCCTTCTTCTTATATTATTTACCTGTTCCTCTCCTCGCCGGTTCTGCGAGGAAACTCCTTGTTTATCATCTTATAAGCCCACCTCATTTGACAACATCAGTATACAGCACATCTCAAACGCTTAGCTTCTCTTTCTAGTTTTCCCTCAGTTCACGATTAACTCCCATACAATGCAAACCGTACGTTCTCGCCGGCCGGTGTGGCCGTGCGGTTCTAGGCACTTCAGTCTGGAACCGCGTGACCGCTACGGTCGCAGGTTCGAATGCTGCCTCGGGCAGGAATGTGTGTGATGTCCTTAGGTTAGTTAGGTTTAAGTAGTTCTAAGTTATGGGGAAATGATGACCACAGATGTTAAGTCCCATAGTGCTCAGAGCCATTTGAACTGCACGTTCTCGGAAATTTCTTCCTCATATTAAGGCCGATTTTTGATATTACAGACTACTTCTGCCCTGCAATTCTCTGTGTACCTGTCGTAGTCTGCTCTTTGTGTCCTCCTTGTTTCTTCCGCCATGTGTTATTTTGCTTCCGAAGTGGCAAAATTTCTTCAAAAAAAAAAAAAAATGGTTCAAATGGCTCTGAGCACTATGGGACTCAACTGCTGAGGTCATTAGTCCCCTAGAAATTTCTTCACTTCGTCTATTTTGTGGTCACCAATTTCGACCTTAAGTTTGTCGCTAATATTTCTGCTATTTCTCTTTACTTATGTCTTTCTTCGATTCACATTCTATCCATTTGCTATACTCATTAAACTTTTCACTCTGTTCAACAGATGCTGCAGTCATTCTTCGTTTTCACCGAGGACAGCAATGTTATCAGCGTATTTTATCATTGATATCATTTGACCCTGCTGTAATCCCACTTCTGAACCCCTCATTTATTTCCGTCATTGCTTCTTTGATGTATAGCTTGAAAAGCAGGGGTGAAGGACTACATTCCTGCTATAGGCCCTTTCTTGGGCTTCTAATCTTATTTTTCCCTCTTTTTTTCGTGTTTATTGATTTAGTCTATCGTCGCTATAGTTACTGTGTCCCTACTCCAACCTTCTCTGCACTCTCGTCTCTCTCTCTCTCTCTCTCTCTCTCTCTCTCTCTCTCTCTCTCTCCCTCTCCCCTCCGCGTCTCTCTCTCTCTCTCCCCCCCTCCGCGTCTCTCTCTCTCTCCCCCTCCGCGTCTCTCTCTCTCTCCCCCCCCCCCTCCGCGTCACCCTCTTTCCCTCTCTCCGTCTTCCCCCCCTTCCCCCCCCCCCACCCCTAAACATTACATGACTAGTGAGTCGTGGCGGTCTAAATGCGTCGTTACTCCTGCCCTACCGCAATGTTTATCGCGTCGGCAGCTGCCAGATGTTCCGAGGTCTTGGGCAGGCTGATCTCGTGGATTCCCGATTACGCAAAACCGCCCGTAAGCGCATCCGGAACGGCCAGAAAATTCTGACACCTGACGCCAGCTAAGGCTGCCAGATCAGTTGCACAAGGCGTTACGGAGAATTTAAATCAGGCGTGCGAATCATCGTAAATACGCCCCTCAGTGCTACTTGTGATCTGACATTTGAGAAAGTCAGTTGAAAGCTCAACAAGATTCTATTTTGGACATCCCGTTTATCTCAGGATCAGAGCAAAATATTTAAAAGTATATTTTCTAATAAAGCAGCTCAGCCGTTTCTATGCATTTCGCTGCATGCATTGTGGTCAGAAAATAGCGGAACTCTCTCTTTCAAAACGTAATTTCTTTGTTTGTAATAAGTACAATGATGTTTAAAAACTATGTGAGTATGTCAGCCATGGCAGCAACTCAAGGAGGTTCTTGCATCGAATCTGTTGACTCAAAAAAACAATTTTTTCGCAGTCACAGTGGTACCAATCTGTCGGAATGATATCTGCAGCTGAAATGGATATTCTGACAGAGTAATAGCGTGAACTACAAACTAATCTGTCACATACACGCATGTGCGCGGGTGCACAAGATGGAAATATTATGAAGGATTGATCTCATAAATCTTTCCTAGTAGTGTAACCGGGATTACTACCATCCGAGTCAGTGTGGCCCCTAAGGCATTTAAGTGTGTTGTTTACCTAAATAATATCACGTAGCAGGATTCTATATGCAGTACGTCTTTGGCTGTTGTTGTGGTCTTCAGTCCTGAGACTGGTTTGATGCAGCTCTCCATGCTACTCTATCCTGTGCAAGCTTCTTCATCTCCCAGTACCTACTGCAACCTACATCCTTCTGAATCTGCTTAGTGTACTGATCTCTTGGTCTCCCTCTACGATTTTTACCCTCCACGCTGCCCTCCAATGCTAAATTTGTGATCCCTTGATGCCTCAAAACATGTCCTACCAACCGATCCCTTCTTCTAGTCAAGTTGTGCCACAAACTTCTCTTCTCCCCAATCCTATTCAATACCTCCTCATTAGTTACGTGATCTACCCACCTTATCTTCAGCATTCTTCTGTAGCACCACATTTCGAAAGCTTCTATTCTCTTCTTGTCCAAACTAGTTATCGTCCATGTCTCACTTCCATACATGGCTACACTCCATACAAATACTTTCAGAAACGACTTCCTGACACCTAAATCTATACTCGATGTTAACAAATTTCTCTTCTTCAGAAACGCTTTCCTTGCCATTGCCAGTCTACATTTTATGTCCTCTCTACTTCGACCATCATCGGTTATTTTACTCCCTAAATAGCAAAACTCCTTTACTACTTTAAGTATCTCATTTCCTAATCTAATTCCCTCAGCATCACCCGACTTAATTTGACTACATTCCATTATCCTCGTTTTGCTTTTGTTGATGTTCATCTTATATCCTCCTTTCAAGACACTGTCCATTCCGTTCAACTGCTCTTCCAAGTCCTTTGCTGTCTCTGACAGAATTACAATGTCATCGGCGAACCTCAAAGTTTTTATTTCTTCTCCATGAATTTTAATACCTACTCCGAATTTTTCTTTTGTTTCCTTTACTGCTTGCTCAATATACAGATTGAATAACATCGGGGAGAGGCTACAACCCTGTCTCACTCCTTTCCCAACCACTGCTTCCCTATCATGCCCCTCGACTCTTATAACTGCCATCTGGTTTCTGTACAAATTGTAAATAGCCTTTCGCTCCCTGTATTTTACCCCTGCCACCTTCAGAATTTGAAAGAGAGTATTCCAGTCAACATTGTCAAAAGCTTTCTCTAAGTCTACAAATGCCAGAAACGTAGGTTTGCCTTTTCTTAATCTTTCTTCCAAGATAAGTCGTAAGGTCAGTATTGCCTTTGGCTAAAAACATAAAATGGAAAATCTTTAATGAGTGATCCAGCTCAAAGAGCGAGATTTTTTTTTACTTGAAATCGAATTTGTCCTCTAAGTCTACGTATTTAAGCGTGACTGCTTCGGTTTGATACAAGTGCTCTAAAATAATATTGCACGTATTCCAGTTTTTTTTTTTTTTTTTCAGTGCAAGTGTGGAGACCAAAACCAATATAATTGAGCAACCTGGATGAGGTCTCTAAATAACAAGTGGATTCTTATTACTTAGCGACTTCCACCAGTGTTAATGGCGTCTCCTGTTATTTGTTTAATTTTGGCAAGTACCCTCGTCGCAAGTTGAACGAAACCAATTGTACGAAACGAAGGATTCTTTAAGTTGTGTACAAGAGCTTATATAAAATACTTATTTACTGTATTCTAGCGACTCGGCTTCGCACGCGTAGCGCTAAGTACCAACGACCAGATGACTTGTTCATAACATTCAGCTCGGGAATCGATCTGTCTGTTAGGGAACGCCGGCCGTGGTGGCCGAGTGGTTCTGTGCGCTACAGTCTGGAACCGCGCGACTGCTACTGTCGCAGGTTCGAATCCTGCCTCGGGCATGGATGTGTGTGATGTCCTTAGGTTCGTTAGGTTTAAGTGGTTCCAAGTTCTAGGGGACTGATGACCTCAGAAGTTAAGTCCCATAGTGCTCAGAGCCATTTGAACCATTTGTCACGGAACGCCCAGAAAAATTCCTGAAATTAGTCTTCACAGACAAACAGAAAAGGGCTCCGGGTACTTTATAGTATATATAGAAAATCACCACAAAGCTGCCAGTCTTCATTTTTCTGCAACAGCTGACCGCGGTGGCCACGCGGCGCGATTTCCGCGACTGCTACGGTCGCAGGTTCGAATCCTGCCTCGGGCATGGATGTGTGTGTTGTCCTTAGGTTGGTTAGGTTTAAGTAGTTCTAAGCTCTAGGGGACTGATGACCTCAGATGTTAAGTCCCGTAGTGCTCAGAGCCATTTGAACCATTTTGTTTCTTCAACAGACAGTGACGCACTGTCGAAACTAGTTGTAACCAATAAAGATTTTAGCAGCTTTGTGGTGTTTATAGACAATGAAAATTGCCAGTATTCCAGAATTTTAAGTATAAAGCTCAGGTTCGTCGATACAGATGATAAAAGCTCGCACTGGACAAGGATTTGGAGGGGGGGGGGGGGGGGGAGGGGAGCAGGAATCCGACATAGTCACCGTTAGTGGGAACATCCCAGGGTTCACATGATATGACCAAGAGAACGGCCGTACTGGGATCCGACTCGCGATCCTCCAGAACGCTATTCCAAGTGTCTCACTCAGTGCCCCATGTCTCTCTGTCCATGATTCTGCAGAGTTGCTGCAGCAGGGTAAAGCGGAGAGACAACGGAAGCGCCTCGTGGCAATCGCTTATGGCATCCTCGTAATGTTGGGAGCACCGCATCGGCCACCGGTGCAAGTGGGTCGAGCACTACTCAGCAATGTAGGACGTGCGCTGCGCAGCGAATTTATCACCGAACAACGGCTATCCAGACGCACGACGAGCCATCACCGCGCTTCATAACGGCATGGCTTCCTTCCTCTGCAAGTGAAATACTGCCGCAGCGAGAACGATATGGTCTGGCTGCTGAATAAAGCGAATGTCGTGATTGTATTCGTTTGAACGAAAATACGCTCTACGAAAATATGACAGCATCTGCTGATCCAGCCGCGCCCGTGGTTGTTGGCTATATATTTTAGAAGCAAACAGTGGTGGCAGCTGAACTGCTGAGGAACTGGATATGATGGCTTTACAAGGAGCTCAATCAAGACTTTTATTACGATCTATAAGGTTTCTCTTGAAGTTCTAGCATCCACTATCAAACTATCTTCCTTTAATAAAAAATACTGCACAGACCAGGCAATAGGAAATGAAAAAAAAATGTTGCGTAAACGGCATATATCTATCTGTGGGAGGACACACAATCTTTTATGGCGAGTATTGGCTACAAATTTTACGTGATGATATCATTTTATTAAAGCAGACCGATCCGAATGTATTCAGAATTGGTCGAAACCAGTAATCAAGTCCCCCTTCTGGTTTTTCCATTATGTGTGTAAATCTGTAGCTAATCTGGCTAGGTCGCATAAAAAGTCATATAGAAAGCGAAGAATGACTTTATTGATCACAAAGTATCCTTGATGCGTTTCGAAATTATTTTCATCTTCAGGAAACTACCCAAATACAAAGATAATACAAGGACAATAGCCTTACCAGTTGTGTACGTAACATGAGTTGTCTGTCAAGTTACGTGCACCACTGGTAACGCTCTAGTCCTTGTGTTACCTTTGCATTCGAGTAGATACCTGAAGATGGAAACAATTCCAAAACGCTTCATGCATACTTTGTGATCAATAAAGTCATTCTTCACTTTTTATGCGACCTAGCCGTCTTTAATAGACCTATGCATATTTATTATAATGGTCACTAGCCTGCTACACTTTCATTACTTTACATATAAGTTTACCGTAGGAAGACGACGCCATTTCACGAATCCCAGGTAGTGCTTACCCGGTCTCAAGTACAGTGACGTGATTGTCGTCGCTGCGGGAACAGTACAAAATAGTATCGTTGCGCCACTCCTCCACTACATTCAGTGAAGCCATACACGCTGCACACACCGGCCAGTAAACCTAACCTTATGGCTGTGTATCACCGTTAACGTACAACTAGCCCTGCCAGAAAAACAAACCCAACACAGAACAAAGCAATAGTAAATGCAAACCAGAGGATGGACAGTAAAGTGGACATTACTGTTGTTAACAACTAGTACTGGAAGTGAACGGAATAAGACAAAAGAAGATATACAGTACGTCCTGACAATAACTGTACTGTTGTGAAGAAGCTTTCAGTGCAGTACAGGATCAAAGATAAATGCAATAAGGAATCAAGAGAAATGAAGTTACTCTGTAGTGAATCACAGGAAACAACGGGTCTCGTATGTGGAAGTAGTTGGTGCACGTAACACAAATTATCAAGAAAGAAGTATTGTGGGGTAAGAACTATCTATCTCCCATTTAAGTAGGGGTGACATAGGTGGACAGTGAGAGGTGAAAGAGGAGATGGACAGAGATGGAGAAAGAGAAGGAGAGGAGGAGATCGGCAGAGAGAGGGGGAAAAGGAGATGGACAGAGCGAGGGGAAGGAAAAGATGGACAGAGAGAGGGGAAGGAAAAGATGGGCAGAGAGAGGCAGAGGGGGGGGGGGGGGAGTAGAAGATCGACACCAAGGAGGAGGAAGAGAGGAGTGAGGAGATGGTCGGAGAGAGAGTAAGGAGCAGATGGACAGAGAGAGGAGGAGAGGAGATGGGCAAAGAGGGAGGAGAAGATGGACAGAGAGTGGGAGGAGATGGACAGAGGAGGGAGAGGGAGATGAGCAGAGGAAAGAGGAGGAATTGGATAGGAAGAGGGCAGGGAGAGGCTATTACACCAAAATCACAATTTTTCCCTTTGTAATAGAAGAATATCTGAAGAAAGCGTGCTATTCCGCGAGCATTAGATATAAACAAGACGGGAGAGCACTCCCTGTTTTGGTGGGATCCAGATGCTATGGAAGCTCGGATGCGTAGCTGTAGGGCCCCATTGTCGTCTGTTGCGGCGGTGGCGAAACCAACAGGTGCCTGCACGCGGGCTCCTCACGCTTTATGCCCAGCCGGCCTCGCGCCCACTTGTTGGAGTGCGTTTGGGGATGGCGCAGTCCCACGGCCGCTATTTATCCTCGCAGGCGCGTCCCCTGCCCTCCACCGTGGACCCGCCCGTCCCACTACCCCTCCCCCCCCCCCCCCCTCACAGCCCGTGGCAGTTAGATTTATTGCCGCAAACGTGGACGCCGCGTCGGCGCTTCCGGTAGCGTACTCTCCTCATTTCTCTAGCAAAAAAGAAGTCGATTTTGTTGTCTCTCTCTCTCTCTCTCTCTCTCTCTCTCTCTCTCTCTTTCCTTCTCTGTCTCTTTCCTAGTGTTTAATGCGCCGTACGGGCTCCGCTGTTTCCATGATTAAGCACATTTCTTTTTATTTTCGGTTTGACGCCGATACCCTTCATGTCCTCACAGACGTCAGTTAACCAAAGGAAGGGAAATCGAGCGTGCCATCGACCGGTGGATCGTGTAAGCTTACGTCTTCGTTTTATCGCGTTTTAATTGTTTGTGTACAGCATTTTCTGAGATTAGTGAGTAGCACAGTATCTGCCTAAACGATCATTTAAAACCGCCTTAAAAACACACTCACGCTGGCCATTGTAGCAGACCAACGGTCATTAATCCGTCGTGCGGGCTGCATACGTGAGTGGTTCCACCCGTCCACCCTTCCCCACCCCCTCTGTCTCGCAAGCGTACGGTCTCTGTTTTAACACGTTCATGCTGGCGCTAAGAATTGAGTTCCTCGCTGTGGGGAGGCCCTTGCATTCATGCTTTCCTTCATCTGTCGTCGCTGCTTTTGCTGTTTCTCGCAGTGGGGCTATGTTCTTATTCAAATGTCCTAGGCTATACTATTTACCTCTTCTTTTGCATATAGTGGATTCACCGGTTCCCGCGAGATCACCGAAATTAAGCACTGTCGGGCGTGGTCGGCACTTGGATGGGTGACCATGCAGGCCGCCATGCGCTGTGGCCATTTTTCGGGGTGCACTCAGCCTCGTTATGCCATTTGAGGAGCTACTCGAATGAATGGTAGCGGCCTCGGTCAAGAATACCATCATAACACCCGGGAGAGCACTGTGCTGACCCCACGCCCCTCCTATCCACATCCTCCTCTGAGGATGACACGGCGGTCGGATGGTCCCGGTAGGCCACTCGTGGCCTGAAGACTGAGTGCTTCTTTTGCATATGGAGATAATTCCGTCATTTTAAAACAACGAGAAATCACATAAAATAATTTTTCACTATATTAATCACAAATTCTGTAACATCTCATTTGTTGAGAACGCTCTCTTGTTGAAGGGCCTCACAAAATTGTATTCACCGTATAAATTTTATCCATATTTCGCAGCTTCAAACGTGACTGTATTCAATACTCTGGAGATATTAATTAAAAAACGCCTTCAGTCACAACTTTTTGTGTTTTATTAAGTACGCGATGCATTTCGGACCATGTGGGTCCATCGTCAGATGTAATTTCTCTTGATACATGCTTTAGTTTTTCTCTTGAATGAGGTGAAACGGATATTCGTGTCACAAAAAGGTTTGATGTTAGGTTATGAATTTCTTAAGTCAAACGAGGAAAATGTGTGCGAAATAGTGGAAATGATGAATAGTGTAAACTTAGCATATAATCCAAGAAAAGCGTTTTTAATGTTTTAGTACCAGCAAACAATCTTTTCTCCATCGTTTTCGTACATGTGTTTACAAACTTGTATATGCAAATGTGCCTCTTCAATGAAGTGAACGTACGAAAACGACGAAGAAAAGAATTTTTGCTGCGGCTGAAAGATTAAAAACGCTTTTCTTGGATTATGTGGTAAGTTTACACTGTTCATCTTTTCCACTATTTCGCACATATTTTCCGCTTTCGACTTAAAAAATTCACAACCTAACATCAAACCTTTTTGTGGCAGGAGTATGCATTTCACCTCATTCAAGAGAAAAAATTAACAATGTATTAAGAGAAATTACACCTGATAACGGACCCACAGGTTCCGAAATGCATCGTGTACTTAACAGAACACGAAAAGTTGTGACAGAGGCGTTTTTAATTCATACCTCCAGTGTATTCACAGTTTTCGGTTGCGCCTGGCTGGTAGATATTGCGTAATACGTTAGTGTATTGCGGGTAGCATAAGTGGTAAAGTGGAGAGTAAGCCATCAGTGGTACATGCAGCCCTATGGGAGGATCTAGAGTCAGCCATACACTGCCCGAATGTAGGGTCCAGCGAGAGCCATTGGTGATTTACACCGCCCGATGGGACGATCCAGTGAGAGCCACCGGTGGTACACTATGCCCGATGGGAGGATCTAGCGAAGGCCATCAGTGGTACAAGCCGACCAAAGGGAGGTTTTAGCGTGAGCTTCTGGCGATAGAAGTCGGCGGGAGCATGTTAAGCTATACAAGCACATTATTTGCATTAGGATAATTGAGGAATTAAATCATCCCAAAAATTATAGTAACTGGACCGAACAATGTGGTGCATTGGTAAGACACGGGGCTGGTATTTGGGGGAACTGTCATTCAAATCCATTCAGCTTTCACAATTACATTCCCTGTGATTTCCCTACAAGTCTTACAGCGAAAGCTGGAATGGCGACCCATTCTTCAACATTCCGAGCTTCTGCTTCACCTGGTCTCATCAGGCACAAGACAGACCGTAATCTTCCGTACGGTAACGGATAATTGCTTCTGTATCGGTGCAAGTATGTTGATGATTCCCATTTATGCATCATGGGTCAGAATTCTTTTTAGACAGTGCGTAGGCAATCACTTTCGATCCAATCACTTCACATCATCAAAAAATCTCTTGGATCTTAAGATTTTACGAGAATGTTTCGTACAGACTTTTCAGAACAGCGTTCCTCCTTACTGCATCACGAAGACGAATCAGTCGTTGTACACGCAAATTGCGGTTAGGTTTCAAACTGATGACGGGCTTTCGTTCTGCCGTTCTCTGGCAAGCGGCTTTCTACCACATCCCTAAGGCTCTTTCCTGTTTCCGCGAAGTCTTCGAGTGAATCCTGGCGCCCAGTGACACACCAGCTTCGTCCATCTCTTATTTTTGTTTCCCTAATGTGAGTTCAGACACTGATTTGCAACGAGTCGTCTGTCTTCTTAATTGTTTCATGATAGGCCAAGGATGAGCCTTTCCAGACTTCTCTGATCACTTTGAGCATTTAATATTAATATGGATTATTTTTGTTTTACATTATGAATTACCGAGTTGTGTAAATCCGGAACAGTTTGCATTAGCTACAGTTTCAAAATCTTGTCTGTCAACATACGATGCATTACCTTCTAAAATCACATTCAGACAAGCACCATGCGCGCCGGCCGAAGTGGCCGTGCGGTTAAAGGCGCTGCAGTCTGGAACCGCAAGACCGCTACGGTCGCAGGTTCGAATCCTGCCTCGGGCATGGTTGTTTGTGATGTCCTTAGGTTAGTTAGGTCTAACTAGTTCTAAGTTCTAGGGGACTAATGACCTCAGCAGTTGAGTCCCATAGTACTCAGAGCCAGCCAGCACCATGCGCCGTTTCCACTCTGTCTTATTTGCTGCTGGCTCCTCTTACTCGTACTAATCGTGGCAAGAATATTAATTCACTTTCCCTGGTATTATACTTTTCTGAGTACTGTTTTGCTGTCTCGTGGCAGTCTTTCTACATCTGTGCAGCCAAAAGACGCGGCGTGCTTTCCGTTTTCCTGTCACTGGTTTCATAATTTTTCTCTGCCGTTTCTTCTCCAGATACGTTGAGCATTCCTCATCGCCTTACCAAATGCCCCACTTCTTTCTTCCGAGAATGGTTTCTCATCTATTCTTTCTAATATTTCATTTCGTACGCAACACATCGTATGCGTGTGAAATTATCGGCCGAGGGCTTCGTAACTCATTGCCTAAGAAGATGGCAGTTGACTTGATAAAGCAATTATTAGATTAACCAGACTGTTTAAATCATCCTCACTGTGAGTGTGTGGGTGTGTTTTGCAGATATGAGACAGTTGTTGGTGTTGAAGCTTTTTCTGTGCATCTTGTTATTATATACACGTGTAGCTCCGCTCAGCTGTAGTTAAAAGGCTTTGGCTAACCGACGACCCGCTCTTGTAGAGATTCGGTTTCACTCGCTGCACCAAGGTTAGGGAAGCCCTAGGGAACACGCTCTCCCTACTTCCTGCAGCGAGCATCAACTGCATAAAGTGCACTCGGTTTTGTAGCCAGTCTTAACGGATTAATAGATGTCACCCACGAGACCAGCTCAGTATCCAACAGGTAAACCCCAAAGAAAAGGCCAGTGTTTTCAAGAGAGACAGTAACACTTCAGAGTGGCCCCGACAGTTTAGTGTGCTAACGATCTCATCTCGGCTACTAAAACCCCCGTAGCTCTGCAAGTGTAATAATGTTAGAAAATAGATTCAAAATACAGGCAGTTTTAATGCTACATATCATAATCCAACGTAAAGTATCGTTTGCTGCAACTTTTTATTTATTTTTTTAGTGTAAGTGAGGAAAATGTTATGTTTTGCACTTACGTCTAATTTGTTGTGTGTTCACTTTATT
The DNA here is from genome assembly GCF_023898315.1 of Schistocerca nitens. Lineage (NCBI taxonomy): Eukaryota > Metazoa > Arthropoda > Insecta > Orthoptera > Acrididae > Schistocerca > Schistocerca nitens. The sequence goes on from NC_064622.1 coordinate 409,458,854, forward strand.
TAACAAACATTTAGATACACCGTTTTCATCTACCACAAAATACAGCCAATCATTCACATCATTAATTAAAATATCACATGTTCACTTCTTAAAAAACGTGAAAGCCTTATTTTAGTAAAAAAAAGAAGCACACACACACATTCTCTGGCAGTAGTTGCAGTTCTGCTGTTTCATTTCTCTAATGTCTGCCCCCGGTAGCTGAGAGGTCAGCGCGACAGAATATCATTCCTAAGGGCCCGTGTTCGGTTCCCAGCTTGGTCGGAGATTTTCTCCGCTCAGGGACTGGGTGTTGTGTTGTTGTAATCATCATCATTATTTCATCCCCATCGACCCGCAAGTCGCCGAAGTGGCGTCAAATCGAAAGACTTGCACCCGGCGAACGGTCTACCTAACGGGAGGCCCTAGTCACACGACATTTATATTTAGTTCTCTAATTTACACCCAATAGCAGTTCAGACAACATATCAACGTAGCACACAGGAAAGCTTCTGCTAGAAGAAGTTAAAATTAATTTTTGTTGTTCAGAAAGTTATATTCTTATGGATAAAAAACATCCACTGCCTTGGACTCTGGTTTAGCTATATTTATTTTTTATTTAATTAATTCCTTGTTTAACGCGAACAATTAGATGGATGTGTTGTAATGGTTAAGTTTTGAATCAACGTTTGTACGACATTGTAATTCATTGTATTTACAATATAACACTTTTATTGTAAAATGTAAACTCTGCGGGAAACCTGTCATTTCTTTCATCTCCGCCTGTGATATGTTAATGTGAAGAACGCAGAGTTGCACCTTGATTCGACTTCCGCATTAAATTGTATGACCCCGTAATTGGCTGGGTGAATGAGGTACAAAATCGAAAGAAGGCAGGGCAGTTCCAACAGGAGGATACCTGCTGAAGAACGTCGATGTACAAAAAAACTTTCGGGTTCATGAGAGCTAAATATTTTTACCTAATGGGCAGGCAAAGGCATAGCGTTTCCCAAACGAACATGCCTTGTGTAAAGCAAAGCAGTATTGAAACGAACTTAGGACAGGAGCACTGCTGGTTCCGCATGTTCTTCAACTATACACTATCTGATCAAATGTACACGCCTATTAGCGGACATTACTATGGGATGTGTCCCCACACCGCCTTTATGACGCCTGAACTCTGCTGCGGACGCTTACAGTGAGGTGTTTAAGTGTCTGTGGTAGAAGACAACCCATTATTCCTCAAGAGCCGAAGCCGGAGAAGGTAACATTTTATTGTTTCAGCTTTCGCTTTACTGCGACTTCAGCAGTTTTCTCATCTCCTCCCTAACTGTCACAGTACTTGTAGTGGATCCTGATGGAGTTTGGAATTCCTGTATGATGGTCTGGATAGTAGATGAAACTTCCTGACTGATTAAAACTGTGTACCGGACCGAGACTCGAACTCGGGACCTTTGCCTTTCGCGGGCAAGTGCTCTACCAACTGAGCTACCCAAGCACGACTCACGACCCGTCCTCACAGCTTTACTTCCGTACACCTCTTCAACTGTCGGCAGTCTCTGTCAGTCAACAAACGAGGTCAGCCTGTACGATTTTGTGCTGTACGTGTCCCTTCACGTTTGCCCTTCACTATTACATCGGAAATAGTGGACCTAGTGATGTTTAGGAGTGTGGAAATCTCGCGAACAGACGTATGACACAAGTGACACCCAATCACCTGACCACGGTCGAAGTTCGAGAGTTCCGCGGAGCGCCCCATTTGCTCTCTCACGATGTCTAATGACTACTGAGGTATCTGATAGGGAGTACCTGTAGTAGGTGGCAGGACCATGGACCTAATATGAAAAACGTATGTTTTTGGTGATGTCCGGATACTTTTGATCACACAGTGTAGCTCTTCTCACCGACCCATTCTTCTGTTACTGCTTCTGTACTAACAACGAATACTCCCCACCTACTTTTATACTGGCGGTTCCGCCTTCGGAACATGTAATGGTCTATTCCGCATTACACCGGGTTGCCAGGATCCTTTCTATCTGGACTTCAAGCAGCGGGAGGTAGCCTATATCTGCCGGGCAAAGCCTGCCGCGGCCGTGAAATGTGACGTGGCGGCAGCCGTCGTCCTCCGCGGGCGTTAAAGCGAAGCCGGGTTTCTGGAAGTTTGCCAACACCACTTGTGCGCTAAGTGAGCTGAGCTGCATCTCCCAGCGGTGGCGCTGTACAATGTCGCTCGCTGTGTCATAGCCACACTTCCCGTTTTAGAACAGCCGCGTAGGAACGTGCGATCAACCCCAGGAGCTAGTAACACGTAACCAAATACACCTTGAAACAGTGGTGTCATGGCTGTTTCGCTATAAAATCATCAAACCGTCGTCATCATCATCATCATCATCATCAGACATAAGACCACACCTTGTTTATGTAACCACCGCTCTCTGTTCTCTGACAACATAGCCAATTGGTTGCAATTGCTGTAATTCGTTCCACTAATAACACTTCATAATATGGATGTTTTGTGCCTGTCTCGTGATTTATTTTCCTTCTAAGACGTTTTATGGTAGGTTTTATGTTGAATTAGGTGTCTAGTTAAATAATTTTTGCTTCTCTTTATCATGTTAATCAGTATTCTTTGACCTCCAGTTTCTTTCATTATTTGTTCCTTAGATTTTTCTTTCAGTCCAGGATGTTTTTCTCCCTCTTCTTCAAATCCACATCTCCAGTGACACTATTTTTTCCTTTATTATTTCCCCGCAATCCATTCTTCACAACTATTGCTTTAAATACTCTAAATAAATGTCTTGATCTGTTATCTCTATATTAAGGAAATTGTTGGCTAATACATTGTACCCTTGTTCCTGAAGGCTTGGTAATTCATTGCATGTCTTTTAATATGCATTATATTTCCGTCCTCCTCTGTGATTGTAATTCCAAAGTAGCAAAACTCATTTACTTACATTATTATTTTATTTCCTAATTCCTGCTCGATTTATGCATCACCGTTATTTTAGGCTTCTGTTTATTTTTTCTTTAACGCAGTCCAAGGGATCAAACAAATTTTTAACGCTTAGTTCGTGCTCTTTACAGAATCTGCTATGGCTACTACACCGTCATAAAATTGTTTGCCATTAATGTTAATCCTTCTGAGCCGCTTATCTGTATTAGACTTTCTATAAATGTGGAAAGGGGACAGTCTTGCCGTACACATCATCTAATTCTAATCTCTTTCTTAGTGCCATTGATATCTGTTTTTGTAGTCTGGGTTTTGTATAAACTGAGAATCAAATCTTTTAACTCGTCACTGTATTAAAATTTATTCATTTTTCTGAACAGTATTTTCCAGTCCGCTCGATCAAAAGCCTTCTCTACACCAATGAACAGAAAAAAGTTTACCAACAATGTATGAAAGTGGTTCCAAATTATTCTGCGTCGCTTAGAACTGCAAACTTGCGTACATATTCTTGATAAAGTGCTAAGGAAAACTGTATTCATAGATGGAAAGCTAATAAAAAGGCTGTTCAACATCCTTTTCTAATTATTTACACTATCTCCTAGAATGTTTTAAAGAACTATGTTACTCCAGTATAGTCGACCGAAGTCGTAGAAGGAGATCTGCGTTAAAAGCCCAATGATTCAAGTCTGAGTAACCATTCTTACATAGTTTTTCTATTATGTTCTCATAGTAGTCTAAGCTGAATTTATGATGTCCTTATACCGACAGTATCGACCCAAAGACTACCGGTTCGATCCCCAGTCACTGCAGGCTTTTTATTTGTCACTTATGGTTTCTTTCACTTCTGGCAATATGGATTAAAGTGAAAAGTGCCGAGTTCCACCGTGGTTCGGGGCCCACTTTAATCTTTAAGGTCCCCAAAGGAGGAGTTGTATAAGTCAGTTCAAATATTGGAGGAACGCAACACCACCACAGATAGGATCATGCCTAGTACAGCACTGTCATGTTCAAACCAACATTCGTGCTGATGGAAACTTCACTTCACTTGCTTATATCGATCACCTCATTTATTGCCTTCCTGGAGTTAGTCAGGACATTGTAGTACACGTAAGTTTCATATACGGTACATGCGTTATATCTCAGTAGGCACCATGCTTTACTGAGATCCATGGTTGCCGGAAAGAACGACGGCATTAACGAGGAAAGCATTCAAATCAAATTATTTGTATTGTAAGGAACTATGACGCGAGTCAACAGATACGAAGGGAGTCCTAATTAGCTGCCCTGTCTATTTCTCGGTAAAAGGCTCGGTTCACAATAAAAAGTAAGAATCTGTAAATACGAAAAGCACAAATAAAATAAAGTATAATCAGAGTATTGAAGGAGAAAACAGAGGTAATGCTGAAAACAGAGGTAATGCTGTCAATGAGTCTGAAGGTAAGATTTAGTATGAACACATGCTCCACTCTGAATCGTTTTGAAGTATCAGTTACCTGAAATTGTCAGGACTGCGCCTAATGCAGATGAAAGACAACTATTTGTGTTTCATTTTCAATGTCGCTTTACGTCTGATACCCAACTTCAATGCATTTTACAGTTCGTGTAAATTAAGGCCTCGTCACTGACCAAAGGTAGTAGCTCACATTCAATAGGGCGCGTGCTGTTATTTATAACGTGAACAAGCAGTTCATCTGGTATTGGCACTTTTCGAATATAGGCCTTTCTTCAGTTTGTTAACTGAAGAAAGTAACTAAATTGAGAAAAGTAGGACGATATGATTATTCTAGCGATCAACATGGAAAATGTGTCTTAAAATCGTAAATGGAGTATAATTTTTTAATTATGTCCGTTTCCTCCTGAAAATGTTGTAGAAAGATTCTTCAAGCGCTTACCTAATGCTACCACAAAATTTTTTGTCCAAGATTCATTTGAATTGTTTGGCGAAATAACAGCATTTCTTTTGTATACCAGACGCTATATTGGTTTAGTTAAAGAAATTGGTAATGCCCTACGATGTTATTATCTGACAAAACTTTGGTAAGATCTGAAAATAAATAATGTTTTCCAAATGAAAAATAGTGTTGTTTTTATATTAACCCGATATCTACACGAAGCCAAAGCATTTATAGAACAGCAGAAGCAAAACGCATTCATATCAGATGAAGTTTTCGGTAATGTTCATATATGCAAGACTTTAAATAAGCCCACAAATTTTACTTTCGCAACACAACTATACAAAAATACAGAAGACGATGGAAAATTCTGTGCTCTTGGTCAATGATTTCTATGCCAAACTTACTAAATAATTTGGTGAATAATACAGAAAACAGTAGTTCTCCGGAGTCACGAGGAGGGAAAATTACATCTCGCGCTGATTCATGCAAGCGGTCACGTGATGTCACTAGCAGCGGTTCCCGGGCTGCAAGGAATGCGGCCATTATTCAAACCGAGGTGTGAAGCGCGTGGCGCTCGCGTCGCCGCCGTGCGGCTGCGGGCCAGCGCAGTGCTGCACTCTGTGGGGCGCTGTGGTGAACCACAAATTTTTGGCAGATGCCGCTGTCCGTCAGTCAGCGTCGGAGAGCGCGCTTCCTGTTCCGGTTGCGGACAGTCAGCAACTGCGCATGTGCAAAAAGACTGACGGCACAGAGCGCGCGTAACTGTGACAAACGCCAACCGATATTATTTTCAATAATTTCTTTTTTGTTTTGCTGTTATTTGTTTACATTACGATTTTTAATGAGGCCATACATCGCCATGTTTATTGTAAATCACTGTTTTTCCTCATCAGTTTACATTAATGTTGCAACTGAGTCTACTTATTTCCGTTTAGTTACACATAATCAAACGTAGTCAAGACTCTTTCTGGCGTTTATTCGTGACGTTTAACTCTTTCTGACGTCTGCTAATAGGGGCCGAATGGCACAAGTACTTCATAGTTCCCACTTAAACAGTTAGATATTTACCAAGTACATTTTTCACCCATTTACTGGTAGAGAAACGGCAATTTCCAAATAAGGTTCAAGTCCTCGTCTGATTTTACTTCTGTGTTTTCCCCAAATCACGTAGGCGGGTCCCGGAAGAACTACTTCAACAAGAGCACTGCCGATTTCCTTTCACGACCTTGCTCAATTGAGTTAATCGTTAACTAGTTCCCAATTACCGCGAAATGGAGAAAAATCTTTAAATGTAAGCTTCTTACAGGCATCTTCTTACAGGATTTGTACATGAGACACTACAACATTTAATAATTTTTGACAACATTACTGGAAAAGCTGATAGACAATTAAAATACCAAACAGTCTCGATCGCAAGGCTTTACCTTCTTGACGTGTGGTTCTTAATTTTTAATAAAGCCTTGCGCTCAAAATTGATTAGTATTTAACTACTATATTTGCTTCTGCAATCACGTAGTTAATTACAAAAGCTTACACACTCGTTAAGTACACTTTTTAGATGTTCATAAAACGTATTAAACTCGTTCTAAAACAGAAAAAATGGCGCATACCTTCTTGTTTACAGCTATAAGCTATGCTCTGTTTGCAAGTCGCTAGTTCAGAAAATGAGTTCTAGTGTTTTCTTAGAAAGTCTGAAGAGCAGTCTTGTCCTCCAGGATCTATATTCACCTTACCACTCTAATTATTTTCGGAGAGTTTCTCTTTGGTTGTAGCCACACTTAAGTCTTGTTTATGCGTCAAATGCAGATGCCGAATATCTTCGTTTCCACATTCAGTGAATTACATACCTTTGTTTGAGAAAAATTGCGAATATTAAATAAGATTCTAGCACTCATCTACTTAAGAACTCTCGAATAATATCCCAAAATAAAGGCTTTTAGTGATATTAGAAAAGTCTTTGATGTCTGGCTAGATAAAAGATTACAAGCATTCTTTTAAATTTTTTCCAGTATTTGTGCATGTTCTTGTTCTTTCTTTGCTTAGTTCCCTTGAAATGCAGGTTCATTTTTGTCAGTTGAGATCACTTAGCACCTCTGATTTCCCTTAGTTCTTTGTTTCCTTTTTTCAGTACTCCATATTTGACGCTGTTTCTTTAACGTTCCTGAATTTTCATTTTTTCTGCCTTCAAAACCTAGCTTTTCATTCATTCATTTACAATTATTTTGCTAAAAGTTTTATTGCGATACTTCAGTCCGCACTTCGGTTATTTAAAATATCCGGGACATACCTGTCAACTCTGCCGACTTAGGAAGGAGACTCTTGATTCTTCTCTTTTTCTATCACCACCCGATTATTCCATAATTTCTCTCGATTGTCGTCAAAGGTGCGAGGATTTGTAATGGAAACCCGCCATTTCAGTTCTTTTGACCAATTGCTGGAAGTCCTTCGCTCAATAGACGCTTTTAATTCATAGAGGTCTTAATCAAAATTTATTGAGATCAAAAGGCCGCGCGCCACCTCTATATGGCTTGTTACTTTTCTTCTTTCCCGTGCATTTTGCATAGAATGGATACTCGTATAGCTTACTGTTGTGCTGTGTTTGGACAATTATTTGTGTGTTGTCATTGTGCTTAAGTGGAGTCGCTTATTATTGAACGTTTTTGTGGTCTGTATAAATCTTCAGAGTGGGTGGTACTGAGTGTTACTTCGTCACCTAGGTCCCTGAAACGCTTCATTTTTCTATAAGCGGATATCTGACGTATATTCTCTCAATCATATTCGTAGTATTTTGATTCGGTGTTTCGTTTCTCATTTTGGAAAAAAATATAACTCTTTTCCTTAAAGCAATATTAGGAACCTTTTCCGTGAGCTATCGAGTCTAGGAACATTCCAACCTAGAACAGACTGTCTCGGCTTCGCTACAGATAAGAGGTATGGGGAATCAAAGTTTCGGGTAGATCCAGTGTTTCCACTTGCGTTTATACAGCCGTTATATAGCTTTGTGGCGTCATAGGGAAAGACATCGTTTGTGTTGGGATTATACTGAAGATGAGCTCTCCGGTTTTTGATCATTATTGCCTCCTGATTTTTGAAACTGAATCCCCCGATTTTTGGTTTTTGACCTATTTCATTTGGACCGTTACGACCTCTTCATCTCAGAGTAGCAACCCACGTCCTCAGTTATTTGCCGGATGTATTCCAATTTCTGTCTTCCTCTATAGTTTTTGCCCTCTACAGCTCCCTCTAGTATCATGGAAGTCATTGCCTGATGTCTTAACAGATGTCTTATCATCCTGTCCATTCTTATTGTTAGTGTTTTGCACATATTTCATTCCTCTCCCATTCTGCGCAGAATCTCCTCACCTTATCAGTCCACCTAATTTTTACCATTCGTCCGTAGCACCACATATCAAATGCTTCGACTCTCTTCTTTTCCGGTTTTCTCTCGGCCCACGTTTCACTACCATACAATGCTGTGCTCCAAACGTACATTCTCAGAAATTTCTTCCTCAAATTGAGGCCTGTTTTGGTACTAGTAGACTTCTCTTGGCCATGAATGCCCTTTTTGCCAGTGCTAGTCTGCTTCTGATGTCCTCCTTGTTCCGTCCATCATTGGTTATTTTGCTGCCTAGGTAGCAGAACTCCTTAACTTCATCGACTTCGTGACCACTGTTCTCATTCCTGCTACTTTTCTTTACTTTAGTCTTTCTTCATTTCACTCTCAATCCATATTCTGTACTCATTAGACTGTTCTTGAATTTTAATTCCACACCTGAACTGTTCTGTAGTTTTCATCATTGCTTCTTCGATATACAGATTGAACAGTAGGAGGCGAAAGACTACATCCCTGTCTTACACCCTTCGTTCTTTCTCGTCCACTCTTATTATTCCCTCTTGGCTCTCTTACTTATTGCATATTACCCGTCTCTCCCTATAACTTACCCATATTTTCCTCAGAATTTCGAACATCTTGCACCATTTTACATCGTAGAACGCTTTTTGCAGATCGATAAACTGTATGAACATGTCTTGATTTTTCTTTGGTCTTGCTTCCATTACCAAAAAATGTTTCAAATGGCTCTGAGCACTATGGGACTTAACATTTGAGGTCATCAGTCGCTTAGAACTTAGAACTACTTAAACTTAACTAACCCAAGGATTAGCGGTCGCGCGGTTCCAGCCTGAAGCGCCTAGAACCGCTCGGCCACACAGGCCGGCGCTTCCATTACCAACTGCAACATCAGAACTGCCTCTCTGGTGCCTTCACCTTTCCTAAAGCCAAACTGCTCGTCATCTAAAACGTCCTCAATTTTCTTTTCCATTCTTCCGTATGTTATTCTTGTAAGCGACTTGGATGCATGCGCTGTTAAGCTGTTTGTGCGATAATTCTCGCTCTTGTCAGCTCTTGCAGTCTTCGGAATTGTGTGGGTGATATTTTTCCGAAAGTCAGATGGTATGTCGCCAGAGTCATATATTCTAAGCACCAACGTGAATTGTCGCTTTATTGCTGCTACACCCAGTGTCGCACGTAATTAGCATTAATTAACAGTGAATTAGGACGATTGCTAAGAAGGTTGCAGGTGTTGGCAGTGGCAGAAGGCACTTCCTGCAATACGAGCTGGCCGGCGAGATCCTTGGCAACGTTCCTACACGCGCACGCACTTAGCACACGCACACACGCTGTGTTCACTTTTCTACGACCTCCTCAAGGCCGACCCGTGTGTCGCCTGGACGGATTTAGCCCGCCACGTGCCACCTTACTGCTCTGTTTCCCACACCTCTCTCTCTCTCTCTCTCTCTCTCTCTCTCACCGCTTCGCCTTCCGGAGTCCGCACTGCCTAACATCAGCCTACGACCTCTCTGTTTCAGGAAGCTGTACCTCACGGAGCTCTTCTGGACAATGCGACAGAGCTAAACTGCAAAGCTGCCACCACAACTAATGGCCATGAGGCAGGTGAGTGTCGCGCGCAATTTGCCGCATTTTACTTCTCGACGCAAGCACAAATAGCAAGCCTGCCTACACCTCATGCTAAACAGAGTCCAAACATAAAAAACTGGCTAGGTTTCCGCACAAACTTAACTACGTTCTTAAACGGCTCATCGATTCCTGGAATCGAGTATTTCGACAATGTTTGCCTATTACCAAAATCTGTACTGGAAAGACATCGGTCCCAGGAATTCCAAGATTTTCGAGAATGTTTTAAGTTCAAGGCAGGCGACCATTATTATGCTGATCAGTCAAAACATTATAACCACCTATCTGCTCGTGTGTCCACCTCTGGCCCGGATAAAAGCAGCTACTGATCGTCGCGTGGAAGCAGTGAGACCTTGGTAGGTCAATGGAGGTAGTTGGCACCACACCTGCACACACAAGTCACCTAATTCCAGGGAGGGGGCAATGACGCTACATTCAATCTCGTCCCAGAAGTGTTCGATCGGGTTCAGATCTGGCGAGTTTGAGGTCAGCACATCAGCTGGAACTCGCCACTGTGTTCCTCGAACTCATTCTTCAGACTCCTGGCCTACTAATATGGCAAACTACCTTTCTGAAAAATGCCACGGTCGTCGAGAAGAATGGTCGTCATGAAGGGTTGTAAGTGGTCTGTAACCAGTGCACGATACTCATTGGCCGCCATGGTGCCTTGGATCAAATGGCTCTGAGCACTATGGGACTTAACATCTGTGGTCATCAGTCCCCTAGACTTAGAACTACTTAAACCTAACTAACCTAAGGACATCACACACATCCATGCCCGAGGCAGGATTCGAACCTGCGACCGTAGCAACAGCGCGGTTGCGGACTGAAGCGCCTAGAACCGCTCGGCTACAAAGGCCGGCCATGGTGCTTGCACGAGCTTCACTATGATCCATGGATGCCCACGTGAGTATTTCCCAGAACATAGTGCAGCCACCGCCAGGTTGTATCCGTCCCGCAGGAAATGTTCAAGGAGCTGTTCTGCTTGTTCCCGTGGAAGAAGACGGATTCGCGCCCCCCTGTAGGTATGATGAAGAAGGTATTGGGATTCATCAGACCATGCAATGGTCTACCTCTGCGCCGGCGTCCAATGCCTATTGGTCACGTACCCATTTCAGTCGCAGTTGCCGATGTGGTGTTAACACTGGCACATGCATCGGTCATCGGCCGCGGAGGCCGATCGCAAAGAGTTTTTGGTGCACTGCGTATTCAGACACATTTGTACTCTGCCCCGCCGGCCGGTGTGGCCGAACGGTCCTAGGCGCTTCAGTCTGGATCCGCTCGACCGCTACGGTCGCAGGTTCGAATCCTGCCTCGGGCATGGATGTGTGTGATGTCCTTAGTTTACTTAGGTGTAAGTAGTTCTAAGTTCTGACATCGATGAGTCGGTGTACAGCTCCAGATTGGCACCTGGTGGCCAAAATTGGAACTAATTTTTTTCAAGCTTAAATCAGTTTCGCATCAACGTATTAACATACCTACCAAGTTTCCCTGCCATACGCTAATTACAACCCACACTTGACCTGTGTGAGTAGCTGCATTTTAATTATAACACCTCCCCCCCCCCCCGTACCTGCAGATACTTTTTCCTCAGTTAATGGAATTCTTATCCCCATTACAGTGCAACCGGTGATAATTAGGGGCAATTATCTCCAATTACGTGCGCCCCCTTCTCTGAAACTAAGCCCGCTGTCGGTTTGGTGGCAAGGCCACGACTAATTCCAACGCAGATGAAACGAACGCGAGATACTGTTGTCCCTGGCTGTCTCAGTGTGTGTGTGCTGGCCGCTGCCTCCAGTGGCTCGGTCTTTCTTCCGCTCTCTCGTTACCCGCTGCGACCGCTGGCTTTTGCCGCGCACACAGGATGCTGCGCTTGAAAGGAAGTTTAATACCGCTGAAAGGGCTGGCGCACCCCTGCTGCTGCTACCTCCCCCATAATAACGGAATTAACGACCTGCGACGACCACCAGCCGTCGCCGAACTGTTTACGTCAGCCGGCACCAGATACACAAGGTCGAAAGGGATACGGGCAGGGAACGGAAGAATCGAGAGGAAATAAAGAAAAAAGAAGGCACCAGCGCTGACCTAGGAGAGGGCAGTCTGGGAAGCGCAACGGCGCACTCGTTGAGGAAGGTCGGAAAGTTCGTTGAATCTGAATGCTTGACTCTTTGACGCATATTATTAGCAGCCATCTCGGAAAGACTTTATTGGATTTCCGTCACGTACCGTAGAGATGCGAGACGTCAGAATTGCTTCCAGGAAATGATGGGGGCGAACGGACGTTGAAAGTTCCGCGAAATCGGGAGTGGGCGGTTTTGCAGGTGAATTAAATTGCGTGTCAATGAAGTCTGAAGGTCGGAACCGCTTTACAAAACACCGTATCCACCCGTACGTAGGTCACGCCGGAATTTAATTTTGAAAAAGATAAGTAACTTACTGAAATGCAGTATATATTCAGTTTTTGTTTGCAAACATTCGCTGCTGCAACCTTTGGTAACAATACAAACGTCGCATCTGTAATCGATTTTCTGATGACTCTTATGAAGCTAGTCTGGATGTATTGTGGTAACTGCTTGTGTTATCCATTGTCGCAGTTCGTCGACGTTTCCCGGATGCGGAAGATCAAACACTCTGTCTTTATTGTAACCCCATGCATAAAATTCCGTTTGGGTTAAATCAGGTGATCGTGGTAGCCAAGATATTGTTCCACGACGTCCAAATCAAGTCGGCGCATTCCTATACAGATGTGCGACAACTTCATGATAATAATGTGGTGGCACGCCAAATAATAATAATAATAATAATAATAATAATAATAAGCGAGTCCCGAGGTTTCTGCTCATCCCATATCCGAACATTATGCAGTTTCACATTACAGCAGGTATGGAAGGTGGCTATCCGGCCTGTGTGGCCGTGCGGTTCTAGGCGCTTCAGTTTGGAACCGCGTGGCCGCTACGGTCGCAGGTTCGAATCCTGCCTCGGGCATGGATGTGTGTGATGTCCTTAGGTTAGTTAGGTTTAAGTAGTTCTAGGGGACTGATGACCTCAGATGTTGAGTCCCATAGTGCTCAGAGCCATTTGAACCATTTTTGAAGGTGGCTAAATTACTGAACACAATTTTAATAAGAAAAATATCTTCAGTCTCTGCACCGTTAAATACGTCTCCATGACAACTGTTGAAATAACTCATTCGCGCGTGCCGCCTAGCGGGAATGTCGCGAACTAAGAGTCTTAGGGAGGAATAAAACACGAAGATTCAGTGCTGTCTCAAACATTTCTATAAGTTATTCATCCTTTTCTCAATTAAATGCTACTTTCGTATAAGTCTAAACACCCTGTGCAAGCGGTACCCAAATTGTAACGAGGGAAGTAAAACACAGTGTAGAAAAATGTATGTCATCTCACAAATATTTAAACAAACTATTTAGAATACGGTAGCTGTCAATTTTTTTATGATTGTATGTAAATTACGTATATTACATAGAAGTAACAGCCTCAGAACATAGGAAACACCCATAGACACATTCAATAGATCAGGCGGATACTAACTTACGTGAAACTTTTGTCAATCAGTATACGTAGGACAAACGCGACTGATTTTAAAACAAGATGGACAGAACATCGCAGGGCACTAAAAAGTAGTATCTTTCATAATATATTTGCTGACCACTTAGCAGCCCACGATTGCAAACCAACTGAAGCAGACGTAAAACGCAAATTCCGTCTACAAGCCTTGGCTGATACAATAATACCGACCAAGCGCTGTGTCAGTCTCTGGCAGTCCCGTCATAGCAAGCAAGGGGTGGGATCAGCACACTTCTCTCCAGGTCGTTATCAAATTCGTGACCTGAACTAAAATAGACACAGATAATAAAAAAACCTATATGAAAAACTTAAAATAAAATTTCGACATACAGAACGCATTAATAGAAGGAAAACAGATAATGGTTCATTATTTAACACACTAAAGGAACTATAAAAAATAGTACGACACACACACACACAGGAAGAGGAAGTGAAAAAAGTTCAAATGTTGCCTTTTCAGCCGAATCACGACGTTTTATGAATGTATGGCGTGAAACGTCTGAAACCAATCACCCTGCAACGAGGAGTCCAGGCCGGAGGAATGGCCATTATGGTCTGGGAAATGTTTTCGTAGCGTTCTCTGGGTGATCTCGTCATTCCAGGACGCACATTGGATCATCACAGGTATGCCTTTATACATGGTGACAATGTCCACTTCTATATGCAGTTTGTTTCTCCTCACCACGATGGCATCTACCAGGAGCACAATGCAACATGGCTCGCAGTGTACGTGCGTGGTTCGAAGAGCAGCAGGATGAGTTTACCGTATTTCCGTGGCCACCAGACTCCCCGAATCTGTAGCCAATAGAGAATCTGTGGGACCACCTCGATCGGGTTGTTGGTGCTACGGATCTTTAATAGAGAAACCTAACGCAGCTGGCCACTTCACTGGAATCGACATGGCTCCACATCCCTGTCGGTATGTTCCAGAACCTCATTGATTCCCCTCCCGCACAACGGTCCGCACTGTAGGACGTAGTTGTTCAGGCTTTTGACAGATGGTCACTTTAATGTGATCAGACAATACATAAAGATCAGGAAGAGAGGAAGGGCCTAAGGGAGGAAACATTGTTCATCATGGCTCTATGAAACATGTAAAATGGTTAAAATGGCTCTGAGCATTATGGGACTTAACGTCTGAGGTCATCAGTGCCCTAGAAATTATAACTACACTACTGGCCATTAAAATTGCTACACCCCGAAGATGACGTGCTACAGACGCGAAATTTAGATGACAGGAAGAAGATGCTGTGATATGCAAATGATTAGCGTTTCAGAGCATTTACACAAGGTTGGCGCCGGTGGCGACACCTACAACGTGCTGACATGAGGAAAGTTTCCAACCGATTTCTCATACACAAACAGCAGTTGACCGGCGTTGCCTGGTGAAACGTTGTCGTGATACCTCGTGTAAGGAGGAGAAATGCGTACCATCACGTTTCCCACTTTGATAAAGGTCGGATTGTAGCCTATCGCGTTGGTCGCGATCCAGTGACTGTTAGCAGAATATGGAATCGGTGGGTTCAGGAGAGTAATACGGAACGCCTTGCTGGATCCCAACGCCCTCGTATCACTAGCAGTCGAGATGACAGGCATCTTATCAGCATGGCTGTAACGGATCGCGCAGCCATGTCTCGATCCCTGAGTCAACAGATGGGGACGTTTACAAGACAACAACCATTTGCACGAACAGTTCGGCGACGGTTGCAGCAGCATGGACTATCAGGTTGGATACTATGGCTGCGGTTACCCTTGAAGCTGCTTCACACACAGAAGCGCCTGCGAAGGTGTACTCAACGACGAACCTGGGTGCACGAAAGGCAAAACGTCATTTTTTCGAAGGAATCCAAGTACTGTTTACAGCATCATCATGGTCGCATCCGTGTTTGGCGACATCGCGGTGAACGCACATTGGAAGCGTGTATTCGCCATCGCCATACTGGCGGATCACCCGGCGTGATGGTTTGGGGTGCCATTGGTTAAAAGTCTCGGTCACCTCTTGTTCGCATTGACGGCACTTTGAACAGTGGACGTTACATTTCAGATGTGTTACGACCCGTGGCTCTACCTTAATTCGATCCCTATAAAACCCTGCATTTCAGCAGGATAATGCACGATCGCATGTTGCAGGTCCTGTACGGTCCTTTCTGGATACAGAAAATGTTCGACTGCTGCCCTGGCCAGCACATTCCCCAGATCTCTCACCAACTGAAAACGTCTGGTCAATGGTGGCCGAGCAACTGGCTCCTCACAATACGCCAGTCGCTACTCCTGATGTATAGTGTTGAAGCTGCATGGGCAGCTGTACCTGTACACACCATCCAAGCTCTGTATGACTCAATACTCAGGCGTATCAAAGCCGTTATTACGGCCAGAGGTGGTTGTTCTGGGTATTGATTTCCCAGGATCTATGCACCCAAATTGCGTGAAAATGTAATCACATGTCAGATCTTGTATAATATATTTGTCCAATGAATACCCGTTTATCATCTGCATTTCTTCTTGGTGTAGCACTTTTTATGGCCAGTAGTGTACTTAAACCTAACTAAGCTAAGGACATCACACACATCCATGCCCGATGCAGGATTCGAACCTGCGACCGTAGAGGTCGCGCGGTTCCAGACTGAAGCGCCTAGAACTGCTCGGCCACAACGCACGGCTATGAATCATGCACACTTTGTTCTATGTATTAGCATGTTTGCCGGCCAGAGTGGCCGTGCGGTTCTAGGCGCTACAGTCTGGAACCGAGCGACCGGTACGGTCCCAGGTTCGAATCCTGCCTCGGGCATGGATGTGTGTGATGTCCTTAGGTTAGTTAGGTTTAATTAGTTCTAAGTTCTAGGCGACTGCTGACCTCAGAAGTTAAGTCGCATAGTGCTCAGAGCCATTTTATTATCATGTTTCAACCGCCTGCGTATCGTACTGCCTGAGATGGAATTTGGGGAACAGCCCAGGATTTGCCTAAACGAGCGTGGAAAACTGCATAAAAACCACTCTCAGGCTGGACCCCAGTCGTTAATCGATCGCGCGGATTCGACCCAGGTCTGGCTCACTTCTCTATCTAGCAAGCTAACGCGCTGCGCGCTACGCATTACGAACAGGTCGATAGAGGGCGATTAAGTATGTATAAAATTATTGCGATAAGAACAAATTTATTCTAGCAACTTCAAAATTATTACTCGTAGAACACCTTTAGTTTCGAAATTCAGGTCTTACGCTCGTGTTACGTCGTGGGTATATGTCAGAAATTTCCGCGCAGGGAAACCTGATCTTGTTTCCTCACTGTATTAGCCATCGCCGTTCATGAGGTCCAAAATCGACTCACTGGATCATAATTTCTCATCAGTTCGGAGACGAAATTGTGTCAGCATCCATCCCGATCACACTGCCATCATTTCGCAACCTATTCAACAAAAATGAGGGAAAAACGGAATATCGCATGGTAACGCAAATTTTCACCTCATATCTGCTAGATGTGTCATCAAGCAGTTAAAAGCTGTTTGAGCTTCATTCACAACTAAATCAAATATCAGAGGTGCGATCTGCTGTACTCCTTTTTTTAATTTTTCGAGCTATTTCGGTTGCATAAAATATCCTAGTGTACAGATTATTATACGCAACGAAATCAAACGGAAGAGCTCTCGCGTTCAGCGTTTATTGTGAAGCCCCATCGGTCCCCAAATTAATATCGCACTCAATTTGGCTCCAACGACACAGCTGAAAATTACATCGGTAATGAGTCAATCATTCGCACGCAACACACTTACGAATTAAATGTTCGGGAGTAATTTGGCAGACGCGACAGCAAGAAAACTCGGTGATGTTTCTGGGGGAAATTAAAAATCTAAAATCGAGAAATAAATATTTTATCATCTGCTGGATGGATATTACATCTTATGCAGACATTGTCTGGAACTAATTTCTGGGTGTCAGTTCAATATCGCGCTTCAAAGAGGGAAAAAAACATTCACTCGGTAAGTTTTATTCAAAATATAGCGTGGTTTCCTTATGTAAGTTCTTATTGTGACCGTTAAGACAACTAATTCATTTCTAAATCTTATAACACGTAGCAGCATGATTAAATGTAGCACCTTTATGAAAATAAATTGTTATCTTGATTTTGCCGTTCTCTGCTTCGCGACTGATGCACATATCTTTACGACGGCAGCATTTTAGAGTCCGTAAGGCTATGTTTACTTTGCAGCGTTCGGGTAACGAATGTTTGCTCATATTTTTCTACTGTTGGCTATAGAGTATCGCAGTTCTTACCTGCCGTGAAATACACGAG
Organism: Schistocerca nitens; assembly: GCF_023898315.1. Lineage (NCBI taxonomy): Eukaryota > Metazoa > Arthropoda > Insecta > Orthoptera > Acrididae > Schistocerca > Schistocerca nitens. Next base: position 409,476,523 of record NC_064622.1, read on the forward strand.
GATTATTGGTGAAATTACAGCCATTGCTTATGGTGGTCCGAATCAGTTTGAAAAGCCTGTAATTATTGCAGAGTAGGTTGTGCTGAGAAATGTTGCATACGAGTTAATTAGCACTGAAGTTAGCCAGTCACGACGTTGCGCTTGAATATTCAAGCGGCCCGCCATATCGAGTAATAATATTAGTTGTTCTCATAGCGTAGGTGATACCGCACGAGACTGTTCAGCCTTTGGCTCGGGTTCGATCCTTCCTACCTCCCCCCGGGTAATTTTTGTATCGCTCTCTTGTTCGATTTTAGTAAACCGAAAGAAGTACACTTTTGGCGACACCGTTTCTGCCGGGCTGCTTGAATTTGAGCGCGCAATGGCTCAATCGGCTAAGTTCAGTCCTGATTATCTCGGAAACGGTGCAATGTAATTTTGTCTTAAAAATTATTTCTCAGCACAGTCTACCCGGTAACACGGTTACAAGCTTTCCAAACTGTTTCTGACCACGCTCTATAACGCCCCCATTACTTCACAATCTTACCTGAATAATGCCTATAATGAACGTCGAAAATATTCAAGCAGATGAGAGGCAGCATTCACATCACGACTGAAATAAATGGATATGGGATCTTTTTGAGACAGCATTTATACAGTAAATAATGCGTTTCCAGTGATGTAAGGCCTCCAGCAGATCTGCAAGGCGTAATATACACAAAATGTAATTCCCATATCTGTAACATGAAGCCTCCACGAATGACCATAGAAATAGTTGCATGTCTCCTTTGTCAAAAACAGATTTATAATTACTATATTCATTACATTCTCGGAGAATTGCGTACAATCCTGAAAAAATCCATGTGATCCTAGAACAGCGGAAGCAGTAGGCTCGTATCCAGAATAGAGGAAATTCTCTCCCGTCGTTTCTATTGGTTTTAGCAATATATCGGTGACACAGTTGTATCTCACATTGATGAGAATGTGACCGTGTGTAGTAAAGCAGTGTATTGTGATCCTTGTATCCTTCCTGCTTCATCCGTCGTGCATTATTTTGCTTCCAAGGTAGCAGAACTTCGTCCGTACGTTTCTACATTCTCCCCAAGATTCACGCTAAGTTTGCCACTAACTTCACTTCTTTTGCTCCTTAATGCTTTCGCTTTTCTTCGGCTTGCTCAAATATTATTTGCTCAGTCGACCGTTCATTCTACTTAACATGTCCTGTAACGCTTCCTTATTTTCACAGATGACATATATGTCATCAGTGTAGTTTATCATTGATACACAGTCACGCTGAATTTTAATGGCATTTCTAAGCTTTTCTTCCTTTCATTGTTTTTTTCAAGATGTTTTTTATTTATTAAGTTGTTTTCATGTCTGTTCGGTAGACATCTATATCTACATTTACAACTACATCTACATGACTGCTCTGCAGTTCACAACTGTGCGCCTGGGAGAGGGTTCATCGAACTACCCTTAAGTTATTCCTCATGTTTGAACGTCGCGTGGGAAAAACGAGCACTTAAATATTTCTGCGCGAACTCTCATTTCTCTTATTTTATTATGATGATCACTTCTCCCTATGTAGGCGGGTGCCAGCAAAAAAATATTCGCAGTCTAAGGATACAGCTGGTGATTGATATTTCATGAGAAGATCCTGCCGCAATGAAAAACGCCTTTGTTTTAATGATTTCGATCCCAATTCACGTATCACGTCCTTAGCACACACTCCTCTATTTCGTGATAGTACAAAACGAGCTGCCTTTCATTGATCTTTTTCGTTGTGCTCCGTCAGTCTCATCTAACGCGGATCCCACACTGCACAGCAGTGTTCCAGAAGAGAACGGACAGTCATGGCTTGGTAGTCTTTTTAGTAAACATATTGCACTTTCTAAGTGCACTACCAAGAAACTGCAGTGTTTGGTTTGTTTTCCCCACAACATTATCTAGGTGATCGTTCGTACTTAAGTCATTCGTAATTGTAATCCATAGGTATTTAGTTGAATTTGCAGCCTCTAGATTTGCAGTTCATTTTAAGCTAGCTTCCAGTGAGCTAAGGATTTGAAATTTGAAACATAGCTCAGCATTGGGTAACGATGCAATATTAATTCGCTTTCTTGTCGGTCTCTTCGGTAAGGGTGGGGGCGGGTTTGAAAACCTTTGGTAACGCCTTATTCATCGGCAGCCCTACAGAACCAGCGTGTTCGCCTCTGGCGACAATGGGTCCCGTACAGCAAAATACTTAGAAGGTATCCCTGAACAACTTCTGAACGTTCGCCAGTGAAGTTCTAGTTCACCCCGTACATATCGCGCCCTTCGTGTATGGCGTCTAGAAAACTATAGAAGAATCTGTCACCTCCATCGGACAAAAAAAGAAAAAGCAGATAGCATCCTAACCGAAAAATATCATCATGAGCGAACATAATGTACCGCGAATGTAAACGGGAAGACTACATTCGTTCGTGGAAGAAGTTTAAATCATGACCTAGGGGAACCAGTCGCATTCAACGGGGCTTGCAAGCTGCCTACAGAGAAGGCAGGAGCGGCTGAGATAAGGAGCGGCCTCCCTGCACGAAACTCGCGGAGTGTCGGGCGTGGGCGTCTGCGTGCGTGTGGCCGGCCGCTCAGCTGTGACCCCGAACGGAGCGCCAGCTAAAGGTCACCGCTTCGACCCGCCCCGGGGCCGACACGTGCCCGCCTATACTCGATGCGGTCGGCGGTGCTCGCAAACTTTCTCCTTCTCGGAATAGTTGCCTCCGGCGCCCGGCCGTCGTGATAACGTTGAAATATGCGCCTTCGCTACCGAGCTCCGCTACCCGCTCGACACGTCCTAGCGGCCACGCTGAGCAACAGTACCGAGCTACGGCGACCATCACTGTTCTGGCCCAGCATCGGTTAACATTAATTTTGATGGGAAATCTACATCTACATCAGTGGCAGAGGGTATTTCTGGTACCACTATTTGGTTCCCCCCTTCCCTGTTTCATTCGCTCATGGCGTGTGGGAAGAATGATAGTCGATAAACCTCTGTATCATTTCAAATTTCTCGAATTTCCTCGTTTTGGTCATTTCACTAGGCTTATGTGGGAGGAAGTAATACGTTTCCGATTCTTCCCGGACGTTCTCTCTCGGAATTTCGATGGTAAATCATTGCATGACGCACAATATCTCTCTTGTAGAGTCTGGCTGTGGAGTCTGTTGAGCATTTCTGTATCGCTCTCACGCCGACTAAACTATCCTGTGACGCAACGCGCCGCTCTTCGTTGGATCTTCAGTATATCTTATATCAGTCCTACGTGATATGGATGAGCAATACTCAATAATCTGTCGAATAAGTGTTCATCTACATCTACATTTATACTCCGCAAGCCACCCAACGGTGTGCGGCGGAGGGCACTTTACGTGCCACTGTCATTACCTCCCTTTCCTGTTCCAGTCGCGTATGGTTCGCGGGAAGAACGACTGCCGGAAAGCCTCCGTGCGCGCTCGAATCTCTCTAATTTTACATTCGTGATCTCCTCGGGAGGTATAAGTCGGGGGAAGCAATATATTCGATACCTCATCCAGAAACGCACCCTCTCGAAACCTGGACAGCAAGCTACACCGCGATGCAGAGCGCCTCTCTTGCAGAGTCTGCCACTTGAGTTTGCTAAACATCTCCGTGACGCTATCACGCTTACCAAATAACCCTGTGACGAAACGCGCCGCTCTTCTTTGGATCTTCTCTATCTCCTTCGTCAACCCGATCTGGTACGGATCCCACACTGATGAGCAATACTCAAGTATAGGTCGAACGAGTGTTTTGTAAGCCACCTCCTCTGTTGATGGACTACATTTTCTAAGGACTCTCGCAATGAATCTCGACCTGGCACCCGCCTTACCAACAATTAATGTTATATTATCATTCCACTTCAAATCGTTCCGTACGCACACTCCCAGATATTTTACAGAACTAACTGCTACCAGTGTTTGTTCTGCTATCATATAATCATAAAATAAAGGATCCTTCTTTCTATGTATTCGCAATACATTACATTTGTCTATGTTAAGGGTCAATTGCCACTCCCTGCACCAATTGCCTATCTTCCTGCATTTCGCTGCAATTTTCTAAAGCTGCAACTTCTCTGTTGTGTAAGCCTCTTCCTTTGTGGATGAATTACATATCCTTAAGATTCTTCCTATGAATCTCAGCTGGCATCTGCATTTCCTACTACCTAGTTTTTGTCGTCATTTCACTTAAGGTTCCTCTGTTAGTTGGTTCAAATGGTTCAAATGGCTCTGAGCACTATGGGACTTAACATCTGTGGTCATCAGTCCCCTAGAACTTAGAACTACTTAAACCTAACTAACCTAAGGACATCACACACACCCATGCCCAAGGCAGGATTCGAACCTGCGACCGTAGCATGTTAGTTGGTCCTAGATATTTTACGGTAGATACTGTACCCAGCAGTTTGTCATCAGCGGTGTAGTTGTACAGCGGTGGATTACTTCTCCTACCTATGCGCAATATTTTACATATATTAAAGTTCAGGGCCAACTGCCAATCGCCACACCATTCATCCATTCCTTTCACTAATCGCTGCACTCTTCTGGCGTCATCAGCTAATAGTCTTACGGAGCCTCCGACATTTTCTTCTAGATTATTTTTGTATCCTGTGAACAGTAATTGTCCTGTCACACTTGTAAGGGGCAGCCTACTCTTGAAACTAACTTTACACCTGTGTGGATTGGCACCTGAGGTCGTCTGGGTTCAAATGGCTCTGAGCACTATGGGACTTAACTTCTGAGCTCATCAGTCCCCTAGAACTTAGAACTACTTAAACCTAACTAACCTAAGGACATCACACACATCCATATCCGAGGCAGGATTCGAGCCTGCGACCGTAGCAGTCGCGCGGTTCCGGACTGAAGCGCCTAGAACCGCTCGGCCACAGCGGCCGGCTCGTACGTAATGAAGTACGTAATGAGGATGCGAGGTACCTTCTGTCACCGGAAGTCAGCTGCACAGTCATCTTACAACCCCAGTGAACTCTTTTCTTACCACACAGATAAGATGAAAGGAGGGGTGGTTGTAGCTAAACTACCTGTCACATTAACCAAGCTCTGTCAGCCGCGCGGGATTAGCCGAGCGGTCTTAGGCGCTGCAGTCATGGACTGTGCGGCTGGTCCCGGCGGAGGTTCGAGTCCTCCCTCGGGCATCGGTGTGTGTGTCTGTCCTTAGGATAATTTAGGTTAAGTAGTGCGTGAGCTTAGGTACTGATGACCTTAGCAGTTAAATCCCACAAGATTTCACACACATTTGAACATTTTTGAAGATTTGAAGCTCTGCCAGAGGTTAAAGAGGTGATACGAAGAAGAATCCTAGGACCAAACCGGATCTTTAGTTTTATAATCTGATACTTAAATTAACATCGACCCACAAAAACGAAAAACAAAAACAAAACATAAAGTTATCGCACTGTTGGCTGGGCTCTCCTCGGGTTTAGATTAAGCCGCTTATTGGAAAGTGTTTTCTCCCTCTGAGTGAAGGTCCATTCCCTTATGGTGCAGGAGAGCCGTTTCTTGTTGAGCGTAGTTGATTGTAATGAATGTGTATACAGAGTAGCGTAATGTCTGTGTTGAATGATGATGAGAGGAGGAAGACGGTGAAATCCGGTGCCCGCATATAGCCTACTCCTCTGGAAGCCTTGAAAGTCAAAATTTGATGGGTGATCATCATGACCAGTGTCTATCGCCCTTCTCCGTGACACACTGCGAAGGAGTCTGAGATCTAATCCAGGACAGTGGAGCAGCGTATGGTGACCAGGAACCGTGCGACGTCTCGCTTCCACCCCTTGTCGGCCAAATACTGGCGGTGAAAATTCCTTTTACCAACGCGATTGAAACTGGCTACCCAACAGTGGAAGCCACAGGTCGGGCATAACTTAGCGGCCTGGGAAAAACAGGCGGTTGCTGAGCTACGCGCAGCAAAAGAGCGTGAGGGGTGTCTGGCAGCGGCGCCTCACCTGCAGCCAGGGGTGCCGCGAGCCGAATGCGGCGCCGCGCGTGGCTCCCGCCATCGATTCGCCGCCGCCGCCGCTGCCGCCGCTAGCCCCGCCGCCCCCACGGCGGGCCAGACGCGACAGAGCCGCCGCCGCCCCCTCGCGCCCCTGGCCACCACTTGCCACGTGCCGACCTCCGCCGCCACACCCTCCACCCCCGCACCGTCCAAAAACGCGACACTTCCTCACGCCGCGCCGCCGCTGCACCCCCTGCTGCTGCTGCGCCGGCAGCCCCTACTACTCCCACACCTACACGCAAAAGCAAACTCCGTGAGGCGTCCTGCAGCGAAATAAAAGCTTGCCCTTTCACTCGCGGTGCCACCGTGCACACCCTGGAGGACATCTCCTCCCTCCCTCCCTCACCCACCCCCTCCCGCCACTCTTCGCTAAGTACTCTTGCCGTCTAAGGGCACTGCTGTTTATATTCCTGACCTTTAAGCCCTACAGCGCACGTGAGTTGTGCAATGACGACGCCTGGTGAGGACTTACTCATTACCCTCGCCGTTTGAGAAAAAGTCTCCCCTCCGGGTTTTTCTACACAGCAGCGCTCGCTGAGCCCCGCGTTTTAATTGGACGTAGGAACCCCGACTGTACACACACCCCTCGCGCTCTGGCGGAACAATACAACGGACGTGTAACTAGGAGAATAAAACTAGCCAACCAGTTGCATATCTTATGGTTCGTCTTGCAACAGCATTTTTTTATTAGATGCACTGCTATACGATGTGTGTGTGTGTGTGTGTGTGTGTGTGTGTGTGTGTGTGTGTGTGTGTGTGTGCGAGCGCGCGCGCGCTACACTTTGTTTCCATTTCCAGCGTTCCGTATACGGTAAGATAATGGGAGTCAGAACAGAAGCTTTCCTGCAGAAGTACAAGGAAGCGAATAGGTTCGCCCTCGTGAAAAGAAACAAATTCTGCATATTACCTCCAACAGGCAGTTGCCCGAGGCAGGATTCGAAGCTGCGACCGTAGCGGGCGCGCGGTTCCAGACTGTAGCGCCTAGAACCGCTGGGCCGCCCCGGTCGGCTAGAGTGGGAGTCTGAACCAAGTTACTTCCTAATATGAGCTTAGTATCTCAATCACTCTCTTTCCGACTCTTTTACTCTAATACTACCTATATCACTTTTGCGTAACACACATAGCGTGTTAACGTGTAGTAAGAGACGGAAGTCAAGAATCATTTTCAAATTAAAGTACCTTCTTTTCCTTCTTTTCTGATTCATCAAAGCTAATCGTCATTCAAGAATAGTACAAAGCTTTTGTTAGTTCATTACGGTACTCCCAATATCAAAGTCAAAAATATTAGCGCGCTGTTCTGTTTATCTTAAACTGATAAGGGTGTATATTCATCAGTTGGTTTTGCTGCTCTTGTGGTCGACGTGGTCAAACAACACAAACATTAACATCGTGTTTTCGTAATGATTAAAAGTGTTATTTACGAAATAAGTTCCGAAAAGTGTGTGTACTCTTCCCGTGTGCTTCTAACAACTTACGGAAATGTAGATGAAATAGGATTTTCGTAAGCTACATGCGGGGAATCGCAGATATGGTCCTGAAATTTTTTCTCGCAGTAAAATTACGTTTAGATACTAAAGTGACGTGTTCAAAATGGTTCAAATGGCTCTGAGCACTATGGGACTCAACCGCTGTGGTTATCAGTCCCCTAGAACTTAGAACTACTTAAACCTAACTAACCTAAAGACATCACACACATCCATGCCCGAGGCAGGATTCGAACCTGCGACCGTAGCAGTCGCACGGTTCCGGACTGCGCGCTTAGAACCGCGAGACCACCGCGGCCGGCAAAGTGACGTGTTAATTCGCCAACCAAATTCACATTGATGTTATTTACTTGCAGATCCGATAGTGTACAGAGAGTTCTGCGCAATTCAGTAATGCAGTAAAGTTAACGTGATGACAACAACTGTTTAGGTATAGTTTTCGTAGCATAATTATCACTTTTACGGATTTGAATAAAGAATATGCATTGGCGATGGAACAAAGGTGCTGAAGCAAGTTTGGGTTTTATATGAAAAATAGCGTTTGCATAAAAGGCGGATCTCATAATAATAAGACCGAGCGAGGTGGCGCAGTGGTTAGCACACTGGACTCGCCTTCGGGAGGACGACGGTTCAATCCCGCGTCCGGCCATCCTGATTTCGGTTTTCCGTGATTTCCCTAAATCGCTCCAGGCAAATGCCGGGATGGTTCCTTTGAAAGGGCACAGCCGACTTCCTTCCCCGTCCTTCCCTAATCCGATGAGACCGATGACCTCGCTGTTTGGTCTCTTCCCCCAAACAACCCAACCCAACCCATAATAATAAGAGCACAAGAATGCAATAAAATTGGGCCTCCAACGCAGTGTAGACACACGTTCGGAGCTAGAGGCACAGATCTCATTAAGTTCAAAGGTTTACTTTTACAGAAACAATATACCCGCAAGTCATCCAGGAGGCAGAGGAAGGTTTCGTCAGGAAATGGTTCAATTTGGGGAAGAAAATCCGATATCTGGAGGAGAATATCGTAACGTAATCACCATCTGAATATTTCCTAACCAACTAATATCTCTGCTTTTCTGTACCAATTTGCCTGTAAGGGGTAAGAAAATAGACGAGCAATTGTTGGGCAACTGATCGCTTAGGCGAACCAAGAGGCTACCAGCAGCGTCTCCTCAAAGGCCATTCAGCGAAAGTTGCTGCATATGGGCGTTCGCAGAAAGGGCATGGTTCGTGCACTCATGCTGATTGGCTCAAAAATGCCTCTGAGCACTATGGGACTTAACATCTGAGGTCATCAGTCCCCCTAGAACTTAGAATTACTTAAACCTAACTAACCTAAGGACATCACGCACATCCATGCCCGAGGCAGGATTCGAACCTGCAACCGTAGCGGTCGCGCGGTTCCAGACTGAAGCGCCTAGAACCGCTCGGTCACACCGGCCGGCCATGCTGATTACTTTTTATCGGTGACGAAGGCTGGAATTTGCACGCCAATATCGCAAGTGGACGCCCACTGAGTGGAGAGAGATGGCCTTTTCAGATGAATCACGTTTGATGCTCAAACGGTTCAAATGGCTCTGAGCACTATGCGACTTAACTTCTGAGGTCATCAGTCCCCTAGAACTTAGAACTACTTAAACCTAACTATGCTAAGGACATCACACACATCCATGCCCGAGGCAGGATTCGAAGCTGCGCTCCCAGACAAGCGCCTACATTGGTACCGTTATCTCCCTGCAAGGTAGCCCCTCAATTGGCCTCACGACAGTGCACTACACCTGATCCAGTCTTCGCGCCAATGAAAAATCCCTGGCAGCTCCAAGAAATGACCCTGGGTCTACCATGGAGATTTGTCGCGTTGAACACTCCGCTACAGTTAGTGAAATGGGTAAACTAAAAATTTAATTGGAACAACAAGTCGCGTTAAAATCACTACTAGCACCTGCGAAAGAAAAGTTTTTGTTTTGCGAGATGGAGAACGAGACACATTAGATAACACGTAACATATTGACTCGTTTAGCCGTCTTGTTACGTCGTAGAGTGCCTGGGGTAACAGCATCGTCAGTTCGGGAAGGTCAGTAACGACGACAGAGGCCGGTAACAAAAAGATGGCAGAGACTAAAAAAAGTGTGCGCCGCAAATCGGCAGGGGGTGGCGAAGCGGACGGTAATTGGCAAAAGCCCGCAGGAGGCTGGCAGGCAGGAAGGAGGCGGCGTGGGTCGGCCGTCACGCCGCACAAATATAGCGCGTCGGGTAGGCCATGGCGTCGCCCGGCAACGCGCAGACGACCCCATCGAGCGGCGCGCGGCTGGGCCGAAGTAGGTCAGTAGTGCCAGCATCTAGCACACGCATCGATCGCCACCTCCCGCCACACCGCCGGCGCGCCGCGGTGCACCTTCCGCTCCCCTCTCCTCCCCACTCCACCACACCCCCCCTCCTTCTCGAGCCTCGCGGTCACCCCTCCCGCAACCACTCCTGCCACCACCAGCGTCACCACCTTCACCATCACAGCCACAACCACCAACCACCACCACCACCGCCGCAGCCATCCGGCCGCCAACCAATGCCAGGGCCGCTGCGTCGCGGCAGCAGCGCCGCCACGGCACCTGGCGGTCGCCTGACGAAACAGGTGGCGCCCTATGCTTCCGCCAGGCTCCAGTGCTCGCTCGTCTTTTATTTTCCCCTGTGTTTGTGGTCCACACGGTCTGTTTCAGTAAGGAACAACGCTTTGTGTGGAAGGCAAGCGGATGGGGGGGGGGGGGGGGGATAAATTGGCTGCCTGTGCTAGAGGAACAGTCCGATATTTAAAGTATGCCCTCTGTAACGATTTTTTAAGTTGGTTAAGTGTCTGCAAAGGGACTCCTCTTCAGGCAGTACACAATTATCAAAATAATTGTCACGGAACGTCACATATCGTGACACCAATGCGGCATGGAGTATCTGTCTCTCTCATTTTTATTTCGAAGAGAGGATGTAAATTTAGCGCGATACATTTCCCTTTGATAAAGCTTCAAGTTGCACGGTGTGGACCATCAGCGTTCCTTGGGATTTTTTAATTGACATTTCTGCTCTCAGTTGTCCATCTGCATGTAACAGCAATCCATGCAGAAGTAACGAAATTTCCTGGCAGATTTCACTCTGTGTACTAAAGTAACTTCTGGCAACTGGTCTTGAAGCTGCGTAAATTGAAGGTGGAGAGGGAGGGAAGGAAAGGAAAGGGAAGGAACCAATGATATCAGCTGCATCAGAACTTTATGCAGAATCAGCAGCGACGAGTGAAAATGTGTGTCGGACCGGGACTCGAACACGGGACCTACTGCCGACTAGGCAGTTGCGCTAATCACGACACTATCTGGACACGAAGTTCATCGCCAATATGCTCCCCGGCCGACTCTCACTCCCAACTAGCGACACCTACCCGAGGTCCCCGTCCATGTCATCCATGCAAGCAAATTTTAGATTCCTGCAGGAGGTCGAATTTTTTGTATGGAATTTTAGTAGCTAACATGATAACTTGTCGTTTACTTCTTCCCCCCCCCCTCCCCCACTCCTCCCCCCCCCCCCGTCCTCCACCTTTCTCTGATAACTAATAACTCTTCCTAGTCTCATTTCAGTTTTCTTAAGAACAAATGGACCGAGCTTTTTCGAGCCTCCAAAAGATCGGCTTGAGCAAACGTTTCTCTACGCTCTTGCTTCTGTCTAATTATTAGTTGATGATACCCAGTTAGCCGGCCGGTGTGGCCGAGCGGTTCTAGGCGCTTCAGTCTGGAACCGCGCGACTGCTACGGTCGCGGTTTCGAATCCTGCTTCGGGCTTGGATGTGTGTGATGTCTTTAAGTTAGTTCTAGTTTCTGGGGACTGATGTCCCATAGAGCTCAGAGCTATTTGAACCATTTTGATACCAAGTTACTCATCTGTATCTGCAAGGTAATGCTCTGCTAATGGAAAGAGAGAAATCAGGAAAGTACAAAGCACCCTTTCGTGTCACTGTATCCTGATAACTTTAAGAAACAGGTTTTACCATAGTACTGTGCCCCTTTTATCAGTCTCAAAATTAATGACGTTGTTAATACTACGTTAGTGCTTTGTAGAACACAGTCCAGCATTGTATTTTGTTTACAAGCTTCAAGAGTATACAACCTTCAATCCCGTTGTGGTCTGTCACAGCGGGAATATTTTAAGATGAACTGCAGTTTTTTGCAATAATCGACATATCGCATATTCCAGTAATTTCACTAAATTATTTACACTACACTAAATTCGTGGCTTATTATGAAACGAAGACTAAAGGCACGTAAGCATATCTAAGCAGAAGCATCAAATATACTGTCCAGTCTACAGTCTCACAACCATACCCAATACAACAAAACAAGCCACCAAAATTTTCTTCTCCATTTTATTAGATAGCAAATTTTTCTGAGCTACTATTAAACCAACCTGTGTGAACGCCGAAAAATCTGCTCCTTGAATATCACTGAAGAGATTACACTGAAAATTAATTAAGCTGTCCAGTCGTGAATAAAGCGCGTCCAAAAGCAAGGCACATTCTAGTCACTGTGAACAAAAATCGCTGAGCGAAAGACCATTGGAGATTCTCAAAAGTTTCGGGAGTCATTAAAAATATTGGCGCCCAATTTTTGTCACACAATATCAAATTAAAAAATTAGTATCTTTTACACTCATATGTTCAATGAAATTAAAATTTCTTAATACCTAATTTTTACGAATTTTTCTCAGAGGCGTCCATCACAAAAAAACACAAAAAAGCGGGAGTACGTCTACCGTCCGTGTCGCGACAGACACGAGGGACATAGGAAACAGTCAGATCTTTATATAGCTACAGTTTCTATTTGCGAAACCAAGAGGTTGAACTTTCATGAAGGCATTGTATATCTTTCGCAACACAGCTTGACTGTGTTGGAAGAAGAGCATTTAAACGCAAAATCGACTGAATCTGCACACGTAAATTTTTACTTTGAATAAGCAACTCATTAAGCCTCAGGTGATATCTCATCATATGTTAATCAATGAAAAAAAATAAAGTGTGTTTTTTGCTTTAGAGACTTGCAGTTGGGACAAAATGTCTTACTCGTAGGTGATTATTATTATACTTTTTTCCAATTTTGTTTCTCGTAATTAAATTATTTCGAAAATATTATGCTGTTTTTCCACGATAAATTATATTAGTTACTATTCCAGCTAACGCACGACACTGATCGCTGTAAGCTGAACGAAGTATGATTCAAATATGTAAGGAACAGTAATGGAGCCTGGATAGATAACTATTAAATTCGAGTAATTATTATACGTCACAAAAATCTACCCAGTCTAATTTATGTGAAATATTTTGCATATATTAATGTATTTTTCGCTAAAATGACGTGAACCAATCGTTACTTTAGGTTATAGATTAAGTAAACCTCCAGATATTTTTTCTTTTTTTAAGGGACATATTACTGTTATCACTTTTAAATATCTTCCATAGATCATAAAAAATAACAAATTTAAATTCGTTTAGTTTCATTGGTATTCGTAATATATTTTATTGCCACGTGTATGGGTGTCGAATTGCAAATTCTCAAAATTAGTTACGCACTGTAGCTTCACCTGTCATGAAATAGCTACAGAAGTTACATTATCCGCTGCGCAAGTTGGCGGAAAATTTCTCGATGCCGAGTTAGCGACTACTGGCGGAACTGCAACGCGCTTGCCATCTAGCGGACATTGATGTAATGAGTCTTTTGTTCCCGTAACGGAACGAGGGAGAGCTTACGCCGGGACACAGAGTTTCGTCTTATATCCGACGACGTAATTTGATATTATTTAATACAGTTTAATACATTTTTTACGTTTTTAATAATATGCTAAATCTGACTGAATTAACTAGGATAGTTCGTAATCCATGAATCGTGTAATCGGTAGGGCGGTACTATTTGTGAGAGCGCTCGTGTGTGTGTGTGTGTGTGTGTGTGTGTGTGTGTAGCTTTCGTCCAACCGTGAAAATCCGTTGGTGCGGCAGTTGTTGCGACAAAATTATTTGTTTCGTCCCCCCACCCCCCCCCCACCCCCCACCCCCCACCCCCCTCTCTGTAGTTCACGTTTCAACGAAAATGGTGACCTCTGACCTATCACCGTATGCTCTACGTAGAGGTTATCACTTGTCCTAGCGTCCGTTACAGACGGTAATGGACCGACTGTTTCTGAGAAGAGGTCGTGTTTTTTGACGATTCGTGCCTGTCACTCCAAATCAGTGTAGAGACGAAGGGGGAAACGTTTGAAACCTTTGAGCTCTCTGATGGATGTGATGTCAAACGCAATAGCTTGTAACGTAATATCAGGACAACTTCGAGCAAACGAAGTTGAGAGGAGACAGTCCACATGTCGCATCTGAACGACGTGGGTAGCTTCCCGTTACAAGTACCGTTTCACCACTGCAAGCGACATACACTGACAGATTTTAGGGTATGAAGTACGAGGCGGCTGCTGGCAACAGCCTGCTTTCTAAGTGTATAACTTAGACTTCTGTTTACGGAAATCTTTTTCATTCCAAAGACTTATATGACTGTGTGTAAAATACCACAGGCTTCCTACTGTCGCGTGTTCCAGGAACACGTTCGGAAATAAAGAGCACCCTCTTTGTGTTCCTTACCAGCTACAGTTTCTTCTGGGAGACAAAAAACTGTTCACAAATATTTTAGCTATTTGTGCGAAAATTTAATAAATTTCATATCTATGTACTCCTTTCTTCAAGAGCTGATGAATGCCGCTAAGAAACTAAATCGTTACATTGAAAATACTTCATTACTTTTATGGTTAACATAGGGAAGTTTTCTGTCTCTCTAGCTGAGCCGTTTGGGTGTTCAAATATCATGCAGAGGACCCGAGAACAATACACGGTAGAGTTAAGGAAATTACCTTGCTGGGAAGACTGGAACTAGACGTAATGGGCCCTGAAAAAACATTAAAGAGCCTTTAAGTCTTATCGAATAATTCTAAACTGCATAGAAAAGTATTTTCACGTTTGCGTGTTATTATTTGTTAGAACTGCCATTGCCGCATATTGCATAGTTAGTTGAATATTACGGTATTCGCCGTAAATCTACATGTAAACAGTAGCGAAGATGAACAAGTGCCCATAGCTGTTACGGTATGCATTTTAAAGATCATGTTTACCAGACTTTTTTCCTTCGAATTATCTTTCCTGTCATATCTCCGAATACTGACAGTTCCTCCTGGAACATCCTCTGTGTACATACAGCATGTAATGGGAATAAGTGCAGACACGTTATTGGTGACAGGACGGTTTACTGAACAACATTACATTAGCATTTAATTCATTTGCAGACTAATAATTATAGGTACTAGAAGTAGTATGTTTTTAGGTTGGTTAGTACCTCCAAGTACATGTTGCAAGAACAAGACATACATGCTGATTTTCAAGTGGGCAGCACGTCAGGTGTTGAGGTGTGGCACACAAAACGGTTAGCGTATGGCCGGCCGTTGTGGCCGAGCGGTTCTAGGCGCTTCAGTCCAGAACCGTGCTGCATCTACGGTCGCAGGTTCGATTTCTGCCTCGGGCATGGGTGTATGCGATGTCCTTAGGTTAGTTAGGTCTAAGTAGTTCTAAATCTAGGGGACTGATTACCTCAGATGTTAAGTCCCACAGTGCATAGAGACAATTTTTTTTTTTTTTTGTATATACTGACAGCCGCAGTGAAGTTACGACCATGCAGAAAACATCAGGTTGTAAAGTTTGTATGTACATATTAAAATACCACATATAAAAAATACCTGCAGTTATATCCATGACATCCTGTACAGCTGTAAGAGGAAATCATTTAGTGGCAGCTTGCAAAGTCTTGGCTTTTTCTATACTTTGGCAACCACACTTATTTCTTGTGCTGTGTATTTTTTTTAAATATTACTATAGTATCACGTATATACGCCAGAATATGAGAAAAACTATAACACTGCGTCGCTCTAGTAAAACGTCTGAATTATTCCTAAGAGCTACCACGTCTCCATCGTATTTTTTTCTGACTCGTTAAATTTACTGGTAGCTGTATAACGAAGCTCAGTGGAGAACCTTGCTCGAAACACAGAGATATTACAGTGCCATTCAGCTCTAGAAGGAAGAAATATTACTCCCAGGATACCTTCGGGAGTGGATAAATCTGGGTGTGAGAAAATCCGGCAATGCTCCGCGGGCTGCCAAATGAGTATGGCAATACGAAACGATTTTCGGGTGCCGATCGGTCGCACTCGTGCAGTTAGAGTCCATTTCCGGCAAATGCTACTTCATTTGCGAGTTAATAATTCCGCCGCAGAACGCAGGACCAATTTTAGCGGCGGGTTGTGTTGGACTTTGGTGCACCACCACAAATGCCTCGACACTGCGGTTGACTCGCAAACTGGTCTCGTGTGGCACGTGCAATACACATAGCACCTGCCGTTGGAATTTCAGCTTTGATTGTGTATGTAAATCCTTATAGTCCACGTGCAAAGCACACAGGCGAACGGTGTGCGAGATCAAAGGAGAATTTCATGCAGCCAGCATTTTAGTTTTTATTACAGCTAAACTGTACACACAGTGACTGCACATCAAAGCTATAAGAGACATGTTGAAAAATTGATCACTTTCCGCTCGCAGCCGTTTTCCCGTTTATAATTCTCTCCCCCCCCCCCCCCCCCCCCCGACCTGTGTGTCAGTGTGTTTCGCTATCAGTAGACGTAAATAATACTGACATCATCTCCTCTGTGTTTCCCGGGGAAACGCTCAATCTCGGGAAAATAATTTTCTTTTTACATATAAAGGCATGATTCTATGAACATCACGACAGTCTCTTATTGCGTAACAGCTGTGATGTTTAACTAAACACACTGCAACATCTCATTAAATTTCTCTGATCCAACACAGCAGTACTTAGAAGAATCAGCAATCGCAGAGAGGAAAAAAAAAAACATAAATTAATTATGTGACAAGTCAGTTGTGTGCTGTATTCTGAAACACTCCATTCGCGGTTCGTACTTTACCGATTTAACTACCCAAGTGCGCCTCGCGGACAGTTCCAGAGATTGTCGAGTCTTTATTCCTTCACAATTTCACAGAGTCTTTCTCGCGATGCTGTGGTACAAGCAATTCTGAGGGAATTGTTAGCTTACCTGGTCGTGAAACGTATGTTTTGCGAGGGTGTGCTGACAAGCAATGCCTCCGAATTATTTATTCTGTTCTCTGTGTCACTTGAGGTATAACATGTCATCCATATTAACTTGTCGACTTCCCCGCTGCGCTGAGGCAAGTTGCAAACCTCTGCCGGTAGATGGCTCCGAATTGTAGCGTCTAACATGGCGGTATAAAAAGTGACTGTGTCGGTGCGTGAGAAAGAGCGTGTTCGTCCACCAATCGAGCATCTTCTGCTTCAGTATGATAATGCCAGACCACACACATCGACATCTGCAACAATCCGATGCCTTGGGATCGCTGTCATCGATCATCCGACTTGGCTCCATCCGATTTTCATGTGTTTCCAAAAACTAAAACAACGGGCAGTTCCCTTTGATAGTGATGAAGCCGTACAACCAGAGGTGAGGTTGTCGCTGTGTTAACAAAGCCAAACATCCTAGAATGACTGTATCAACAATCTCGTCTCGCGTTCAAAGAAATTTGTTCGCCACCAGGGTAACTAAGTTGAGAAATAAATATGTAAACATTAAGAATAAAGATACGGAATGTTGCTAATGTTTGTTTTATTTGAAAATCTTTCTGAGTTTTTACATAAAAAATCAGAGGCAGTACTTTTCAATAGGCTCTCGTAGAAGATGAAATACAGTCAATTCTTCTAATTCACCTCCTTCTGTTCTTCAGTCTCATCATCTTTAATCCACTTCTCTGTTCCGTTTAGTTAGTCTTCTTAGTTCATCATTCCGATTCTTCTACATTTTTTCTTTTGTAGAATGGTCATTCCCCCTTTTCCTGCAATCATCGATTTCATCCAGTGTCCCTAATGTAACACATTTTTTTATTGTTATTCTTTTTTGCTTCTCCACCCTCTTCTTGTAAAATTTTCAGATTTATATTTTTAATTTTGTTCTATTCATCTGAAACATTGAACTGTCTGTTGAATTTTCCACTTTTTCCTTCAATAGTTCACATCTTCCTGAGTTCAACTTACGTCTCTTTTTCTTGGCAGTTGTCATCTTTTAACATAGTTCAGACATGTTCGTGTGTCTGCCTCTAGCAAGTTATGATATGATTCAAAAATGTTCAAATGTGTGTGAAATCTTATGAGACTTAACTGCTAAGGTCATCAGTCCCTAAGCTTACACACTACCTAACCTAAATTATCCTAAGGACAAACACACACACCCATGCCCGAGGGATGACTCGAACCTCCGCCAGGACCAGCCCCACAGTCCATAACTGCAGCGCCCAAGACCGCTCGGCTAATCCCGCTCGACTATGATATGATTCAGTATATGCTACAATTGAGGTTTTCGCCACTTTCAGTCTCTCTCTCTCTCTCTCTCTCTCTCTCTCTCTCTCTCTCTCTTTACGATGAAATCTGTTTATTACCTTGCAATGTCAGCGGGAGCTTGCCATGTATATAGCATTAAAATAAGTTTAAATTATTGAAGGCGAAGAGAACACAGTTACATTAATTTGTTCTGAAATATAATTGCTATCTAATCTTCCCCTTGCCAACGGCCTTGCCGCAGTGTTAACACCGGTTCCCGTCAGGTCACCGAAGTTAAGCGCTGTCGGGCTGGGCTAGCACTTGGATGGGTGACCATCCGATCTGTTGGCAAGCGGGGTGCACTCAGCCTTCGTGAGGCAAACTGAAGAGCTACTCGATTGAGAAGTAGCGACTCCGGTGTCATAAGCTGACATACGGCCGGGAAAGCGGTGTGCTGATCGCATACCCCTCCATATCCGCATCCAGTGACCCCTGTAGTCTGAGGATGACATGGCGATCGGTCGGTGCTGTTGGGCCTTCATGGCCTGTTCAGGCGGAGTATATATAGCAATCTTCTCCTTATTCGGTGGATTCCATAATCTAAAGATAAAACGATGTGTAGATACAAAACCATCGCCAAACAGGCGATCGATGGGATGATACAGTTCTCTGTAGAAATAAGAACTCAATTATGCAGGCTACTATCTCTTATAATGCCAACAGTGGTTCGATAAGTAGCGGCAATTTGTGGCGAGAGGATAGAGACGAGAAAGGCGCGAGACTTTTATTTACATTTGCTTAAACAGCTTTCACAAGGAGATTCGCTGGTAGGTCTAGAGCTCAGATGCATTCAACTATACGAAATTGAGGAAGAAGAATGTAAGTTGCTTACGTGGGCAACAGTAATGTATTGTCACCAGATATATTCGCGAAGACATCTAAATGTCAACATGACAGTGTTCTTGTCTATCACTTCATTTTCTTTTCTTTGCTGTCACAGTGATACTGTTTAGTTAATTTTTTCGTGCTTTGTGTATTTAAGGTAGTTGGACTACGCGCAAATTAGTCCTATATCAGTTTCTGTGTCACACCCCAGTGTTGCCGATATGCGGCACGTTTTTGGTGCCTGGGTACCCAGAAGAGACTCCGTCTATTACACCTGCAACCGCCAGAGCGATTGGATCGCCGTAGCTCCATCATTTACGCCGCGGTAGTCACGTATGCAGCGACACGCGAAATCCCGTTGTCCCCCGTCCCCTCGCAAATGAGATCGGTATAATCGATGCGTGACAGGTAGCACCGTTCGCAGACCAAAAGCAAAGTCACGTGCGACAAAACGCGAGCACGCATGCGCATACAAACGACAGATTTGGACCTGCCTGTCGAACCACGTGTCTCCGTCGGAATAATATGGGCATGCATATTAACAGGACCTGAAGACGTGGCGTCTTAAATAGTCTGTTGTTTCGATGGTTTTCATTCATTCGGAAGAATCATGTACCGTTGCGGGTTGTTCACATACATTAATGTATCACATTAATAACAGTGAATGGCACAGTACTATCAAACTTTAATCTGTCTCAGACGATTTTAAATTCTAAAGTTTGCGGTATCGGCCGCTATCCGTTCGCCGTTCTTACAAATAGGTGCGCCGTCAGTTACGCCGCCGTGTTTCCCACAGCCGCCACCGCGGCACGAGGTCTCTCCCACGAACGGTTACGCCTCTACCAATAAGATGTAAGCGTTCTCTCTCCGGAACTCCGGCGGCAGGTGGATCTAAGTTTGAACATTCATGCACTGGCCCCTTTTTTATGTCTGCCAGTTGAATAACATTTATAGACTTTCATAGTAGCCGGGGCTTGACATCTTCAGAATAGACATTGTATTGAAAAGTCACAGATTTATAACTCGTTTGTGTATTTATATATTGCCTAATTCATCTCTACTCTACATAGACGACGAGATCTTGTTCACTCTATTTTTTGCTGAAGACCAAGTGTTAGTAGCTGGAGATGACGATTATGTAAATTACATGCTCCGCAAATTAAAAGAAGAATATGAAAAATGGGGTCTTGTCATAAACGTATCTAAAACAGAATATCTGAAAGTGGGAGAAAATACTGTTAACGACTTACAGCTCGGTTCTGATACTGTTAAAGGGTGTCATACGAGGCCTGTTCAGAAAGTAAGCTCCGATTGATTGCCAAATTGAAACCACAGTGAACATCAGAAATGTTTTACTTGTAACAATTAGCTACACCTTTCAGCTACTTCTCTACGTAGTCGCCGTTCTGACTTAGACTTTTGTCATAGCGTTGTACCAACTTTTCAATAGCCTCATCATAGAAGGCAGCCGCCAGTGCTTTCCGCCAATTCTCCACGCTGGCCTACACCTCGTTGTCTGTGTCAAAATGTTGTCTTCAAAGACAGCGGTTCATGTGACCAGAGATGAAACTGAGGGGGAGACAATTGCGGACCGTATTGTGGGTAATCTCACATTTCCATTTGAAAACGATGCAGGAGCATCTTCATTGCCCCTGCAGAATGCGGCTGAGAATTGTCTTGAAGAAGAAACAGCACGACAGTTATGTAATGTTAGCTGCATAGCTTCAGGCGAAATTTCTCACCAGGCCCTCGTGCTTGGCGGCAGACACTATTTTCTAGACATCTTTACGCACTCACTGCGAGCTCAGAAATGAGAAGAGCGACGTGATGCTAACTGGGGTTATACTAGAGACACTACCCAACACATCTGTGCAAAGCTTTATCGGATTTTCATAGTCGTTTCCATTTCGCGACCGATCGGAGCTTACTTTCTGAACGCCCCTCGTAATTTTAAGTACTTGGGAGTGACACTGTCGTCCAGTGGTAGAAGTATGGATGATGTAAACAATAAAATAGGCCAGGGTAAGCGAGCCATAAAACAACTAAATGGTATTCTTTGGAACAAAAACATAACGCGCAGAACAAAACATACCATCTACCACACAATTATTGAAAGTATCACAACATATGATGCATGGGAACTAACTCAGAGGCAGAAAGATCGCCTGCTGGCTGTCGACATGGATTTCTGGAGACGGAGTTGTGGATATTCCAGACTTGACCATATTAGAAATGATAGGATCAGAGAGGTTATGAATGTCAAAAGCACAATCCTAGACTACATAGAAAGGAAGCGCCTACTCTGGTATGGTCACTTACAGCGTATGCCAGACACAAGATGGCCAAAACGGTTATGGTAATGGACTCCACATCAAAGAAGAAAGCGCGATAGACCTGCGAGATGCTGGAAAGACGACGTCAACGAAGCAATGGCGGCGAGAGGTCTTAATGAAGTAGACTGGACTGACCGTGAACGATGGAGATTCGGATGTGAGAGGCGGCGGCAGCCGTAGAAACCTCGCTCATGTATCTCCACTGTCAGCAACTGACGCTGCAACTAAGTTGTGTATTATTTCTACTATTTGATATTAGATGTAGAATAAATTAACATCTGAATTGTCTGTTAATGAATGGGATCCTCGCATAGCGTGCATAGGAAGACGTAACAGTATTAATGTAATTACCGCAATCAGCCACTATTGTTTACACTATTTTTCTAACGAGACAGTGATTAACTGCTCTTAAATATTTTTTGGAAAATTATGATTTAGCACAACAGCTGTATTTCACTTTATTAGAACTACCTTTTCAATCAAACAACAGATCATCCTCAGGTATCCACATGCACTGAGAAAGACCGTAAATAGAGACCGTTACCGCAAGGGAAAGCAATCATATCATGCCGATACAACATTCGTCATGGCAACCATACTTACAAAAAAAACTAAATCAGTGACAGCTCATGCATCCATTCACCACCATTTGTATCCAGATCAGCGTTATACATTAACTGCACCGACCTTAAGAACGCAGGGTGGTATCCGATTTATACATATGTTAACAGGGCTGTAGTTTGACCTAAATTTTTAGTTTTACGGTACGTTTAATGAAGGTCATAGAGCTATTGTGCCAAATCATGATTTTTCAAAAACACTAATGTTTTGTTTTGTATGTCTACATTGCACAAGTTTTCGAGTGGAATAGAATCCACATTCTCATGCTCGTGATATAGTTTTCTTTTAAATGTCTGTCCGAAAGATTCGTGCTAATATCCACTCCACTGCATCAAAATATTTGTCTCATAATTTTTGAAAAAAAAAAAAAAAGGTATGTAAGACAAATGGCTTACGCACTTTTATGTGTCATTGTTCAGATCAGACAGCATTTCGAGAAAGAGACAGATGGACAAGGAGGGCAGAAAATGCTTAAAGAAATATCTTAAAATTCGCTCCAAAAGCTTTTGGAGAATTAATAGATAACTAGCCTCGGGATAGAGAATTTAAACGTCGTTCCCCTCGAAATTCGGCCTGAGAGTTCCGTGGATTCGCTCAAAGCTCTCCTCCTCTGCCTCTTTCACCCAAATCCTTTCTGATCTGTACAGTTACTATTGCCTGCCCCTATCCTATTCGCGTATCACTAAAAAGGAAAACGGTTTACATTTTCTCTTGATACCGGTACAAATCCCTGTTGTCCTGTTGTTACGAACATTAAACGTGTTAAATGGCTCTGAGCACTGTCGGACTTAGCATCTGAGGACATCAGTCCCGTAGAACTTAGAACTATTTAAACCTTACTAACCTAAGGACATCACACACATTCATGCCCGAGGCAGAATTCGAACCTACGGCCGTAGCGGTCGCGCGGTTCCAGACTGAAGCGCCTAGAACCGCTCGGAGACAGCGGCCAGCCGAATATTTATATTAAGGGAGTATAATATTTGTACGCTCTACCATTTTTCTAGATTTATAGATCAGGATTTAACGAGAACGAGCTCCCTGCTATGTCGTTTGAAAAGTTGCCTACTCATTCAAGTCTCAAATTAGCAGCCGTCATCTACGTTCCCCCGAGTAATGATACATACGGAAAGCAACCATTCTGTAGTTACAACTCCCCTCATTCGCCCAAATTTTTGTGACGAAATGGCGAGAAACTTAGGAATATGAGTAACTGAACGGGGGTTCAAACCCAGTAAAGGAGCCTTTAGTCGCTAGGTGACCATTACGGAGATGCTCAACGAACTCCAGCGGCAGACGCTGCAAGAGAGGCGTAGTTCATCACGCAGACTTTTACTACTTACCTCCAATAGAGTACATTCCGGGAAGAGGCGGACTAAACATATTACTTCTTCCCACATACGTCCGACTAAATGATCCTAACGAGAGGATTCGAGAAATTAGAGCTATTACCGAGGTTTCACTGTTCCTAGGCGCCATTCGTGAACAGAAGAAGAAAGGGGGTATCAGATGGAGGTACCAGGCGTACATTCCGCCACACACCGTCAGGTGGCTCACGGAATACAGATGTAGGTGCAGAATACGTTAACCGATCAAAAGTATCCGGACACACCTATGCAATGTGGGGCTGGCCACGAGAAACCTACCAGCCATTATTATTAAAGGAGGCAGCGTGTGTTGTGTTGTTGGCAGAGAAGCACTAACAGCAGCGTGAGTGGGCTGGGAGAGCTCAGTGACTTGGAACGTTGTCTAGGTACTGGATGTCACGTGAGTAACAAATCGATCAGGGACATTTCAACTGTTCTAAAGCTGCTCAAGTACGCAACGGCCTTGCCGCAGTGGCTACACCGGTTCCCGTGAGATCACCGAAGTTAAGCGCTGTCGGGCGTGGTCGGCACTTGGATGGGTGACCATCCAGGCCGCCATGCGCAGTTGCCATTTTTCGGGGTGCACTCAGCCTCGTGATGCCAATTAAGGAGCTACTCGACCGAATAGTAGCGGCTTCGGTCAAGAATACCATCATAACGGCCGGGAGAGCGGTGTGTTGACCCCACGCCCTTCCTACCCGCATCCTCTGAGAATGACACGGCGTTCGGACGGTCCCGGTAGGCCACTCGTGGCCTGAAGACTTTTTCAAAGTAGCTCAAGTCGGTTGTTGGTGATGCGACTGTGAAGTGCAAACGCGAAGGAACAACCACTGTTGCACCAAGACCAAGCTGACCTCATGGACTGACAGGCACGGACTGGTTAGCATTGCACACAGTGACTGCAAAAAATCGCATGAAATCAACGGAAGGAACCACCCGTGAATAGTGATGTAAAATGCCCAGGATAAGTGTCTGCATAAATGCCCAAAATTCACAAATGCCTTGGCATTTATACATTTTAAAGATTAATTGATAACCGACGCTTATCAAAAAATTTATACCAGTTTATTCGAGGGCCATCGACAGCCAGACAGTCCGGTGCGTTTCACTAGATTTTGCTTATCCTTCTCTATCTCTATCGCTTGCGCCTTGTCCCACTTGCCAACAGCGCCTTGTCCCGCCTTGTCCCGCAGAGTCGGCCATGGTTAATCGGATTTGGCATGTTAATTTTAAGGGGTGGCCGGATGCCCTTGCTGCCGCCACCCCTTACCCCCCAGGACAAAAATAGTGTACCCCAACTGTCTGTGTCCAGTGGAATCAATGAAATAGTGTGAATGTGTTCAGATGTCTGCGAGCTGTGTAGCTGAGGCTGAACGTGGGGACCAGCCCGGTATTCACCTAGCGGGATGTGGAAAACCGCCTAAAAACCACATCCAGGCTGGCCGGCACACAGACTCTCGTCGGTAATCCGCCGGGCGGATTCGATCCGGGGGCCTGCGCACTTATCCGAGTCTGGGAAGCAGCGCGTTAGCGCTCGCGGCCACCCTGGCGGGTTTTTGCTTATCCATCTCTGACTAGCATAAAGACAGATATGCAGTGGAGGCAGTATAATTTTTCTACGGTCTACCTGTTGTCTAGGGTTATACGTTCGGTTTAGCGAGAACAAGCCCCGCACTATCTCGTTAGGATGGGTACTGTCGTAGGTACTACTTCAAATCCGAACGTAGCATTGCTTTCCCTGAGTGATGTGAGGTGTTTAAAAAAATGGTTTGTATCTCGTATTGTTCCCAAGGCTCTGAAAACATTCTGCAAAGAAATCATTGTACAAATTTTGGATCACCGTAGCTGGACCTGGCTTCCAATCCAGTACTCTCGAATCGACCGCAGCTAGGAAGATAGGTATTGGATTTTCTTATCTCTGAGTCATTCTGCGCATGGAAAGTGATCTTTCTGTAGTATTATGACCATCTTTCTCCTAAATTTTAAAACAAAATGACGGGAAAGCGTTTCACGTAAGAGTAGTGGAATGGAGGTTCTAACCCAGTATCCTCGAATCGAAACGGCGGCCAGGCATTTCTGTAGTAAATTTTGCGGTATCTGTTGGAAGCAGAGAATCCTAGAGCCGCGGCTATAACAGGCCTGGCTCACGCGACGCGGCGCGACGCTAGGGTGTTGCGTGCTGCGTTTGGGCAGTTCCCCCTGAACACGCAGCCAGACGGCGGCTGTGCGGCCAGACAACGCACACAACCGCGCGTCAGGCGCATCGCCGGCGGCTGCACTCCTCCACACCCCTCTCCAGCCCCCGCCCACCACGCCCACCCCCGCCCCCGCACCAGAGCCCCTGTGTCTGCCACGTGCCGCATATCGATTTCCGCCGTCGCCGGGGTTTGGGTACCGGACCGCTCCGCTGTGCTGTGCAGTGCACGCGCGCCGCGACACACACACACACACACACACACACACACACACACACACGAGGGCGCACGCAGCACGCGCACACGCACTGCAGCTGCAGCGGGGGCGGCGGCGGCGGCAGCTTCGCACGAACACACCAGACCGCCCTGGGGTAGGCTCGCGCGCCGCGGCGCTGCCGACTGGGCCGTCCTCGGCCGATGTCATTGCCAAGGTCGCGCGCGAGGCTGGGTCAGCCCGCTTGCTCCGTAGGCTCCCAGCGTCGGCGCACGAAACTCGGCCTTAGCCCACTTTGCCCGCTCTTTCACGTGCCTCGTATCAATGGCTACTCATTCACGCACTCGAGATGCATTTAGCGCCCTGTCAACAGGCGTGAAAACCACACAATAGGAATCTCTACGGACTGAACATTTAGGTGTTGAGAATGTAGTTTTTGTCGCCCACTTACACCGCTTCCAAAGTCACGTGACCAACCGAAGTGGTGCAGTGGTTACCACATTGGACTCGCATTCGGAAGGGCGACGGTTCAGATCCTTGTCCAGCCATCCTGATTTAAATTTTCCGTAGTTTCCCTAATTTGCCTCAGGGGAATGCTGGGATGGTTCCTCGAAAGGACAGGGCTGAAGCAATGAGCGAGCGAGGTGATGCAGTTGTTAGCACACTGGGCTCACATTCGGGAGGACGACAGTTCAAATACCCGTCCGGCCATCCAGAGATAGATTTTCTTGGTTTCCTTAACCCGCCCTCGGCAACTGCCGGAATGATTCCTTCGAAAAGGGTAAGCTGATATTCCTTCCCATCCTTTCATAATCCGAGATAGTGCTCCTCCTCTAAAGACCGTGCTGTCGACGGGACGTTAAAACTCTTCCTTCCTCCCCTCCTGTCGTTTCAAATGATTTCATCTTCCTTTCTTTGAATGAAAATATTTAAGGTTGAGAAACAAGCAAACTTCGTTCTGCTAATATATGGTTACTTCGAACCGGTTTTCTGCTTATTGGACCAAAGTCAGGAAAAACCCGAGTAGCGTCCATAAGACATAGTTGTATGTAGGAAATCAAATACTAGAAACACAGATACCCTCAAGACTAACAAAATTTTTGGTCACGACATTACACGAAAAATGTCTTATCGAGCGCCCATCGCTCGTGTCATACACTAAACATGTTGTATTACAGTATTAAATTACAATTTATCTGATGGATTCCATCAGACATACTGGCTAATAAATGTTTTACACATTCGTTATGTACTGTGTTTGTAAAAAATGATAAACTAGCTACGAAGCCATAATTTCCCACCTGAAGTTTTATAAATCGAGTTTTGTTTCTGTTACTGCGATGTAATCGTGTTGTGAAATATAATCAGCGAAACAAAAATTTTGTATTTAAAAATATTTTCGGTAAGAGCATTGTGCACTGAAAACAAAGTTCCAGTTGCGTGCCTCGGTCGCGCTCACAATTTTATCCTGTGTAGAAGTTGAAAAAAAGCGCACATTCCGCTGAGGAGCGGAATGGAACTCCAGACCCATGTTACGTATGTTCCCTTTTGGAACGAGTTATACACCTAAAAATTAGTGCAGAATGGTTTCGTACTTAATTGAGACTACTGCCACTCAGTCTGACGATCGCGCAATGTACAGGGCGTGTCCGAAAAGTAATTCGTCGCAATTTTCTGTGACACAGTTGTCGGACCGATTGAGGTGGGTGGAGGGGGACCCTCAGCTTTCCAGTGTCAGGTCGCCCAAATGCCTCCGTATTCTTGGTGGGTTAAGACGGCTTCTTCCGTGAACCTCTACGTCGCGTCGAACTTACTATGGAGAAATCTTTAGAGCAACACTATGCGATAAAGTTTAGAATGAAGCCCAATAAGACGCCTCTGGAAACTCAAAGAATGTATAAGGAAGCCTTCGGGCATGATTTCCTTTCTGGTCGCAGCCAAACAGGTGCCACAAGATGTTTGGGGAAGATGTTTGGGTGGAGATCGCCCCCGAGGCCCGAGAGGGACGCCCCGTCAACATCTCGAACGGACGACCATGTGCCTCATGTCGCCAGTTACTGAATTCAGACCGTCGAACAAGTTTTCGATTGATGCCGGAAAAATCTCAGTTTTACAAGGCGATACTTCAGGGTCGGTCGCGTTGGAAAGGAGTTTCGCGTATCGTGGGAACTGCAAAACGACAAAGCGTCGGACTTTCTTTTTGTTTACAGGTATCTCAGATGACAGCATCTCGATTCAGTGGATAAGGTGCAAGCTACTTCGACGGCTTCCTCTGAGGAGCATACCCATTGAAAAGTTATAGAAAGCTTATGATGCAAGGAAGTCGCACAGGCAAAAATGTGCTGAAGCAGAAAGGTCATACTTCGAAGAAATCTGAGCGATAAGTTTTTTTAAAAAAATGTAACGCACTACTTTCCGGCCAAACCTTGTACGTCAGAACACTCTCCACTCGCCGTAAGTAAACTGGTGATAAAAGCTGCTCCCATCAGTAGAAATCGAACCAGCTCTTTCTGGTCGAATGCCACTATATTATCGTTCTTAAACTGATGAACTCTTTTAGGGGGGCGGGGAGGTTGATATGGAGTACAACTGAATGAAGATAATCCTTCAGCCATACTGCGCACGGTGAGGATGAGCTATGATTATGTCCATACAGACAAGCATTTTTATATAGTATTGTCTATTTTAAGGCGAATTTTTGACACTTTAACTTCCGGGAACTCTTGCACTTGTGAACAGTCGTTTAACAATACTCAAAACATTTGAAAGATCAGCGTCTCTTCAGGTACATCTTTTGTCGTTAAAAGTTCGGAACTTCACAGACAATTTTGACAGCGGTAGAAATCATAAACGGTTTAACCTCTACGTGTCTCTCAATCAATAACGTTTCTTCTCTTTAATGCTCGATAGTTTTCAACAAGTTGACTCATCTGAATCGCACTGATGAATGCCAGAAATGAAACCCATACGTTGCCAGCTCGCACAGACATTTTGTATTAGAGCAGATAAGACTTCGCAGCTAGAGCACACCAATGGAACAGTGCGCCGAGCTTCAAAATTCTACACTGTTCATCGCTATATTGTCCTCACATAGTCGTTTTTATGCGATCTGGAAATCCTTCTTGATGCGCGCAGTGTTTGGCGTTTTTGAACTAATGCGGAATCACACAATGGCTGGCTTATCCGTCGCTGGAATAAACGTGTTTTGCCACCTTCCTCGCGTGCCAACGGCTGCGCTGCGCGGAGGATATTGTTAAGCGCACGACACCGCCATGGATAAAAGCTCCTAAACTTTACTCTGCAACCCTTAATCATTTTTTCTGGTTCGGTTACAATAGTTGTTTTACAAGAGATAGCTCGCCGAAACTGTTTGCTTGTGGGCACGAGTGGACAACACTAACAGTGCAGGTACCGTCATGCTAGGTTTTTTACAAGTAGATATCCTCCGTTAAACACGCAAAGCAGTACCACCGAACGGGGAAAATCTTTATTTCAGTACTGGACACAACTGCATGGACGCTTCTGGCACTTCCGAAGTATAGCCAAAACGTAGAGTACTCGAAACAGAACTGGGAACTCTCAATTTGATCGTAAAGTGGTTACTGAGTCACTTACTTTTTCGCTTCGGACAGACTAACGACTAAGTGTAACAAGTAAGACGATAAGTCAACTTTATGATATCGGCAGTTCTCCTTCACTTGATTACTTCTTTCATTTCCCTTAGTTGCTATTACTTTTCTTACTTGTATTCCCTGACTTTTTTTTATCTTGGAGATCGTTTCACTTTCTAATGCCATGTTTATACTCGTATTTTGTTATATAGTATACTTCACTCATTGCTTATTTATACCAATTTCATTAAGATTTTCGTGTCCGTTCCTTAATATTATAGGTTTAATTCTTGAAAGCATTCCTTAATATTTTTTGTGAGTTTGCCAAGATTCATTCCTTGGAAGTTTCCGTAAAATATAATTTTATCTTAATTACAACTAATTATTTCGAGGTGTTGGAATGCTTGTTCCTTACCTCTTAACTAAAACTTTTTCTCCCCTTTTTTTTCTTTTATCGTTGCTAAGTCTGCGAATAATTATTACAATTGAGCTGAATGACTCTACTGTGATACTGTTTCCAAAGAGAGTTTTCTTTGCTTTTGCAAACGTCTTTTGTTCGCTGAAAAGCGACGTCCTTCTTTCGACGATTTCGTTAAACTACTTACATATATTGGGTTTCCCGATTTTTTTGGTGGTGCCGTTTTATGCTTAGCTAAGCTAGCAACTGAGCCAGTAGTAGAAGGAAAAATGTTAGACCGTCTTCCTCACTTTCTCATTAGACATTATGTGAACTAGTTTGTGGTTAGAGTATTTTAGTTACTGTAATGCGTAACAGAAATTTGTAGTTAAAATAAGGCAGGACTGTTAACAGACAGCCGCTATTAACAGAATGGATACTAGTTCGAACCCCGCTCAATGTGCACGTGTACACTTTTCCATTTTATTTCAGATCTCTCCGTATAACGAGCGACACAGCGTTTTATCATTTCCTCCCTGGCTTTGGTAAGAAGATGAGGCTTCGCAGTGGTGAATAGTGCAATAACCGCCTATGCACTCTCCGTATGGCTAGGATGGGGCCCACTTGCCGTGAGTGGTTTCGATCGCTCGGCTAAAAAGATGCACCATTCACAATGAATAACACAGATACAGAGGTGGGAAGTAAAAAAATGGGTATGCTGATAGCTAAAAGACGAATGAAGACTATCGAGGAAGACGTTCACCCATATTCCAGAAGATATGGTTATATTTCAAAAGATATATTCGTTTTCTAACCAGCAGAATATTTGAATTTTTTATGATCTGTTGACTAATTTAAAATGCACAGTAAATCAAAAGCAAAAAAAAAGAATCATTGTGAGCAACAATATGTATTGTAACCTCATTAAAAAGTCTGTGCTCTGTTCTTTTGCGTATGTAATTCCTTCTTGTATCCACCATGCGTGGGCTCTCACTGACTTGGTGACGAACATTTTTGTCTCCTCATTCCATATCCAGTAACTACATTTTTCATATCTCTTAGCTCTAACAGTCTTTGTTGCTAATTTTATGAACTCTGAGTTACCCCATCTAGCATTGTCAGATATTTATTTGTGTTTGTGTGGACACACCTAAGTGAAAAGTGAAAAGGAAGAAATCCAGCACTATAATGATCTCAACATTGTGTCGACTTCCAGATTACGCAGAGATGCATATGACAGACACTGACTTGCGAAAGAGAACCATAGAAAGTGCCGTATTGTAGGACAGTGACTTTCGAGAGTGCTTTCTTGGATTGTATAACAGCAACTTGACAGTAAGAAAACCAGCTGAGTAATAAAGACAAACAACAACAACCTGTCACGAAAAAAAAGTCATTTATACACTTTGGTTTCCCTAGTTAATGTCAACAAGAATGATCTAAGCTCACGCCTGATTGATGCTTTAATAATGGTTGCGAATACTGATACTCAGCATCTGACACATGTATAATTTGTGTAAACAAACTAGTTATCCGCCTGGACTGCGTGAGAAGTGATTTTAATCGATTCTGAGAAGACGTAGAGAGAAGGGGAGGAGGAGAGAGAGGAGAGAGAGAGAGAGAGATCGTTCAGTCAGTTTCTTTGGGCTGGCGTCCATAAAAGTAATATCCTTCTGCGAAAAATGTTTTCCAAAAACTAGTATTTCATTACGCCGCTTCTGACAAATTTCGGCCTTCATATATCGTGGCATAAACATTCGTGTACATGTGTGCCAAATACATTCCAGGTCGTAGGCTGTCTGACTTACAGGCATTTAATTTTAGACAAGCAGAAGGATAAACTGGCTTTGGAAGCGCTTGTATCTCAGACCTTAGAGCTCAGTGGATTTCTCTGGACAAAATTAAAGAATGAAGCAAGGTTGATGACTGACTACTCTGAATGGGATTCGGAGATTCTAAAAAAGCTTTTGACTCAGTATCAACAAACTTCGTACTGACGGCCTTTGTTAAACAAGACATTTATTAAACCTATGTCAGAATACTGAAGAGAATACAATAAAGTGACAAAAGTCATGCGAGATCGTGTCGGACCTCATTTCGACCATGGTAGTACAGAATCTCGACGTGGCATGGAGTCAACAAGTTGTCTGGAAGTCCCTTGCAGAAATATTGAGCCATGCTGCCTCCATAGCAGTCCATAATTGCGAAACTGTTGCCGTTGTAGGATCTTGTGCACGAACAGACAGACGTCATCATCTTGTCCCATAAATGTTCGATGGCATTCATGTCGGGCGATCTGGGTGGCCAAATCATTAGCCGAAATTTTCCGGAATGTTCTTCAAACGCCGGCCGTGATGGCCGAGCGGTTCTAGGCGCTACAGTCTGGAACCGCGCGACCGCTACGGTCGCAGGTTCGAATCCTGCCTCGGGCATGGATGTGTGTGATGTCCTTAGGTTAGTTAGGTTTAAGTAGTTCTAAGTTCTAGAGGACTGATGACCTCAGAAGTTAAGTCCCATAGTACTCACAGCCATTTGAACCATTTGTTCTTCAATTGTGGCCCGGTGACATGACTTAGTTGTTTGGCAACATGAAGTCCGTGAGCAGCTGTACATCCAATGAGCCGAACATAACCATTTACAGTAAATGATAGGTTCAGCTGCACCAGAGGACGCAGTACATTCCATTTAAACACAGCTCACACCATTATGTAGCCTCCAATAGTTTGCACAATGCCTTGTTGACAACTTGGGTTCATGGCGTCATGGGGTCTGCGCAACACTCGAACGTTACCATCAGCTCTTAACTACCAGACCATGGTTTACAGTCACCTAAAGTCCAACCGATGTGCTCACGAATCCAAGAGATGCGCTGCAGGTGATGTCCTGCTGCCAGCAAAGACATTCACGTCGGTCGTCTGCTGCCATTGCCTATTAACGCAATGTTTCGCTGCACTGTCGTAACGGATACGTTCGTCGTACGTCCCACATTGATTTGTGCGGTTTTTTCACGCAGTTTTGCTTGTCTGTTACGACTGACCGCTCTACGCATACGCCGCTGTTCTCGGTCGTTACGCGAAGGTCGTTGGGCACTGCGTTGTCCGTGGTGAGAGGTAATGCCTGAAATATGGTATTCTCGATGCACTCCGGACACTGTGGATCTCGGAATATTGAATTCCCTAATGATTTCCGAAATGGACTGTCCCATTCGTCTAGCTGCAAGTACCAGTCCACGTTCAAAGTCTGTTTAATTCCTACCCTGCGGCCATAATCACACCGGAAACCTTTTCCACGCTGATCACCTGAGTAAAAACGATAGGTGCGCCAATGCACTGGCCTTTTATACCTTGGGTATGCGATACTACCGACACCTGTATATGTGCGTATCGGTATCCCGTGACTTTTGTCAGCTCATTGTATACATCAGTGTTAGAACTTCACTGACTTTCGTTAATGTAGAAGCTCAAGAGTCACATAAGCTGATTCTGTACCGCCCGCATCTCGTGGTCGTGCGGTAGCGTTCTCGCTTCCCACGCCCGGGTTCCCGGGTTCGATTCCCGGCGGGGTCAGGGATTTTCTCTGCCTCGTGATGGCTGGGTGTTGTGTGCTGTCCTTAGGTTAGTTAGGTTTAAGTAGTTCTAAGTTCTAGGGGACTTATGACCACAGCAGTTGAGTCCCATAGTGCTCAGAGCCATTTGAACCATTTTTGATTCTGTACCGCCAATATTATTTTTAGTAGCTCTGGAGGTAGTTTCATATCTTTAAACTGGGAAAACGAAGAAAAAAACGTAATATAGCTGAGACATCTTTGTTTTGCAGATAAAATTTTTGTGCTTGCCTCCAGAAAAAAAGATAGTAAGAAAACATAATATACCAAGTTTGAAAGTAGACTTGATAATCAATTACAGTAATGCTGAAACATTACGTAACTCTCACACAGAAAAGAAAATATTTAGAGTAATAGCGATGTCACTGAACGACGTAATGGGTTCTTGCATTTAGAGCGGTTAGGACGTACAAGGAAATATGTAAACAGTGAAGTAAAAATGACATTTCGGCCGTCATAGCGTAATTTATTAAACCAGCCCCGGCCATATCATATTGTGCATTGGGAGACCAAAAAAATAGTAGTAGCTACCCTTTCTTTTCCTACAAGCAAAAATTAGCTATATCTGAGCCATGTCATAATTACTCACATTTGTATGTAAAGGCTTCTTGTGGTTGCAGCTGTGTTCCTTTCTTTTGTGGCATATATCTTTACAATTTGACAGTTTAGCATGCTACAGTTATTACATCGATATCTTGCGAAATTTTAATTACCTTTCTGATGGCTCCGTATTCTGATTTGTTTCTTAATAACACAGCGCTAGTGATCATCCAGGCTTGCCTAGTTTATTCTCGATATCACATACCAAGTAGACTATCTGATCAAAGGTAGTTGGACACTTATTACTGAACAAGAAATGGGATTTGTCTTCTCGCTTTTGTGACGGCTTGATCTCTGGTCACTTTCAATGAGATGTCTGAAAGTCTGTGGAGGAATGACAGCCCATTATTCCACAAGTCCTGAAAGCGCAGAAGGTAGTGATGTTGACCCTGGGTTCTAGTGCGAAATTAACTCATCCCACAGGTGTTTCGTTGGATTTAGCTATGGACTTTGGGTAGACCAATCCATTTCAGGAATGCTATTACCCACAAACCATTGCCACACATGTGCTGTTTTATGGCAAGGTGCACTGTCAGGCTGATATAAACGATCATCGTCCGCAGCTCGTGGTCGTGCGGTAGCGTCCTCGCTTCCCGCGCCCGGGTTCCCGGGTTCGATTCCCGGCGGGGTCAGGGATTTTCTCTGCCTCGTGATGACTGGGTGTTGTGTGATGTCCTTAGGTTAGTTAGGTTTTAAATAGTTCTAAGTTATAGGGGACTGATGACCTCAGATGTTAAGTCCCATAGTGCTCAGAGCCATTTGAACCATTTACAGAAATGAGTGGCTTATGACGAGCTGCTACACCATTGTACCCCATTACTTTCAACTCCCTGCGCAGAGCCATTGTGCTAGCTAGACTGCTACTAGCACTTTGGAACTAACGACTGCTTATTTTCGCTGATGTCATGCAATTTTTTTACACCCGCCTACCGTAAAGCTCGACGCTCCCTGTCCTGAAGTACATGCGTCTGCCTGTATTTGACTTAACTGTGGTCGTTACTTCGCTTTTCTACGTCACAATAACATTCAGCAATCGTCGACTCGGGCAGCTTTAGATTGGTTGAAATGTTCCTGACGGGTCTGTCATTCAGCTGATATCCAATGGCTAGTCCACGTTGGAAGCTCCGATTCATATTGCTGTTACTGATACTCTACTGACAAAAACATTCGCCACCTTCTTTTATACAGACAGGTGCGCCTTTCGTGATATCTAGTTGTCAATTTCCGCATTACACAGGGATTCTAGATATCTTTTTTCCGACATAGGTGTAAGCAGGTTCCAGTACCTCGAGGGTCCTTGCCGGAAACCTCCACATCGCCATCACCATCAGCAGCGGCGAGAAGCAAACAAAAGTTGTCTCCCACCTCTGACGGGCATCTTGTTTGTGGTACAGGAGGAGCGCGACGGTGGCGGAGGCGGGGGCGGGAGTGGCGCCGGCGCCGGAGGCGGAGGCGGCGGGGGCGGCAGTAGCGTCCCCGTGTCGGCCGTCGTTGGCGCCGACCCCGCTTTCGACCCTAGCACCCTCCGAGAGGATGAGTTCGAGAAGCACGTGGTGTACATCGTGCCCGACGTCGCCACGGAGCCGGGCTGCCCCAACCGCGCGCAGGAGTCGCTGCCCCGCAACCTGGTGCTGCGACCCAGCCAAGCGCTCAGCGATGTGAGTACCAACCCAACATGTCTCTAGCCACTCTCTCAGTCTAGCCAGCAGCGGAGGCAGGTGAGTCCCAGCGTGTGGTAAACCCAACAACGACAGACACACCGCTGCCGTCATGAAGGTAGGTCAATTAAGCCCTCAAAATCTGCACCCCTCATGCACTTTTCCTGAACAAAACATTTCTGTAGTCAGCACGGTATTATCGGAGGAAATACGACATTGCTTGTTTCGAACTTTGGTCAGAATATACGGGCATACAAAATACACTACTGGCCATTAGAATTGCTACACCAAGAAGAAATGCAGATGATAAACGGGTATTCATTGGACAAATATATTGTACTAGAACTGACATGTGATTACATTTTCACGCAATTTTGGGTGCATAGATCCTGAGAAATCAGTACCCAGAACAACCACCTCTGGCCGTAATAAAGGCCTTGATACGCCTGGGCTTTGAGTCAGAGTTTGGATGGCGTGTACAGGTACAGCTGCCCATGCAGCTTCAACACGATTCTACAGTTCATCAAGAGTAGTGACTGGCGTATTGTGACGAACCAGTTGCTCGGCCACCATTGACCAGACGTGTTCAGTTGGTGAGAGATCTCGAGAAAGTGCTGGGCAGGGCAGCAGTCGAACATTTTCTGTATCCAGAAAGGCCGTACAGGACCCACAACATGCGGTCGTGCGTTATCCTGCTGAAATGTAGGGTTTCGCTGGGATCGAATGAAGGGTAGAGCCACGGGTCGTAACTCATCTGAAATGTAACGTCCACTGTTCAAAGTGCCGTCAATGCGAACAAGAGGTGACTGAGTCGTGTAACCAATGGCACCCCATAGCATCACGCCGGGTGATACGCCGGTACGGCGATGACGAATACACGCTTTCAGTGGGCGTTCACCGTGATGTCACCAAACACGGATGTGACCATCATGGTGCTGTAAACAGAACCTGGATTCATCCGAAAAAATGACGTTTTGCCATTCGTGCACCCAGGTTCGTCGTTGAGTACACCATCGCAAGCGCTCCTGTCTGTCATGCAGCGTCAGGGGTACCGCAGCCATGGTCTCCGAGCTGATAGTCCATGCAGCTGCAAACGTCGTCGAACTGTTCGTAGAGATGGTTGTTGTCTTGTAAACGTCCCCATCTATTGACTCAGTGGCTGCACGATCCGTTACAGCCATGCGGATAAGATGCCTGCTGGGATCCAGCACGGCGTTCAGTATTACCCTCCTCAACCCATCGATTCCATATTCTGCTAACAGTCATTGGACCTCGACCAACGCAAGCAGCAATGCCGCGATACGGTAAACCGCAATCGCGATAGGCTACAATCCGACCTTTATAAAAGTCGGAAACGTCATGGTACGCATTTCTCCTTCTTACACGAGGCATCACAACGTTTCACCAGGCAACGCCGGTCAACTGCTGTTTCTGTATGAGAAATCGGTTGTAAACTTTCCTCATGTGAGCACGTTGTAGGTGTCGCCACCGGCGCCAACCTTGTGTGAATGCTCTGAAAAGCTAATCATTAGCATATCACAGCATCTTCTTCCTGTCATCTAAATTTCGCGTCTGTAGCACGTCATCTTCGTGGTGTAGCAATTTTAATGGCCAGTAATGTAGGTTCCCAAATATACGAATGGCTTGAAGATTTCTTAAGTAATAGGACTCAGTACGTTGTCCTCGACGACCGCTGTTTGTCAGAGACGAGGGGATCGTCAGGAATGCCCCAAAGAGTTATTCTCTACCTATATAAATGACCTGACAGAAGAGGTGAGCAGCAGTCAGCACTTGTTTGCTGATGATGCTTGATGCTGTGGTGTACGGGAAAATGTAGTCCTTGAGCGACTGTAGGAGAATACAAGATGACCTTGACAAAATTTCTAGTTGGTGTGATGAACGGCAGATAGCTAGAGCTGTATAATAATGTAAGTTTATGCAGACAAGTAGAATAAACAATCCCGTAATAATCGAATACAGCATCAGCGGAGTCAAGCCTGACACAGTCACGTTGCTTAAATATCTGGACGTAACGTTGCAAAGTGATGCGAATTGGAACGAGCATGTAAGGACTGTAGTGGAGAAGGCAAATGGATGGCTTTAGCTTATTGGCAGAGTTTTAGGAACGTGTGGTTCGTCTGTAAAGGTGACCATATATAGAATTCTAGTGCGGCCCACTCTTGAGTACTGCTGGAGTGGTTGAGATCACCGCCAGGTCGGATAATAGGAAGACAGTGAAGCAGTTCAGAGGTGGGCTGCTACATTTGTTACCGGCAGACTCGATAAATACGCGAATATTATTGAAATGCTTCAGGAACTCAAATATAAATCCCAGGAGGGATGGTGACTCTCTTTTCGAGGAACGGTATTGAGAGTATTTAGAGAAAAGGAATCTGAAGCTGACTGCAGAACGATCCTACTGCCGCAACGTACGATTTCGCGTAAGGACCACAAATAAGAAAACTTAGGGTTCGGACGGAGTCATATAGGCAGTCGTTTTCCACTAGCTCTATTTGCGAGTGTAACAGGAACCGAAATGACTAGTAACGGTACAAAGAACTCTCTGCCACGCATCATACAGTGACTTGTGGATTATGAATGTAGATAAAGATGTAGGTGACTTTTAGCCAGTCAGTCAAAGAGGAACCTACAGTTTACCTTGAAATCTGAACTGCTGTGGAAAAAATTGGGTACATTTCATACTGATAAATATTACCACAGGTTAAATACGTATTGACGGGTATAATCTTGGAAATGACTGGGGACTGAACCCAAGACCTTTGGATCCAGAGCCTGGTATTTTATGATCAAGCTATCCAATATATCAGTAACTGAGTACGCACACTAAAAAAGAGAGAGTAGAATTTGACCTTCATATGACGTTTTGGTTATTATAAAAGCATTGAGGAAGGAAATTGGAAGTGCCTTTTTAAAGAAATCACCGCAACATTCGCCTTAAGCGATTTGGGGGAATCATGGAAGAGACAAATTTGTATGGGTGGAAGGGGATTTGAACATAGTTTGAACATCGTCAGATGCGTCTGCCTTCCTGAGCTGGTATAGTGGGTCCAGTCTAACACCCCTACGGTTGTCACGATTGTGCCAAGCAGGGTGTGATGAGGAGGGTCTGTCCACGCTCGACAGCGTCAAGAAAACGTTATTCGCAACGAAAGATTTTTTGATCAGAAATACAGGAATGTCTTCTCCAGACGCAGGCAGCTCACTCGGGCCAGCAGTGTGCGGACCCAGTCAGCAGTAACGGAGTCGTGTCACTCGGCAGCAGTGCTACATCGACGGAAGGCGCGCCTGGCAACCATTACATCATGGGTGGTTTGCTGACTCCCAGGCATCTCATCTGGAGTGGCTCTCGATGGACGGCAGCTCACAGCACCCTCTGCGGGCTGATCTACTAAGTGCTTTCGTTGAGTACGTCTACCCAGGAGGCTCACCCTCCAGCCAAACCTGTAGTACTCGGTGCTATGTAGAGTTCGACCCGTGGTCTCCAGACCGGAGACACAGGCTGGCAGCATCAGCGTCGCCTGCAGGAACGGGACAAACAGCATCAGCGGCTCCCCTCACGACGGCGGAAGGCGAACCGCTTCTTGGACCTGCTGGGCAGGCCTTCAGTAGGCCAGCAGGAGGATGGTGGTCTCTGCACCACTTTAGTGGCGACTTAGAAGCTGACGCTGCAGCTTGCAGTTAGGTTACATTGGCAGAGTCTTTCCAGCGAAAAGGGCGACTGCGTAAATGATTATAGACAATTAGGCGCGCAGAGGGTCGACTGATATAGCCTCCCCTGTATCACAGGACAGCTGCAAGAGGGAGTGAGATTAGGAAAGGTGTAGTGTTAATGGTTGCTCTTTCTATACGCTCTACTGCGTTGGGTTAACACTGACGCCCGCATCTCGTGGTCGTGCGGTAGCGTCCTCGCTTCCCACGCCCGGGTTCCCGGGTTCGATTCCCGGCGGGGTCAGGGATTTTCTCTGCCTCGTGATGGCTGGGTGTTGTGTGATGTCCTTAGGTTAGTTAGGTTTAAGTAGTTCTAAGTTCTAGGGGACTGATGACCATAGATGTTAAGTCCCATAGTGCTCAGAGCCATTTGAACCATTTTTAACACTGGCGTCATAAGCACGCGTTTTCTCGCAAGTCTGCCCTTCAGACCTCCGTACTTTCGTCTTTCATACGCCCTTGTTGCGTTATAACTCGGATTTCTTGTAACACTCTGCTCTGTCACCAGCATGACGATACTTGTCTGTTCCCGTGACATCTTTGTGCATCGTCTGCAAACTGGGCGCTCGGCCGGTCCCGCTTGTTGCAATCGCTTCCGTGTTCACCTCGACCTGCTCAACATTTCCTGCTAGCTGGCAGTTTTCCAGTCCGACTCGGGCGGCTTGACTCCTGGTGTCGCCAATCAGGAGCTTCAACATATTTTTAGTGTTAGGCTGCGACGCATCTGATAATTTCATAGATCGAAAGCAATCATGAGATGATCACATGGCATCACTGTCAGGGAGACCCTACCTACGGCTGTGCGTATGTCTGACGGATATCTTTCTATCTGACGCCACTTTGCCGACTTGCACGTCTTTCTGAAGAAGACAGATGAGATGAAATGATTAGGACAACACAAACATCCAGGCCCCGAGCGAAGAAAGTCTCCAACCCGACCGAGAATCGAACCCGGTACCCTGCAATCTAGAGGCAGAGACGCTAGCCGCTAGGCCGTGAGTCGCGGCCATAAAATAAAGAAAACATTTACCATCAAATGGCTCTGAGCACTATGGGACTCAACATCAGTGGTCATCAGTCCCCTAGAACTTAGAACTACTTAAACCTAACTAACCTAAGGACATCACACACATCCATGCCCGAGGCAGGATTCGAACCTGCGACCGTAGCGGTCACGCGGGTCCAGACTGAAGCGCCTAGAACCGCACGGCCACAACGGCCGGCTACATTTACCATCAAAGACTGTTTTCAGCTCCACAAAATTTGAACATTAGGTCGCTGTATACTTCTGTGTCGTAGGGTCATACTTCATAGAGTTTTGTTTGTCCATGTGAATTCTCGAGAAAAGCACGAAATGCTTAAATGCAAACAGAATCCATAAGCTTCGCAATTCAACAATGCACACGATCACCTCGTAATATAGCTCCCAACAGTCACAGCGTTATTTTCCCAAGCAGTCTTCTTGGAAAATGTTCAAATGTAGATGCGGTCGAGGTCGAGAGCAATTGGGCGTTTCCATTTCGTTCTTAGCGCCAGAATATCCGCTCTCAGAGCTGAAAGAAAGCCTGTGTGCTTAATTTAGTAGAAAATGTCCCTCATTAAGACTATAATTACAAAACAGAGCTTTTGTCAACCGCTAAAAATAGTCTTCCGAAATTAGACTTGTTAGCTTAAGCTGAAGCGGTTAATATTGGCCATGGTTTCGTTTCTGTTTGATTCTCATGAGGATACTCTATTTACAAAGGTGATATTACTATCCGACTGATTATTGTCGCATCATCAGAGTTACGTGACAGAGTGGTAAACATCTGCTAGCGTTATAAGTATCTTCATCTAGTTACACGGTCACCATGTGGATACCATAGTTTATACTTACTTCTCTTTCACCGTCAATAACCATATAAAGTGTCGAGCTCATGGCGTTCACGATAGTCCAGGTGCATTCTTTTAGACAGTGTTAATGATCGTTTTGATGAAGTGTAAGGTACATTCTCGTGTCCAGCTTAAGAAATAGTTTTTAGCTAAACATGGCCGTATTTTGCCAACAAAAAAGAGATTAGACATATGTGGGTTAAAAGTGGTTTCTACACGGTGATGCGTAATAGTAAATACACCTTACACGCACGGGATCGCCAAAATCTATCACAGTTCTGTAACGTATCAGGTAACAAAATGGCGTGGCATAACATCGTCAGGCAGATTTTAGTACATTTTGCGGGGATTCTTCAAAAGCAGCGAATTCGTACGCAGTCTGCTTTAGCGTTACCACAAGTAATGACGGATTATAAATCATGGACGCTTATGTGTACACCTCGAAGTAAGCACACCAACAGCAGTTTACTAGCTACACTTACTTTTGCAACCCATACTTGGCAGTAATATGTCGAGAACAGTATTTCTCGAAGTCATAAAATCTGTGTATCAGTTGCCTATTGTAGCACTAGGCGGAATATTTTGATGATAAACATAGGCTACTATGTTCCCAACTTTGAGATTCTTAAGTATTATTTTGCGTTGTTCACCTCCATTGTATCACTGCACAGCATATCGATTATGAACCGTCGCCATAAACAGACCTTCGATGCAATGCCAACACGCCCACAGATAACCATCATGCCACGTGTTGCCTGTGGTCATGCGATTATTGTTTCACTTCGCTCCACCTACCTACCTAGACTCAAAAACATATCATATCAGCATTAAGTTAACATTGTGTCAATACTTGAAACAAATTTTGTTCTGAATCTAGTCTGGGCATTTCTCCTTCCTACAACAACGCTGCTTCTCTTACGATAGTCTTCACATTGTTCCCAACAATGATGTATAAGTTATTTAGGAAAACGCACAAATCTGTTTTGAAGATGGAGACTTGTGTCTTCATTTGACTACGGTAGCTTGGAGTTTGATATTTTCTTTAAATAAATAAGAAAAGGCTTTAGGATAGGCACGACTGATCAATTATGAAACCACACGAAACATTCTGCTAATGATAAAACTGTTTGTAGGTTTAACTACGTTACTCACCTCCTATAGCGGCTTGTATAGCCTAACGCAGCTAAACCAAATACGCAGCAGTTCCGATATTCTTTAGGTATAACTATTTAAAGCCGGTGCCATCATTTCATATGACATCAAGTCACTCCAATACGTCAGCGTAAAGAGTATCTTTGGTTTTATCCGACATGGAATTAAATGTGATTTAGACACAGCAGATAGATTCTTTGATATTCATATTAACATTCACCGGAATTAACTGTTGTATTTCAGAGATGGAAATGCGGTTGAAATCATCTCAGTAAGAAATGCTGCGGCATTAATAAAAATTACAGTAGCGTAATTTGCGAACAAAAGGTCGTGCCGATACCATCATAGTTAATAGAGCTATGATAGTAATTTTTAAAATCTCGGTTAAAATAGAATGATTACCTCTTTAACTGATGTTTAAGGGGAAACAGATTAGTTTCACTCAACCCGTATACATTTAAAAACGGAAACCGCACCGCGCTACA
Organism: Schistocerca nitens; assembly: GCF_023898315.1. Lineage (NCBI taxonomy): Eukaryota > Metazoa > Arthropoda > Insecta > Orthoptera > Acrididae > Schistocerca > Schistocerca nitens. The sequence goes on from NC_064622.1 coordinate 409,519,221, forward strand.
TTTACTCTTAAGATATGGAGACAGTAGGAACTTTAGATGTCCGCAATGCGTTTTGCGCATTGCTGGCATAGAACGCGGGAAACGTAATGCGTATATCTCTGGTCTGAGAAATCTCCTTTTAAAAAGAACACGTTTTAAATTTCTTTATTAGAGCTTGTATTATTCCGCTCGAAATGCACAAACGCCTCTCTAACGACATTTTGAGAGTTAATTTAATTGCTCGCGTTCTCTTATTTACAGCGAAAAATAATCAAATAAAAGGCTCTTCTTAATAAGAATTGCCGAGTTTTTAATACGCTTCTCCGGCAAAACAGAGCCAGGGAATAAATATTTCTTGAAAGCTACAGAGCATTGGCTTTCGCAGAAAACAGCTGCCAACGAACCCGTCTCGGCCATCAACTTTCAGATTCCTGGTGCAGCGAGACGAGAAACTAGTAAGCGATAGGCGCCGCTGCCAACGACCTGAAATAATTTCAAGAGTTCGTGCCATGTGCCGTACGTGTGTGTAGGTCACGCGTTTCGCCTTCTTCCTTCTCCTTTGTGTACTGTGGAAGGTGGAAGACGAGAACCTGATGATTAGCGAAGGGAGGAAGACGCGGGGAAGAGGAAAACGAAGAGAAAACGAAGAGATCTTGTTCCCTTAACAAAGCAAAGCACATCCGTGCCAGCGACGATTGCCCAGAAGCAAGGTAAACACCGTTGAACAGTTCCTCTACTATTTTGTACAAAGGCGTTTTCTGTATGTGAATCCGGCTGACCCGCTTGGTGCTGACGTAACTTAACGGTGACCTGTAATTGTGGCCGCATGGACGCTCCACTTGGCTGATCGCGTGGCGCACACCCCCTTTGATCCCGTGCAGTACGTGGATGATTCAAAAACTAGAGGCACTTATACTAAAACGTAAAAATCGCCTTACGTGTATGGCCACCAGTGAAAAGATTCCCAGAAGGACATACTCTCTAAAACACAATTCTATAACTACCTACACTTCATTCATTGATACTGTCACCTAACATATTATTAAATCTATTTTCGCACTGTAGTAGAAAGAACTGAATACGGTGAAATTTGCTGAAAAATGCTGGTACAGCCCTGGAATATCCACCTCACAGGAGGCTTAACTAAACAACACGATTTTCTATGCACTTACTATAAGTATTAAATTACAGTTAGTACCGCAATATGATACATAATACTAACGTAAGAAGTTGCTGTGTATGCACCAAACTAGGTCCGTATTTTACTGATACTTGCTATCAGTATTCCCCCGCACTACTACCTCCATCGACTAAATTGCGTAGGAATGCTGAAATCAGAGCAGAGAGATTACATCAGGTACAGAGGCGTGCAGATAATCATATTTTTCTCGCAACATACTCGAATGCAGTAAAAGGTAGAGTGGCTAATATTTGTTAAAATTTGAGTCGTCGTGGTTGGTATAATATGCACTCGGACGAACGCGGTACAGTGGTTTATGAAATATGTAGATACGGATCTGTGTGTAAAAGCATAAATTAAACCGTCCCACTCTAAAGACTCAACAAGGGAATAACAGTTACCTAACGTACAATCAAAACATTAGAAGAATGGGAACTCACACCAGATCGCTGCCTGACAGAAGTGAAGCACCCAGAGACGGAAACGAAACGGAACTTCACGAAATGAGAAGAAATGCGATGTTATTTTTCGAGTGATTACAATATCGAGTCAAATTTACAAAGAACTTTTGTGGCAGTATGGGCCCACCTAGCCCTCCTGTCGGAATGATGTGCCGCAAGACACACGGGGTGACTGCCGGCATAGTCCCTTCACGTTGCTCACCCTTCGTGCACTGTTTCTAATGACCTTAATGTCGATGAGACTTTCTGTCCTCTGAACAACGTCTAATTAAAACGTTGTGTTGTAGTGTTAGTAGGATACTATAAAAGCGATTTATTTATGAAATGACTGCAGGTAGCATGAGGTCAAAATTGCTCTAACATTATAAACTGCCGCAGGGCTACACATTACGCTGGGTGAAGTGTCCAGATATCCATCAAGAGGTAAAACCAGACGTCGAATCACTGCAAACGATCTATTGAAGTTACGCCCGTGCGGGTCGCTGGCGCTAGATTGCCACTGCAGACACTGTCGTACGAAATCAAATAGAGACATTAATCAGAGGAGGACATCTGTGTAGGGCATTTTGTGCAGTCGTGACAGGATCTGATTTCTGCCCAAATGACATGAACCGATTTTTATACAGCGTTATGCACGCGGGCTGTTGACATTACCTTGTAAGGCCCACATTTGGCTAAATTACCTTGAGTTTGTGTTATTCAAATGGAAGAAGATTAGGCTCAACTGATGTGGTTTAGAGATCGACGACTCCCAGCCATGGACGCCAAATCGGCCTACAACTTGAATGAAAGTGGGCATTTACTGAACGCCACGGTGAATAAATAAGCGAGAATAAAAATTTTAGCCCAACAAACCAAATACGCTCTAAAACAAGAAAATGACGCTCCAAGAATTATCCGAGCGGGATGGAAATTTTCAGATTCGGAAAAAATAGGTGATTTATTCAAGAGAAAGAGATTCACAAATTAAGCAGTTCAGTAACGCAATGGTCCACCTGTGGCCTTTCGTCAAGCAGTTTTCGACTTGGCATTGATTGATAGAGTTGTTGGATGTCGTCCTGAAAAATATCTCGCCAACTTGTGTCCAATTGGCACGTTAGATCTTCAAAATCCCGAGATGGTTGGAGGGCCCTGACCGTAATGGTCCAAACCTTCCCAGTAGGAGAGAGACCTGGCGACCTTGTTGGACAAGATAGGGTTTGGCAGACACGAAGACATTCAATAGGAAATCGAGCGGTGCGCGGGCGGTTGTTATATTGCTGAAATGTAAGCCCTGGTTGGCTTGCCATGAAGGGCAATAAAACGGAGACTAGAATATCGTCGACGTATCGCTTTGTTGTAAGTGTACCGCGGATGATAGCCAAAGGGGTCCTGCTATGAAAATAAAAGTGACAGTAGTGACCATCATTCTCGACCATCGGGCTGTATGGCGAGCAGTAATCAGGTTGGTATCCGACCAATGTCCGGGGCGTCTCCAGCACGTCTTCGGTCTGGAATTTCATTGACTGGAGTAAAATTGTCTTCAGTTAAGAGTCCCGCTTCGAACTGAGCCTCAGATGACCAGCGAAGATGTGTCTGATGGCGCCGCCCCCCCCCCCTAAAAAAATACGTAGTGGGATAGCAGCTTGATTGGCCTTACAACCAGCAGCAATGATCTGGGGCGTCATTCCTTTTTATAGTGGAGCCCCTTTGGATGTTATCAGCAGACCTTTACAGCACAGCGGTGCGTTGACGATATTCTACTTCCCGTTTTGTTGCCCTTCATGGCAAGCAATCCTGGGTTTACATTTCAACAAGATAATGCCCGCCCGCATATGGCGAAAGTTTCTACTGCTCCTCTTTGTGCTTGGCAAATTCTACCTCGGCCAGCAAGGTTACCGGAGCGTTATTGGCAGGGCCCTCAAACCATCTCAGGGTTCTGATCATCTAACTCAGCAGTTGGACAGAACTTGGCACGATGTCCCTTAAGAGGACATCCAACGACTCTGTCAGTCAATGCCAAGCCAAATTGCTGTTTTCATAGGTGCAAAGGTGGACCAACGCGTTATCGACTTGCTCAGTATGTGAGGCTCTTTCTCTAGAATAAATTATTCAATTTTTCTGAAATTGTAATCATTTGCCTGCACATGCACATCACATCCACCGAATTCCGTCCCATTTGGATAATTTCTTCGCGGAGCGTCGTTTTTTTCCCTTGTATTAACGAAATTAGTTCTGGATGATGTTCCTGGGCGTAGGTTCTTACGCTCAGCATGTGCCTCAAAGCGTCGTCTACAGCTGCACGAATTCGTGGTTGCTATCCATGTTAACAATACGATTTCGCTACCCATTTATACGACTGACATAATTGTCTTCGTCAAGTGTGATTACTTTAGAACAGATTCCTGGCTGGACTTCAAGCAAGTTTCATTGTAGACTTATCCTGGATTTCACACAGAACATTCATGGAAGGTTGGGTAAGCAGAAATTGCATTCAACCAGCTCTCCTCCCTTTCTGATAAAAAAACTGGACATCACAGCTTCTTCTGTCACAGTTTTTAGAGTCAGTTACCTTCAGGTCAAACGCCTGCTTTCTGAGGTGCGTTTACGACCTCGCTCCCGCCGGGTGTACTGCGTAATATGTCCGACAGAATATGCCGGACAGGTAGTAGCGCAGTATGGTACTCTTTCTGGCGGGAGTTCAGAACAAAAGCACTTGCTGCGCGTTTCCGCTGCTGCCGTCATAATCGAAATTCCCTCACCTTTCATCATTTTCCTCCCATATCGATGGCCACCTGTGTGCGGGACTTCAGAAATCCTCCCCCATAGATTGTCCGCTCCCCTCAGCGTTCCACACGGGGCGCTACATCACCGCTGACGTGTGGCGGAAAGCTGAACTAAAATTCACGGCCAGCGGCGCTCTAGCCGGCGAAATCACCTCCGGTTTGCGGTCGTTCGTGGGAGTCCCAGAACTGGCCAATAGCAGACCGGACTCTCGCCAATAGAGCAACGCCGCGACGTTTTGTCTGGGCCGCGATCGTCACACTTCCTGCCGGCGTCTAAATCGATGGCAGGCTTCTTATCAGCGCTTTCTGCTGCTTCTGCCAGTGGTATACCGCTCCGCAGCTTCCAAACAGAATCGACCCCGAGATAATGGTCACTGCGCCACACTGCCAGTATCAGCTGCAAAAGGCTGGGCAGAGAACCCTAGTCATGAGAATTGCAGACGTCATTAACACCTGTCGACAACGTGATCGTAGGTGACATGTTCAGCTATGGAGGATGAAATCAGAGGAGACTTTGGCGGATGAAACTGATATTTCTCTACGACTGAGTTACTGAAACCACAAGACACCTACACTGAATAGCTGGATCGATACTCGGGCCACGCTCTACCTGAACGACTGATAGTCCCCTCCGCCCATCCTAAATACGTTCCATCGCTCAGCATTCCGTTGAACATTGCTTTGGCAGTGAACAGAACAATCCGTTTTTCTCGTCAACACAACTAATTCCATGCCTCTGTTTCTCAAGAAGGCGTATGTACAGAAACAAAATGTACTTCACGAACGTAGATGCAACTAATGACTTTCATGTCCAGCAAGCTGATTAGATATACGCGTAGCCATCAATTTTAGTCACATTGGCGAAGTCGAAACTTTAAATCGCAGATTGGCACTTTGCATAAGAAAACATTAAAACCCGAAGAATAACCAGTACTTCAGCGGCAATGTAGCGGCGCCTTGACTGCTACCGTCATGCAGCACCGCTACTCAGCTACTCAGCTAGAGTACTGTCTGTTCTTCGTGTTTTACTTTCTCTGTTAATACATATCGATAAATCGAATATCGCACCAGACTAATTTGGGACCGCTTTATCGAATCTCTATCGAATGGGCACGTAAAATTCCGCTTTAAAAATCGTTTTGATTGTAATGGGAAACAAACAGACGCTTTCCGTCGACAATGGGCGTCGCGTGAAAGACGTGATGAGCGTTGAGCATTATTTACTGACGTGAGTTACGCATTGCAAAAATGTAATTGCAAATATTTGTCGAAACACCGTTGGAAATGCTCCTGAAGAATCTTAGAAGGGATACCTATTTGCTACGTGCTAGCCATTTAGAGGCTTTTTTCTGTGAAAATGTTTAATTATTTCTGTCCGTCAAGAATGCTTCTGTAGTAAACAGACAGTTTTTAAGGAGAAACATCTTTCATTTGCATTTCAAAATACTTCTGCCGTCACCCGCATTTTATTTACATAGGTAGGTTGTCAAATGCGCGTATTTCTCTCCTTTCTGCGTCAAAGTTAGATTCATTAATGGGTAATGAGGAACGTTTCTTTTAGTGTTGTGCTTATGAATATCTTAAACTCAGGTGGACTGTTACTTACCAGTTTCGTAAGCGAATAAATGCACTGTGGCACTGTGTTTAATTTTTCCAGCTGCATAAAGAAATGTCTCCAAGATGCACGTGTGTGAACCCTACGTACAACTCTTGTAAAATGAATATTTTTTGCCTTTGTGAAGAGTTACACTAGAATACTATGTCAATGAGATAGCGAAGCATTTCGGACTTTGTTAAAATAATCATTCAAGAATTCGACTGAGGTGAGTAACAAAGAACACAGAAAAGTTGTATCTGGATGAACCTAACAAGAGTGTGAACCAGGCTCTCTTGGGAAAAAAAAGACTGTACCACTTTAATATTACAGGACGTAACTTAAAATTAGGCTACTTTGAAGACTCATTAGCACACGACTCTACAGTGTTCATGCGAGATTCGATGTAAAGCCAAGGAACACGACAGTTGCAGCTGCATCCCCGATTTTTAATCTATTTCCAGAGCCTGTCGGCGGTCGTTACTCTTATTTGCTTACTGAAACGGCGCTCCCACTGAATGATGCTCTGCAAACGGATTTTATCGGTTTTCCTGAGAGGGTGTAACTCGAGAGCGTTTGAGGAGAATCCTTGAGTCTCGCTGTAAACTTCAGCCCGTCACCGCTTTATTTTATTGTATAGCGGTACAGAAATAAGTACAGCATGAAAAAGAAGGTTGATTAGAAGTATTTGTACTGATAACGTTAATATCACAGCATCCTAATGATATCTCAAGCCATTCCATTACCTACGCTGTTGTGCTGTAATATCACTTCATACGCAGATAAATAAGTCAGCTCAGCTACTTTATTCTAAATACGGAATGGAAAGGTAAGTTTTCTAAAATTAACTGTAGCGTGTAATCTATCTCTTGAACAGCCTTCGGTAACAGAAAAACTCAGAACGGAAAACATCATTCAGGGTTCCTGAAAAGCTTTTAAAATCATTTACCTTCAAAATAGAACCACAGTAGCTGCCACGGCGAACTCGAGCAAAGTTATTAATTATTCAAAGTCTTTAAAGCAAACGTGTGAGGTCCGTGACAGCTGTAATAGGTAAATCCGTTCCAGCCTTATTTGTTGAGAAAGATGAATGCAATGAAAGTGAAATTAACGTGTACACAGACTACGTGAAATATTGAGCGCAATTCAACTATGCTCTGTCTGCATGTTTCATTCAGGAAGGTAGATAGTAAAGCCGGAAACAGCAATTGACTCGCTGCCGCAGTAAAAACAAACCCTACAGCGCAAGATTAAAAGCACAGTGTATATTTAGATTCAAAAGCAAAATTTTTCTCCCTGCAGAATAGGAACATTAGACATGTCTAGTTTTTGCATATATTTCTCAGACGTGAACTTTAACACGGCATCTCACAATGCTTGATTTAGATTTAAGCCAGTTCTTGCATATTGGACGTCAGTGCAAAGTGGTGACAGCAACAAGTGTATACTCGTACTTAGAGTTCAGATTATCTGACCCTATATGACTTGTTTTTTGCGTTCGACTGTTAAATGGACATGGAACATTTCAATAAGAACATTTGATACAATTTTTGTATTTATACAATTTTTTATACAATTTTTATACAATTTTTGTATTTACAGCTGAAACTCAATAACCCACCGCCCTAACTCTGCCTGGACCACATTCAATTAATTTCTCTACAAGTCGGTAGTTTGTCAGTGCTTAAAGTTTCGAAAGTTAGTCCACTATTTCTGTAATAGTTCGTTTCAATAAGTTGGAACCGCTACGATAAAAGCCTATCGTCGGTATGATTTTCTACGGATGTACCATTAATTCCTCGAATCAGCACATCTTCGCTGAAACAGCCTAGGCAGATATAGACATTTTCGTCAACAGCACGACAATGCCTCTGCATTAAAGACGGCATGCATTACACAGAAACTGATGGAAATCCAGCGATATACTTACTGATAAGATTCGACTCCACACTGGTTTCGGCTCTACAGACATTACTATCGACATCAATACCGTCACAGCACACAATAACATATTGCACATAGTCGTTGATCAGTGATGCGTCAGTACGCAACAGCACACGCCATAATAAAAAGTAACAAACTCTAAATTCTGTCCACTGCCGATATAGTAGTGACGATGCCGTGAGGAAAATGTAGTCCAGTACTACGTGTGTATAACGAAGAAAACCAACGATGTTGCTCGTCTAGCAAGGGAATACACTAATCCCTGCAATACTAGGGGGGGGGGGGGGGAGGGGGGGGGGAGGAAGGTATTTTGTGCTCACCTTTTGAAAACATTATAATCTAATCAGTTGCTTTATACTTCAAAATTTTGGAAAAATACTTATTGTTTCTAACGAATTCCTCTACCAGATCCATAAATGCTTTAACTTTTTTCTGTTAGACTTAACTCAAAAATTTGTCTCATTAGTAGATTCGTTTTCAATATTTTCGGGTTCAGTACCTTACTTACTAAAAATATGCTGTGAGTAAAAGTCAACAACAGTTAACGAAATTTGCATTTTTAATTTTTTTAGGTTGGGTATTAACTAGCGCTCCTTCACATTACAGGTTACTGAAAATCTACTAATTTTGCTAAAAGTGTGCTAAAAGAGATTTTTGTGTTCTAGACCCCACTGACACATCAGTGCCTCTTTAAAAAGTAGCGGTATGTTCTTAATGTAAGTCAATAACAGTTAGCACTTTTTAAAATTGTTTTAGGGTGGGCATAAAATACCCCACCCCTCTTCCTCCCGACCCCAACGTTCCCTCTGCCCCACTGGTAATGGGCGTTATGAAAAATGCGTTGGTATTGCTAGGGTAAGCGAGGACAGTAATTTCATTGCAACTGAAAATAAAAATTCTGCTGCTCATTCTCACGATCGACATGTATCGATCCGAGATTGCAAATCATGCGATGGATAATCCGAAGAGGTACGCTGCGTAAGAAACTCTCGTCTCGAGGGTTCAAATGGTTCAAATGGCTCTGAGCACTGTGGGACTTAACATCTGAGGTCATCAGTGCCCTATAACTTAGAACTACTTATATCTAACTAACCTAAGGACATCACACATATCCATGCCCGAGGCAGGATTCGAACCTACGACCGTAGCAGTCGCGTGGTTCCGGACTGAAGCACCTAGAACCGCTCGGCCACAACGTCCGGCAGTCTCGAGGGTGTCGAGGTTCAGATCTTCTCCAGCTAGTCTGAATTAGACGTTACTGAATCATCTGAAGGTGTTGCGGGCATGGTTCTCTCAAAGAAGCCACAGCCGAGTCCTTGTCCCAACCTCGAGCAATTGAGATGGTGTTCATTCTCTAAAGACCTTGGTATCGACAGAATATTAATCAGTGAACATCTTTTTACCATGATGCAGTTTACACCAAAACAGAGAACCTTTATCCATAAACACAGTTGCATTCAATACCAAGTAAAGTGTACAACAAATGTTGCATTATTACAGTTTAAAATTCTCCGAAGTTTCGCAACTTCGGCTCTTACGTTAGTGGGCGACCGAGCGAGGGAGAGTAATACCTAGTCACTGGACTCTCATTCGGGAGGACAGCAGTTCAGATCCATATCCAGCCATCCAGATTTAGGTTTCCCTTGATTTGATAGTCTGCATAGTTGCGAGTACAATGCTGTCTCTCCTGCATTTAGACAGAAAATTTCAAGCTGGATCAGTGCTTGACTTTGTTTAGCAATAGCGTACGTCATAATTGGTGGTTGATACTAGCAGAGCCTCTGTTTAAATTGCGCTGGTCCATTTTTGTCTTCCAGCTCGCGCTGGACGCTGACGCTCCTACAACCATACGCAAATCTCAGGGCAGGCAACTTGTAGCCAACGGAGCGCTCATCTGCTCCCTGTCTGTCTAGACAGACACCGATGTAGCCGACACGTCGCACAGACTCTGCAGCGGAGAGCAAATTATAGCGGTCGATTTGCAGCCTAATTCAGCTCCAACACGGAGCTTAGCGCAGCTGACCCACTTCCGCACCCCATCCTCGCCGCCACTGGGTATTTGTCGCAGCTCGGCGACGTGTAAAGCCGACACGACACAAAGGAAGCTTTCCTGAAAACCGCGGAGGGATCGGCTGCAAAATCTTCTTCAGAAACCGCGGCTTACTTGACAGTTTAACAAAAGAATGAAGGAAAACAGTGAGGTTAAGGCTTTATATCTCGCCGACAGCAAGGACCACTTGCTTCTTTGGGGATACGAAAACAAAAGTGGCTGTGGTCTATTTGGAGGAACCATCCTGACATTCGGGCAAAGTACAGCTGTAAAACTACGATAGGTTACCGTAGACTACCAAAAGTAAGTTGTGACTACAGTAGCTTTCCTAGTACCTTTGGTCAGTTCATGTCATACCCACATTACCTGTACGTATGGTGTGTTGCATACCTAGTAGGCGTTACCTCATGACGATTACTTTCTTTACGTGTGCGGTCAGTGTCTTCCGAGTTTAGCCTAAATACCGGAAGCGGTAAGCCGTCTAGGAAGTGAAACAGGATATGCAAAGGGCTGTGTAATCTACAGAACATTTTTGTTCTACATAGTTATCAAAAATAAACAGTATTTATAGTAAAGTTGAAATTGTCAATGTTTAATTCAGGTTTTATTCCAAAATTGTTGATTTTCAATGTGGAGCAGAGGGATGTTGTACTAAAAATAAAGGTAAAAAATATAGATTTGTCATACAGAGTTAGAAAATGTGAACAAACTGCAAAACAAAAATATCAAGCATCACTTCAGTACTTCGTCGAATTTAAATAAAATATGTTTCTGTTATTCATAAACAACTTTCTCATTTATCAGTAATAACAGGAAACTTTTGCCTTTGTTTATGCTTGTTCTGTTGAGCACAAAGCAGTAATAATTACATATTTTTATATGTCTGCGCATGTAAACAGTACATGCAACAAAACCGCTCTCGCTCTCTTACAACACCGCCTTATTCGACTATCTCGTTAACACGATTGATTTCAACTTTCCTGTGAGTGTAATGAAAGAAAAAATAACTCTGTTAAACGCGATTCAAAAACTAATTACGTTTACAATTCACTCTAGACTTAATCCTTACAACCACAGTAGTATAGTACACTGAGGAGACGAAAATCTTGGTCCTGGCGGAGGTTAGAGTCCTCCCTCGGGCATGTGTGTGTGTGTGTGTGTGTGTGTGTGTGTTTGTCCTTAGGATAATTTAGGTTAATTAGTGTGTAAGCTTAGGGACTGATGACCGCAGCAGTTAAGTCCCATAAGATTTCACACACATTTGAACATTTTGAACGAAAATCTTGGGATGCCTCCTAATATTGTGTCGGACCTCCTTATTCCCGGCGTAGTGCTGCTACTAGAACTGTCATTGACTCAAGTCGTTAGAAGGTCCTTGCAGAAATATTGAGCCAGGTTGCCTGTACAGCCGTCCAAAATTGCTGAGGTGTTGTCAGTAAAGGATTTTGTGCGCGAACTCTCTGTTATATCTCATAAATATTCGATGGGGTTCATGTCGGGTGATCTGGGTAGCTAAATCATTCGCTCGATTTGTCCAAAACGTCCTTCGAACTAAATAATAACTAACGGAAACCCTCAGCTGCCGACAGGTGTTGTTGATATACCTCAATGTGGACAGCTGAAAATGTGTGGCCCGACCGGGACTCGAACCCGGGATCTCCTGCTTACATGGCAGACGCTCTATCCATCTGAGCCACCGAGGACACAGATGAATAACGCGACTGCAGGGACTTATCCCTTGCACGCTTCCCGTGAGACTCACATTCCCAACTGTCCACAATTCTACATATGTAATGTACCTTATAGAACATTTGCCCATTCACTCATTACTCGCGCACGTTTTGGCGATTCCCGTAAGAGTTTGGGCAACCTGTGCGCATTCGCACAGACGAAGGTCAATGGCTGGATAGCCTTTAACTATATATATTAAGACAGTAACTGTTCTCGAAAGAACAGAATACTGTTGATGACTCTTACGGGCCACAATCAAACCCCACCATTAGCTCCAACCAACTGAAAACGAGACTCATGTGACCAGGCCACGATTTTCCAGTCGTCTAGGGTCACGAACCCAGGAGAGGCGTTACTGGCGATGCAACGCTGTTAGCAAAGGCACTTGCGTTAGTCGTGAGCTTCCATAGCCCATTAACGCCCAATTTCGCCGCACTGTCCTAATGTATACATTCATCGTACATCCCGCATAGATTTATGTGTGTTGCTTGTCTGCTCGCACTGAAACTCGACGGAAACACCGCTGCTCTCGATCCTTAAATGAAAGCCATGGCCGTGGTGAGAGATAATGCCAGAAATTTGGTGTTGTCGGCGCACTCTGGACACTGTGTATCTCCGAATATTGAATTTCCTAATGATTTCCAAACTAGAATGTGCCATTCGTCTAGCTCCAACTACCATTCCGCGTTCAAAGCCTGTCAATTCCCGTCGTGCATCCACAGTCTCATCGGAAACCTTTTCCACATGAGCTACTTGAGCACAAATGAAAGCTCCGTCAGTGCTCTGCCCCTTTATACGTTATGTACGTGACGCTACTGCCATCTGTACGAGTATATGTGCATATCGCTGTCTTATTGACCTTTGTCATCTCAGTGTAGTATGAAGACAAAACAAACAAAACTATACTTGATCGTTGACTTCATGTTGTTCAAAATGGTTCAAATGGCTCTACGCACTACGGGACTTAACATCTGAGGTCACCAGTCCCCTAGACTCAGAACTATTTAAACCTAACTAACCTATGGAATTCACACACATCCATGCCCGAGGCAGGATTCGAACTTGCGACCGTAGTAGCACCGCGGTTCCGGACTGAAGCGCCTAGAATCGCTCGGCCACAGCGGCCGGCCAATATAGTCAGTGCCAGTATGTCTCGTCGACGTCAAAGGGAGCCATATCGGAATGTGATAGAGTTCGAACGGGGCAGAATGATAGGTCTCCGAGACACGAGGTTGTCATACCGTGACATTTCGGCTCGCACATGGCATGCTGCTACGACAGTGATGCGTGTGTGGAAGCAGTGGATAGAGAGAGGTCGTACGCAGCGACGAACGGGAACTGGACCACGGAACGATGACCACAGCAGGGGATGACCGTCCGCATGGCTCGTCGCTGGAGCACTGCAACATGTGTGAACTTGTCTGCATCGACGGTTCGTCGCCGTCTGCTGCAGGCTGGACTGATTGCACGCATGCCATTACGTCGGCTTCCATTGTCCAGAAACCACAAGCTCCTCCGACTGCAATGGGCACGTGAAGACCGTCACTTGGGTGCTGAGTGGCAACATGTAATCTTTTCGGATGAGTCCCGCTTCAAGGTGCCCTACAGTGATGGCCGCAAACGTGTCCGGCGGTACCGTGGTAAGCGCAACCCGGAAGGCTGCATTGTGGAGCGGCATAGCGGAAAAACAACAGGTGTGATGGTTGGGGGCGCCATTGGTTACAACAACCGATCTCGCCTCGTACGTATTGCGGGCACTTTGAACAGCAACCGGTACCTAACGGAGGTTGAGAGCCTGAGGTACTCGCCCATCGAACATGGTATGTCGCCCATCGAACATGGTATGTCGCCCATCGAACATGTCCGGGATATGGTTGGTTGGCACCTGGTGCGTCACGGTCCTCCAGTCAATGGTGTCACGGATTTGTGGGCCCGGATACAAACTGCGTGGAGGGAAATCGCTCAGGAACGTATTCATAACCTTATTGATTCAATAACACGGCGTATAGCAGCTCTAAATGCAGCGCATGGTGGCCACACGACATACTGAATAGTAGGGGTCAAAGGATATGTACAGATTTGAAAAGGCAATCATTTGTTACTTGTCATGTACTTAACCTGTGGTACTAAATTAATTGAATTCATGCGTTTCCTTCTCGGAGCTGCAATTTCCACAAACGGTAGTGTATCACACGTGGTTAGGCATGTATGTACTTCCTTAGGCAACATAAAGAGAGAGAAGGAGAGTAGTGATTGTTGCCTGATCCAAAAAATGGTTCAAATGGCTCTGAGCACTATGGGACTTAACATCTGAGGTCATCAGTCCCCTAGAACTTAGAACTACTTAAACCTAACTAACCTAAGGACATCACACACATCCATGCCCGAGGCAGGATTCGAACCTTCGACCGTAGCGGTCGCGCGGTTCCAGACTGACGCGCCTAGAACCGCTCGGCCACACCGGCCGGCTTCTGATCCAACAGATATGCACATTATGCTATCTGATTTGTCAAAAATATAGGTAGCTTGTTTGGCTCATTTGGGTAGCGAAATCTGCTCTGTTTCGTCAGCCGAATGTCGCCGTCACCTTGGTGAGCTGTTTCGACAAATTTCTGGGTTCTCCTGGATGGCATCTCTGACGCAAATCATAGCAGCGAAGTGATATGTATGTGTCAATCGGTTGTATGGAATGACTGCAGTAAGATGGGTTGACGTGGAGACTTTGAGTAACGGCAGAGAGGTTGGTTGTGCCCATGGCCACACTGCAATAATTATATCAACGAGGCCTGTCCAGCATTTTTATGAGGAATGGAACAATACATGCAATCATGTAACATGGCATGAGAACAGTGGCAGTAAAAAAAAAAAGAAAGAAAGAAAGAAATCCTAACTGACATGGACCAGAGACGAACGTCACGACTTTCAATGCAATCTGTTTCGAACTTAACGAGAATTTCTACTGTTGGTGAATGCAGGTCCATGTCAACCAGTTTCCGAACGAACGTTGCGGAAGGTACTACAAGGAGTGGCATTGATCACAAAAAATGGTTCAAATGGCTCTGAGCACTATGGGACTCAACTGCTGTGGTCATAAGTCCCCTAGAACTTAGAACTACTTAAACCTAACTAACCTAAGGACATCACACACATCCATGCCCGAGGCAGGATTCGAACCTGCGACCGTAGCGGTCGTGCGGTTCCAGACGGTAGCGCCTTTAACCGCTCGGCCACTCCGGCTGGCCTGGCATTGATCACAGTGGCACATACAGCTGCTTGTCTTCAATGGGTCAAATAACGCAAGAGTGGACACTAACTGACTGGACGCACATATTGTAGTCCGACGAGTGGCGATTGTTCCTCCTTTCAAATGGACCAGAGTGCGGAGAGCACCGACAGCTCAATGGCCGTTTAACCTGCAGTGTGCAATGGAAGCAGCTGAAGCTTGAGGTGATTTCTGTGATATTTGGGGGACATTTTTCCTGCCATTTTAGGCCCATTCATCCACCTTGCCGTGAACATAGACCAGAACGTTTATTTCACGATTTAGGGTATTTTTCCTTTCTTGTACATCTTCATGATGAGGATGCTGTGGACACCTCCACATTCCAAAGTGACGACAGCTGTGATCACAAGGCTTCAAGCATACATTTCTGGTTGGACAGGAGCTTGAACACTTCGACTAGCCCATTAAAATATGTGTTCTTATTCTTGTAGCAAATTTGTGGAACTATTTGGAGTAGCGGATGAAATGTAGGAATCACAATACCCTTGATTTTGTAGCTCTACGGAAACTAATCCGCAGTGGGTGGCTTCAGCTGGATATGGCATCTCTACAGAATGTTGTGGACTCCCTTTCTAGCCGTATTGGGGCCCTTAACTTAGGCTGCAGGCGATGTTAAACGGTATTGGCGACAAATGTTTTGTATGGTTCGCTAGGATCTGCAAACTAAGACGAATGTCAGGAAAAGAGATGAAGAGTGTTAATATGGAAACGAGATGGAGGGAAAATGGGTGGATGTTCGCCATCATTGTCGATGCACTGCATTTGAGCTCACCTCCGGCCATCCTTTCTCCACCTCGACCCTCTGCCGCACAGATAGAAAACATACAATAACAAGACTGTGCCGGCCGGTGTGGCCTTGCGGTTCTAGGCGCTTCAGTCTGGAACCGCGTGACCGCTACGGTCGCAGGTTCGAATCCTGCCTCGGGCATGGATGTGTGTGATGTCCTTCGGTTAGTTAGGTTTAATTAGTTCTAAGTTCTAGGCGACTGATGACCTCAGAAGTTAAGTCGCATAGTGCTCAGAGCCATTTTGAAGAAGACTGTGTAGTGATACAAAACTTGGGGACTTTTTTCCTCACCGAATTCTTCATCTACATCTAAATACATACTCCGCAATCCACCATACGGTGGGTGGCAGAGGGTTCCCTGTACCATTACTAGCCATTTCCTTTCCTGTTCCACACGCAAACACAGCGAGAGACAAACGAATACCGTTATGCCTCCGTATAGCCGCAAATTTCTCGTATCTTATCTTCGTCGTCTTTACGCGAGATGTATGTTGGCGTTAGTAGACTCCTTCTGCCGTTTCCCTGAATTTCCTCAATAGTGTTCCTTGAAAAGAACGTCGCTTTTCGTTTCTATAAATATAAATTATATGGTATAGGATGGACAGGAATCTGTAGTTGTTTGCTGATGATGCTGTGGTGCACGGGGAGGTGTGGAAGTTGAGTGACTGTTGGAGGAGGCAGAATTTCTATTTGGTGTGATGAATGGTAGCTAATTCTAAATGTAGAAAAATGTAAGTTAATGCGGATGAGTAGGATAAACAAACTTGTGATGTTCGGATGCAGCATTGATAGTGTCCTGCTAGACACAGTCACGTCGTTTAAATATGTGGATATAAGTTTTCAGCCGGCCGCGGTGGCCGTGGGGTTCTAGGCGCTTCAGTCCGGAACCACGCGGCTGCTGCGTTCGCAGGTTCGAATCCTGCCTCGGGCATGGATGTGTGTGATGTCCTTAGGTTAGTTAGGTTTAAGTAGTTCTAAGTCTAGGGGACTGATGATCTCAGTTGTTAAGTCCCATAGTGCTTAGAGCCATTAGAACCATATAAGTCTGCAAAGCGATATGAAATGGAACGGACATCTGGCTATTTTGGGAGGGGGGGGGGATGGTCGACTTCGGTTTATTGGGAAAGGAGACCGCAAATAGGACGCTAGTGCGACCTGTTCTTGACTACAGCTCGAGTGTTTGGAATCCGTACCAGGAAGGATTGGAGGAGGACATCGAGGAAATGCAGAGGTGGGATGCTAGATTTGTTACCAATAGATTCGAACAACACGTGTTACAGATATGCTTCGGGAACTCAAATGAGAATCCCTGAAGGGAAGATGCGTAACTTTGTGGGTCCTTTCTTTTACCCTTCTTGTACACGAGGAGTCACCTGCACTTTTTTCCAACCACATGGGATTTTGCGTTGGGCGCTGGACGGGAGATTGGTGATAAACACAACCATCAAGGCTAGAAGCGGTGTCCCACGGCATTGGCGCAATGTCTCCTGACGGCGTAATTTTTTTTTTTTAATCAGACGTGTTTACAGATTTGCTAACATTATAGTCTGAGTAAACCCGACGTATTCGCGCAACATGAACGGTTTGATCATGAAACTTTACTAATCCACGGCAGATGTCTTGAAGCGGAAATTCACAGTCGATAGCGCGTAGGCGAAACCCGTTGTACCAGCTGTGTGATGTTAGCTGAACGAGACTAATTCTATTGTCCACCATGCGCAGAGAGGGTATACAGCTCGCGAACTAAACGATAGTCAGTGTGGATCTGCAAACGAGCTCGAAGGAAAAGGTGTGGTTTGACACCACAGACATTTCGTTTGGCAGCCGGTGCCCTGACCCCCAATCTCGGCCGCGCCGACGGAAAAAAACACAATAACAAATGTGCGTAGCGGCGGCACGTGCCGGGCGGTCCGGTGGGCCGAGCCTCCCCCCCTAGGCGCGCAGCTCAGCGCGAGCGCGCGCGGTTCGCGAGCGGTACTCGGTGCTCCGCCCCGGCAGATCGAACCCCGCGCCCTGGCGCTGACGTCAGCGTCACGTGACCGCCGGAGAGTGCCGCTCCGCCGCCGCTGCCGCGCCGTCCTAGACCTAGACCTAGAGTAACTCGGCACGCGCCAGACAGCCCGCCGCCCCCCCGCCCCCCGCACGGCCGCCCCCGGCCACACGGGTCCTCCTCCTGCCCCACTCCCGGCAGCGGCGGCAACGGCGGCGGCGGCGGCGGCAGCAGCGGCCAGAATCCGGCGCGCGCTCTTCGCACTCTCTCGTGCGTCCAGTCCGGCTTCGCACCCCGCCGGGCCCTGCGCAGACCGGAGCTGACACGGCCGCATCTCCGCTGGCCTCTGGTCACGTAAGGAGCGATGACTCTGGCGTCCGCCTGCTACGCTGCGCGCTTACGCCCTTTAGCGCCTGCACGACGAAACACGCCTCTCTATTCTCGTTATACTCCCGAACATACCTCTACCCCATCCCGCTGCCCTGCCCGTCCTGTCAAAAAGTGCCGCGCATGCAAAGGTTTCCCGCGCGCTTGATTTGTAAAGGGACGCTGGCCGTCCTAGCCGTAGGGCGCCTGCGCGCTCCCGACCTAGCCCTTCAGTTAACTGAACGTGCCTTCGCCGCGTCCCTTTCCGTCCCTTCCGCTCGACCCCTCCTACTTTGCTACACCCCTTAGCACCAACCCACCCAACACCCCGTACATCCGACATTCTACCGCCTGTTTTTCTTTTATATAAATGCTGCCTGCGCGAAAACAGAGCTATCAATTTACCAATTAGCACGTGGCGGCGCGAATAAGTGACAGAGTGCCGCGCTCCTGTAATGCTAATTGGCCTAACTAACTCCCCGACCGATGACTGCAGTAAAAAATACGACTCGAATAGCACTGCCGATCAGTCGTGGTGAATAATACTTAAAGTGTGTCACTCTTTTACACCGATTAACTGTAAGCCGAGAGATCTAACAGGTTGCAAATTGCATCTCAGTGTCCACGCTGAAGCTAAATAATAGCTGCATGACGACGCTACAATAGTTCATAATTACA
This sequence comes from Schistocerca nitens, assembly GCF_023898315.1. Taxonomy (NCBI): domain Eukaryota; kingdom Metazoa; phylum Arthropoda; class Insecta; order Orthoptera; family Acrididae; genus Schistocerca; species Schistocerca nitens. The sequence continues at coordinate 409,538,029 of NC_064622.1, forward strand.
CAGATTACCTCCAACGCTTTTCTCTTTCATCTGTCTGTTTTTCAATTAGTTAATATAATTTATCGTTCCCAACAGCTTTTACTAAACTACCTTTGCCAAATAATGACAAGTACATTATCAAAGGTACGTATAATGCATGCTGTTCTCTTTTGTCCCGTTGTAAATTAAGGTAGCATGTACAAATTCTACGAAAGATTTTTTTTTTCAATCATAATTGTGCTTCCAAATTTTCAGAGCAGCCTTCGACATTGCGGTACACCAAGCTTAAGTTTGCGAATCTGTTGTTCCATTTTTGAAAAAAATTACATGTTTTTTATCAGAATGTTTTCAGCTTACCTGATGGCGAATTTTAGTTACGAAAATTATGCAAGCCTGTTAGTGAATTTGTTATTAATCATATGTATTCCCTATGGCGTTTCAGCTCAATATTAGCCCTTCCAATTTTTCTGTTATTCATTTGCAAATTTATGACGTAGTCTCTTTTCAGTATAAAATGTGTGCAAAAAAAAAATCCCTATCTGACATACGTTAGACCATGTTAAAGACGCAACAGGTTTTGTGGTAATTGAAATATTGCTGTATATTCTCTGTATATTGTATGCTTCTATTGATTCTACGTGTTATCACACAGTGATTGCGAAGAATCTCTCTCTTTCATTTGTATCCTAGCGATCGCGCTCGCCGCCCGCCCACACCACACTCGCGGGAAGGGGGGGGGGGGGGGGGGGAGGGGTTAAATATGGAGAAAACCCAAGGCGTTCAGGTGGAAGCAGGAGAAAAAGAAAGGAAAGAATGAAAGTTCCCTTTCTGTTCTTGCTCTTTTTTGTGTGCAGGGGAACGGTGTGTGGAAGGAAATTTTACTTAGCTCCTTTCAAACCACATGATCAACCCTCTTAAGTCAGCGGCATTTTAGCAAAATGGTTCAAATGGCTCTGAGCACTATGGGACTCAACATCTGAGGTCATAAGTCCCCTAGAACTTAGAACTACTTAAACCTAACTAACCTAAGGACATCACACACATCCATGCCCGAGGCAGGATTCGAACCTGCAACCGTAGCAGTCACGCGGTTCCTGACTGAAGTGCCTAGAACCGCACGGCCACCGCGGCCGGCCGGTATTTTAGCAGCCCGCAGGAAAGGTACACACAGCACAACGCAAATTTATTACATTTATTTATTATGCAATTTTTTGTTTTTCCAGACAAGTGTGCTTCTACGTTTAGAATTGCGTTTCATAGCATTTTGACAGATTATGGAGATCTGTTGTGTGCCCTAGTCACGAGCCCGTCACATACACTAAAACCGGCACCCATCATTATCTTAGGATCGTTGGCTTACCCCAGTAGAGTGTCAGAATGGATGTGGGGAGGGATGGAAGGGGTGGTGGGTGATGGTAGGGTAAGGCTGTTTGCTACAGCACACATGTAGAACTGTCTTAATGTTTACGTCAATTACGTGTGCTGCGAAGGTTTTTTCAAAATGAAAGCCTATTCCTTCATTTCTGGAGACATTTCAATGCCGTTGCTGGTTGAGGTTGTCTGAGATGTGCTGTAGTAACTCTACACAAATGAGTGTGTATTTGATAGTACAGTACGATGGACATGGTTTACTCTTAAGTGAAGCGTACAGGGGTCAGCTGGTGTTAGATGTCGGTCGACTCATTTTATTGGCAAATACAGTCGCTTCCATCTGTTGACCAGTTTCGACCAACACAACTCTTCTTCAGTACTCGTACAACAAGCAGCGTGCTATGGCATCGTGTGTATGCCCATCTCAGCTGTTGTCATAGTCCATTTTCCATTACCCTCTCCAAAAATTTCTTAACACACTTTCACCTGGCATCAAAACGAACTTGAGTAATCTTTTGTTCTTCCAAATTTCCAATATTTTGGAAGCGGTAGCAATGAAAGCTTGTATTATCGAATGCAGTATTCATTTATTTGAATGTCCTGTGTCATATACCTGTGTCATATACCCTACTAACATGCTTGCGATCAGACTAATTACGTGACTACTAACGAACCTTGTTTCACATATCGAATACCTCTTCCATCAGTATCACCGAAACACACGGTCTGATTTTCCTAGTATGTTGACTCAGCCCATCCACAAAACAACAAAAATTTCTTCGCTGCTGGTGACCATTCCAGAAAGAATGTAGCAAGCAGTCAATGAGAGATCCAACGCCTTGTTATCCTAGGAATTTGTCTCCAAAATTTACACAGCTGTTGTTTATGCCAGTGAGGCTAAGAGTTAAGTTTTGTCGCGAAATTTATCATGAGCTGGGACGGAACATTTTTGTACGTATATTTAAAACCTCCAGACTGGAACATATTTGAAATGATAGAATACGGTAAATTAAGAAGAAAAAGACACTATTCTCGATGCCACAGAGGGCAAATTACTAATTTGGGATGGCTACCTCCAACGAATGGATAACCAATTTCCAAGTAGAATGCGTTAATGGCACCATCTGAGATGGATGGAAGATGTTCATCACGCGATGAATGCGATGGTGCTTCAGGGAGGATTTTTTTTTTTTAATTGCCTTTTGGGGGCATGGCCATTCAGCCACCTCAATAGTGGAATGTCAGCTATGAATGTAAGGACAACACAACATCCATTCCCAAGCAGAGTAAATCTCCGATCCAGCCAGGAACCGAACTCAGGCCCCTTAGACTAGGAATCTGCCGCCCTGATCACACAGCTACCGGGCTGCACGCAGGAAGGAGATTGGACAGGCAGGAAACTGTGGAAGTTGAGAAGCGGAAGACCATGACCATTGTTCAAATGACGTACATACGGGATGTTACAAAAGATACCGACAGACTTGGGGGGGTTGAAGAGGATGTCGTGAGGAACCAACTGAGGATAGGAACCCATATCTGGGAATGTCATCTGACGACCCTACAGGGCACCGAAGTTATAGGTGCCAGCGCCTGCTGCTAGGCCACCCCTTTGTCATCAAACACGACTTTGTACATTGACGGACCATAGGCGGAACGTCTCACAATGTTGTTTGTTGTTTAGTGATTGCGGCTCTCCTATCCTCAATTTGTCCCTCATGACACACTCTACAACCCCTCGAAGTTTGTCGCTGTTGTTTTGTAACACCCTGTGTGAAGTACAAAAATTGTTTTATCTAACTCTCAGTAAATTGTTAAGAAGATCTTTTCACTTGACTTCGCTGAAACACACAACAACGACATTGCACCTGCAGCGTATGTAGACATACTAAAGAATGTATAATTAATACATGAGCACCTGATGATGGCAGTGTACTGATAAAACGTATCTTGCCAAACTAAATTATCGCTTTTAAATGTAACTGAAGCAGCAAATGGTGATGCTTATAAAATTATTATTACTCTTTCTGTGGCTAGCCTTTCTTAAATGTCAGAGTTCACGTAAAATAAAACATTGTAATACAGATAGATTGACCTTAATGAATGTACTGATACATGTAATTTATGGGAGATTAGGAGTAAGAGAGTGCCATATAGTCCTTAAAAGTAGGAATAAATTGACAAACAAATAAGTGATCATCAGGATAAGAGTACTAGATGGTAATAATTACTCATGGAAATCTAGTGTGTGCTGTAATTATCGTATGGCAGTGAAACTTGGTAAATATTCTAATGCGTTAATGCGGAACCGATGTACGCTGGAAAAAAATTAGTTCCAGTTTTAGCCATCAAGTGCAAATCTAGCATAGTACAGCATCTGCCGGCCGTTGTGACCGAGCGGTTCTAGGCGCTTCAGTCCGGAACCGCGCTGCTGCTACGGTCGCAGGTTCGAATCCTACCTCGGGCATGGATGTGTGTGATGTCCTTAGGTTTGTTAGGTTTAAGTAGAAAAATGGTTCAAATGGCTCTGAGCACTATGGGACTCAACTGCTGTGGTCATAAGTCCCCTAGAACTTAGAACTACTTAAACCTAACTAACCTAAGGACATCACACACATCCATGCCCGAGGCAGGATTCGAACCTGCGACCGTAGCGGTCGTGCGGTTCCAGACTGTAGCGCCTTTAACCGCTCGGCCACTCCGGCCGGCTAGGTTTAAGTAGTTCTAAGTCTAGGGGACTGATGACCTCAGATGGTAAGTCCCATACTGCTTAGAACCATTTGAACCATTTACAGCATCTCGTCGACGTCTCCGTTGGTAATACCGAACAAATTGTGTAAGTGAAAGTTACTAACAAAATCAACATTTGACTTTTTTGTCTACGTCCCGTTCCTAATCCAATACATATGGAAACTTTTTTATACGTCTTTGATGAAGTCACAGCGCCATATTTTCACCTGTGGCGTAAATTGGAAGTAATTTTTTTCCAGTTTAAATCGGTTTCGCATTAACGAACTAGAATATCTACAAAGTTTCGCTGCCACACGATAGCTACAGGCCACACTGGTCCTCTATGAATAGCTGCACTTTAATTATATCCACCTGGGGTCATTAGCTCGCTGCTTTCGACATCCTTGTGGTCAGTAGTTATGATACTATTGCACGATATAAGCTCCCGCGTTCTTTCGAGCTCTAAACGGGTGAAGATAGACATTGATTAGGAGGGGAGAGATGTAACATGAAATCTTTTGCTGCCACGTTTAGGAAAAGAAAAGTGAGGAGGGCTTTCACTTTCGAAGAAAGACAAAAAAGGGGAATCGGGGGAAGAGGGATGGGGGAGGGTGGGGGGAAGCTAAGTGAGAGGAATGGAGGCACAGCTTTCAGAAATAGAACGCAGTTTTGGCGTGCCCTCAAAGTGGAGTGCGGCTCGCAGAGGCGAACTGCGGCAGAAGCGGGCTTATAGCTGGTGCAGCGGCGGGAATATAACCTAGCCCCAAGGCCGGGACAGCGCTAGCCGCGCGAAACCCAGAGACCAGAATAGCACGCCGCGCTGCACAGCGCAGCGACTACCCGGAAACTGCGCGTCCCAGCGCGGCCGCCGATTATCACCTTCTCGTCCACAAGTTGCCACCACCTGCATTGCTGGTTAAGGCTGCGATAGGCACCTAGCAAAGAGTCCAACAGCCAAGCGCATTTATTCAAAATTTCCCGTGCCTTACCGCATCCTTTTGTTGTTCATCAGCATCAAAATCTGCACCTACACGTGGATATAAACTCCATAAGCCCCTGCACAGTATATGGTAGGCGGTTCTTCGTACCAATAAAGGCCACTATTATCTCTATTCAGTTCGCGCAAGTCGCACGGGAAATATGCCTTTCGATAATCTCTATACGAAAGCTATGGGACGTTTAAGTAAAAAGGAGATTATTCTCCACAGAAGATTCTCAGTACATTTCCTGAGAAAGTTCTAAATTTCGTATGATTAAAAATTCGAAGCATATTCTCTGACGAGGCAGTTCTTACTCACTACCTCCCCTCCATGAGATCGTGTGTGTCGTCTGCCGCGTACGCCACAGAAGACACGCGTAATCTCACATTTCAATAGCCTCGCTCAAACAGGTAAACTATTCGATGTACGAATACGGAGCTGATGTCTCGGGAACTCTTTTATTACTGAAGTTAGACGAACACATTATGCGAACGAAATCTCAAGAATACATTTTCGTCTTCTTCAAACCGGAACTCTGTCGGAGTTTTCTAAAACGAGATAATTTTGTTTAATTATGACGCATAATGGTGCACTTGCACGACAGGCACTTAAGCGGTCGGCCATGCGATTTCGTTGCGAGAAACAGATAGCTAGGTTTGTAATAAAACAGTTACTGATTTTTCTGATCCGCTAATTATTTCTAACATAACAAAACCTAACATTTTTGCCTTAAGAAAACATGATGATGAACATCTGAAAATGTCTATGACGCAGCTGTTTAGTGTAATCTATGTCTCCGCCTACAACGGTCTGGAAACCTGGATCTACAAAATACTACAAAAATGTATTCATTTTCACTTCTTCTAAAGGGTCACCTCATCTTCTTTCATGATTTTCGGGAAGGTAGTTCGCCAGCCAAATAATGTTTTGTTGTTAAACCATTGTGCACTTCTACAGTTTCTATCTTCAGTATTTCGTCGGGATAATATATATTTTTTGCCTTCAGAGCACCACAAATTCTGCCGTATTTACTAAAAAAAGCTCACTAAAACTTAATCTCAATAAAACTTTCTCAGCTCGAAGTATGCTACAGAGCTCATTTCATAGAACAGAGTGTTCTACGCTTGTGAGAAATTTCTCTGTGTTTTATTAATACCAATTCAGAAAATGTTCTTAGCGCTGAGCGACTTCTCCAGTCCTTGTACTCAAGCTGAGAACATTCTCAGATGAAGTGTATTCTCCGACTCGCTTTATTTATCTGAACCTGAAAAAGTTCTCCGAAATTCCGAGAATAAAGTACATTCTCCGTATCATTCATACGACCCAGTACCTTCATATTCTCGTAGTACCTACTCGATATGTACGAAGGTCACAGAAGAAATGGCTGTGTAACCTATCCAGAAACTTTTGCACGTCGTAAGATGATGACTTGTATTCTTGATGTAGATGAATACTACGAAGGCGCGATGCACGATATTCAGACCAGGTTATCGCATTTACGTTCTAGTCACATTGGTGGCCAAAAAGTCTCTGTCCAATTAAAAAGGGTCTCTATGATGCGTCCGTTCAAATGCCGGATGTTCATGATGTATCGTCGACGGCGAGTATTCAGAAAAATCAGGTATCTGTTACTTAAATTTACCTTTTAGGATTTTGCGAAAAGAACGGTTACAAATTTATATTACCGAGCGAACTGGAGCACGGTTGAAACCTTGTACACACGAAGGGGGCGGGTTAGAATCTTTTCACATCTAGATTACCCGTGGTTTCCGTAAATCGCTAATGGTGGGCGCCATGTTGGTTCCTTATCGTTATCTCGTCTGAGCCTCTGCTCCATCTGTAATTAACTCGTTGTCTATGAGGCATTAGACACTTATTTCCCTGTGCCATTTCCCATTCAAATTCCCCAAGCATCTCTGTTCCACTTTTGTATGGCCGGTAGCGGCTTGTTACGATCTTAGCAACGAGAAAAGCTGTTCACACTTCGAAATAGTAATTCCTTCTACGTAAGGCTGGCGAACACTCGAGCAGCATTCAAGCAACAGATCGCGATTGAGTCTTGCGTGCATGCACTTTTCCTCCTAACGATTTCAAGTATTCGTTCAATATTACGTCACTCACTCCTAAGGATTTCACCCAAAGTATATAATTAATAACTTAGCATCATATTAACCGATTCTTTTTCCTGTCTATACTCATCTAAACACGCAAAATTATCCAAATGATTCGGTCTTTCTTATTTCATCTTCTGAAATTTAGCGAGAACACTTAATTCACATTCCGCCAATGATTTACGTGATAAAAGATTGCATTTGCTGTAAGAGCAGCGGGTGTTAGCGTCATGTTGCCAAAATTTGTAACTCCACATTACATATGACTCAGACTTTCTCTTTTCTTCCGTAAGAATTTGAGTAATAGTGACATTTCTCCGCTGAAACTGTTTACAGTGTAAATAGTTTTGCTCTTTTAAAGTAATTCTGTTTGTGACTTACTGCAGAGGTAATATTTTTAATGTACGCACCGGATTCCGCCGTTACTTGATTCGAATGCGAATGCATCAGATGAAATATTTCAGCCTATTTGGTACATTCTTCTGGCAAATGGAGTACACGTTCACAATTTCCGTGTCAGGCATTCAATTCAAAGGCAAGCGTGACTCTCACCTCATTTGTTCCAAACCGACAGTTTTGTTTACAATTGGTGAGCTTGTCATAAAATAACGATAAATCAGCATGTGTTGAGCTCGATGAGTGCTATAGGAATTGTGTTAGTGGATTCCGATTTGGACAGTCCGTTTAATGTATCTAGGAAGTAGCATCAGTACGCTTACGCGAGAAATTCTACTGTGAGCTTTCCTCTAGCTGATATATTCATCTGTGCTGGTTCGCTAAATACCTTAACACCCTTGTGCTTTAGCGATACTGGAGACTGAACAAAAATCTCATTCAACAGTATATTCCTCCTGACTTCAAGATATGTTTTTTACTTCTTATTGCTGCTGCTAATAATTTTATGTGATTAAATCCCTTGCTTAATATTCATGACAGTACTCCTCCTTTCCCTTTCCCAATTCCTGATAAAATAACTTCAGAAAACGTTCTTCTTCCCAACTGAAAGTAAGGCTGTTGGGAAATTATTTCATAGCGAAAAGAGTTTTCACCAAGAAAAGGATATATTCCATGCACGCCATCCACTTTAATGGGGATAAGAATACCCTCCACAGCTGTTCTGAAATTAGCCGTATATATCACGTCCCGCTAAGTTTCAAAAGCACCGAGGTCCCAATAACGGTCCGAAGAGTTACTACCTGTAGCATTTAAATTACACGCCTGGAGATTGGTGTGGCGCGAACTCGATTCCAGCAACTTCTTGTGTGTGACTATAAACACTCCAGATGGCGCACAGTATTTTGCAAACGAAAACCGCTCTGCAGTTAATCAGACTGCATATTGATTGTGTAATACGTGGCTGCAGGAACACATCGTAGAAGCTACGCCACTAATTAAATAATCTGAGCGCCAGAAGGAAGCCAGCGCATACATCGTCATTGGTGTCAAAGAAAGCAGATTGGGCAAAACATTTACCAGAGAGGGAAAAAGATTAAAATGTAGCCGTTTCGCTCTGAAGTGGTGACTGTTATACTTTATGACAGAAAAAAAAAGACGCACCACGGAGATATTATCCGAATGCGACGGAAATCGGTGGATGTGATGTACGTGTGCAGCCAAGGAAATGATTACAATTTCAGAAAAACTGGATTATTTATTCAACGAAAAGAGTTTCACGTACTGAGCAAGTCAAAAGCGCGTTAGTCCACCTCTGGCCCTTATGCAAGCAGTTATTCGACTTTGCTTTGATTGACAAGAGTTGTTGAATGTCCTCCTGATGGATATCGTGCCAAATTCTGTCCAACTGGCGCTTTAGATCGTCAAAATACCGAATGGTACGCGGGCCATGCCCAAGATGCTCCAAACGTTCTCAGTTGGAGAGAGATCCGGCGACCTTGCTGGCCAAGGTACATTTGGCAAACACGAAATCAAATAGTAGAAACTCTCGCCCTGTGGGGGCGGGCATTATCTTGCGGGCCGGCCGGAGTGGCCGAGCGGTTCTAGGCGCTACAGTCTGGGACCGCGCGACCGCTACGGTCGCAGGTTCGAATCCTGCCTCGGGCATGGATGTGTGTGATGTCCTTAGGTTAGTTAGAACTACGTAAACCTATGTTCTAGGGGACTGATGACCTCAGAAGTTAAGTCGCATAGTGCTCAGAGCCATTTGAACCATTTTTTGAAATAACACGGCGAATCCAGATGAGAGATTTTTAAAATAAAAATCTCTTGCGCAATGGTTTCGTTTTATCTTGTGACGAAAGTTAGTTTTTTTTTGTTGGAATAACTGGCATATTACAACAGCAAAAGAACATTACGTACAAAAAAATCGTGGCGAATTTTAATCTCGAATCACAGCCGAATGCTCATAATGGAACTGGTATTTTCTTTTTCACTGTTGCACTGACCAGCTCCCAGTAACCATAGAGGGAGTCCGTAATCGATAATGGCGTTACTTGCGCCTTCTGCTGTTTGTTTCGGATTTCCTTGCGCGCGTTCACTTTCGCGGTTGCGGCAAGCCTTGGCAACCAGTTCATCCATTTGCTCCCTCACGGGCGCTTTGCCAGACCTGTGGTGACCCTCCCACCTCCTCCTCGCCCTTCCCCACCCTACGAGCTGTGAAGTCGTGACTTGGGCTGACTTAACCTGCAGATAAGCAAAGAACTGCTCTCTCTGTGAAACAATTTCGATAGTCTTCCCTCATGGCGTAGTTCAGTTGCCTTTGTGTTTGCACATGCTCGTGCGGCATATGTTGTGGCGGGAAAATATGAGTTTAAGAGGAGGTTCTGGTCGAGAGATACGGAAAATGGCTGGACTTCAGAATTTTTTTCCGTACAAGGATTGTTTTTTTCAAAATGGGGATTTTATCATTTCATTATACATACATTCGTGTATGAAAAAAAGAATTATGTCATAACAAATCACATCCTGGATTGGGCAACGCACTATATAGACTCGTGGCTGTTCGAAAATTCTTAAAGCAGAATGAACTGAGAGGAGGGGGGGCACCACGATGGGGTTGTGAAAAATACCTCGGAAAGAATGGCAGTTAACTGAAAAACGTCAATTTCTTGGCATGTTTTTCTAACTTCAGGTGTTCAAAAAATACTTGAAATTCGAATAAAATAAGCTCCCGTTAAAGGCCCCCTAAATTTAATTACCCTTCATTTTAAGAAAATCAAATGAATAGAGATACGTGCGTTTAAAGTTATACATGCTCTGGTTCTGAATCTGGAGCTGCATTTTTTCAGTCCGAGCTCTTTTAACAAACTGATATATACCTTGTTCCTGTCAGACCGCGAATTTTGTGCTGTTCGTCCCTATGACGATTTTTAACACATTCATGGTCTTCAAAATAGATGATAATCTTCGTTGAATATATCTGCAGCTATATATGCTACTATTTCAATAGTTATTGGCCTACAATGAAGATGTTTCGGTACCAAAATGTTCAATGAATGTGCATGTTCCCTGAACATTACCACGAAGCGTAAAACAGATAAAGATGAAAGAAAATTTAATTTGTAATTGTTTAAATTTAAATAATCTTCTATAAAAGATCAGCAATTAAGAATGTATATTTGCAATGAGTACTGGATTTATGTGTGCGGTGTGTAATTACAAATAAGAAGAGGTGCATTTTTCACAAAAATAGCGATATGCAGTGCATATGTGCAGATATTTCTACTGATAACGGAGGACAGTATACTGAACTACCTTACATCAGAAATTACCTATTTACAGGCTAATAATTATAGCTATCAAGAGTCTAATGTTTTTAGTTGGGTTAGTACCTTTAAGTTCAGGTAGCAAGAGCAAGCCATGAATGCTTATTTTCCCCTGCGCAGCAGTTAACGTGTTGAAGCGTGGACGCAAAACCTTCTGTCCATACTGACAAGCGTAGTTCAGTTAACTGTGCAGTTACGGAGGCGCGTCGTAAAGTATATGACGTGTTTCTGGGAAGACTTCGACACAGAGAAAAAGTAGGCAACATACTGAAGAGTGTATATATTAAGGTACCACATACAAAAATACCTTCGTTCACTAATACTCAACACGCCCTGTATGTCTGACCTGTCTAGTCTGCAATGCGCGCGCATGGCAGCAGCGGCCTGACAAGAAGGAACCAGTGACTTAGGAGCTCGGACACAAGAGCACAACGCCAACTGTATAAAGCAGTGCTTTCCGTGTTCAGAAGTACAACGCTCTCACCGCACAACGATTGGTGGTTTTAGTTGTAGGCTATAAGCACATTTTAAAGTGTAAACTGCATGGTGTGGTTTCCAGACAATGATCAAAATCATGCAAACAGTCTGATATGTGTTAATAGCGAAGTACATACACCATAGCATTGTGCATCTACGAGCGAATAATGTGAAATATGTTTTTAATAGTTCTAAACCTTCAAATAACGCAAGACTCCCTGTGAACTCTCCAGTTTGACTTTCCTAAAAGAATTCAGCACTAGCATTATGATTTATTAGCACAAAGGCAATACACAATTTGAAGTAAGGTGCTCCCATTGGTAAATAAGGACCACGTTTAAAACGAGGACTTTATAAACTATCTTGCTCTGGCAAGTGCAGAGTGAATACCTTTTTACCTTCGTGGACCACCGCTTTCTTATCTGTTGTTTCCCATAATTCAAAGAACGACAGGCGCCGGTAATTTAGCGTTGAAAGTGGGCCCATTAATCACGGGAGCTGGGAACATATTTCAGATTACGCGGTAGCTATCGTAGGAAACCGAATTCGCGATTTTCAGCACATTTGGTCTGACTAATTGCTTGCTCGTCCCGTTTACAAATCCAGTGCCAACTGTTATTACTTTTTTTACCAGTCGTCTCACCCAATTTCCGCTGTCGATGGCATACCCCGTAGCGCCCAGGAGAAATCGCGAATCTGTTTCGAAACACTCGATGCGAATGTATTTCGGCTGTCATATTTCCATGCTACGAAATATTAAAACTAATGTGGGCACACCCAAAAATTTTTCACAAACAGTGCAAGATACCAAAACAATGTTCTCGATAAATGATAGTACGTCAGGAGCAAATATTTTGTTGAATGACGGATACTTTTAAACTTTCATTTATCGAAGAATTAAACCGCCTGTGGCTTTTAAATAGCACGATCTATTTTTAACGGCATGCAGTAAGTCTTGAAAAAATGAGTACAGTGCAATATGGTAGTACACGACTATGTTCACAGTGGAACTTTTTTCACAAACTAGCAGGGAAAATTGCTTCTAAATGTAAAACTGAGCCATGTGGCGTAGCGCAATTCCACGAATATTTCCATGAAAACATAGCGTAATGGCGCTAAAATTGCCAGAACTTCATCCTCACATTCAGAACAAAAATTTCCGACTATTATCAGACAAATTCCACAGTGAACATCCCCATTTTGTATTTACATATTCGTATTCTCGCTTCCCACAGTCTTATCTACCGAATACATTGTTGGACGAGAAAGGCTCGAACTAGGAGAAACCACTAAAAGAGTTCTTGCAGGCCGCAACTATGACTGTTACGGGAAAGGGATGGCGGTTATAGCTTTTAACTTGACTGTTAAAATCGCTCAAAATAACCGATTTCTGAAATAACCCAGTTTCGATTTTTTATTGCTGTTATTTTCAGTAATAAGTGTAGACATCGAACCATGACTCAAAAGTTCCAAGACTTCCTCAGACTTTTACATTAAGCTTTCAAATATAAAGCAGATAAAAGAAAAATTAGTCCGTCCACCGTTTGCTATTTTTCTCGAAAAGTAGTAATGGGCTGAACACTACGAAAAATCACTAATGTCCTCTTATTGATTCTAATTTTTTGAAACTCTGCTCAAAAAACATGTTGTATTCGAGGGTAATACCACTATTTGAGCATTACGAAAAGTCAGTGATTAAGTGTGAAAACTGAGGTCGGAGTACTCTTTTTTTTTTTCGTTCAATTGTCATTTTCCAAGGGCTATAAGCGGATAAAGGCGTATGCACGCAGATCAGCTACTGTCTATTTCTATCATAAAGTATGTACGAGTGGTTAAGTTTTATATTTATCACTGTTGCCATAACATCCTTTTCCTTTCATTATTGCGCAGAAATGGTAGACACATAATACCGTAACTTTTAATGTAAAATTGGTAGCGTTCTTTTTGTTTAATTAATTCAAATGAAAAATTTTTTAAAGAAAGTTTTATTTAAAAACCAAAGATTTTAGCACCGCTGTTATGGTAAATTGATATTCCGATTTTTTATCCGATTATTAGTAAAAAAGAAAGAAAACTGTTATAACCGAGGCCAAACAAATACCGAAAATTATTGGTTTTTCAGAATTAAAATACCAGAATAGGTTTTAACCGGTCGCTTTTTTCCATACCTACTACAAGATCGTTGAATTTCTCAGTTCAGCCACGAGAAACAGCGGAAAAAAATTCAAAGATATGTGCGGATCAAGAACAAACTACATTCTCTTTTTTACTTCTTTCATAACATGAGATGGAAGGCAATAGATGCAATTTCGCTTCGAGCGCGACGGCTGAAATTATGGCAAAGGCGTTCTACGAAAACTTTGATCCCAAGCTCATTTAGTCAAGAGGGTTGATATTGGCGCAATAGCGCAGAAGAAAGAAAATATAAATGCTAATTTGACCGGCAGCCGTTTCGAGTCACGCTAGTGCGGAATGATTCCCATTCATAAGCAGAGAACGGATATTTTCTCATTACAATGCTGCAGCTACCGATAGTTTCCGGAGCCTCTCAAGTCGGATAGATGCACATGGTTTTACACTGGTAGCAACCTGCCTGAAAATGTGGCAAACTGGTAAAGAGTAAGCTATTATCAACCCTCGTAATGCCCTCGAATTACTAACGAAGGTGATGAAATACAAACTTGTACAACACACAGATAGCGGAATTAGTGCAGGTTTTCCGTGCAGTGGTTCCTCAGGGTGATTTACTCTTGCGTTACTAGCAACGCGCTAAGCTCTTTCTGCGTATACCGAGGAGACAAGGCGCTGGTTTTGTCTGTGTATCTGAAATTTATTGCCGACCTACCCCGACAGAGTAATGCGCTGACTGCTCGCTTCTAACACAGGGCAGTAAGCCAGACGCGTTTTGAATGTAAGCCTTGCAAGAGTGTACCTCTTCACTATATCACTGCTGCATTTGCCTGGCATTTCATTCACTGTGAGCATCGGGAAGGCTTTGAATTACGATACATCACATTCCATAATTCTATAACCTGCGGTTCGGTAACAAAATGTAACGACTAAAAAAAATATTTAAATCAATGTTACGATTGAACATTTGCGACTAGTTGAAACTGAATGTCGCTTTTGGTTGATACTTCAACGACAAACGTCTAGTACAGAAGATACTACGGCCAACATCAATGGTTTCCAGTCGATATTATACCTGATTAGATAATCTCACGGAAGACCCCACTCACATCACATTAATTTACACGCGGTGAACTTCGTTATGAGAGGAAAGAGCTGCGACTATGCCAAAATCATAGAGCGGATGTTCTCCATTTCGCTGGTTGCCAGTACATCGATTTGCAGTTGGAAGACGTTTCCACATTTCAGTAGATGAATGACAGACTGATTCCTCAGTTCAGCCTCCCTCTTCTAAGGCTCGGATGTATGTTGATGGAAATAAGAGGTCGATGTTGCGAGATTGTTGAGCGAAACAAGATGAGACTACTTCTATCGCCAAATAAGGAATTAATGTCTTTGATAAGCTGTTTCCCCACAGTTGTTAAATAATTAAAGCAAAATATGTTGAAAAGATCAATCTATTTCACTATCAGTTTCGATGGTCAACGATCGTTCTTAGATAGCGAAACCGCCTTCTCACATCCTTAAGCGTAAACAACAGTGACGTCATAAATGCTACGTCAAATTAGTTATATCAAATGTGCTTCAAACGTGTTTATCTTCGATAAGAACATTTGTGACCAAATACTTGTTCAGATTATGTCATGGAAGTTAATACTTCCTATTTCACTGCGAAATACGATCGTTTGCAGTAGGTTTCATCTTTTAAAGTTGGCCCAAGCATAAACTCACTCGAAGTGCGTTTCGTTATAAACGAATTTAGGGAAGATGAAAATGTTTGAAAGATATTTTATCTTACAGTTAATTCAGTACAGAGAATAAGGGTTTCCGACATCAGTAAGAGATGATGCAATCATTTCCGTTCCTGAAGATGATTTACTATTTTCGTAGAAATATAAAGTGTTTCTTCTTTGCCGCCGGCCGGTGTGGCCGAGCGGTTCTAGGCGCGTCAGTCTGGAACCGCGCGACCGCTACGGTCGTAGGTTCGAATCCTGCCTCGGGCATGGATGTGTGTGATGTCCTTAGGTTAGTTGGCTTTAAGTAGTTCTAAGTTCTAGGGGACTGATGACCTTCGCTGTTAAGTCCCATAGTGCTCAGAGCCATTTGAACCATCTTCTTTGCCGCTGTTTGTTTTCTCAACAAAACTTCTGATGTTTTTCTCCGAGTTCTTGCTTACTTTGACGTCATTATTGATGAAATATGTGCAATAAGCTGGGGAAGAGCTTTTCCCAATGTACGTGGAGTGTTTAAATTCGCCTTGCAAAGCTAACTGTTACAGTAATAAGATAACAAACATGTAAATGAATCTGTTTTACTCGTCCATATAATCAACTAGGTGATATGTTTAGAATGTTCAACGGTAATGTACACACGAAACGTTCAGTATTCACTGGTCACATTGCGCACTAAATATTTCTTCTTTCACCGACGATCCGCATCCATTACTACTATTACAATAGCATTTACCGTTTGACATCGTTACCACAGTAGGTACTTGGTTGCAAATGCAATAGCTGCCACAATCACATTAATTAAATATCGATCTTTCGCCCAGCAAATAAAGGAAATTATCTCCTTGTTTCCGTTGTTTGTTATTCTAGCTCGGAAATCGTCTGTGTGAACATACACAAATTCAGCCCATTATCTGTCCAGTAGGGAAACGTCTAACTCACTCAAAGAACGAGAGGTTTCTCACACCGTGCGTTCTAGGACAGTGCAATGGTAATCAAGAAAATGCTGGTGGCAGAACCAGAAAAAATATACAAATGCCACTAACAGTGTTGTGTTACGTAAAATTTTTAAAATATGTGGTGCAAGAACGTACGAAACGAATAGATTCTATACAGATTAGCTTCGGAAAGAATGTTACGGAAAAATGGAGCTAGAAGGACTTAATCTGGCAACGGAGGTAACAGTGGGTGGAAACAATAATAGTGCATGACAAAGACTACAACTGTGGCACAGATTATTCAATACTCTGTGTACAAGAAACACACGGAGATGAAGAATCGATTAATACTGAAAAGAAACAAAACACGGTGTAAAAACACACTAAACACGTTATATCGATGGCTGTAAGCAAGCAAATACCAAAAAAAAGAGAAATATGATCTTCAAAATTGTTAATCGTGAACAAGTGCCGAATGATAAATCAAAAGAAGAGGTTTGAAAAATTTGGCTTAAAATGCCAATAGTACATTTATTTCTGTTTTTCATTTATTTTTCCGGTTGCAGTAACGGCGACTTTCGACCGTTGTGTAGGAGCGCTAAATTTACAGTTTGCTTAAAATATTAACGTGTGTCGTGTGTGCGTGTCCGATACACCTTGTCCAGCATCATTTCTGAAAAGTTCGTCCTGAGACAGGTATCAGTTTATTCTGGACTGAGCCCATAGAGTTCCGATGCAACCGATAGCAAAAATTAATGCAAACGCGGACGAGTTTCCAATAAAAATGTGTTTTCTGCTTGCAGCTTAGATATTACTTAAGGGCACAGAACGCTTTGGGACGTGTTACATAGGGCAAGTCAAAGAAACTATTCACACTAGGAATCTTTCTACTTGTTAAATAAATGTTAATTTGCAAAAAAATGGCTCTGAGCACTATGGGACTCAACATCTTAGGTCATAAGTCCCCTAGAACTTAGAACTACTTAAACCTAACTAACCTAAGGACATCACACACACTCATGCCCGAGGCAGGATTCGAACCTGCGACCGTAGCAGTCCCGCGGTTCCGGACTGCAGCGCCAGAACCGCACGGCCACCGCGGCCGGCTGTTAATTTGCACATACAGTAATAGTGTCCTCTGGTGACATGCCACGCATCGTTACACCATTGTTAGTGATCAGTACATATGTAATATTTTTAATGGCACAAATTCCGCGACGTGTTGATATCTGGTCTTCAACAAATGGTTAGAGTGAAAGAGAAGATCTCTCTTACCTTTCCGCATCGGGTCCAGAGCTGCGTGCAGCGATAGCGCAAAAACCTAATTGCACGGAAGTTGGCTTAATACTCGTAGTTGGGACTTCATACCGTTTACAGGAGGAGCACAATTATAACATCGGTCTGACCGTACGAATTAAAATTTTCACCCTTAAAACACGACCTACAAATGGCGGGCTGGTTCTTTCACAGCACAATTTCCTCACATCCAACTGAGTTACTGTTGGCGTTTACTTGGCAGTGAGTGAAAATAAGAGACGGGGGGAGGGCGGTCTGGTGAGGAAAGGTGGAGAGAGGAGAGATAAGCCTTTGATATGGATACCAAGTATGTATTCCAACCCAGGTTTTCGCTTTTCACAAACAGTATTTAAGGCAGCGGATGACAAGCAAAGGAAGACGAATACATTGTGTTAAAACGAGGAGTGCTTCTGGGTAGCCTAGCAGTTAAATATTTGCTGCGGACTATTTTCGATGCCCATTTCAGCAGTCAGTTTTAATTCAGTACAAACGTCCGATATCCGCGTGTTCCTAATTTGCTACTAAGCGATCACACCACCTCTAAACTAATCATGAGAAGTCTCTATTAACAGTGGTGTTGGTCTGTGATTTGGCGAGCACGAAAATAAACCACTAGAGATAATAATTAAAGAAGTTTGTTGAAGGTCAACAAACACATCCTACAGCGAAAAATACGACCATGAATTATTTTTTCCCCGTTATAAAACTACTTTTGCGTTTATACCCACGTGTCCGTAGCGTATCAAAACTTCGACGTCCGAACACAACGCCGAAGCCGTTTGATACAGTCGCGAAGGTTTTACTAGATCGCACTATGGAATACCACGATGTAGTCCTCAAAGCAGAATAATATCCTTTATCTGACAGTGGAAAATGTTTCCCTCTCTCCTCTTCCTTTTTCTCACTCTATTGGATCCACTGCTTCTCACAGAGCTCGTCTCAAATATAAAACTGATATGGTGCTAATCGTCTCAGAATTATCCAGTGAAACGAGCAACGGATATGTCATTTAAACATTTTCTGTGTCATCTAATAGTCAGCATCTGAGAAACTTAATTCCACGCATGGTATTCGAACTTCTCGTTGTAAAACAGTCGACTTTGCCAAATCTGCAGATTCATCAAACGACGGTACAGCTCTTTTGGATCTCAGAACTTTTGAAATCGGTTGAACATGTCTATCATAGTGTTCCGTCCCTCCTTGATGTTGGACCTGAAGTTCTCGTTACCTGGAAAAGACGAAACACTGCAATGAGTAACATACCTAAACAAACGGTACCTGTACTTCCCAACACAGAGTTTTCTGAGGCGCTGCCCATATGACAATTACAGTTCTTTATCAGAAACATTGCACACAACAGTGGCGTGCTCCCGTTAATTCCACTAACGCCATTTCACGGAAGCATATACATGCAATCCATGTGCATTTAAAAGGACCCAATTACACCAGTATCGCAGCACCTGATCTTTTTACCCTGTAGTCGTGCTAAAACACTGACGGTACCAGCTAACATGTACCTGTCATGTTCAGAGTCATTTTGGGCAGCACCTCGCGAGTTTAAAAGCCACTGGATTAACTAATTTTGCTATCCACACATGACAGTAAACGCACTCAAACGCAGTTTACGTTCAACAGGTTTGGAGCTTAGCTGCAACTCAAATTTTACACAACCGACTGCCGAACAAAATATTAGCAGACATTTGTTTCTCACTGTAGTCCACGAAACAAACAGTTTCACGTCGTCTTCACGGCCACCCCTTGCAAGATGGCTTTATACACAATATGGTTTCGACAAACTCGTTTGAGACAGATGTTTAAGATTATTAACATAACAGTAGGAAAAAAGAAAAATGAAGGAAACGGTTATTATAATCTTCAAAATCAGGGCAATGAAAGTGAAGATAATCTGACTGAGATGGTGTAGCGGATCACATACAGGACAGGAACAGATTATATTTGTTACTTTTCTTGTTATGAGAGACCATAAAATTAAAAGTATACCAGAATTGGTTAATAGGCAAAAAAGGGAAGCAGAGTATAGCTCAAAGGCAAACGAATTCGACTAGATAAATAAAGTAGCAGAGTGACGAACGTTGCCAGATGACTGCAAAAGAAATCCCTCGGCTTATATCAAGCGTTTATTTTTGTAAAGTAGATCAATACCGGAAGTCAATTACAAACAAATCTCAGCAAAGATCAATAAGATAACGAACCAACTTCTTGTTCTACAAGGATAAGCATGTTAAGTGAAATTTTCAGTAGTCTTCATAAATACTCTAAGAAATCGACGGATGTATCTTTTATTAAAATAGTTTCTAAGAATAAGAGCAGAGAAAAGGAAGTTCGCTAGCTACAGAACGAAATAAACCTGGAAAAAGTGCTGAATTTGAGTACGTTATTGTCACTGTGAAATTTCTTGCTCGGTTTATAAACAAGTTTACTCTACATACGCTGAGTCTGATTTACAAATATAAAAAATGACGTATACACTTCCTTTCTCCTGTGCTTCATACATACATAATAACAGCCCATAAGGGAAAGAATTTTCCTCACAGCAGTATTTCATCTTGAGGCATATTCTCGATAAAATGTTGTGACGAGAAATATTCCATCCAGAGGACTAGGTTTCAGTTGTTAGCTCCATAATTTCGTTCTGAAGCAGACTGAATACCTTGCTTAATATCTGCTCTTTGCAAAATGAGCCCTACCAAAGAACGTCGCTCTACATCTCGTGTCCGTATCGCCTCTGTACATGCACAACTCTAAAGTGGATCATGGAACCTACAATTAAGAGTTCACGAAGCATGCGATAAAGCACTCGCACATATTGCGTACGGAATAACCGCCAAAGTTACGAGAGCGGGGTTTCCCATAGCGTCTAGAGCGTATTAAATGGGGAAATAGAGGAACGTAAATGTGGTGAGAGGACGTACAAAACCTAATTTCTTGTTTTTGTTCCCGACGGAAAAATTTTGTCCGAAAACCGGCGCTCCAGAGCACAGGTAATCGAATTCGTGCTGGAATTTTTTTAGATTTCCCATTCAGGGAAACATCGGTACAGTTGTAATTATCACAATAATTCCGCAAAATCCTACTACGATTCTCTAGCGCACAATCCGATTAAAACTTCAAGCACGTCTGGGCGAATTGGAGAGTATATCCTTTTTAATAGTCAGCTTTCGGTCGCCATTAATCGGCGTTGTTGCTCATCTGATTATGCTAGAAGTAAACACACGGCATTTATCGTCTCAGCAGAAGAGATCAAGGGCCAGGCTAAACCTACTGAGCAGAAATTTGCGTGAAATATAAGTAATTCACAAACAAATTGGTTCTTTTAATTGCCAATGACGTTTGGAAACTACTCAGATTTTTTTATCTTGTCGAACACCGATATAATAATAATTGGTGCAAACAATTCCAACCGGCAAACTCATGCTTGGATTCTGTGGCGCACCGCCAGATTAAAATTTTAGACAAATCTGAGCTTTCGCTACCCGCTAATTAGTGGTATTAGTCTGACCTACGCTAGGAGTAAAGAAAACACACAGCGTCTGTTGTGGAATGAGCGTAGGAGAAGTCAAGACGTAGCCAAAAAACATAGAACCTAAAACGGGGAGATGTTTGTGTGAAGTGTGAACCTTCGGCAAAAAGCTGACCGTTTTTACGCAGGCCCAAGTCATATCTGGCACGTGAAGTTTGCTTCTCTGGAACAACATTATAAAAATGATGATCTCGCAGAGGCGAGTCTGCAAAACAGAACATCACAGGTAATTATGAAGCTGGCGAAACACGTCAAATTTAAGGAAAAGTACGTTAGTAAATGAAAGCACTTTATACGTACCGATAGATACAAAAGTTACCTTAATTCCATGAATAAACCAACATCGTTTATGAAATTGTCACAGAAAAAAATGGAAGTTAACAGACGTAAGAGCCTGCTACAGCAAATGAGATTACAAGTTCCTTCACCATAGCAGATAGACGCTAAATTTCCACTTCCACGTGAAGAATTGTAGCAGGTGTCAACCAACGTTTCTTCTTTGGTATTATGTTGGTGCTGTTCCGTTTTGAACATTTCCCCCGACGTCGATACAATATCAAACAAAACGAACATATAATTCTCTCGCCTCTGTTGGTAACTTGACTGATTATTCTTACCTCTTCACTTACTTTAAATTTAAACAGCATAGTGTCAACAACAATAATATCAATACTCTCCTACGTTGCACCCTGCCCAAATCTCCCTTTGTCCCTTCTTTGGTCCACAACTCATAAAGAGTCCGAACAACAATCTCCTCGGATAGACGCA
Source organism: Schistocerca nitens (assembly GCF_023898315.1). Classification (NCBI taxonomy): domain Eukaryota; kingdom Metazoa; phylum Arthropoda; class Insecta; order Orthoptera; family Acrididae; genus Schistocerca; species Schistocerca nitens. The sequence continues at coordinate 409,559,799 of NC_064622.1, forward strand.
TCTGTCCCGCTGTCAGGCGAGAGTACTACCGGCTTACCGTAGCAGCTCACGTTAGACTTAACGTAAAGGCAGAACCGAGATGTAAGATGTTACTACGGGAATGGCGGTCCAAAAATATAAACTGTAATTTCTTCCGCCATTCTCCGCTTCGATTAGAAACTGGGGCTAAAATTTCAATCCCAGTAAACTACAAAATACAAACATGGTAAAGCCAGATAACGATAAGAGCAACAATTAGATTTTTGTCGGTTGGTACATTGATTCGCGAGTTCACATGCTGGAATTTCCGAAAATTTACTTCATATTAGACATAAATTACACTACTTTAACCAGGGCGAGTGTTTCCGCAAACTAGTTCAATACCAGCTACGGACGCAGCTGGGAGGACACTCAATAGCTACGTCAGTCTTAGCTACCAAAGAAAGCCTCCGCCAGAAATGCGCTACCACCCTCCTGTAACCTGTGCTGACTGAGACCCCGCAGTGCAAACTGACAGATATAACGACAGCCCAGACTGATTTGCTCCTGCATATATTCCGCCAGACCCGCTCCCTCGTGTGCTCGCCCGAATGCGACGCCAGGGGAACTGTCTAGTTGGCGCCAACCCGGGAAGGCACCCGACTGGTGCAGACGCAGACCCATCTGTCGGCGACTTCTGGAACCTCAACGCTAACTCTGCAGCGGCGCACGACGGCAGCGCTATAATATTAAGCGTCGGCCTGAGAAATGAAAATGGGAGGGAAAATCGAAATGCATACTTAAGAGAGTTACGGCTTCGTAATAATTTTCGATCCGGCGTAAATCCTGCAAACATTTCTGAAATTCATTTTCAGCAGTTCTGTATTATTGACCTCGACTGTACTGTTCGTTATGTTTATTATAATTTATAAATACGGTATCCCACATTATTGTCAATGAAGAATACCACTATTAGTTTTCGGCAAGTCCTAATAAAACCGTGAAGCAGCATTCACTGCACATCAAGTAGATAGAAAAGTTATCGAAGAGGTGTCAAATCGAAAGGCTTGCACCAAGCTGGGAGCAACACAACAATATTATCAACGATATATAGTCCACAAAACTAACAATAGCTCTATTTAGTTGCCTGTCCAATAATAGTTATACTTCGACTAAAGTAAAAAGTAGAGCTCTCATCAACCGGAAGGTTGGTTGCAACATCACAACGTACATATATATCTTCATTGTGCTGTTTACGTGGTAGTAGTTATAAATTTTAATTCTTCATCTGTTAAAACGTTTTCTTCTTCTTCTTCTTTCTCCTACGATCTAGATATACCTTCAAGCGTATCTATAATGCAAGCGTGAAGTTTCTTAAAATAACAAATGGGGTTTCGTTTTCCCTAATCGGTTAACAAAATTCCGTGATCAGTTCCGTAGAATAGCCTACTGCAGGAGTAATTCTTTAAGTGAAACTAAAGCTGCTTTTTTCGCTGAACAAGGCCGATTGACGACCCAAGCTGGAGGCACCAAGCCCAGACGGGTGCAGTGCAAATATTTTAATGGTCTTACCAAGAGCCCAAGGGAGTGTGAGGAGAGTGCCAAATCATACATGGCTTGTGACTTTGTGAGGCAAAATGGTTACGAATCAGTCCTGCCCACATCATTGTCCATCTGATAACCTCCTTTCTTCTAATAACCTCCTTTCTTTAACAGTGGAATAAGCTTAACGTTTCTACAATAATTACTTTTGTACGCAGTGAATAGCAGGTGCACCCCAGAGACCAAACCATACTTTCATCTTCCACATAAATTACAATTTTTATCGTGTTCCGATACTTGGTCAGTAAGTTAATTCCATGTGCTAAAGGGAGTATATAAGGGCCTACAAAAAAGTTTCCATTCAAAGGCTGTACTGTCCAGAATCAGTATGCCAAGTAGGCAAAATCACTGTGAGCATTGAGACAATCCATCCCACCAATGCACCAGGTTGAAGATATCTGCTTGGTAAAAAACTGTCTCCTGTTGTGTGAAGATGTCCATAACTGCCCGCTGCACATCCTCATCCAACAGGAATCCTCACCTCTTTTCTAAGAGACCGAAGGCATGATAGTTGTACGAGGAGAGGTAGGGCAGGCTCTTGAGTTTCTCCCATTTGAGTTAGCATAACTTCTGCATTATGACATTTGTGATATGGGGATGTGCTTTTATCCTGAAGCAGCAGCACCCCTTGTCGCAGTTTTCATTCCACATTGGTAGTTTTTGACAGACGTGCTGCCCCACATACATTCTTCATTGTATGATGGATGTCTACCAGAGTTTGTCTTTCGGCAGCCAAAAATAACAGCATATTGGCCCTGCATTTGCTGATAACATCGCCACAGTACACAACCCGCACCAGAGTCTCCCTACATTGCATGTATGCTGCAGCAATGCCCTCAAATGGAAACTTTTTGATCGTACTTTATATAATCTTCTTTCAGGTAAGCCTACGATGTGGACTTCTGTAGCTACCCATGACTTAGTTTCATACAATTATGTGTTGTTTGCCACAGATTGGTTCATGCTTATTTCATCTCTCTTCTATTCATGCATTTTTGATATTGTTTATTCTTGTTACGTTTTTTTCTGACTGATTCTCTTTATTTCTATGCCAAAGACCATTTGTGCCACACATTATGCAGGTAAGCAGTTTATTAACTTTACCATTTTTCTTTCATTTTAGGTACAAGGTGTTTGGAGTACTGGGTACATACCACCAGGAACCAGATTTGGTCCTCTTGTTGGAGAAGTTTATGCTAAGGATGCTGTTCCCAGCACTGCCAACAGAAAATATTTCTGGAGGGTAAGTACTCAACATGACATGTGTACATATAGTAATCAACAAACCAACAACCACTATATTTACCTGTAACCATGGCACAAATTAACCACCTCCCAATGGCATCAACTAGAAGGTGGCTGGGCTTTTACTTTCATTTCCTATTGCTGGAGAAGTTAATGCATTATTTGGGTTTCTTTATGTGTTAAAACATCATGATATGGTCAATACATAATACACTCCACACAAAACTTTGCATCTTCAACAAGCTGTTACACATTAAATTATATCAGACAATCTAACAGTAATAATAATAAAATCTTTGTGACACTGGTGTATGGGTTTGTTTTCTTATTGCTTGTTTTTCCACTTCTTTTCATGTCATCCTTCTAAAACACACAATCAGGTGCAAATTAAAGAAGAACTGGGACACTGGCCTAAGGTACAATGATTATTGTTTTCACATATCTGAAGCTACTCACAATTAGATCACAAGGATAATATGTAAGCTAGTTAAAAGATAGAAATTAAGGCACATATACAATAGCAGAATTAATTCTGGACACTTTGTAAAGATTCATTGAATATTGCATTCAGGAGTCCGTCAACATCATCAAAGGTCTTCTGGTTTGGTCACTCTGAACCATGAACTGCCTATGGGCTCTTGCAGCTCACTTTGGTTACTGGGATTCATGAAGCCATAATTTTCAATCTTGATCTCAAGTTCTCAATTGGGATGCAGTGGGGACTGTTGCCAGGCATATCAGCACACTAATCTGGTGGTCAGTAAGCCATGTCTTATTGATTCTAGTGCTGTGACATGGTGCACCACCTTGTTGAAAGTTGCACTGATGTCTATTATCTTGAAACAAATTGTGGATATGTGGCAGCAATTTGAGCACTATAACCTCTTCTTAGTGTTTTTGGTACAGATGTTGCCCTGTAACAGACACCCATTGCCATGTCTTGCCATGCAGCCCCACACGTTGAAACAGATGGTATGCTTCATAGTGGCAGTGATGCACTCAGACAACAAGTCTTCGCTTGGTCTACAATGAATGAATTTAATTCCACCACGTTCAAAGATACTGATCTTAGTCTCATCGCTTGATGATTGTAGCCCAGTTCTCTTACATCCACTTCCTGTGTGCTAAGGCCCATTGCATACATTTCTGCCTCTGCATTTTGTTCAGGCAAGGTTTGTTTCTGGGAGTCATTGTTTGTAAACCATCTTCACAAAGTTATGATCTGACTGTTCGAACAGAAACTTCAACCTCTGAAGTCTTCAAGAAGGCATGTGCATCTTCAGCAAAATGTCAACAATCTTAAAGTCTTCATTAGTCAGTGTTGGTATTCTGCTGATTATTTGAGCAGTTTTGGTTAACCCTATTTCTTCATACTGCTTGTGGGTTTTCCTCACACCCAACTTTGCAACACCTGCACCCATGCTTTTTGCTATTTCTTCATAAGTGCAACCTTCTTCATGAATTATTTTATTCCCTTACTCCTTTTACTCTGTGACCAATCAGCATGTTATGGCCCCAGAAGCATAATTTCCAATACTGTCTTCAGTGTCAGCTCACTTTAAATAAATCTTGCACTTCAACAACAATAATGTATTGATCGCTTCTGTAGCTATAACAGTGTTCAGCATACCTTTTCTTACTATAATATACATTCATTGTTGGATCTGTCAGAACAGAACAAATGACAAGCTTGCTTTGCAGTTGCACAAGGATGTAAAACAGTGAAGTTTTCAACTGCATGTAGTGAAGTTTATTATCTGTTTTTAATACAAATATAGCATATTCTATTTTCTAAAACTGATAAATATTTAGTATACACATCATACAGAAAAAATAGAAGAATAGCTGGTTGATTTAGTATACCACATCTTACATGTATCTCATGATGTTAACTGAATGAATGTTTCAATTAAGTGTCCAGAATTAAAACAATTGTGTTAGAAGCAAGCACATATAAAATAAGATGTTTAAACAAACCAAAAAACTGTGGAAAGCAAAAGCACATGGCAATTATTATATCCTTCATTTTTTAAATCAATGCTCTATACATTATTGAATATACATGTTAAGAGTTTTAGTTTTCCTGCCTTTCATATACAAATGCATGCTTCACTTTTTTTTGCCTTGGTTATATATTTAAAAAAGAATAATGAAACAATATGAATGAAGTATTCATTCCATTCATACATTGTATTCTGCCACATTCAGTACAAACATATAATTGACACCACATCATAGCTAATTAATTCATACTGAATAGACTGATTAAAAACACATGTAACAAGTATTGTTTACCATCTATCTAAAATGCAACCACTTTTGTGATTTTAGGTCTACAAGGACAATGAATTATATTATTATATGGATGGTTATGATGTCAGCAAGTCCAACTGGATGCGATTTGTAAACCCAGCATATTCATCAGAGTCTCAAAATCTAATTGCCTGCCAGTACAAGGTGAACATTTATCTCCTTTTATATATAAGACAGGAATAGCCATTTTCTTTTCATAATTTTAGTAAATAAAATGTAAAAAAACAAGGTCAACAGGAATGTGCAACATCAGACCCAAAGAAATTTATTTGTTAACTCTGTAAAATCACAATTTTACTTTTTAAAACTTTTAACAGTGGGAAAAAAGTAAGACAGATTTTTGGAGGGATACACATAAAAGTAATTAATTAATGGAGGATAAATGAATATGAACATGGAAGCAACAGTTAAAGAGAGAAAGCAGCTTTTGTCTTCAAATTACAGCAGTGTGCTCATTAATAAGAAATGAAGTAGGTGGAGGATAATTTGTCCATTAGAACTCCTTGTCTTACAGATAATTCAACATGCATTGGAAAAGCATTGTATTATTCTGAAAACATCTAACAAATTTATTTATAAGTATTTAAAAGCATTTCTATAAATAGCAACAGAGAATTTAATTTTTTCATTAAGTTAAGAAACATTTGAATTTTTTTTAGCTCTGTTTCAAAACTTCCACCAATAAAAACAGTTGCATACAATAAATTTATCATTTATGCAAAATTTCTTCTTACAGATGAATATCTATTTTTACACAATCAAGCCAATCCTACCCAACCAAGAATTGTTAGTGTGGTACTGTCGAGAGTTTGCAGAAAGGCTTAATTACCCACTGACTGGGGAGCTCATGTTGCAGAGAATACGTAAGTCATAATTTATACTCATTTTTGTGCATTTTTTGTTAGTCATCTTTATCTACATTAGTTTCATACATAACCATTTGTTCCAAGAATGTTTGAAGGAGGGGGTTGGCTGAGAGTTAAGGATTCATCTGCTAATGATTTTTTCATAATAACTAGGAATACATCTTCAGGACTGAGTATTTATGAAACTCCAAACAGCATGCTGAAAACTGATAACCAACTGTTTTGTATATTGTGGTGACAGAAGTCATGGGATAGTAATATGCACATATACAGATGGTGGTAGTATCACAAACATAAGGTACAAAAGGGCAACACTTTGACACATTTGTCATTTGCACTCACATGATTCATGTGAAAAAGGTTTCCGATATGATAATGGCTACATGATGGGAATTAGGAATGCAGAATGGTAGTTGCACTAGATGCATTTTGAAAATTGTTGGGAATTCAGTATTCTGAGATCCACTGTTTGAAGAATGGGCCAAGAATACCAAATTTCAGGTATTGCCTCTCAACACAGACAACCCATTGGCCAAAGGATTTCACTTAATGACAGGGACCAGCGGTATTTGTGTAGACCTGTCAGTGCTAACAGACAAAAACACTGCATGAAATAATGACAGGAATCAATCTGAGATGTAAGACAAATGTATCCATTATGACAGTGTGGCAAAATTTGGCATTAATTGACTTTGGCAGCTAATGGCAGATGCAAGTGCCTTTTCTAGCAGCACAACATTGCCTGCAGTGCCTCTCCTGGTTTTGTGACCATATCAACTGGATCCTAGATGACTGGAAAACTGTGGCCTAGTCAGATGGGTCTGGATTTTAGTTGGTAAGAGCTGATGATAGGGATCGAGTGTGGTGCAGACCCCACAAAATCGTGGAACAAAGTTGTCAACAAAGCACTTTTCAAGCTTGTGGTGGCTCTGTAATGGTGTGGACTATGTTTATACGGAGTCTACAGGGTTCTCTGGTGCAACTGAGCCAATTATTGACTGGAAATGGTTATTTCCAGCTACTCAGAGTCTATTTACAGCCATTCACAGACTTCAAATTCTCAAACAATGATGGAATGTTTATGGACGACAATGTGCCAGTGGGCCATAATTGTTCGCGGTTGCTTTGACGAACAACCTGTACAATTTGAGTGAATGATCTAGCCACCAGATCACCCAATATGAAGCCCATTGAACATTTATAATAATTGAGAGGTCAGTTCATACAGCTACAAAGGCAACATGTCTCATTATTTTACGCAGGATACTTCCATCGACTTGTTGAGTCCATACCATGTCATGTTGCTTCACTATGCTGGATAAAATGAGGTCTGACACAATATTATGACATTAGAAGGTATCCCACGACTTTTGTCACCTCAGTGTGTGCTCACCCAGTGACACCGTGACAAAAAAACTTTTGTATTACTGATACCTGACATTACACAACACAGAACAAATAACAAAGTAATGGGAACAAATATCTTAATATAAAAACATATGCATTTTCTGTACTGAAACTGGAAGCATTCTCTGCAAGGACACAATGACTTACCAATTGAGTGATGCAAAATTTTCTGAAACAGGACAGCAGGTTAATGGTGTGGCACCTCCAGCCTCACTGCCTGAGGTATCAACAACAGCTGCAGCCAGCCCAACGCGGCCTCCCAGTAAGGATGCTGGAGCACCGTATGAACCAAGAACCACACAGTTCACTCCTACGGCAGATGGTTCTGTGCGTTCTGATGAGGGCTACCACAGCAACGAATATCATGATGATGCCTTCACACCACCTGAGGACAGCAGTGATTCAGACAGTGATAATTATGTCCTCGATTTCAGGTGAGGGATTAAAAGTATGATTACAGTTATGAAATTTCTGGAAATATCATAATCATAAAGCTCTCAGTTTACTGAACTTTCATACCAGCACAGAATAAAATGTGCTGTGATACAGTTTAAAGTGGTAGTCTCACATTTACAAAAAGGCTGGTGAGCATGTGGTGGGAAGAACAAAGACATCTCCTGTTTTGAATTTAAATATAATGCCAGTTTCCAAGGTTATCATTTTCAGTATAACATCCACTGCAAATATCAATTCATATTTACATTTACACTACTTCAAAAGTAGTAATATTCAGGCTTCACTGAGTTCTGTTTCAAAATATAAATGTGGGTGTATTTGTAATTTGTTTCATGAAGGCATTTTCATGTGTGTGCAGCATCTAGTGAAAACTTTAAAAATTACTTATTATTCATGTTACTGTAGCACAAAATTTTGGAATAATATATTTGACAGTTCAAACATATTTATATACCACACTCTCCCCACAATATGGTCTACTGACATGACATACACATGTTAGGCCCCACATGATTTTTAAAAAATATTTGAAGAACATTTCAGCTATCTTGTGGTATTTTCAGTTGCACAAATGTAAACATGTTGAGTAATTTCTAATGGTCATATAAAACTTGAAAAATGTCGAGGAAAAAAGAGACTACATGTTATAAGAATAACAAAGATACATTACAGGCAACAAGAAAGGCATTTCATGTGCTTGTACTTATTAATTTATATGAGTTGTTTATTGCTCACAGTTAATGGTAGCATGTATAAATCTTAACAAGAAGTAGTTTTTCATAGTAAATTACGTTCTAAAAATAGTTTCATTATTAGAATGTTATTAAATAATGTTACAGTATAGTAAAAGTGTAAGGAACATTTTTGCTTTATAAATTAGTGGCAATATTTAATTATATTTTTTTCTAATTTTCAGTAAGAAATCATCCCAAAAAGAGACAAGTGTTGTTGTTGAACCACCAGATGTTCAGAAAAATGAATACCGGAAAGTAAAAATCAAGATAACAAAAGCTTACCATTACAAAAGTGCCAAGAATGAAGCAGTACCAGAAACAACTGTTGTCGCAGACCTTGAGAAGGAGAGGTTATCACCTGTCGCTACAGTTCATGCACCACCAGCACCAGTAGCGGTGCCAAAATCTGAAGTACTAGATGCACCACCCACCAGTACCACATCTGTCATTGTCAATGAGTCATCACTGAAAAAACCATTTTATGAGCCAGATGTCGTACGTGAGCCAACACCACCAAATCGCCATCGTGTAAGTCCTCTCGGAGGCACGAGCATTCTCGAAAACATACTGCTGCGTAACAGGCCAAATGCAGGTCAGCAAGCAGAAGTCAGTGAGAGAAGTAATAATAATAATGATGGTGGAAGCAATCCACCACATGCCACTCCACCACCACCATCTTCACCGACAGAGATGGCATACTCTTACAAGAAGTCACATCGCTACGGACCACTTCCGTGCAGTCCTGACTCGAGTTCTGGTGCAGGTCACATTATCCCACAGCAGCCCCCACCACCACCTCTACCCTTATCACCGGTTCACCAGCCACACATGATCCACCACCCTGTACCGAGACATCGATCACCACGTACACCGACCCCACCTCCTCCACCCCCACCACCTATGTTATACAGCCACCCTCAACCCATTGCTGTACCTCCTCACCATCTTGATGTCTCATATTTACCTTCTACAGCTGGTCCAGCAACTATGTTCAATACCCATCAGCCTCCATATCCTTACGGTCTGTATGCCACTCCAGCCCCTCCACCACAACAAAATGGGCACCATCCTCATCATCCACCACCTCACTTACCAACTCCTTCTTACTCACCACCTCATCTACTCCATCCACCTACTGTTGTTATGCACCACCCCAATACGAGCAGTCATCAGATGCTAACTCCCCTACAACCATCTCCTCCTTCTTCATTGTCACCAGATGGCAGTGGGGGAGTAACACGGAGTAACAGCCCCCACAGCCCAAATAACAACACCGCTACAGGAAATGGGCGTGGATATCGGTCTCTCCCTTACCCACTGAAGAAAAAAGACGGAAAGATGCACTATGAGTGCAATGTGTGCTGCAAGACCTTCGGTCAACTGTCAAACCTCAAGGTGCACCTGAGGACACATTCCGGGGAGAGACCATTCAAATGCAATGTTTGCACAAAAAGCTTCACACAACTTGCACACCTGCAGAAACATCATCTAGTCCACACAGGTGAGGATTAATTTTAAAACAAAACTTTAGGACTAAATTAGCATGAATTATTTCTTTGATGCCACTTTCTAATCATGCCAACTTGAAAATCAATAGTAAGAACTTCTTTATACTATTTCTTATCACAATTAATGATGATAAAATATTATTTCTGAACACACATATTTTATACTACCACCCTGCTCAACAACATAAAAAAGATCCAAAGTTAGGTGACAATGTAAATTATTCTTGGTTAGTTGAAGGCATTCATTATCATCCCATTTGTAGCACTCAATATTTGTAATGCATATGAATTATTAAATTATTTTTTCAAATATTTTAGCTTTAACAGATATATTTGTCAGTTGTTTATTTAAAAAATACTGTTCTAAAAGTATTAATTTCCAGAATACTTGTGGTAACAATCGGCTAAAGCAAGTCTTATGGCTTACGCTAATATCTTAAAAACAATTTTTCCAGGAGAGAAGCCTCATCAGTGTGAAATTTGCCAGAAGAGGTTCAGTTCCACATCAAACCTAAAAACTCACTTGAGACTACACTCTGGTCAAAAACCTTATGCCTGTGACTTGTGCCCTGCTAAGTTCACACAATTCGTGCATCTAAAATTACACAAAAGACTGCACACTAACGAACGGCCCTATACGTGCCAGGGTTGTTCCAAGAAGTACATCAGTGCTTCTGGTTTAAGGTAAATTTTATTTTACCTTCTCGTACTAGGAATATTATGTTTATATGTAAAAATAATTAACTCTATTACTTTTGTAATGAAACTAGTTAGTTCATCCAAATTGCCACTCTGTGTTAGACCACATAGTCAACAAAACAAGTAACATTTGAAATTCAGGGACAGTGGCGTCATAGGCACTAGATTGTATTTGTAGTACCACACAATTGACTTAAATTACAGGAAAAAGATATTTGAAATATTTTTGTGAATTGCATTTTTTTATGTCTCACTGTTTATTAAATTCTTAAAGACAGTTCATAGCTTTGTTTAATGTGCTATCATGGCCTAATTCATGTGGTTTCATCAAAATATCTTCAGATCCTACTTAAAAGCTAGCGATGACTATGGAACATTGGGAAATTTCCAGCTGAGGTGAAAAAGTTAACTAGAGGGAAATAAAATACCACCATTGTAGTTGAAAACTCTATGAGATAGTATGAAAACTGTAGTGCTCTAGAATCATAAGAAATAATCAGGTACTAAGCATATCCATTTTATTTTTAATAGCAAGATACAGCTTGTTCTTCCTCAGATACTTGCTGGAAGAATGAATCTAGATTTTATTACATTAGAGAATTAGGTTAGGAAATGGAAAACTAAAAATAATGCATGAATTTTGCTATTTGTGCAGAAAAATATCTGACAATGGCCAAAGTGGAGAGGATATAAAATTGACACTCACAATATAAAAAAAAGTTTCTGAAAAATATAAATTTATAAACACTGAATGTTTAAATTTATTTTATACACAAATTTGTATGGAGTGTTGCCTTATATGGAAGTAAAATTTAGTTGAAAATCAAAGATGATTTGGTGGGTAGAATGGGTAACTAATGATGAGATATTGGGTTGAACTAGGTAGAAAAGAGCTTTTTGGCACAACTTTACTAAAAGAAGGAATATGTTGATAATACACATCCTGAGGCATCGAGGAATAATTAACCTGATAATGGAAAAGAGAGAGAGAGAGGGCAGGGGGGGGGGGGGGGGGGGAATGAGCAAAAATTGTAGAGGGAGGCCAAGGCTTGAGTACACTAAGTAGGTCCAAGAGGGCTTAGGTTGCAGTAACTGTGCTGAGATGATGAACCTTGCACAGGATACAACCGGATGGAGAGCTACATCAAATCAGGCTGAAGGCAACAACAACATGCCAAGGCAGGAAATAGTAATACAACCCAACTGTTAATGAAGTTATTAACATTGAAAATATTAAATTTGTAGAAGTGTTATGCTTGGTAGTCACAGGTAAAAGCCTGCTCAAGGCTAATCTTGAATCTCTACAAAACTTAATGTGAAAAGGTGCTGAATGAGAAGATGTGGAAACAATGGTATTAAAAGCAAGAGAGAAAAGTGATTCACATTTACCAATGAAACAAATAATATGTATTAATTTCTGCTATGGAGAAGGAGATTGATTTCACAGTTATGTATACATCAGTTTACCTCTGGCACAAACATTTAATATGCAATAAGGTCTCATAATATTGTGCATACAACTACAGATGTTTAACATAGCATTGCCTTTCCAGGACACATTGGAAAACCACAAGCTGCAGGCCAAACAACATTGAGGAAGAGCTGGCATTAGCAGCTGCAGCGGCTGCCGGTTCCCCCCCAGGATATTATGAATACAATAGTATGGATGTCAATATGGGTAAGCTGATGCATTTCATGAACATTCATAAACTTCATTCATAGTAAATAAATGCTGACTGGTTTTATTAACATTTCCATCATGGAAAAGTCAATAAACAGAGAAAATGAAGTTTTCTAGTCACAAAATAATTTAGGCATTCCCTATAATCTTTTACCTTTCTTCCCTCTCAATACAGGGTATACATAAAATCTGGGAACACTTTCAATTATTTATTGCACAAAAACTAAACATTATACAGATGTCATACATATTGCATTTTAAAGAGAAACTGAAAGTTTTTTTTTTTTTTTTAAACATTCAACATGTGAACCATGAACGATCCGGCAGACATCAATGTGGTAATCGAATTCTTGCCATACCCGCCCCAGCATGGCATCATCAACTTCCCATATTCTCACCCAGAGACCTGCTACATCATGTCGTAGAGGTGGTACATACACCAGATCTTTAATGTGTGCCCGCAGAAAAAAGTCACACGGAGTGAGATCAGGTTGTTTGGTTCTTATGCAATAGATAATGGAAAGTGTTCCCGGACCCTATGTACACCCTGTATTTATTGATTTTCTATTGTACGCAAAATTTCTTAGAAGTTTAGGGCATATCCCAGCAGCATCAATACTTTTTTGTCTTCTTTTTTTTCTGTCTCTTGCAGTTTAACAGATTGACGTACATTAATTTGGTAGAAGTGTTGTTACACATGATAACAAAAGCAGATGACTGTGTAATATGTTGTTCATGTGTTCAGTTTTATGATATTTCATTAGATTCAAAAACTGGATGCATGGTGTAAAGACATATATGACAAGACATACTATTTCTAATTTTCAAGTTAACCAATATTCTGTGATTTTTTATAACCTTTTCAGAGATACTTCTTTTGAAGATTTCAATTCTGAGTTGATACAAGTACAGTAATATTTCCTACAACTAGTCACAAACTTCAGTTTTCCCAAAATGATACCCTATACCAACAGTGATTTTTAATCATTTTTATGTTACTGGGTAATGCCTATGCCCAGTTGTTTCTGTGTCTATATTTTCAGTATTTCCTGACCATTTCAGAAAGTTGTGGCTGTTAGATTATATCCTCCAATATTTCATGTTGCAGGAAGCCTTGAAAGAGAGATGCCAGAGATGGACTCAAAAGACTCTTTCCGCAGCCAACAATCCCAGCACTGCATTGCGACTGCCAACTTGGGATCACAGGAGCCACCTAGGCCAAGTGTGATAGAATCTTCACAGCCACATGTTATTGAATGCACTTAATGTGGACTTGTTAGTGTTGAATACAGAAAAATGACTCATGTGGTGCAGCCAGTGTTAACTGAACCAACACATTAGATGTACCTCCACTATTCTGTGGTGATGTTCTTAGTTACATTTTTAAAAGTTCTGGATGTTTGCTTCCCATGATTAGATGTTATGTGGTAGAACATTCATTGAGTGTATAGTTCATATCTTGTAGTGAGAGATATCATTTGTAAAACTGTGATTGTGGACATAAGGTCACAAAATGCAGACATCTGTTTATAAGGGTCATTACAAGAATGGATGATATTAGCATGTGGTGTCAGTGCAATGACTGACTCAGTTTCAGTCTAGTGAAACTGGGGACTATTATCTCTCTGCATTCGTGTTTCACCACCAAAGCTCCTCAGATTTTGCTTAAGTGTCAGTAGGATGATGTTTAGGTGCTATGAAGTAATTTTTCTTGATGCACTAAGAAAGCAGGCTGTAGGATTAGGAATAAATGTTCCTGCAGAGTTTCTGTTGTAAATTTGTATCTATTTGTAAAATATTTCTGTTGCACAAACTGTATGTTATCACACATGTGTCTCCACTCTTTTCCTCTTCAGCTATTGATCTTAAGAAAAGGAAGAAGTGAAAATTTCTCTCCTCAGATAATACTGTAAATATTCAGAGTATTTAATATATTTATATCAAGCTTGTCCAATGTATGTTTCTGGGAAACATGTCATTGCACATGTTTTGCTCTCATTTTATTGTAATTGATGTGATGAATGTTCTAAGTACAGTAATGACTTTTGAAGCAGTTATTGGTGCCAGATAAAACTGATAATACATATAGGGGTGTAATGCCAATATGCACAATAGTTATTTCTCTGATCTTTAGTTTTAAAGCCATATAGATATATGTAGCTGAGTAATATCCTGCTATGTAGCTGCAGTTGCTCTCTTAAAAGTACTGACATGTAAACAGAGGGATATTTATTGTGTGAAGTAAGGCAGTTCTGTGGAAAAGTGAAACAACTGTTACACTTCTTCCACTTTAATTAAGTTTGGTGAAACGATATTCCAAATATAGATGCTGTTAAATGTACTTACACTCCTTAGAGCAGATATTCCACTGCCCATAGATAAGTAAAAGTTATGAGATACCACTGTCAAAGAGCATAAAAGAATCACGTGCATATATGTGCATCAATGAGGGAACAGTTATAAGAGGTCATTTTGTCATGTGTCCTGAGAACCAGGACTGTAAAGCATTATACAAGTGAAGTGCTGAATTCATCTAGAAGTACTCCACATCTGAGGTGAATATAAACTGAAAAACTGATATGAGGACAAAAGCCCACCGACAACCAATTCAGAAAAATGTTAGAAAAAAAGAAGAAAATATTCAAAGCTATCTTTTAATACTAGGGTTAATGACAGCATTTCCAGTTCAAAGCGTGTGTTTAGAAACATAACTGCAATATTTGCTCATTTGTCTTAAAGGGGTTGCATAAGCACTTGTTTCCTGTGCAAGTAGACAGAATGATTAATTGTTAAATGTCCTGCCATCAAAGAGTTTATTTAATAGTATATATTAGTCATATGTAATGTATATTTATTTTATTTATTTTTAAGTTAAACCCAAAGTTTGTTTCTCATGGAAACATGTATTTGATGTGTTGCTTTTGTTTCTCCATCCAAACAGAGATGGATCTTTTTTTAAATAGATGGCTCCTCTTTATGAATTAAAAGCCTTTATTTAGTATGTACCATGTACACCAACATTAAATTTTTAACTGCTGTGGATGGTATATTTATTCAAGGAAGTATACAGCCTGGAAGCGGTGTTCCTAGAGCAAAACAGAGAATGATCTCATTAAAGTTATTGATCAAGTAGATCTAATCCAAGAATTTTTTGGAAAAAATGCTTTTCTACAAGACAAGTACTTCTGTTAAAGTACTGTGTGAAAACAGCTATATAATGATACAATATTTTATTAAGATAAACATTTGAAAAATCATGTATTTGCATCACTTAAGCCCACTGAAATAAATTTGAAAGTCTTTTCAGTTAAAATTCATAGAACATTTATTTGTAAGTCACAATTTTGTGCATTTATTTAGATGTACACACTTAACATGTTTGTTAAGTGACTCAATTCTGTGTGATTAGCTCATACTTTTAACTTGACTAAAATGCACTTTGTGCCTTCAGCCAATTATTTTATCATCATGTGAATATTTATTATTGTTATGAGCTTGATTACCCAGAAACTGAAATTTATTTTAAAATTTTGCTGTCCATTTCTGTAGGCTTATGCATCAGTATGCTGCTGTATTTGCCTTTTCAATTTTAATGAGTATATTGTCCTGCCAGCAAATTGTATATATTAGCTAAATATTTATTTCAGAAAATGTGTGCATCATATCCCATCCCCCATATTTAGATATATTTCTCATGGTCTTTTGTGTGTGTTTGTGTGTGTGTGTGTGTGTGTGTGTGTGTGTGTGTGTGTGTGTGATGCACACAGATGTGCATGCACATGTTTGCAGTGATGGCTTTGTGTAATTTATTAATGCTGTATGTTGTTGATGAATGTCTACAAGTTTTTGAAAATATTGCTACACATTTTTTTTACATTTTAGAAGTCTGGCCAAGCTAAAAGTGTGAAACGTTTCCTACTTGTATGCCTGTTCTTACCATCAAGTGCATACATTAAGTATTACATGTAATTCACAATAATGTAAGTAAAGATTGTATTGGTAATGTTGACAAATTTGCTCAATATTACTTATGTATATAGTAAAAATGAAGCTGTGAATATATTCATATAATTTTAAATATGTAATTAATTTGAAGAAATTTATACTCTACTGGTGAAGTATATATTATTATGAGAGTGAACTATTGTACACGTGTTTCATATTTAGACTTGTGCATCATTTTTTGAGTAGTCAGACTTGTAAAATGTATTCTGAGACTTGGCACCATAATGGTATTTCTTCACTGTCATCTTGTAAATGTCTCATTACTATGGTAGTATTATTTATTTTGTTAATTTAAAAGTAAATGAAAAAGGTGAAATCACCTTCTCTGTAAACAAATACAGAGTTCCATGACTGAGAACCATACTGTTTAAGAAAATAAATTGTTTATAATAACTTGAAACTACTGTTATTTCTACAATATCATGTCTTTATATCATAGAAACTGCACATTATGCAATGAACTCTCATGTTAAGCTCATAGAATAGAAATGTCAATTGTTTTATTTTAATCTTTAGGTGTGTCAGTAATTTCAGCAATCTGACAGGCAGAGGCGTGAAGCATTAAAATATCAGACTATGTGAGTGAGTCTTCAGCTACAAAAGGAAAAATAATCTCTGCTATATGATCTTTTATTGCTGTCTTTCTTGAGTCTTTTATGCTCTGAAGATCTGTACTGAGCTGACATATTGATGGCAATAAAATCTGATTTACAGTTAAATTATTATATTTCTTTGAAAATATTCCAGTGCCTGAAAATCCTTATCTTATATTGCTGGAACTTTATTTTACTTAATGGATGAAGCTAGATTTTTGTTATGGTAGGAACTAATATCTTGATAATTGCACAGGTGTCCAAACCATACAAACAATACCATCAGGCTTGTATACCATGATTATTGGGCTATTGTTTTGTACTGTATGATGGTTCGATAATATTCCATTCTAGTCTTTGTCTAGCCTTTTTTGTGATTCACTGGATATCCGCAGAGGATAGGATCCAAGATAAATATTCATGGTATTGAATGTTGGTATTCTTAAATCAATTCCTATAGTTCAACCTTTCCTTGCAAGAGGGCACTATCAACCTCATCTCCTTTGCTCTGTACCAAGGATTATACATTATCTCTACTCTCTGGTTTAGGATTGAGTGGTCCATATTAGTTACTTAAAAACTTGAGCTTATACATGATAAAATCAGTCTGTAATTTACATTCCTCAAGCAATCCTAGCACTTTGAAAAACGCGTGCAACTTGACAACACTCTGAATAAGTAGCTCCAACCTAGTTTGCAATGCTGACACCTTTGTTTTCACTCCTAATGTCCATAATATTTACACCACCAACAGCCAGGGAATGTGCCACACAGTTTTCATAAGTTTTGTGACCACACTCTATTAGACACCATACATGGAATTGAAACAGTTAAAAAATTTACTACATTTAGCTCAACTGCTGATTGTAATCTCTTAGTTTCAGGTGATTACAATGTTCTAGAAGTTTGTTTTAATTACATATGGTCACACCTTAACAAACTGCCTTCATAATTTCTATCCTCATTCTAGTTTTGTGGGCCTTGCACTAGTCTGTTTTGCTTCCAATTTTAGTACTTCAATAGTAATACTCATTTTAATTTTCGTAATGTACTTGGTAATTGCAGTAATTTGACTTTTTAAAATATTTCTCAAGGTATTTGCCCAAGCAGCCTGTCAGCAAAATGAATGCTTCCAAGTTATGCACTTTGTCCCTCAAACTACTTTGTAACCAATTTTTAGCCAAGAGCACTTTCTTTAAACTTTCATATGACTCATACAACTCCAATACTTCTGCTGACCACAGTGCTGCATTTTCTGGCATAGTACAGTTGTTGTACAGCAACAAACTTCAGTTCTTCATACTAGCAAGTCAGCAATACTTCACAAAATGATCTAATAAACACTGTTGGCTAAATTTCTTTCTTTGTGAATTGCATGTACAAGAGCTCATTCTGCCCAATTCTGCAGTGTGATTTTTGCTTTTTTAGTCTTCTACTGATTTTCAAGTTGACTGATTTCAAAGCTTAATTTTGGTATTCGTTACTACTTACTGTAAGCATATTGTGAATTCCCATTTAAAGTCACTCGTGACACTGTTCCAAGAAGGAATGAACAGTATTCAGGGATATGACAGGAACAATCATTTGAAGCAAACAAGCCTAGTAAATGTAGGCTCTATGAAGTATACCTTAAGAGCTATGAGTACTTGTTCAGTACAAAAGGTGTTTTTCAAAGTAGTGAAGATGAACTAGTGCTTTCTTTGCCCCTTTGTTTTGGTCCATGTGACCACCTCTCAAAATACTGAAAGTAAAGAGCTTCCAGTAGAAAATATTTGTTTCACAAAGATGAAGAAGTGGTCAAAGCTCTTAAAGTATGCATTTTAGAGACCATGTTTACTAGACTTATTTGCTTTGAACAACCATTCCTGTCGTATTCCTCAGTACTATGCCATTTGCATAAATGTTTACATCCTCCTCTAGGTTCACACTTAAACACCTACCATCTCTTTCATATTGGCAGTATACCACTTTTTGTTGCTCTGATCATCTCTGGAATTAAAACTGTGATTCATGAGATCACTTTGTGCACACTCAGTGGTTATTGTAAGTTCCATAAATCCTCCATCACTTAGTCCTTTTTTTTTATTTGACTTCTTACCTATGTTTCTGTTCTAGCCCAAAATACAAATTCTGTCATTCCAACTTGCATCATCAACTTTTATTTGAGTTTACATTTCTCTACGTGCCCACACAAATATGCTCCATTAATCATGGTGACATTTTTTAATAAGAAACAGCCCACATCACAGTTCAGGTAACCAGTTTTAGTCTATAAGACCATCTTCAGACCAAAGCCTCCAAATGACATGAGAAGCCAATTCATGGAGCTGCTGTGTAGTACCAACTGGTACCTGTCACACAGTGCACTAGTTGGTACTACACAGCAGTTCTGTGGATCAACTCCTCATGGCTTCTGGAAGCTTTAGTTTGAAAATGATCATACAGATTGAAACTCATTATCAGTATTAAAAATTAATAGACTATTGTCTAGACTACTTTTTATTAAAATATAGGTATGATCATTGTGGTTCACCAGTTACATTAAAAATTATGACGATAAATCTTTAGTATTGATTTTTGACAGTTGATTTTAGTCTGATAGTCCACTAAAACTTTGTTGTGTCACAGCTTAATCTCAACCACGACAACAATTTACTAATGTGTCAACAAAACACTGGGTCTCTATAATAGTGGGGACCTAATTTGGCTGTCCTAAACTGTCCAGAAAGCATGAGAACCTACAGACATTGGTGATTCCCAGTGCTGGTTGTTCTTTTAGATAACATCATTTCTTTCCACTTTGGCAGGCTTGGCCTTAATTAAAACTGCTACCACATTTTATGGCTCATTCTTGAAACTGAAAAAAAAACCCAATAAACTTTAGTGTTTCTATCAACAACTGAAATTAGTGTTAGGAATCGCCATTGGAACATTAAAATCAAATCCTGTTATAGTTCCTAAATATAGCCTCCATGCATAAATAAAACATAGTTCCAGCAATATAGAATAAGGCTTTTCAAGCATTATATTTTCAATGAAATATTGTAAATTGAACTTTAAATCAGAATTTTATTCCCTAAAGACATTAAGATACAGAGATTCTGAACACAAAAAATAATTTAATAGAACAGAGCAGGAATAGATAATTGAGAAATGATTTTTCTTCCGTAACAGCTCATACCAGCTCCATAACACAGTTTGAGATTTGGTGCAACTGAACAGACTGCCAAATTGCTCAAATTACTGACATGTCGAAGACATGAATGAAACTTGTAAGGACACAATAGGAGATTATTACAATTGGAGATTTCATGTACAACAGCAAAAAATCTTGACATGAGTAGTTTTCAACCAGAGATACCAAAAAATGAGCTGAAGCACAGAGGTTATCAACAGGTCATCTTCCAGAGGTCACCAAAACTGCTCCAATACAAATAGTGAAAGTTACCTTCCTTTGCAAATTTAAAAAACACAGTATGCAGACAACACTGTTGGCCAGAAATACTAATGGCTTCATTCTGCCTTAGTGTAGGAAGAATGTATGTCTAAGAGCAAATAGAAAAATGTTGTTATGGGGGCAGAATGAGATACTGCAGCACTTCACTTCAAAGAAAGGGAAATTTTTTTCACACCAGTTCAAGTATGATACAAGCTGTAGGTTTAAAACCTTTCCTTTGGGGGATTTTAATCTTCATGGCCCTAATTTTAGTTTTCTTTCCATTTAATATAACTTTCCAAGTCACTTATCACACATTCTGCATCTATACTTTTATTTCTGTAACTGTAAAAGAGCATTGTAGCTCTGCATTCACTCTGCACCTTTAAGGAAACTGAAGTATCGTTTGGCATGTTGGGAAAAAAAAATGAACATGAGCAGAATAAAATCTGAATATTCAAAATCCAGATGGCTTACTGACAGTATAAGTTTATAACATGCAGTAGATGGAGAATCATTATTAGGAAAGGGTTGAGATGTAGTATTATGCTAATTTACTGTGTGGTGTTCCTCTTTCTAGATGAAAGAATTTTTTGTAAAGCTGATTCATAACAAATTTAGAATGTAATCATCATCATTATTTCCAGCTGGACACAGTCCCATACAAAGGTCCACTGAGAGTCTTACTTGTATAAACAATTTTATTTGCAAAGGATATCTAGCTAAAAAGTACAGGTAAGTTAAGAAAGAAAAACTACCAGGTAGGAGCACCACAGACCTGATCAAAGAACACAAGTGCTAATTTCCAGAATCCAATATTCCTTCATCTAGCAAAGAGGGAAGAGCTGTAATACTGAAGACAACACTTTAACTAAGTTGACTCAGTTATTATGAACAAGTGCAGTTAAAACAATGAAGTGTTGTCAGTAAGTTGGGTAGAAAAAGTAACTGAGGGGGAGATAAGTATACCACACACAACTCAGGTTACTTAGCTCTGCAGTCACTATTAGAATAATACACAAAACAGAATTTGAAACTATACTCTCAGAAACAAACTCCGACATGTACAAACCACACAATGTGTTTAAAAGTTTTTCAGTTTCTTGTCATGTTGTATTTTTTTTGTATACTCAAGCAGTCAATGACTTCCTTAGTCATCATTGTCAGGATTTAACTTTTTGTACAAACAGGTCATGTGGTACTTTAGTATTGGTTGTCAAATTATGGCTTTGAGACATTACAAAGTCATGAGCCCCTCTATGTACTACCATAAATTACATCAATGTCTGTGATGGAAGAACATTAGTAACAAAGCTGAAACCATTAGGTTGTTTGATGAAACAAAAGCATTATCCTTTGCACCAGCCTGCTGACATTCTGTCATTCATGAAGCTGCTGAGATCAGAATGTTCAACAAGAATTTTAACCAAGGCAGTGGGCATATCTGTTGTGGCTCATGAAAGTAGGCTCTCAGTATTGAAAGACTGCAAAGAAATAGGCTGAATTATCTTCCATCTAAGACAATGACAAAAACTGGTAGCATGTCTCCATGACATAATTCATCCAACTACATATGAAAATACCACATGCACAAATTAGTGTGACAATTAACTCCAGATTATGACAACACAGAAATCTTCAAAAGTTTGAGTATACAAAGAAATCTGCCATTGTTGCTAATTTGTAAGCATTACTCAATCTTAATGAGAAATAGTTGGCACTAAAAATTGTAATCTCTGTCTTCTCTTAGACTAGATAACGGACAGTCTCAAAAGCAATCTTGTAATTGAAGACCACAGGGGAAATAGAGAGGTTCTATGCGAATGATTTCCATTGAGTTAACTAGGCTCTTTCTAGAGTAAGTAAGTCCAAAAGACAACTGACAAATAAATAAAGTTTCATTTTAGAACATTCCTCACCTGACAGATGTCCTGCAGTAACTAGTTGTCAAATGTCCGTCATATGGTTTTTGGCTGTAATCTAGTTTTATAACAAGTTTAGAAATAATGTATGCAACAGAGCATCAATTAACATGAAACATTTTGACATTTATTGTCATTAAAAATAATAACACAATCACCATCTTTGTGAGATGTCATACATAATATTGTCATGTCGAAATCACAATCAAATCCAGATCCAAAGGCAGGGTCATCAGTGAAGAACTTAGAACTGGAAGCATGTTCATTACTGACAATAAAGTACAGTCAGAACAGAACTGACCACTTGGACAGAGAGTGCAGCTAGCTACACAAACATCGAATATTCCAGAATGCCTGTATTTATACAAAAGTCAAGTATTCCAGATTATAGAAACATGGTATATTTCAGGAACTTTCCAGAAATGATAAATACTAAATAACTAATTGCTGGTGGTTTGGTTTGAACTGGTGACACATAGAACACAAGCCAGCAACACTAAGCAGTATGCCACATGGCATGCACCACACTTCGCTGCATTGCTCCTTCTCCTGTTTCAGAAGTTCTCGTTGGAGCTGACTACAGTATCCTGGATGCAGTTCTTGTCAATGGTCCTCTGCATCATGACTCTGGTGGATCCCTGTATGTTGGTCATGCTGTTACATCCTCTTCTCTATGCTGAGCATTGAAGGTAGCCCATCCCACAAAAGCTTCATCATTGTTGAGAGGGTCTTAAGTTTCCTTGAACCTCCCACCATCAGCCTGGGCCTCTGAACTGTAGTAAGCCTTTGAATGGAGAACATGGATGATGTCCCTACATTTTTGTTTTCTTGATGAAAGGTCATAATCCTCTACTTCATACATGTTGCCTGACAAGCAATGAAGGATATGACACTATTCAGAGTAATGATTTAGTAACTTTTCTGATTGTATCACCTTCCACACAGGTGTAAAAATAAAAACCAAGTCTCCCTGGCTGTATCTCACTGGTTGGAGCTTTGCATTGTAGTGCTTTCAGTCACTCTCCCAGGCATCCATGGTCCATATGTGAACCAGCTGCCCTGCTTTTTGGTCCTGGTGATGAGTTATTTCACATAGTCATCCTGAGTATCATCATGTTGAAACAGGAACAGTGCATCCAATGGCATTTCAGCTTCATGACCATAGAGCTGAAAGAACAGTATGAAGCCTGTAGTGTCTTGGTTCATTGTGCTGTATGCAAATGTCATGAAGGGCAGTATTGCAACCCAGTCTCTACATTTGATGTCAACGCGCACTGAGAGCATATCTCCTAACATCTTATTAAAGTGATCTGTGAAGCCATTCGTATGTGAATGGTAGGCAGTTGTCAGCCTGTGGGTGATGTCACAACATGAAAATATCTCTGACATTAGTCTAACTGGAAAACTCTTCCACAATCAGAGATCATCACGCAAGATAGCCCATGCTTCAAAATGAAGTCTTCTACAAGGAACTTTGCAATTTCTGGTGCTTCAGCAGGTGGCACAGCTTTGGTGATGGCATAAAGGTGAGATAGTCAATGCCAACTATTATCGATCGATTCCCATTTCCTGGCTTTGGGAACCTCCCCAAGATGTCAGTTTCAGTTTAGTGGAATGCCACTGGTGTAGGCAGGACTGGCATCAGATGCCTTGGAGGTAACTGCAGCATATGCTCCCATCATTGACATTCCTTACAGTGGCTCAGATAACATCTAACGGATTAGAAGAGACCTGGCCAGTGATACCTGCATCTGATACTTCACAAATCCTGGAGCATTGTAGAAATATTCCAGGATCACTGGCCACAGGTAAGGTGGAATCATGAGCAGTCATTAACACCTCTTTGGCTCATAGTTCGTCTTATACAAAGTTTTGTTTATTAATTGGAATACTCCTTTGGTCAGTTCCTTACTCTTCAAGGCTCAGTAGTTTTCAACAATGTTGGATCTTCCCTCTTTTCAGCATCAATGTCATTTAATGCAGCAATTACTGAGATTTTGCCTGCACTGTTGTGCTCCACCAACAGATTCCTTGAAAGGCAGTCATCAGCATTCTCAAGTTTGTGACTGTATTTATATATTATTGTGACATTATACTCCTGAAGTCTCAGTGCCCATCTCACCAGTGGACCAAATGAATCCTTCACATTGTTCATTTAGCAGACAGAAAGATAATCCATCACCATGGTCAATGGTCAGCCAAATAAATACAGCCAGGACTTGTTGATGGCTCAAATAATTGCAAGGCACTCTGCCTCAGTTGCAGAGTAGTTTTTCCTGAAGTTGGACAATACTCTAGAAGCTCTTTTCAGCATCTCCCCCATCTGTACTAGAACTGTTCCTATCCCAAAACTGCTAATGTTGGTGTGAAGTTCTACTTTGGTATTCTCATTATACAATTCTAGACCTGAATAACTTTTTATGTCCCCTTAAGCACAAGGAAAGACTTTCTTGCACCTAATTCCAGGAGAATTTTGCATCTTTCCCCAGTAGATCTTGCAAAGGACATGCCTTGGTAAAGAATTGCTTTATGAATTGCTGGTAGTACAAGCACTTTCTGAGAAAACTTCTCTCATCGCAGATATGCTGAGGAGTCAGAAAATCTGTGATTGCTCTTATTTTCTCTGGACTGGAATAGATTCCATCACCATTCACAAGGTGCTTCAAGATTTTTATTTCTTGAGTGACAAAAGGGCAATTTTTCGGTTTCAGGTGTATATCTGCAGTCTGAACTAACTTCATTATGGTTGTCAGTCAGATATTCTTCAAATGTCTTCAATAAAAAGACAGTGTCATCCAGATACAAAAGGTATGTTGTCCATTTAAGATGTCGTAGCAGGTTGTCCATCACACATTAAAAGGTAGCTGGAGCATTACACAGTCAAAACGGCATAACTTAGCACTCACAGAGGTTGTCAGGAGTTATGAAGACAGTCTTTTCCCAGTTAGCCTTATCAGTCTCAATTTGCCAGTAGTCTACCTACATGTCCATAGTTGAGAAATACTTTGCTCCTTTCAAGCAGTCCAGGGAGTCATCAATACATGGCAGTGAATAGACATCTTTCTTTGTGATTTTGTTCAGTAATCAGTGTCTTCACAAGGAGCACTGGAGTGGATCAATGACTCTGAAGTTTCAGTGATGTTATCTTGCAGCAGCCTCTCCACTTCTTCTTTGGTTACCTGTCATTTAGTCAGTGACACACTGTATGAGCATTGGCCAATTGTTCAGTGACACCACTTGGTCTGTCTTCTCTCAATTCTGGATTTGAAAGAATCCAAAAATTGACACATAATGGCTATTACTTATCCACATTGTTCCTTGGTTAAACCAGATACTATTGCCAGTTTGACAGCTTCCTCCCCTGCTTTGCCTGTAGTGGTAGTGGAGCATGATTTTCCATCAATGACATTAAGCTGACCTTCCTGGACTAGTTCAGCTGTCACTAAACACGTACCTTTAGGCATAAGCTGTGCCAGATTGTCACAATTAGTGATCCAAGATTCTCCTTGACCACTAACAATGCTTATGGTTGTGACTGGCAAATAGATTTTTTTTCTGGGCCTGAGTAGCTCTTTGCAACTGTCAGAAGCTTCACAGTTTAACTGATGACTGGAACTTGTCTCAACAATAGGCAGACTAACATCATCTTCAGTGGCACACAACTGCCCAGAACAACCTTTGTTATGCTTGCTTGTTGGAATAGCTTCATCAGTCTGGGGATCTGATCATCCAGTATCTATTACTGCTTGTGGTGGCTGCAAGAAGGCTCTCCAAGAATAACATCACAACTACATTCTGTTAAAATGACAAACCCAAAGGATTGTGTTCTGTCATTGATAGTTAGTGTTGCAGTAAGTGTTCCCATCAGCTGAATGTATTCCCCACTTGCAACTTTCAACACAATTTTTTTTTAATTTTTTTATCATGAAACATAGTTTGCTGTTGCTGACAATGATAAGCATCAAACATTAGGTTGGGCATTGATGGTACAACAAAATTTCCTGACATCGTGGTGACTGTCTTCTAAGGAGGTTTTACATCCATGGCAGCCTGTCCTCCATATATGGTCACCTGACTGAGTTTTCCTGAAGTGTCCAGCTTGGCAAGCAGATGGCACCTCTGTATAGCAATGGAGAACAGCTAGGGCTCATTGGGGATCTACCTCATCCAAGGTGCGGCAACAAACTGTAATTGTCTGCAGTTGACTGGTGTGAACAGGACTGTTGTGATAGGTGACATCTTACAGATTAATAGCCATTGAACACTCACTCTCTTTCTCTGCTGCTGTGCACAGTGTGTTCAGGGCATCCACAGTGAACACGGACTGGCATGTTATCCTCCAACCTCCAAATGTCTGTTTTGGTGGGTGTTTTACTTTGTGGAGGAGCTCTTTGTACCTCCATTAATCAGATGATCGGTTGTTGTTCAATAGCAGCAGGATAAGTCTGGGTTAGCTGAGTCCATTCTTCATGGCACATTCATCTTGTGGTGCAGATTGTTGCAGAAGATGTCAACATTCTCTCTTACCTCCTGACTTATGGGTCAACATTCATGGCTGCCATCTCTTGTGACAGTCCAGCAGGTCTGATTGCCATATAATGCAGCATCTCTTTCCTCACACTTCGGCATATGAAAGAAGAAAGGTCATGATCTAAAACTGTCAATAGGACTACATTTGAGAGTTGAACATATCTCCTTGGTCCGACTCTTTTTTTCCTGTTGTGTTTCCTTGATGTGCTGGCACCACTTAGTGAATTATTCTGTTGTTGTGACATCCCTTACCAGAAGAGCTTGGTACACATCTTTTGTGACTCCTTTCATCAAATGTGTGATTTTTTGGGCTTCTATCATACTCAGATTCACAGTGTTGCAAAGGGCCATAACATTTTGTATGTATGGCTATCATTTTGCCATAATATTGGGCCTTGTTCTTCAATTGTCCTTCTCTTAAACGGAATTGCTGTTGATTGTCACCAAATGTTTTCCTCGGTTCAGCTTGGAATTTGTCCCACCTACTGAGTTTGTCTTTGTTGTTCTCAAACTGTTGCTGAGCCATGCAATCCAAGTAAAAGACTGTATTTGTCAAACACATCATGTTATCCCACCTGTTTTATCTGGTGACTAGACAATCCCTTTCAGCCATTTCATATGGCACTGAGCAGCATCTCCAGAAAACATTGATGGATGCCTGAAGTGCAGCTCACTCACTGCTGTTTCAGAATCCATATGTTTCCCGAATATAAGGATCTTACGTATGATGTACTACTTGTATACCTGTTCTTGTCTATGTACACAATGGCTTTTACACTGCGTACAGGCAGGGTCATTAATGAAGTAAAGCACATAAACACCAAAAGCACATTTATTACTGACACATGTGCAGCCAGAACAGAAATGACCTCCTCCACAGAGAGTGCAGCTATTTATTGCAGAGGCACAAACTTTCTGGTATAGGTTAGTAACATAACGTCTGTATGCTACTAGGTGTGCTATCAGTATCATTGCTCTACTGTTGAAGCTGCTGCCACCTTTAGAACTGCACTTCACTAACTTCTGATGGTTTCAATTGTCTCAATGCAGATAATTTATCACTTC
The DNA here is from genome assembly GCF_023898315.1 of Schistocerca nitens. Lineage (NCBI taxonomy): Eukaryota > Metazoa > Arthropoda > Insecta > Orthoptera > Acrididae > Schistocerca > Schistocerca nitens. The sequence continues at coordinate 409,587,819 of NC_064622.1, forward strand.
CTTGAAATTAAATTGTAGGCACAATATCTCATTTCTTATGCAATAATAAATATCAGTAGGTTCGACCATAATGTAGCATATTAGTGGTGCAATTGACTGCATTGCTATGTCAACCAGAGGCAACCTGATACTGCGGTGCCGCAGTGTGCAAAGATCCCTGACAAGCAAATTAGACAATTTCAGTTCACTGTTAATTGCTGTTTTAAAGTTAATATCCACTAGGATCACTTTTGAGACTGTCAATTGCAATACTTTTTACAGACAGACAATCTATAGCTTCCTTCACAAACATCAAAATATTTAACGTTAAATTCAACTAGTTATAATGTTTAACAGCCAACGACAGCCATAGGTCACTTCTTCAGCATGGTAATGGCATATTAGCCTTAGATCAGTGGAACTGACTTCAATGGAAGTATCTCCTCAGTAGATAAATTTTAACCATATCTCCATTAGGGTAATATCAAAGAAATAACCACACTAAAATATTTATGTTCTATTCAACAAAACAAAACTTTATTTCTGTAATCCATGCTATTGTCGATTTGTTCTTACAGAAATACAGGAATGTTTCTTTCATTAGCCTGTTCTCATTAATTCTTACACTGATTGTCAATTTTTCTACTCCATTCTGTGATGTATTTTCTCCAAGTTATTTAAATTTACTTACATGCTCTATTTTTATCTATCTGTGTTTCTGTGAATTTTTATGTATTTTTTTATATTTATTCTGAATTTTGTTTCTTTTCTTTTTTTTTTCAGCTGAAATGTTGGGACTATTTCTATTTTTTCCAGAAGATTTCTCACTCTGTCCCTCACATAATAATCTTCTAATCCTATTGACAATTTTCATAGGGCATCTGATATGACATTTCTGCTACTGCCCACATAATATATCTCGAACTCAAACTCTTGAAGGAATAACCCTTATCTCTTCAGTTTCTCACGCAACAGTTTCCTATTCGAGTCCCCAAACTATGGCTAAAGCCTCCTTCTCAGTGATGGTATTAATTTAGTTTGTGTTTCTCCAAAACTCGACTGGCAAACACAATAATCAGGTGGTTTTGTGACCAACCTCAAACTTCACTTGAAAACATTTGCACACAATACCATAGGATGAACCATTTGAAGGCATTTTAAAGACTTCATCCATTTTAGAATGCTGTAATAGGTTGGCATCCATCAGTTCCCTTTTTTTACTGTCAAAACTTCCACTCTCCCATTCACTCCACTGTCACTTGGCCTTTTGCTTCAATAAATATAATCTATCTGGGTGAACAGTGCTGAATCCAGGGAGGTGCTGCCTATAAAAGCCCACCATAGCAAAAAATAATTTTAATTCCTTCTTATTCTTTAAGTATTGAGTATTTTGCAATGGCCTCTATTTTACATGGGTCAGGTCTTATATCCGGTGCATTTACAATATGGCCTAAATACTTAAGCTCTTGAATCCTAAAAGAAAATTTATTCACTTTTACTGTGATTCCTTTCACTAAAACTTTTTGTAATACTTCACCTAATATGTCTTTATGTTCAGACCACATTTTTGTGATAATTGTGATGTCTCAACACATAATTAAATCTTATACAATAGACTGAGACCTACGGCTTGGTCCAGAATCCTCAGGAACATGCTTACTGTTATATTTAATCTGGAAGGTAAAACTGTGAATTGATAATACAACTGGACAGATATCTATGTAAGAAGCATGGAACTTATGTATTTAATATCTTACAGTTTTACCAAAATTTGTTCAATAGGTACATAATGATCTATTTCCATGTCAATGCTTTCTTTAAGAGTACGGGCATTGAGTATCAGATGCACATCTCCAGAAGGTTTTCGGAATATGAATAAAGGATTCATATATAGACTTGGTATTCTCTCAGTAACACTTTGTCAAGCATATTTGTAGGGATATGTAAACTGATGTCAACAGCTTACTCTTTACTCTTTGATGTTACTGTTACTCTGTGATTGTTACGTGCTCGTGTGTGTGTGTGGGGGGGGGTCACAGTTCAGTAGTGCAGATACTGCTTTTCATTAAATAAAACATTCTTTCATGAAGCTTTCACAGTATTCACTTAAAATGATCAAAAATAAAAGTTATAGGCACAGGAGCAGGTGTGAGAACAACATTTTATGAATGTTAAAAACAGAAGTTGTGCATGGAAATCCAGAGTCTGTTAATGAAGTTACGTGCATGCCAATTTTCTTTCTTTCTTTTCTGTCAGTCAATCATTTGTGCATATAGATTGTCATTTACTTTATATGTTCAGGCCTAGAAATGATTAGTGCAGCCTCATCTGGACTCTGCAGTAGTTGAAAAGTCACTCAGACTAGAAAATTATATGATGTGGAAATTTGCCATGAAGGCGTATTCCATCTGTTGTAACAGCGACCAGGATGGTCGCGGGATAGCAATGACGGAAAGCATGGTGGGACCCATGGAGAGGCCCACGAACAATAACACAACGGATGAGGATGGACATGACCAATGAAGGGAAGAACGAATACAACATGATCGAACAACAGAGTCACAAGGAAACAAACACATCCACTTGTACACAGAACAAGGAAGAAAGCTGTCTACCATGAAGTGAGGTGCAAACCAACATACGCAAGATTAGACTCTCTGGCTGAGCGCGAGGCAGGCGCTTAAGTATGCTATCTGGGGTGCCTCTATTGGCCGCTGGGACCACGTGTTCCATTGTGGTGCCCTCACACTAAAAGCAGACCAGGAGGTGCGCACCACCACAGCTTATGGCGTGATGGTGCAGAGACCTCTATTGGTCTTTGACATCCATGACATCTAGCGCGGATTCTAATTCCACGGCGTGTGGTACCAGACCATCAGTAATGAACTGTGGGATGCTACACAGAAGACTAGACAGCTCTGAAAGAAAAGAGACAGATAAACACATTGCCAGATTGTACTCCTTGTAAAGAAAACAAATTATGGCCATATAACAGATACAAATGCAGCTTGGATGGCCCTAGAAAAGCATCTGAAGACTCTGGACGCACACATAGAACATTAATCACAAACCAGTTAGACAGATGCAAGTCACTAGACGGCTATAGTGATCAAATCATAATGACTGCATTTAAGTTAAATGAAATGGGGTCCCTGTGGAGTGAAGAGTGAATAGGAAATTTGCTCCTTGCTGAATTATCTGGTCCTTATCAACCTATGATATGGCACTTAAAAATAATTGCATGATTATCACCAGAGAGCATAACCATTTTACTTCCAAATGAAGACATGAGTGACAAAGAGGCTTTGGAAGGTATAAATAAGAAAGAATGGAAAATAAGCAAAGGAAAAAGAATTCTCATCTCTTGTTGGTAATGACATGTTGAAAGAAGTGCTGCGCATTGAAGAAAATCTCTCAACTTTAAGTAGGTATTGAAGATAAAGCCTGGGACTAGCAATGCACCAGAAAAATTAAGGCATACCTAGTGGCAAAAGGTTGCTGTCAAGTGCAAGACGTTAATTATCAGGAAAACTTTGTCTTAGTGGTAAAACATGCATCATTAGATATTTCTTATCTATGGTAGCTTGAGAGAACTTGAAGATTAACCATGTTGAAATCACCACTGCTTATGTCTACGGAGACCTAAATGAAAAAATTTATGTCATGCCACCAGAAAATTTTGCAGCAGCTGGCAAAATGCGGAGGCTGAAGAAAGCTAAGCTGTTTATGGACTTAAGCAGGATAGTCAGTATTGGAACCAAAAAACTGATGAGGTGTTGAGAAAACCAAAATTTTCATAGAGATGGCACCAGACCAATCATCATAGCTTTATAGATTGATGATCTGCTACGATTTTCAAGTGGTAGAAATGTTTTGAATAACATCCAAAATTATTTGAAGACATTTTTTGAGATGAAGGATTTAGGACCAGTGAGCCAACGCCTATGTATGGAAATCACACAAAACCATGAAAAAGGAAAGATTTGGATCTGCCAGGAATTCTATACAAGAAAAGTTCTGGAGAAATTTGGAATGAATGAAGGCAAACTTGTGTCAATGGCTTTCAAACTTGGTTTGGACTTCAAGGCAGTCAAATCGGATGACATAAATGCACCTTACCAGGAGGTAAGCGGAAGCCTTCTATCAATCAAAAATCTCCAGACCTAACATATGTTTTACTGTTAATTTCATTAGCAGATATAATCATTGTTTTAAAAAGATCCATTGACTATCAGCAAAAAATGTTTTTAGGTATTTAAAGAGAACCATGGGCTCTAAGCTACAATTTTCTAGAGAAAGCAGTAGAGAAACAATGGTCTCCAATGATTCTAATTGGAGAAATAAAATCAATGGTTGATACTCTGTAACTGGTACATGCCCAAAAACATAAAACTCATGAAATTTTTGGACTAGCAAAAAACAAAAAAACAAAAAAAACTATTGGAATTTCTACTTGTGAAGCTGAATAAGTGGTTGAGCATCAACTGTTCAAGATAACTTGTGTCTGAAGTGGATCCAAGTAGTGTCACAAAGTCTGTTAAAGTATATTGTGATAATAAAGAAGCTGTGCAGTTTGTCAAGAATCTAGTAACAAATTCTAGATCCAAGCATACAAATATTAAATATCACCTTATAATAAGACATGTTGAATCAGGTGTAATCAATATTGAACATATGCCTTCCAAAGAAATGTTAGCTAATGCTTTTACAAAAACTTTAAGTAACACAAGACATGAAACACATTAGACATTGTGGCCTTGAGAACTAAGAGATGGAGTGGTTGGCTGGTTTTGGGGGAAGAGACAAAACAGTAAGGGATGGAGTGGTAGAGTGAGTGTACATTTAAACTTCATATTCTGTGTCAATGTCAGTTTAAGAGGACATGTTAGGATATCTAAATTGATATTGATGGCTTACTCTTTACTCCTTGCTGTTACTGTTACTCTTTAGTTGTTATGTGCTTTTTGTGTGTGTGTGTGTGTGTGTGTGTGTGTGTGTGTGTGTGTGTGTGTGTGTGTGTAGGCAACATTTGTGAACATACTAATTTTTCATTAAATAAAAACATTCTTTCACAAAGCTTTCTCTGTAATTGTACTTAAAATGCTCAAAAATTTTGCTAAGCACTTGACCGGCTACCTTCTTTAAACAAAACGGTACAGGGTAAGGCTTAACAAAGAAAGTATTATACTTACATTCATAAGCTTGTGTAGTCCCAGGTAATACACACTCCTCATTGCAACTTAATACCTCACTAGTTTGAACTTTTCTAAAATTTTATTTTTGAGTTCGCTATCTCCTACGCTTCTGTTGTCACCAACATTGTTCTTATCTGAAAACCCCATTTTATTAGCACTGACATAAATCATTAATTGGTATGCTGTTGTTTCTTTATTTTCACTATTATCAATAAAGAGGAACTCAACTGCTGGGTTTAGATAGTGCAGAGCTAACCTTTTACGGTAAAAATCTATAAACGCTTGATAGTGTTCCAAGCATTGTAATCCCAGCAATATAAACATTTAAATTAGGGATAATTAGGAAACTGTGGTCACACACTAAGTATTAAAGAATTAGTATCGTAGTGAATGAAGCCACCCACAGCTTGCTACACTTCATGATGAAACAGCTACTAGTACAACAAAATACTGCAACTTGGGTAAAGCTGCTAAATGTGTTTAGTGAATGCCATCAAAACATGAAAAGCTTAATAAATAAAAAAAGATGAATTTGCTGTATCCATATAAAAAGTTAAAAGGTAGATAGAATTTCAGCAGATTTGTGCATATTAGAATCACTGAAACTGAACAGAATCATCTTGCTGGAAACAAGCTAATATCATGCAACTGTAGAACCAATGCAAAGAAGGAGGAAATGATTATACAGTATACTCTCCATTATCCATGGTAATTGGAGACTTGAAAACCATGGATAATCAAATTCCATAGATAACCCACTATTAAAGTACACAGTGACACATTATAGTTGTTCAGAAATACAAATTACAACATTGTAATTAAAATCTCTTAACTAATATTTATAATAAATTATACTTTATCTCTCACATTACATGTCAGAATACAGTACTTGAATTGGTCATTTTATAAACAACATAACTCCACATTTTATGCAAAATGAGTTACTTATGTCCGTGCCTTATTTAAGGGTGGCCACAGCATTCCATATACAAACAATGTAATTTTTGTCTGCCTTTGTGTGCTTTTTGTGTCTGGTAAGTTTATGTTGGTTTTAGAAATAACGTAACTCTTTGAGTTCTGTTGTTTCTAATCTTAATGTAGCAGTACTGTTGATTCTACTGGCAGTGCTGTGATCTGCTTATTCTAGTAATTGCTGAACAGTTGTTTGTCTTTTAGACAGAACAGAACATTCTTGGTCTTGGTTACATAATGTGAATACAGGGTGCAGGTTGACATCAGCTTTATTTTATAGTTCTGTGATAATGGAAATCTCTGCAGAACAAAAGAGGAGTATGAGAAATGAAGCTGAATACAGGAGTGAGGTAATTAAAAGAGCAAGTGTTGATGGAAGTGAGAAATGCAATTCTAAGAAAGCAAGTTTTGCTGATGTTGATATATTTCATTAGACAATTTTGTTACATAGATTTAATAATTTCAAGACCAAAGACAAACAGGGTATGTACTTACAAGGTCTCATGGACTGTAACAATGTACAACAACCTCATCCATCTAAAAATGTGTCGTCGATTACACACAATTACCGTTTTAAGTACTTCGTCATACTCAGTGCTGAAAGAAAGGTAATTTGTCAGAGGGCATTTAGAGATTCCTATGGTCTTAAGGGTGACAGTAGACTCCGTCACCTTAGAGAATTGTTGATTTAAGATGAAAAACCCCACAGCAGATTCAAAGCCTGTTGAAATTAAGATGCTCATTCATCAACATACTGAGCCTTTTCCAAGAAAACAGACTTGCTATTACTCCAAGGTGAAAAGTTACCTTGGTGCAAAGTTAAATGTGAAAATGATGTTTCAGATGTTTAAAAAAACACATCCTGATGCAGACATTACATGTCAGTACCAGGTTTAATACTTCAAAGACCATTTTCAGCTCAGTTCTGGCAGACCTCAGGCAGATACCTGCTGCACAAGCAAAGTTCTGGAACAGAAACTAAATTCTCCAAACAAGATTGCTGAAGCAGAATTAACAATCCACAAAAGAAGAGCTAAAAAATCTTACAATATGCTTCAAGCTTCAATGAATCCGTGCAAAGAAATGGAGGATCTCACTGTTATTAAATTTGACCGCAAGCAGAATATTGCACTTCCTAATAATCCAGTGCAGGGGTTGTTTTCCATTCAACAGCTAACCCTCAACATTTTTGAAGTTCATAATGCAAAATCAGGAGATGGTCATCTTTACCTCCATGAAGAAACCCAGGATAACAATGCTCCAAATGAAGTAGCTTATTTTCTTGTGCATAACATAGATAATTGCATTATGGAGAATGTACAGATACAGCACCTCTTCAGTGATAGCTGTGGTGGTCACAACAGAAGTCACACCATAGTATGGTGTTTATTGGCTCTTGTAGAAACAAGAGCATTTTGATAAAAATCCAGCACTTCTTTCTCCTGTGAGGACTTTCTTTTCTCCCCAATGACCATGATTTTGGTGTTTGTTAATTTATTTTGATCGAACGCCAACTGATTACAAAAAAAAGGTTTTTTTATTCCAGTCTTCTGGATAAGTCAGAGCCTTACTTACTAGGGTTACATATTATTGGCTAGCACTTTTATCTACACAACTTTTTCTAAATTTAGTTGAGAGAACAGAGTTACATATATGGACAATACATAAAAAAAATTGTTATTGCCATACTTAGATTAAGGAATCTACAGTTTGTAACACAGTATTCATATCTGACATTCAAATATTTACAGTTTGTGACACAGTCTAAGATCTGAGATTAAATATATTTTTAGATAGATGGTCTTCCATCATACGAGTGTACTAAATCTAGAAACTCATCAACTGAATATACAGGATTGTTTAGGAGCCATAATTTTAATTTCATTTTTAGTTTTGTAATGGGCAATTTGGAGATATTAGGATGGAAGCAATTCAGTAGTTTTATGCCTGCATAGTGAGGGCTTTTCTCATAGTGTTGTTCTATGAGAGATGATGTGGGGTCTCTCTCTACCTCTAGTGTTGTGATCGTGTATTTCTTTATTGTTTTGTTACTGTTTACTGCCATAATGATTATCTTCAGCACATACAGGTTATGAACAGTTAGTATTTTAAATTCTTTAAACAAATTTCCCATAATTCTAATTGCCTTCTTTTGTAAGATAAGTAAACTTTTCATATTACCTTTACTGCTGGATCCCCATACGACTATCCCATAACTTAGATGGGATTCAAATAGTGCAAAATATATTTGCCTCAGAGTGGTGATGTTACAAAAAGGTGTCAGTTTTCTTAGGACATATATGGTAGTACATAGCTTTTTGCAAATACCATTCACATGATCAGACCAGTTTAACTCTGGTTCTAGTGTCAGGCCAAGAAATTTGGCCGAGTATTGTGTTTTAATGTATTCGTCACCCATTAAGATTTGGTTTTCATGAGTTTTTTGCCTCCCAAGATCAAATTCAATATAGACAGATTTATTTGTGTTTAATTTTATTTTGTTTTCATTAAAATACTGCAGAATTAAGCCTGCTGCAGTACTGGATTCCACTTCCAGCTGTGAATAGCTTTGATTGCTGCATATTAACGTGGTATCATCTGCATATAAGATAGCTGTTGCATGGTTTGTTATGGACTGAATATCATTTACATAGATAATAAAAAGAAGTGGTCCTAATATTGACCCCTGTGGAATACCAAAATTTATGTCAGTGGTGTTTGATATGTATGCTCCCTCTGTAGTGCTAATAGACACAAACTGCTTCCTATTTGTCAAGTAGGACCTCATCAGATTATGGGCTGTGCCTCAAATGCCATAGTTCCACAGTTTGTCCAGCAATATGGTCGTATCAACACAGTCAAATGCTTTTTTTAAGTCTAGAAAGATGCCACATACATGTTCTTTATTATCTATTGCTTGAGTGATACCTTCCATTAAGTTGAATGCTGCTGTAATGGTGGATGACCCCTTGACAAACCCATACTGCCCCTTAGAAATCACTTTGAGGGAATATGGTATAGTTGTAGGTAAACAACTAGAATTCTCTCATATACAGATTTATTCTCACTTAGCTTCTACACAGATACAAGTCTGGAGGCTAACTGCCATTAGCGTCCAACATCCTGCCCCAAAGCCCTCTCCTCAAAGATAGCACACTTGCGCACAGAACAAATATCGATATTTATGGCGCTCTACGCCACATAGCCCCCCACCCCCCACCCCGCCCCCGCCCAGTATGGAGTACGTCCCTGTGAATGGGGGGGGGGGGGGGGGTGAGAAGTTAGGAAGGTAACGAAGCACAGTTCTTCTGCGTCAGGCGGAAGTGGTCGACTGGTAGGAGACCGGGGGGTGAAACCCGGTACGTCAACGGTGAAGTCAGCAAGCGACGCCGGCGGCTGAAGCCGACGTCCCGTCCTGGAGTGGAGGTGTAGCACTTCGTCAGCCGACGGACGGAGAATCACCTTGCCAGAAGGCCTAACAAAGGCACGCAAATTGCCACACGCAGCACTTCTGCTCAATTTAAAGCGGCGCACCACACGAGATTCTGCACTTCCTCCCTCAGTATTGTCACACGCAAGTACCACACACACACCGTATCGCCATCTACGACAACAGACAATTTATGTATGTCATCAGGGTGCACATGTGTTGTGAATTCTTGGATGGCACCTGTACGAGCAATGGTAGGGAGGCAGGGAGGTGTGGGAAAGTCATGGCAGGGGAAAGCATCTGCTAAGAGGCGGGTGGCAGGTGCACTGGACTGCGCAGGAGACAACCTCGGGCGATCAGCTGACAGACGAGGGAGCGTGACCGAAGGCAACGAGGAGCCAGCGTGGATTGAACGGCATGACAAAGAGCTGTCACACGAAGATGGTAACACAATGGTAGAATCCGAGTGGTTGGCAGTTGGACTGCGAGGGCTGTGAGGAGTGAAGCCCTGAAAAGATTGGCCACTCGAATTAGATGAACACGAAGAAGGAGCAGTGCTCGGCAGAGAAGCACGCTGTGGAGAATCAATACCCAAATGCATCGTGTGGGCTAACGCGACGGGAGTGGGAGAAATAGGGGCAGAGTCAGGGAGGTTCACCTGAGGCTCAATGAAAGCTGGTTTCACTCGGTTGAGTGAGACCATGGTTACAGAGTCTTTTATGAGGAGATCCATGTTATTCTCAGAGCATTTGACGACCTTGTAAGGACCTGTGTAGGGTGACTGAAGTGGGGCTTTGACTGAGTCGTCTCTGAGAAACACGTACTCACAAGAGTCTAGCGTGCGCGGTACGTACATACGCGGAGGTGTATGAGCAGCTGGAGGTGGCGGCTGGATTTTGCTGCAGTGCAAGCGCACCCGCTCGAGAAGTGAAGGGAGTTCAGAGGGCCGTGGAAGTTGGGTTGGAGTGACTAATTCTCCAGGCAAAACCAGAGGTTGGCCATACACAAACTCGGTTACGGAACCCTTGAGGTCTTCCTTGAAAGTTGCACGAAGGCCAAGGAGCACGAAGGGCAGTGCCTCTGTCCATAGTGAGTCATGGCAACGCAGGGCAGACTTTAAGGTGCGATGCCATCACTCGACAAGCCCATTGCTTTGGGGGTGGTATGCAGAAGTATGAATTTTGACAATACCACACATTTTACATAAGTCAGAGAAAACTGAAGACTCGAATTGTCGCCCCTGGTCAGTGGTGAGGTAAACAGGTGAGCCAAATCTAGAGATCCACGAATCTAAGAATGCTCGACTTACTGTCTCGGAGGTAATGTTCGGAATAGGCACAGCATCAGCCCACCAAGTCATCCTGTCAATAGCTGTAAACAAGTAACAGAAACCCTCGGAGGGGGGCAAAGGGCCTACGAGGTCGACATGAACATGGTGAAACCGGCCTGGCGGTTGGGCAAAACAGCCAAGGGGTGGGGAAGTGTGCCTGGAAACTTTGTTCTGTTGACACACCATGCATGCTCTTGCCCAAGACTGACAGTCACGGCGCATGTCTCTCCAGACAAACCGTTCAGTTACCAGACGGGTGGAAGCTTTGACACCAGGGTGTGCTAATGTGTGTAGTCTGTCAAAGACCTGGCGTTGAAGGGGCTTAGGAATGAATGGCCGCAACGTACCAGTCGATTCATCACACCACACTAAGTCAGATACGCCAGGGAAAGTAGAGCGTACCAGTTGGAGAGAGGAGCTGTGGTCTGAAATTAACTGCATGGTATCGGGGTCTGCCGATTGCAACCGAGGTAGGTCCGTTAAGTCAATTAAGGTTGTGACAGCACCAACACGCGAGAGAAAATCAGCGACCACATTGTCCGCTCCTCAGATGTAGCGAATGTCATTTGTAAATTGCAAGATGTAATCGATGTGACGAAAGCGTCATGGAGGCGGATCAGCCGCAGGATTTTTTATGGCAGGAACCAACGGCTTGTGATCAGTGAGCACATAGAAATCTCGTCCCTCAACATCAGTTCTGAAGTGTCTTATGGCCTTGTAAACTGTAAGTAATTCTCTGTCGAATGCTGAGTATTTCTTCTGCGCGTTGTTTAGCTTTTATGAGAAAAACTGCAGGGGGGTCGTAACATTGTTGTATGTCTGACTCAGTACTGTGCCGATAGCATTGTCACTAGCGTCAGTAGTGATAAACATTGTGGCATCCGCCCATGGGTGAGCAATAGTGACAGCGGAGGCCAACAGCTGTTTGAGTTCATTAAATGCCTTGTCCATGTCTGGTGTCCGTGGTACCTGGCGGGTGCCAGAAAATTGTGGGCCAGCGAGAGCATCTGTGAGAGGAGCCTGCACCGCAGAAGCAGCTGGCAAATGTTTCCGGTAATAATTAACTGTTCCGATGAACCTGCATAATTCCCTATAGGTCTGAGGGCATAGCATCTCGAGAACAGACTTGATCTTGTCCTGTGGTGATGTCAGACCGTCCGATGACACAACATAACTTAGGAATGTGACGGATGACTGGTGCAATTGAGTCTTTTTATTGTTCAGTTCAATACCAGCGGCTGCTAAAATATCCATCACGACTTGAACACGCTCCTCACTCTGTTCTAAAGTAGAAGCAAAAACCAATATGTCGTCCATGTATACGAAACAAAAGTCTAGATGGGATAAAGTTTGATTGATGAAACGCTGCCACGTTTGGGGGGCATTTTTCAACCCAAACGGCATAAATTTGTATTGGAACAGCCCGAAGGGAGTGGTTATGGCAGTCTTTTCAATGTCCTCCGGAGCCATAGGAATCTGATGAAATGCGTGCTTACAGTCCAAAACAGAGAAGTACTTTGCACCTGCAAGCGCATGATTGAAGTCTGCGATGTGTGGAACCAGATATTTATCAATGATGGTGCGGGCATTTAAATGCCTATAGTCTCCGACCATACACCAAGTACCGTCTTTCTTTTGGTCAAACAGGATAGGACTAGCCCAGCAACCGGAAGAAGGTTCAATTATTCCCTTTTGTAATTGTTCTTTTGCAATTTTCATAAATTCCGGCTTGAGGCGACGTGGGCGTTGCGATATGGGCGGCCCATCGGTTAGATGTAACCGATGAACTGTGCCATTAGTGACTACTGCAATATGTGGCACACCACGACAGCCAGATGTCCGTGAAGCGGAGCAGGCAGTGGCAGACGGGCCAAGCTGTGGCGCTGAGGGCACGGAAGTACAGGTGTGCCACCCGCTCGTAGACTGCGCAAAGGCCGCACATGTGTTAAAATGGGCGAGGTTGGTACACTGGTTCTTGGTAGCGGGCCATACCACTACGAGCGCTGTAGGCACGAGTGGGCGTGGCCGGACAGCAGATGGCCGTAGTTCATTGCCACGAGCTTGGCAAGTTAATTGTCCATTCAGAACGCAAGGAGCATGAGCACTCGGGTATACCCTATCATTACAAAGGGGGGTGCTGACACAGTTTACAGAGTTCACAACATTGTCGTTAACGTGCGCGGGCACGGGAACACCAGATTGGCACGGACTGACCTTGTCTGTAGCTGATGAGTCGTCTGCTTGTACTGCCACGAGGCGTTGTTGTGTGAAGGCCGACTCGTGGTGTATGTCGCGGAGATGCAGCAGCATTTCCTTACGTTCCATCCGCAACTTCGAAGACTTGGCGCACTCCACTAGCCACTTGTTCGTCCAAGATTGCAGCTCCAAGGATAGGTTTACACACTTCTTAGCACAGCACATGTTTGGTGTTAGCCGAACTGTCACTCGGCAAAGCGAAAGGAATATGTTTGTTAAGGGAGGGGTAAACCACAGTATTTTGCACAAAATCTAGTGACAACTGATAGTGCTTGAGGAAATCAATTCCGAGAATAGGTTCTTCAATTGTTGACACTAGATACGTCCACTCCAGCTTGCACTCGGGCGAAAGTTTCACTGTATACAAAGTGGAACCCGAGCACTGTAGGGTAGACAAGTTCACTGCACGAAGTACTGTTTTGTGTGGTTGCACTTTATTGGTTGCTAGGCGAACCGGCAGCAAAGAGACGTCTGCGCCAGTGTCTACCAGAAAACATACACCTGATCATAAATCGCGAACATAGACCCGACCACACTTACTGTTATTGTCCAAAACGGAGTGCAACGTGGGATGGTGCCCGTTGTTTACATTGCAGGAGGTGGCACCGTAGCCTACCTGCGGTTGGAGTTTGGGTAAGAACACGGTGACTGGCATTTGCGAGCTTGCTCCCCGAATCTCGCGTGGAAGAAACAGTAAGGTTGGGCGGGCCTGTGCTCCTGTGGGTAGTTGCTAGGTGACGGAGTATGTGCCCCAGAGTCTTCCACAGAGGCCGATGCACTGTCGTTGCGGGGAGTTGAAGGTGCAGGCAGGGCGGCTAGTTTAACAAACTTGTTATTGGCAGCACCAGACAAGGGCGTGGCGTCAGAAAGCGTCTTAGTGCGGTCACATCCAGAATGCAGTGCATGGAGCTCACGTTGCCTGGCGGAGTATGCTCTGTCGGCGGCGCGTAAACGTTCATTTACTGGCCTATCTTCATACGCAGAGATTGCAGTCTGGACAGGCAAAGGCAGCTTTTCAGTCCAGATTTCTGCGAGCGTGTCATCAGGCATAACTTGCTCATCGACGAGAAGACAGATGCACCGCCACAGCTGGGACGGAGACCTGTCGCCGAGACGCTCTTCGTAGATGAGCTGTCGCACATTTTCTCTCCTGGTTTTAGAGACACGCTCCAGTATCGTCTGTTTTGCCACAGCATACTTCCCTGCTAGGGGGGGTGCTTTGACCAGATCATAAATTAAATCGACGCGGTCGTGAAGATAGTTCATGAGGCAGGCGAAGCGTGCGTCGCCGTCCAAAGAATCGACAGTGAATGTTTGCTCAACCAGGTTAAACCAGAACTCCGGGTGAGCGGGTTTGAAGTCTGGTAATTTCGGAAGATTCGGCACTGCAGTCACTGCGGAGGTGTGCCTATTACTTCAGACGGAAGTAGAGCATGCAGAAGATTGCGAGTCCGAATTATTGGTGTCCCGTAATGCGGGAATCGCGATTCACTTGACGCCGTTGGGGCGGCTGAGAAGCAACGGACGCTCGAACGGTGTGAGGATCGTAGTCAAAATGTGCATTCTCATTGACAGGGTAGCTCGGAGAGAAGCCACAAGTGCTTAAGTACGCCGGTGAATGTCCGTTATGCACACAGTATTCACTCGACCGTGAGTGGTGGGGCTGGTTGTAGATGTCGCAGTAGTTACTGTCCAGCACAGAATTGTTCTCCTGATTAGAAGCAACACAAGGATCCCACACACATCCACTAGGATGCACACTCGGTGTGATATTTGCTGTTTGGCGAGCATTGAACACCTGTTGACTAGCCGGCGCGGAAGGATACACACGTGGCGGGAGCTGATTCGAGTTTGAATTTACTACTGGATTTTCCAAAGTAGCAAAACCTCGCTCGACGCCACGAACTGTATTGAATTGTGTGTTCGACACAGGAGTAGGAATGTTCCGACCAACACTCTGTGGAGAACACGTGGGAAGGTCCAGGCTAACAAAGCCAGAGTCCATGACCGTTGGCGGTTGGAAGAAACTGGCGGCACTCAATGAATTCCACTGCATGTTCTGGCTGAAAGATTCCGAAGATTCTTGCGGCATGTCCACTACGACAGCAGGAGTGCTGGGGAGATGTTGCTGGAATCCGGGCAGCGGTGAATGCTGAAAGGCCATTGTCTGGAGCTGAACAAAGGCCCTCGCGATCGCGGAGAAACCCGACGCGGTAGGCGCGTAAATAACCTTCGGGCGGTAACTCGGACGCGTATTACACAAAAACGGGGTCACCAGTGAGGGAATATGGTATAGTTGTAGGTAAACAACTAGAATTCTCTCATATACAGATTTATTCTCACTTAGCTTCTACACAGATACAAGTCCGGAGGCTAACTGCCGTTAGCGTCCAACATCCGGCCCCATAGCCCTCTCCTCAAAGATAGCACACTTGCGCACAGAACAAATATCGATATTTATGGCACTCTACGCCACAACATTTTTGCATACCAGGAAGTTCCAGATTTTCATGTATATTACTTTCTCAAAGATTTTGAATATTATTGTAAGAACAGAAATGGGTTGAAAGTTTTCTTCTAAATTCCTGTTTCCTTTTTTAAAAATAGGCACAACTCAGGCAATTTTCAACTCATCTGGAAATAGACAATCTTCCATATGAGAATTGATAACTGTTGATAAAGATGATGGAATTTTATGTATACATTTCTTAAGAGTGTCCAGACTAAGACCAACATATCCTGATGCATGGGAATTCTTTAAGCTACTCACTATTTAAATTATTTCTTCTTTACTTGTTGGCATCAAAAATATACTTCCTGACACTGGTGTTCCTCTGAATTTGTATGTATGATTTTTAAGCTGATTGTTTATGCTGGGGCCAACAGAAGCAAAGTAATTTTTAAATAGAGCTGCTATCTTATTCTGATCAGTTTCTATTGTGCCGTTTATCAGCAAGTGATTTTCAGTTGTATGTTGTTAAGAGGTTTTTGTCAAAGTACAATCAAATTTATCTTCTAAATAAGGTATGTGAGAATAGTAAAGTCAAAAGTTCACTATTACTATGGTAAGCATAGTAGATGTGATTAACTTCACAGACTGGTGGCCTCCTCTGTGAAGAAGATAGTAAATTCACTGGAAAGCAAACATCTTTCAAGAGACAAGTTTAGTGCATTCCAGATATCAACTTTCAGGCATTTCAAACACTTATCTCAGCATCCAGTTGCAGTAGTTGAATCACCTTTCACCAACACAGCAGTGAACATACACTCATCTTGCAGGGTACTGGGAAGTGAAATGTGTGTCAACTACAAACAAGGGCATACAACAGACAGCTGTCAGTCACTGAAACTAGACATGATGACCTGAAGAATATCTTGCAGTATGTTTCTGAAGAATATCAGCAATTTCACCTCAGAATTTTTGACAATCATTAATAATTTGAAGTAATGGTCTTCAGTATTGCATTTGTGTAGCCAAGTCATAACATTATAAGATTATTTTTGTTGTGCAATTTAAAAAAAAAAAAGGTTGCTGTTGTTGTGGTGGTCTTCAGTCCAAAAACTGGTTTGATGCAGCTCTCCATGCTACTCTATTGTGTGCAAGCATCTTCATCTCTGAGTAACTACTGCAACCTACAACCTTCTGAATCTGCTTAGTGTATTCATCTCTTGGTCTTCCTCTATGATTTTTACCCTCCACACTTCCCTCCAATACTAAATTGGTGGTCTCTTCATGCCTCAGAATGTGTCCTACTCAAGCTGTGCCACAGGTTACTCTTCTCCCCAATTCTGTTCAGCACTTCACCATTACGTGATCTACCCATTTAATCTTCAGCATTCTCCTGCAGCACCACATTTCAAAAGCTTCTATTCTCTTCTTGCTTAAACTGTTAATCATTCATGTTTTCACTTCCATACATGACTACTCTTCATACAAATACTCTCAAAAAAGACTCCGTGACATTTAAATCTGTACTTGATATTACCAGATTTCTCTTCTTGAAATGCTTTCCTTGCCATTGCCAGTCTACATTTTACATCCTCTCTAATTTGGCCATCGCCAGTTATTTTGCTGCCCAAATAGCAATACTCATCTATTACTATAAGTATCTCATTCCCTAATCTAATTCCCTTAGCATCGCCTGATTTAATTCCACCACATTCCATTATCCTCATTTTGCTTTTGTTGGTATTCATCTTAGATCCTCCTTTCAAGACACTGTCCATTCCATTCAACTGATCTTCTAAGTCCTTGGCTGTCTCTGACAGAATCACAGTGTCATCGGCAATCCTCAAGGTTCTTATTCCTTCTCTCTGGATTTTAATTCCTTACTCCAAATTTTCTTTTGTTTCCTTTACTGCTTGCTCAATATACATATTGAATAACACTGGGGTAGGCTACAGCCCTGTATCCCTCCCTTCTCAACCACTGCTTCCCTTTTGTGCCCCTCGACTCTTATAACTGCCATCTGGTTTCTGTACAAATTGTAAGTAGTGTTTTGCTACCTATGTTTTATCCCTGACACCTTCAGAATCTGAAAGTGAGTATTCCAGCAAAAACATTGTCAAAATCTTTCTCGAAATCTACATATGCTATAAACATATGTTTGCCTTTCCTTAACCTATCTTCTAAGGTAAGTCGTAGTGTCAGTCTTGCCTCACGTGTTCCTACATTTCTACAGAATCCAAACTGATCTTTCACAAGGTCGGTTTCTACCAGTTTTTCCTTTCATCTGTAAAGAATTCATGTTAGTATATTGCAACCACAGTTTATTAAACTGATGGTTAATTAATTTTCACAACTGCCAGCACCTGTTCTCTTTAGAATTGGAACTAAAATTCTTCTTGAACTCTGAGGGTATATCGCGTGTCTCATACATCTTGCTTGCCAGATGGAAGAGTTTTGTCAGGACTAGCTCTCCCAAGGCTGTCAGCAGTTCTAATGGAATGTCGGCTACTCCTGGGGCCTTCTTTCGACTCAGGTCTTTCAGTGCTCTGTCAAACTCTTCACGCAGTATCTTATCTCCCATTTCATCTTCATCTACATCCTCTTCCATTTCCATAATATTGTCCTCAAGTACATCGCCCTTGTATAAACCCTCTATATACTCCTTCCACCTTTCTGCCTTCCCTTCTTTGCTTAGAACTGGGTTGCCATCTGAGCTCTTGATATTCATACAAGTGGTTCTCTTCTCTCCAAAGGTCTCTTTAATTTTCCTGTAGGCAGTATCTATCTTACCTCTAGTGAGACAAGCCTCTACATCCTTACATTTGTCCTCTAGCCATCCCTGCTTAGCCATTTTGCACTTCCTGTCGATCTCATTTTTGAGACGTTTGTATTCCTTTTTGCCTGTTTCATTTACTGCATTTTTATTTTTTCTCCTTTCATGAATTAAATTCAGTATCTCTTCTGTTACCCAAGGATTTCTATTGGCCCTCATCTTTTTACCTACTTGATCCTCTGCTGCCTTCACTACTTCATCCCTCAGAGCTACCCATTCTTCTTCTACTGTATTTCTTTCCCCCATTCCTGTCAATTGTTCCCTTATGCTCTCCCTGAAACTCTCTACAACCTCTGGTTCTTTCAGTTTATCCAGGTCCCATCTCCTTAAATTCCCACCTTTTTGCAGTTTCTTCAGTTTCAATCTGCAGTTCATAACCAATAGATTGTGGTCAGAATCCACATCTGCCCCTGGAAATGTCTTACAATTTAAAACCTGGTTCCTAAATCTCTGTCTTACCATTATATAATCTATCTGATACCTTCTAGTATCTCCAGGATTTTTCCATGTATACAACCTTCTTTTATGATTTTTGAACCAAGTGTTAGCTATGATTAAGATATGCTCTGTGCAAAATTCTACAAGGCGGCTTCCTCTTTCATTTCTTCCCCCCAATCCATATTCACCTGTAATGTTTCCTTCTCTCCCTTTTCCTACTCTTGAATTCCAGTCACCCATGACTATTAAATTTTCGTCTCCCTTCACTACCTGAATAATTTCTTTTATCTCATCATACATTTCATCAATTTCTTCATCATCTGCAGAGCTAGTTGGCATATAAACTTGTACTACTGTAGTAGGCATGGGCTTTGTGTCCATCTTGGCCACAATAATGCGCTCACCATGCTGTTTGTAGTAGCTAACCCGCACTCGTATTTTTTTATTCATTATTAAACCTACTCCTGCATTACCCCTATTTGATTTTGTTTTATAACCCTGTATTCGTTGACCAAAAGTATTGTTCCTCCCACCACTGAACTTCACTAATTCCCACTATATCTAACTTTAAACTATCCATTTCCATTTTTAAATTTTCTAACCTACCTGCCCGATTAAGGGATCTGACATTCCACACTCCGATCCGTAGAATGCCAGTTTTCTTTCTCCTGATAACGACATCCTCTTGAGTAGTCCCCACCCGGAGATCCGAATGGGGGACTATTTTACCTCCGGAATATTTTACCCAAGAGGACGCCATCATCATTTAATCATACAGTAAAGCTGCATGTCCTTGGGAAAAATTACGGCTGTAGTTTCCCCTTGCTTACAGCTGTTCGCAGTA
This sequence comes from Schistocerca nitens, assembly GCF_023898315.1. Classification (NCBI taxonomy): domain Eukaryota; kingdom Metazoa; phylum Arthropoda; class Insecta; order Orthoptera; family Acrididae; genus Schistocerca; species Schistocerca nitens. The sequence continues at coordinate 409,607,545 of NC_064622.1, forward strand.
CCAGCACAGCAAGGCCGTTTTGGTTAATGTAACAAGGCCAGATCAGTCAATCATCCAGACTGTTGCCCCTGCAACTACTGAAAAGGCTGCTGCCCCTCTTCGGGAACCACGTTTGTCTGGCCTCTCCACAGATACCCCTCCGTTGTGGTTGCACCTACGGTACGGCCATCTGTATCGCTGGGGCACGCAAGCCTCCCCACCAACGGCAAGGTCCATGGTTCATGGGGGGACATCTAGTATAAAACAGCTAAATAACAGTTTATGGAGATCCTAAAACCCAAAATTCAAACTCACTAGAGTGCTGAAATATCGAAAAAAGCTAAAACTAGACAAGCAGTTTGTGAAATAACTGTATGTGATGGAATTTTTTCACTATTTTTCCTGAAATCAGCATTGAATACACAATAAAAACCAGTTAATAAATTTGAAACAATTTTTTATGTCAGAGACCTGTGTAATCAATCTGAAACCTTCTGGTGTCTCCAGATCTCTTCTATGTATACAATATTCTCTCATGATTCTTAAATCAAGTGTTGGCTATGATTAAGTTATGCTCTGTGCAAATTTCTACCAGGCAGCTTCCTCTTTCATTCCTTACCCCCAGACCATATTTATCTACTACTTTTCCTTCTCTTCCTTCTCCTACTATCAAACTCCAGTCCACCATGACTATTAAATTTTTGTCTCCCTTAACTATCTGAATAATTTGTTTTATCTCATCATACACTTCTTCCATCTCTTCATCATCTGCGGAGCTAGTTGGCATATAAACTTGTACTGCTGTTGTAGGCATGGGCTTCATGCCTATCTAGGCCATAATGATGCATTCACTATGCTGTTCATAGAAGGTTATTCACATTCCTATTTTTTATTCATTATTAAGCCTATTCCTGCATTACCACTATTTGATTTTCTATTTATTTGTGTTTACCTGACCAGTAGTCTTGCTCCTCCTACCACCAAACTTCACTAATTCCCACTATATCTAACTTTAACCCATACATTCCCCTTTTTAAATTTTCTCACTCACCTACCCGATTAAGGGATCTGACATTCCATGATCCGATCCGTAGACCGCCAGTTTTGTTTCTCCTGATAATGACATCCTCCTGAGTAGTCCCCAATTGGAGTTCCGAATGGTGTACTATTTTATCTCCAGAATATTTTAGCCAAGAGGACATCATCATCATTTAACCATACAGTAGAGCTGCACACCCTTTGGGAAAAATTACAGCTGAAGTTTCACCTTGCTTTCTCACATTCTCAGTGCCAGCACAGCGATGCTGTTTTGGTTGATGTTACAAGGCCTGTTCAATCAACATCGAGACTGCTGCCCCTGCAACTGCCAAAAAAGCTGCAGCACCTCTTCAGGAACCACACGTTTGTCTAGCCTCTCAACAGATACCCTTCCACTGTGGTTTCACCTGAGGTACGGCTATCTGTATTGCTGAGGCATGCAAGCCTCCCCACCAATGGCAAGGTCCCTGGTTCATGGGGGTAAGGAAAAAATATTAGACACCTCAAATTAATGTTAATGTTAAAGGCAGCATATTTCTAATGTCAAACATTCATGTAAATTTGCTGTATAAATCAGTTTTTTATATGTTCCATAGCTTTGGAAAGTAAAAATATCATTAAGTTGATTACAATAGAACATTTCAGTGATAAATTTTCACAGGTATTTGAGTTAGTGGTAGAAAAAACATAACTCCAGTCGCTTTGATCACTGTTTTGGCTGGGTCTTCTAGGACCTGGAAATTATGTTGTATGTTAAATTACTCACCTAGCTGTACTCTTTAAAAAGGATGAAGCAACTTTTGATATGTGTTGAACTTTCTCTTAAAAATAGTGTTTTATATTTCCTGAAAACTATTCATTTGAGAAGTTATGCTGTTTCTAAAATGACCAATTCATGTACAAAGAATAAAGTGCAAGCCAATTTCACATCAAGCTACACTACTTTGAAACAAAATAGTCTTGAATTGACTTGTGCCTCAGCAAGGCAGCTTATCTTTTACATATCGCACTGCATACTGTATGCATTACTGACTTGTCAGAAAAGGGAGCATTTTCTTGCTACTCCAGATGGTCCATTAACTCTTCAGCCCATTGAAGTGCTGATGTATAACTGACTACTGTTTCCGGGATTATGGGAATGTTGTCATTTTCATCACTGTTATTCAACTCCTCAGATTTCCCTTGTACTTGCTGAACAGTAGCACTGTCACTCAACATCTCATGACCTGGCTCTGTGCAGCCCATGTCAAACCATTCAGAAATATTTTCTTTGTCAACAATTTCACAAACTGTAGTACTTTTCAAAACACCAGCTAACATTGCTAATGAGCAGTCTTCTTTATCATCAGAATCACTGATTTCATCACTTTTAGGATTAGTGTTTTTCCATGACTTTGCTGTGGTTGATTGTTTTACCTTACGCGATGCATTGAACTTCATAAATTGCGTCTATCACAGTCAAGTGTTTCCAAAATGTTTGAAGATTTCCACCTTCATTAATAAGTTTTTACAGCAGATTTCCTCTATAAATTTACTTCATGGCAGCAATGACACCCTGATCTGTTGGCTGAATTAAGGCTGTCACACTAGGAGGCAAACAGTTTACAAATATCATTCCGTCATCCAATTTCAGATTAAGTTCATTCACAAGCGATAGTGCATTGTCCAGCAACAACACAGCCCTTGCAAGTGGAAACTTCAAAGTTAAACGTTCTCACACCTATGGCATAAAGCAATTGTAGAACGATGTTTGAAATGTTATGTGGTTCACCAGGCCCATTTGCCACGCGGGATTAGCCGAGAGGTCTAAGGCACTGCAGTCATGGACTGTGCGGCTGATCCTGGCGGAGGTTTGAGTCCTCCCTCGGGCATGGGTGTGTGTATTTGTCCTTAGGATAATTTAGGTTAAGTAGTGTGTAAGTTTAGGGACTGAGGACCTTAGCAGTTAAGTCCCATAAGATTTCACAGACATTTGAACCAAGCCCATTTCTGGTGAAAATAATGGACAGATAAACAGCACATTTTTTTCCCCTCTGAAACAGAACTGTTTTTAGCTTTACCTATTATACCAAGCTTAACTTCATATGATACCATACCATTAGCACAACACAACACATTCAGCCTTTCCTTACTTGATTTCTAACCAGGCACACTATGCTCTGTCTTGAAAGCTAACGTCTTTGTTAGTAGACACTTCCAAAACAGCCCATTTCATCCGCATTGTATATTTGCTCCACTTTTAAATTTTCTTGTGCAATAAACCCCTAGAAATCAGTAGAAAACTAAGAAACAGCCCTATTGTCTGCACTTAGCTTTTCACCTTAGGCAGTAATCTCCCAGATACCATGATGATGTTTAAAACTTGTTAGCCAGCCACAAGTTGCATTACAGTCTCCTTCAATCCACAAGCCTTTTAAAAAATAAGTCACATCATCTTTGTTTTTAGATATATTTTCCCTACGTGGAATGTTTCCCTATATATGGTTATAATAGAGGGAAACATTCCACGTAGGAAAAATATATCTAAAAACAAAGATGATGTGACTTACCAAATGAAAGTGCTGGCAGGTCGACAGACACACAAACGAACACAAACATACACACAAAATTCAAGCTTTCGCAACAAACTGTTGCCTCATCAGGAAAGAGGGAAGGAGAGGGAAAGACGAAAGGATGTGGGTTTTAAGGGAGAGGGTAAGGAGTCATTCCAATCCCGGGAGCGGAAAGACTTACCTTAGGGGGAAAAAAGGACAGGTATACACTCGCGCACACACACACATATCCATCCACACATATACAGACACAAGCAGACATATTTAAACTTTAAATATGTCTGCTTGTGTCTGTATATGTGTGGATGGATATGTGTGTGTGTGCGCGAGTGTATACCTGTCCTTTTTTCCCCGTAAGGTAAGTCTTTCCGCTCCCGGGATTGGAATGACTCCTTACCCTCTCCCTTAAAACCCACATCCTTTCGTCTTTCCCTCTCCTTCCCTCTTTCCTGATGAGGCAACAGTTTGTTGCGAAAGCTTGAATTTTGTGTGTATGTTTGTGTTCGTTTGTGTGTCTGTCGACCTGCCAGCACTTTCATTTGGTAAGTCACACCATCTTTGTTTTTATATATATATATATATATATATATATATATATATATATATATATATATATATATAAAATAGAGGGAAACATTCCACGTGGGAAAAATATATGTAAAAACAAAGATGATGTGACTTACCGAACGAAAGCGCTGGCAGGTCGATAGACACACAAACAAACACAAACACACACACAAAGTTCAAGCTTTCGCAACAAACTGTTGCCTCATCAGGAAAGAGGGGAAGGAGAGGGAAAGACGAAAGGATGTGGGTTTTAAGGGAGAGGGTAAGGAGTCATTCCAATCCCGGGAGCGGAAAGACTTACCTTAGGGGGAAAAAAGGATGCGTATACACTCGCACACACACACATATCCATCCACACATATACAGACACAAGCAGACATGTTGGTCTTTAAACTCATACAGAAGAGTTCTTTAAAAGGCAGTTACATCATTTTGTAGTGAACTGGCGTAGTTGTGAGCTTTATTGCAGCCTTCAGCCCCCTGGATGGCAAGCCCATTGGATCAAGAAAGAATGGGTACACAGCGATAAATTTTCAATAATGTAAAAGTACTCTTGAACAACATTGAGCCGACAAACCAGTTAAGTGAGGACTTATTTACAACCTGTACCTAGGGACCCTATTAAAACACTTCAGGCACAGTGTGTACAATTCCTTGAAGTCCAGCAGGATGTTGTTGTTGTGGTCTTCAGTCCTGAGACTGGTTTGATGCAGCTCTCCATGCTACTCTATCCTGTGCAAGCTTCTTCATCGCCCAGTAACAACTGCAACCTCCATCCTTCTGAATCTGCTTAGTGTATTTATCTCTTGGTCTCCCTCTATGATTTTTACCCTCCACGCTGCCCTCCAATACAAAATTGGTGATCTCTTGATGCCTCAGAACATGTCCTACCAACCAATCGCTTCTTCTAATCAAGTTGTGCCACAAACTTCTCTTCTCCCCAATCCTATTCAATACATCCTCATTAGTTATGTGATCTACCCATCTAATCTTCTGCATTCTTCTGTAGCACCATATTTCAAAAGCTTCTATTCTCTTCTTGTCCAAACTATTTATCGCCCATGTTTCACTTCCATACATGGCTACATTCCATACAAATACTTTCAGAGACGACTTCCTGACACTTAAATCTATACTCAATGTTAACAAATTTCTCTACTTCAGAAATGCTTTCCTTGCCATTGCCACACTACATTTTATATCCTATCTACTTTGACCATCATCAGTTATTTTGCTCCCCAAATAGCAAAACTCCTTTATTACTTTCAGTGTCCCATTTCCTAATCTAATTTCCTCAGCATCACCCGACTTGATTCGACTACATTCCATTATCCTCGTTTTGCTTTTGCTGATATTAATCTTATATCCTCCTTTCAAGACACTGTCCATTCCATTCAACTGCTCTTCCCAGTCCTTTGCTGTCTCTGACAGAATTACAATAACATCGGCGAACCTCAAAGTTTTTATTTCTTCTCCTTGGATTTTAATACCTACTCCGAATTTTTCTTTTGTTTCCTTCACTGCCTGCCCAATATACAGATTGAATAACATCAGGGAGAGGCTACAACCCCGTCTCACTCCCTTCCCAACCAGTGCTTCCCTTTCATGCCCCTTGACACTTTTAACTGCTATCTAGTTTCTGTACAAATTGTAAATAGCCTTTCCCTCACTGTATTTTACCCCTGCCACCTTCAGAATTTGAAAGAGAGTATTCCAGTTAACATTGTCAAAAGATTTCTCTCAGTCTACAAATGCTATAAATGTAGGTTTGACTTTCCTTAATCTAGCTTCTAAGATAAGTCGTAGGGTCAGTATTACCTCATGAGTTCCAATATTTCTACGGAATCCAAACTGATCCTCCCCGAGGTAGGCTTCTACTAGTTTTTCCATTTGTCTGTAAAGAATTCACATCAGTATTTTGCAGCTGTTACTTATTAAACTGATAGTACGGTCATTTTCGCATCTGTCAACACCTGCTTTCTTTGGGATTGGAATTATTATATTCTTCTTGAAGTTTGAGGGTATTTCGCCTGTCTCATCCATCTTGCTCACCAGATAGTAGAGTTTTGTCAGGACTGGCTCTCCCAAGGCTGTCAGCAGTTCTAATGGATGTCGGCTACTCCCGGAGCCTTCTTTCGACTCAGGTCTTTCAGTGCTCTGTCAAACTCTTCACGCAGTATCATATCTCCCATTTCATCTTCATCTACATCCTCTTCCATTTCTATAATATTGTCCTCAAGAACATCGCCCTTGTATAGACCCTCTATATACTCCTTCCACCTTTCTGCTTTCCCTTCTTTGCTTAGAACTGAGTTTCCATCTGAGCTCTTGATATTCATACAAGTGGTTCTCTTTTCTCCAAAGGTCTCTTTAACTATCCTGTAGGCAGTATCTATCTTACCCCTGGTGAGATAAGCCTCTACATCCATGCATTTGTCCTTTAGCCATCCCTGCTTAGCCAGTTTGCACTTCCTGTCGATCTCATTTTTGAGACATTTGTATTCCTTTTTGCCTGTTTCATTTACTGCATTTTTATTTTTTCTCCTTTCATGAATTAAATTCAGTATCTCTTCTGTTACCCAAGGATTTCTAGTAGCCCTCATCTTTTTACCTACTTTATCCTCTGCTGCCTTCACTACTTCATCCCTCAAAGCTACCCATTCTTCTTCTACTGTATTTCTTTCCCCCATTCCTGTCAATTGTTCCCTTATGCTCTCCCTGAAACTCTCTACAACCTCTGCTTTAGTCTGTTTATCCAGGTCCCATCTCCTTAAATTCCCACCTTTTTGCAGTTTGTTCAGTTTTAATCTACAGTTCATAACCAATAGATTGTGGTCAGAGTCCACATCTGCCCCTGGAAATGTCTTACAATTTAAAACCTGGTTCCTAAATCTCTGTCTTACCATTATATAATTTATCTGATACCTTCTAGTATCTCCAAGATTCTTCCATGTATACAACCTTCTTTTATGATTCTTGAACCAAGTGTTAGCTATGATTAAGTTATGCTCTGTGCAAAATTCTACCAGGCGGCTTCCTCTTTCATTTCTTCCCCCCAATCCATATTCACCTGTAATGTTTCCTTCTCTCCCTTTTCCTACTACCAAATTCCTGTCACCCATGACTATTAAATTTTCGTCTCCCTTCACTATCTGAATAATTTCTTTTATTTCGTCATACATTTCTTCAATTTCTTCGTCATCTGCAGAGCTAGCTGGCACATAAACTTGTACTACTGTAGTAGCTGTGGGCTTCGTGTCTATCTTGACCACAATAATGCGTTCACCATGCTGTTTGTAGTAGCTTACCTGCACTCGTATTTTTTTTATTCATTATTAAACCTAATCCTGCATTACCCCTATTTGATTTTGTTTTATAACCCTGTATTCGTTGACCAAAAGTATTGTTCCTCCCACCACTGAACTTCACTAATTACCACTATATCTAACTTTAAACTATCCATTTCCCTTTTTAAATTTTCTAACCTATCTGCCCGATTAAGGGATCTGACATTCCATGCTCTGATCCGTAGAATGTCAGTTTTCTTTCTCCTGATAACGACGCCCTCTTGAGTAGTCCCCGCCTGGAGATCCGAATGGGGGACTATTTTACCTCCGGAATATTTTACCCAAGAGGATGGCTTTAGTTTCCCTTTGCTTTCAGCTGTTCACAGTACCAGCACAGCAAGGCCGTTTTGGTTGGTGTTACAAGGCCAGATCAGTCAATCATCCAGACTGTTGCCCCTGCAACTACTGAAAAGGCTGCTGCCCCTCTCCAGGAACCACACGTTTGTCTGGCCTCTCAACAGATACCCCTCCATTGTGGTTGCACCTACGGTACGGCTATCTGTATCGCTGAGGCACACACGCCTACCCACCAACGGCAAGGTTCATGGTTCATGGGGGTGTGGTGGGTGCACTTGATAGGATATGCCAATGTCGAGGACATCGTTCCTTGAATGGTGTTTTAAGTGCTGGTTCTCTGGAGTCAACACATAAATAAACTAACCAAAATTCCAGTCCAACATGTTATGTCCTTAGAAGCACCTGTTACCATGTTAACCAAAAGACAGGAGTGTTGACTTATTTTACATATCTTCATTCTCTCTTGTCTTATGGAATTACCATGCACCTAAAGTAAATAAAGTGTTTATTTAGCTGAAACCAGCAGTAACAGGCTGAGTTCAAGAACATTTTTCCACACAAGTGAAATGTCATTTGGTGTATCCAACCACAACTCTGACATTAGATATGGTTCCTTGACCTATTAATAAAACATTTAAAAATAAAATAAATAAATAACAAACAAAAACAAAACACCATGATCATTGGATGTTGCTGGTTCGTTTTGTCTTTTAAATTAACTGCTACTTAGACATTTCTCTGTAACAGAAATGAATTTCTAACCTTATACCATTGCTAAATATTAAAAAAGAATAGTTCATTTCCAATTTAAGGTAATTCCAGAGATCTTTAAAAGCACTCATGAAAACAGAAATAACTATATACGTTGTTTGTCCTAGCTTCAACAAAAACATGCTGTCTTTTAATTTGAATGGGAAGAATGAAAATACAAAATTTCTGTTACATCTTAGTTTAACAAGACGGTAACAAAATTTATCCAAGTTTTTATTTATATTAATTTTTATTGTTTGTACATGACTGTACTGGATTCTAAAATCAACTGTTAAGGAGTTTTAACATTAAGAGTGTTTTCTATCCACCTTCCAAGATTAGGGCACTACTTGGCTCTTTGAAAGATGAGCAGGGGCTTAGGAAGCCTGGCATATATAAAATTCCATGTCAGTGAGGGAAGGCTTACATCAGACATTTGATTCACAAAGTTCAGGAACAGCATTGTCATACAAGGCTACAACAGCCAGAAAAATCAGCAGTAGCAGAACAGTGCTTAAACAAGGGACATAGGATGAAATCTGATGAAACTCTGATTGCTGCCAACACTTCTGGTTTTTGGAAACAGTGTTTATAAAGAGGTAACTGAAATTAGGTTGCCAGACAATTTGATTAATAGAGACAATGGTTTTCCTCTTAGCAGGATGTGGAACCCTGTACTGTCCTGCATCAAAACACAACATTCTTCAGTGCAGCCAGTCTGAGGTTCAAAAATCGCTTCTGAGTGCATATGTCATTGCCACTAGGTTTCTTTTAAGGGTGTGTCACCTGACTGATCTTGGAGAGCAGCAACTGTATTTGGTGATGCAAGTGCCTATACAGGACAACTATTTGCAGCCATCTCATCAGGTTTAAGTATGACTCAGCAGCAGCAGCACAGCATTTTCCTGAAGATGGCAGAGAGTTGGATCACTGAAATATTGAATGAAGTTGATTTTAGGATCTGGCAGCAAAGCCAAAGTGACTTTCAAGAATACTTAACTATTGTATCTAACAAACGAAATAATACACAAAAAAACTAACATTCATGAGCACAATAGTTCTTATAATGTATGAAAGACATTTCAAAAGGATATTCTTTTGTTCAGAAAGAATTCAATTAAAAAATGAACACGAATGGCTTCTTTGTTTGTGTGGTGCCACCTTCATTTCAGACACCAAGTCCCAGATACAGACCACCATCACAGCTGTATCCCAACTTCCGTGGTGTCTTTTACCACACACCAAAAATATGCACTCACCTCTCCTACATTCAGTCCAAGGAAATCAATATGTAAATACAAATAGTGACCTTTGAACTGCAGTATCTCTAAGTTCTAGGTAATTTTCTCTTCTTTTCTTGTCTAGAAATCAATGAAGCAGCATTCTGAATGATTCCCATGCATTACATGCTCATGGAGTCATTGCTTCTTTCATATCTTTAAATTCTAACAGGGGCTGGATCTGGGCCCAGTAAAAATTTTACCTTTCACTTTTGCATCAGATATCTGAAGAAACATTTGTTTTTTGAAATGAAGAGCAGCAGAATCACTAGCCTTTAATGAACTGTTTAATTCGTCTCAGTTTAATAAGCAGAGTGAGTAACTAAATTGTTTTCATGATACAAGGGGCCTTCAAAGTATGTTATATGAGCCTGGAATTAACTCTTCTCTGATATGCTGCTCTTTGCTAACATGGTGTTGGGTAGTTTCTCTGCTATCCCAAAGACAGAGGAACATGAAGGCTTTGTGAAGAAGAGATACTCGTCATCTTGTTTATGATTTACACTGACTGTTTCAAAGAGAGCAGTGGTATATGAACAGTAACACAAATTTCCTTCCATTTCATAGATACAAGCAAGTTCATATGCCTGTTTCTGTATTTACATATCCTGCAAGAAAAATCAAGTAAATTCTATTCTTTTAAAGGTGATGCAAGGTGCTAACCTTTTGTTTTCAGGAATTGCAAATCCCTTATTAAGTCATCCAGATCTTCCGAGTTTCGGAAAATATGGTTCCATTATTGAGTCTCCATCACAGTCAAAAAGTCAATCACTGTTAGTATCTGGTTGCTGCCCATGTGGTACATAACTTGGTGGTACTGCAATTGGCAACTCCTCACCATGTGTCACTGGAGCAATAGATGTAGTTATGGTAGGGTAAGCCAATTTTTTTTCATTTTCTTTGTACCTTTGAGCTTGATATATCCACAATACAAAAATAGCAATCATCATAATGTACTGTGGGCTCCCTTCAAATTCGACGGACAGCAAAAGTCTTATTCTTTCTTGTCCCAAGACACCATTCTTCCAATGTACTCATAGAGCAACAGCTTCCACAACACACATGAGGAGCCCAAAAAAGATCCAGGACTTACACAAGCACTTCCAAGGAAGCTTTATATGCATCACAAAACTTTATGCCTAATACAATTTTATGTCTAACTTGTTTAGATCAAATTTAATACAGACATAACAAAAAGAATTATGTGGTAATTCTAATTTTTCCTAACACAGTGTTGGGCACACAGAGGAAACGAGTACATTGTGAAGAATAGATACTAGTCATCAAGTTTATGATTTATGCTGACTGCTTCTTTTCACAGCCTTTCTTCTGAATCATGTGTAAAGAAAACACAACAACAAAAAACGAAACATATAACCAGTTTTAATAATCTAGAAAACTGGGGAATAAGTCTGCATTTGAGTGTTTACTTAGGGGCAATTTATGGAACTAAGAAAGAAATAGGAGACATAACTAATAAAAGAAAGTGACACTTGGTACTATCTAGTGATTAATGAATAAGCAGTTTGTTATTCTAGGTCTTTCAAAAACAAAGATATCTTAAATATTTAAAAAAAATAATTGTTATTTGGGCAAAAGTATGGTCATTTTCATGTTGATGTAAACAATTTTTTTGTTAAATGGTGCTGAAATTTTAATTCTATAATTTACAAATTATGTGCTTTACATTAGAAAAAGTGGGGCAGAAACACAAAAAATATCACTTTTTAAATAACAGTTCCATTGTTATGGAACTAAGAAAGAAAAAGGAGACAAAACTACTTTAAAAAGTGACACTTGGTACTATCTATTGATTAACGAATGAGTAGTTGAAAAATAACAATTCCATTCTTATTTAAAAAATATCATCTAATTTTATACTGATGTGTTAAACATAAGGCACCCCATAAATTAAAGTAGTTACACTTGGACGCTTCTGGCAGCCTTCACAGTTTGGCACCACAAGCAGTCACTTATATTGCTTGGGGCTTAAACTGCTCCTGAGTATGAATATTGTGTAAAGTAGATAACCATACATCTTGCAGGAGCTGTTTTAAGACTCTTGGAATTCTTAGAGTCACAACCGAATACATTTACATGTAAACAGTTTTTGTTGCAGACGATAAAATTCTGTGTCAGCTGAATTGTGATATACAGTCACGGTTCGAGACACAAAAATAATGTTTCTGTGATATCTTTGTCTCAAGTTAATGTATACCTTGATTCATATCAACCCTGAAGGTTCTTCTTTTTGATGAGATCCATAGAATACAACAAACAACTGAATGAATGTATATGTCCTCTTTTTGTCAGAATAATCTTTTGCTCCATTTGTGTAGATCATTGTTGTGATTTTCAGTCTGAAGACTAGTTTGATTCTGCTTTCCACACTACTGTACAAGCCTCTTCACCTCCAAATACCTACTGGGGTTCAAATGGAGTTATTTACTCTGGTGGTAAGATATTCAACAAGCTCCCATCTAATATAAAACAAGAAACTGGAATACCTAGTAAATCAAAACAAAAATAAAAACATACTTCATTAGCCACGATGAAGTATCTTAATATCTAGATTAATGAATTGAAAAGTTTTGTTAGCTGCTAAACGTCAATTAGTAGTGTTTGTTGTAAAGCAAGTGGTAATGTTCTGTACACAGGACTCAGTATTTACAGGTTTAAAAAATATTTTCTTTGAAATGTATTGCTGTAATTAAGTAAGTATGATGCACATAAACAGCAGCTATATAATAAAAATGAGTACGTAGCAGCTTTTTTCAGAGCAGCATCTAACTAATTTACTTCATTAAATTTAGACGGTATAAGCATGAATGGCATTAGGCATTACAGAAACAGATTATCGATGATACAATATACATATTAAGTTTCTGTGATATCTTTGTCTCAAGTTAATGTATACCTTGATTCATATCAACCCTGAAGGTTCTTCTTTTTGATGAGATCCATAGAATACAACAAACAACTGAATGAATGTATATGTCCTCTTTTTGTCAGAATAATCTTTTGCTCCATTTGTGTAGATCATTGTTGTGATTTTCAGTCTGAAGACTAGTTTGATTCTGCTTTCCACACTACTGTACAAGCCTCTTCACCTCCAAATACCTACTGGGGTTCAAATGGAGTTATTTACTCTGGTGGTAAGATATTCAACAAGCTCCCATCTAATATAAAACAAGAAACTGGAATACCTAGTAAATCAAAACAAAAATAAAAACATACTTCATTAGCCACGATGAAGTATCTTAATATCTAGATTAATGAATTGAAAAGTTTTGTTAGCTGCTAAACGTCAATTAGTAGTGTTTGTTGTAAAGCAAGTGGTAATGTTCTGTACACAGGACTCAGTATTTACAGGTTTAAAAAATATTTTCTTTGAAATGTATTGCTGTAATTAAGTAAGTATGATGCACATAAACAGCAGCTATATAATAAAAATGAGTACGTAGCAGCTTTTTTCAGAGCAGCATCTAACTAATTTACTTCATTAAATTTAGACGGTATAAGCATGAATGGCATTAGGCATTACAGAAACAGATTATCGATGATACAATATACATATTAAGTTTCTGTGATATCTTTGTCTCAAGTTAATGTATACCTTGATTCATATCAACCCTGAAGGTTCTTCTTTTTGATGAGATCCATAGAATACAACAAACAACTGAATGAATGTATATGTCCTCTTTTTGTCAGAATAATCTTTTGCTCCATTTGTGTAGATCATTGTTGTGATTTTCAGTCTGAAGACTAGTTTGATTCTGCTTTCCACACTACTGTACAAGCCTCTTCACCTCCAAATACCTACTGGGGTTCAAATGGAGTTATTTACTCTGGTGGTAAGATATTCAACAAGCTCCCATCTAATATAAAACAAGAAACTGGAATACCTAGTAAATCAAAACAAAAATAAAAACATACTTCATTAGCCACGATGAAGTATCTTAATATCTAGATTAATGAATTGAAAAGTTTTGTTAGCTGCTAAACGTCAATTAGTAGTGTTTGTTGTAAAGCAAGTGGTAATGTTCTGTACACAGGACTCAGTATTTACAGGTTTAAAAAATATTTTCTTTGAAATGTATTGCTGTAATTAAGTAAGTATGATGCACATAAACAGCAGCTATATAATAAAAATGAGTACGTAGCAGCTTTTTTCAGAGCAGCATCTAACTAATTTACTTCATTAAATTTAGACGGTATAAGCATGAATGGCATTAGGCATTACAGAAACAGATTATCGATGATACAATATACATATTAAGTTTCTGTGATATCTTTGTCTCAAGTTAATGTATACCTTGATTCATATCAACCCTGAAGGTTCTTCTTTTTGATGAGATCCATAGAATACAACAAACAACTGAATGAATGTATATGTCCTCTTTTTGTCAGAATAATCTTTTGCTCCATTTGTGTAGATCATTGTTGTGATTTTCAGTCTGAAGACTAGTTTGATTCTGCTTTCCACACTACTGTACAAGCCTCTTCACCTCCAAATACCTACTGCAACCAACCTACATCCATTTGAACCTGCTTACGGTATTGATCCTTCATACCCTATGCTGTGTCCTAGTGACTGATTCCTTCTTTTAGTGAAGATGTGCCATAAATTTCCTTTTTCCTCAATCCAAATTAGTATCTGCTCACTAGTCACTCAATTTATAATCTAATCTTGAGCATTCTTCTGTAGTAACAAAAATCACATTCTTCTGTAGTAACAAAAATCAGAAGCTTCTATTTTCTTATTGTCTGAACTGCTTATTGTCCACATTTCACTTCTGTATAAGACTACATACCAGACAAATACCTTCACAAAAGACTTCCTAACACTTAAAATTTATATTCAGTGTCAAGAAATTCATCTTTCCAGAAATGCTGTATGCAGTCTACATTTTGTATCATCAGTTATTGTGCTGTCCAAATAGCAAAACTCACTGACTAATTCTGATTTAATTAAATTACTTTCCATTATCTTTGTTTTACTTTTGTTGATATTCATCTTATAAAGTGTTTTCAAGACACTATCCATTTCACTCAACTTCCCTTCCAAGTCCTTTGCTGTCTCAAAGAGAATTACAATGTCATCGGCAAACACCAAAGTTTTTATTTCTTCCCTCTTATCTTTACTGCCTGCTCAATGTGTAATTGACTACAATACTGTCTTCCTACCTTAAGTTCCATATACACAGGGCATTCAAAAAGTTTTGCACAGTCATCTCTATTATTTTTTAGTTTTTGTGAACATACTTGGAACATTTAGCTATACATTGAGCCTACTCAATGTAGCCTCCATCAGCTGTGACGCATCTGGCACAACACTCTTTCCATGATGTAAATGCACTTTGGTAAAATTCTGGGGGATTGAATTTTACACCATCACTTCACACAGGCAATAAGGTCTTTCTCACTATTAAATGTTTTACCATGCAGGTGGGCCTTCAGACGACCAAAGAGGTAAAAATCAGATGTAGCAAAGTCCGGACTGTAGGGAGGATGAGGAACAATTTTCCAACCCATTTTCCTGATTTTCTCCTGCGCCATAATGGCTGTATTGGGTTTGGCATTGTCATGATGTAGTCTGATGAGCTGACCCTGAAGCTGTGGTCTGTGGGTCTTGATAGCACGTCGCAGCTTGTCCAATGTCCAATTGTGGAGCCAGGTTCCAAAAAGTCAATGAAAATGACACCACACTTATCCCAGAAGAAGGCCATCACCTTTCAGCCTGCTGTTTGTGAAAGTCTTGGTTTCTTCTTCTGAGGGGAGCACGGATGACGTCACTCCATGGATTGGGTTTTGCTCTCAGGTTCGGACAGAAACAACCCTGTTTCATCCTGGATAATGACACCATCAAAACACTGCTTCCACTCTTCAGTAAAGGTCTTCATGAGACCCTTGCACACATTCTTCCTCATTGTTTTCATTTCTCTTGTCAATAAACTACACACCCAATGTACACAGATTTTTCTGTACCCTAGTGACTGTACCAGTGATACCACAGTACCCAACAACAAACAAGTCATTTCAGCACGCTGTCGTCTTGTCACACGTCTGTCGTTTTGGATAATTTCATCAATGGTATCCTTATTCACACCACTCACTGCCATTGATGGTCTATCACATCATGGACTGTCCAGTAAAGAGAAATCACCTTCTTTAAACCCTGTACCACTGTTGTATACTGCTGCAATCCACTGTGTCCTGCCCATAAACAGGGAGCAACTTCCTGTGAGTCAATGTGGCAGAGTCATCACCAGTCTTGAAGAGGAACTGACCGATGTCGCAACCTGACATCTACTTCACAGTCCATTATGGCTTACCTGTAAATGAAAGAAAATACTTTTATATACCAAGTTACAGCTAAATGTTCCAAGTATGTTCACAAAATATTTCATTCTCCTCCTGCAAAAAATAAAAAAATTAGAGACAACTGTGCAGAACTTTTTGAAGCCCTTTGTATTACAGTTGTAGGAATTCTTGGTAGGTCAGCAGCAGGAATGGCACTTATGTGTTGGATAATTATACACTGAGTTTGTACACAATAAGTTGTCACTAGGAAATGAAGTCCCCACACAGTGCATAGGTGCTTCAAGGAGGAAAGAAGTTATTCACATATATACTGACTGCTTTAATATACATGTACAAGGGGAAAAGTCCAGCACCTACTGGGAGAAAAATGAGGCATATCTGTAAATGTGACACGGTATCATACTAATAGTGTCTTTTTATTTTGAGATGGCAATCCACACTTAACTGAAATTACAGTTACTTTATTCTCTGATTCTGCAATAACTTTAAATCACATACTCAGTGCATTATTTTTGTCATTATTGTTCTGCCAGCAAAGTGCGTGTTAGTGTAGTGCTGTTGTTATTTGTTATAACCTTTAATCACCAATAATTGTGTGGATATTCAAACACACTCACTTAGAAACAATAGCTGGTTACATGATAACAACTCAGTATCTCTTATTCGACTGCCATGCCGTGACGTGCGGCCAGCGCCGTTCATAGCTAGGTGGCGCTCCCGCGCTCAGCCGAGTTGCGGAGTGTCTCTATCGCCGTTTGCGCGTACTGTCATGGCGGCGTTGTAAATGTCGTGGCACTGTCACAACACTTTTCCCCCCTTGAAAAAAAAGAACACTCACTTCCTTGGAGAGATGGACAGTGCGGAGACATCCATGGCCTCTTGTGAGGCCCCGAGAAGATCCCGCAGAGAGACACGAGAGTATGGTCGAAAATGTCCAGGACGGAAGCTCATGCGTGGAACGTGCTTCCTGGACGAGATGATGGGTGAAAACTCCGGGGCAGCATCCATAGACGTCGTGGACCTGGGGGTGTGCTCCAGCGAGATGGGTCCCAGAGAAGGCGGCGTCGCGACTGGGGCCGGTTCCAGCGTACTCGGAAGCAGTAGCGACATCGGCTGCAGCAACACGTACGGTAGATCGGCAGCAGTGACAGGACTGGCATCTCGGGCTGGTGGAGGTGAAGGAAGGGGCGGTGGCACCGGCGTGGCCACCACTCGTAGGCGCATCTGGTCATAATGGCGAACAACCATGCTGTCGTCCGTACGTATTTCACAAAGCCGGCGGCCGCGAAGAGCCTTGACCACCCCTGGAATCCATTTAGGGCGAGATCCATACCCTCGTGCCCACACGTCGGCGCCCACCGAGTATTTTCCCGCACTAGGGGACACAGCACAAGGCCTGACAGGGTGAAGCAGGTGCAGTAGAGTGCACGGTTGGTGGCCATGCAAGAGTTCAGCAGGGCTGCAATCACCCAGAGGCGTGAAGCGATAAGAACTCAGAAATTGCAGCAGAGCGTCATCTGTGGAAAAATCACTGAGGAATTTTTTCACTTGGCTTTTGAAAGTGCGGACTAGGTGCTCGACCTCCCCATTCGATTGCGGATGGAAGGGCGGTGCTGTAACATGATGAAACCCTTGTCCAGTACAAAAATCACGGAAGGCCTGCGAAGAGAACTGAGGGCCATTGTCCGTGACGATTGTGGATGGAAGACCTTCTAGCGCAAAGATTTTGGACAAAGCCAGCGTCGTCGCCGCAGTGGTGGGCGACGGACATTGAACAACAAACGGAAACTTCGAGAAGGCGTCAATCAACAGTAGCCAATAAGTACCGAGGAAGGGGCCGGCAAAGTCGGCGTGCACCCGTTCCCATGGCTGCGCCGGATCAGGCCACGGAGAGGGCATTGTACGAGGTGCAGTCAGTTGTGTAGCACACTGACCAAACGCAGCAACCATGTGGGCAATGTCTGAATCAATACCGGGCCAATAAACCTGCCTGCAGGCCAGGGACTTAGTCTGAGAAATACCCCAATGGCCTTCATGCAACAGTTTGAGAACATCTTTGCGAAGAGAGGCTGGCACCACGACCTGTGGAGATGCGCCATCCGTGGCCAGAAGAACAACACCATCACGAACAGGCAGACGAAGGCGCAAGGCATGGTAGTTGCGAAGGGGATCCGATGCCTGGCCCTTGGTCCTGTCTGGCCAACCCCGTTGAACAAAACCGATCACCTGACGCAGGACCGGGTCCTGTGCAGTAGCCGACGTGACCTGCGAACCCTTGACCGTACGACATTCTTCCTCATCAATGTGGAAACAGAGTAGTTCATCACGATCGAAAACCGGGTCGGGGCCCATCGGCAATCGCGACAATACGTCAGCGTTGGAGTGCTGGGCTGTGGGGCGATAGTGAATCTCATAGTGAAAACGAGACAAGTATAAGGCCCACCGTTGCAGGCGGTGAGCTGCCTTATCCGGAAGAGACGCCAATGTGTTGAACAGAGAGACCAGCGGCTTGTGGTCGGTGATGAGGTGAAACTTAGAACCATACAAAAAAACGCTGAACTTTTTTAGAGCATAAATGATAGCGAGCACCTCCTTTTCGATTTGAGAGTAACGCCATTGCGCATCGTTGAGGGTCTTGGAAGCATAGGCGATGGGTCGTTCCGACCCATCCTCATACCGATGGGCGAGAACAGCCCCTAGGCCATACTGTGACGCGCCAGTCGCCAGAACCAAGTGCTGACCCGGATGGAATGTGGCAAGACAAGGCGCCGACTGCAAATGAGCCTTCAGGCGGACAAAAGCCTGCTCACACTCGTCGAACCAACAGAAAGGGACGTTTTTGCGTAACAGCTGATGCAGAGGATGAGCTACCGCCGCCGCGGATGGAATGAATTTGTGGTAATAAGCAATGTTGCCTAGAAATGCCTGAAGTTCTTTGACCGTAGACGGCCGGGGTAGAGCGTTAATGGCTGCAACGTGCTGACGTAGAGGACGTATACCCTCACGGGACAAGTGGAAACCAAGATACACAATGGAGGGTTGTAAGAACTGTGACTTGTCCAGATTGCACCTCAACCCAGCCGAATGCAAAACCCGAAACAGGGAACGCAAATTGCGAAGGTACTCCTCAGTGGAGGCCCCCGTGACAACAATGTCATCCAGATAGTTTATGCAGTTGGGAACGGAAGCCGTGAGCTGTTCCAAAAACCGCCTGAAAATGGCCGGCGCGCTAGTGACGCCAAATGGTAACCACTGGTACTGATACAACCCACAAGGAGTGTTGATGACGAGAAATTCCTTGGAAGATGCATCCAACGGCAACTGATGGTACGCCTCCGATAAGTCAAGTTTGGAAAAGAACTGGTCCCAAGCAAGCTTGGTAAACAACTCCTCAGGATGGGGAAGAGGATAAGCGTCAACGAGGCTCTGAGTGTTGACAGTGGCTTTAAAATCACCACACAATCGCAGACTCCCATTTGGTTTAGAAATCACCATGATGGGCGATGCCCATTCGCTGGAGGTAACAGGAAGGAGAATCCCTGAAGCTGTTAACCTGTCTATCTCAGCCTTGACAGGTGCACGCAACACCACCGGAATAGGGCGTGCCCGGAAAAACTTAGGGCGAGCTGTAGGTTTAAGAGTAATGTGGGCTTCAAAATCCTTGGCACGACCCAGACCAGCAGAGAACACGGACAAAAATTCAGAACACAATCCATCCAGCTGTTGATACGGAATATCCTCAGATATGAGGTGCACATCATCATCAATGGAGAACCCGAACAACTGGAAAGCATCATAGTCGAACAGGTTTTCAGTGCCCGCATGATCCACCACATAAAACATGAGGGGCCTAACAACAGACTTGTAGGCAGTGGAAGCATCAAACTGGCCAACGATAGGAATTTTCTGTTTATTATAAGTTCTCAGATTTCGCGTAACTGGAGACAAGGGAGGGGAGCCCAACTCCAAATACATGCGAGAATTAATGAGAGTTACTGCAGAGCCAGTGTCCACTTGCATGCGAATGTCTTTATCCAGAACACAAACAGTAACAAACAACTTATTTGTTTGAGAAAGCACACAGTTAACATCCATGTCCGATGCCTCATCATCGTCGACAGGAACTTTAGGGGACTGACACACAGAAGCAATGTGGCCATTTTTTCCTACAGGAATTACACGTGGCCCAACATTTTGGACACGCGGCCCTGTCATGCTTTACGAAACCACTTGGACAAAAAGGAAGTGCGGAACGAACCTGCTTCTGTGGTTGCTGGTTTCGCTGCGAGCATTGCGGCACAATGCGACGTTGTTTACACGAGTGAATTGCCGCCACATCTTCGTTCTCCTGTGAAACAGGCAAATTGTCTGTGTCGAAAGTTGACTGTACAGTGCCTACATCACACCACGCGTCTATTTGCGTGCAGCAGCGTGAGACACTTCAAAGGATTGAGCGATGCTTAGAACTTCCGACAACAATGGGTTTGGCAGTTGTAGGGCATGTTGCCGAACTTCTTTATCAGGAGCAAGCCGTAGAATAGCATCCCTAACCATTGAATCAGCATAAGACTCATGATGAGTGTCCATGACAAACTGACATTTCCTACTCAGACCGTGTAGTTCCGCCGCCCAAGCCCGGTAAGATTGATGGGGCTGTTTACGACACCGGTAGAACGCCACGCGGGCGGCAACGACGTGGGTGTTTTTTTGGTAATAGTTAGACAATAAGTCACACATTTCTTGGAAGGACAGAGAGGCAGATTCCCGCAGAGGGGCTAACTGAGACAGCAGCTGATAGATCCGTGGGGAAATCCAAGATAGAAATAACGACTTACACATAGGAGCATCGACAACACCGAAAGCCAAAAAGTGTTGCTGCAAACGCTTCTCATAATCCTCCCAGTCTTTAGAGGCCTCATCGTAAAGAGGGAATGGAGGCAGAGAAGAGGAAGACAGACGATGAGTATGCGACGTCGACAATGCCTGAATAGCAGCCGTCAGCTGTGTTTGTTGTTCAATGAGCGCTTGCATAAGCTGTTCCATGTCTGCCCCGTCACGAACACACAAATCCACAATGCAGTGAAATTATCCCATCCTCGTCGCCAAAAAGTGTTATAACCTTTAATCACCAATAATTGCGTGGATATTCAAACACACTCACTTAGAAACAATAGCTGGTTACATGATAACAACTCAGTATCTCTTATTCGACTGCCGTGCCGTGACGTGCGGCCAGCGCCGTTCATAGCTAAGTGGCGCTCCCGCGCTCAGCCGAGTTGCGGAGTGCCTCTATCGCTGTTTGCGTGTACTGTCATGCCGGCATTGTAAATGTCGTGGCACTGTCACAACTTTATTGAGTCTTGGTGATCAACACTAGTTTTTTTCTTTTATTTCCTTTTACATGCAGTATGTGTGGCAGTGCAATGTTATTGTTAGTGAGTCTGGGTGATCAGCAGAAGGCTCTCCTATTATTTCTTTTTTCTGCAAGAGCACAGGGGAAGACCGTTTACCTTTGGCTGAAGAAAATGTTGATTAATTTACATCTATAAACCACATTAAACAACTTAAACCATATTGAAGGTTAAAAAGATTTAACCAAGGATCTCTGCATGCATTCACATAAGCCACATCTCAATTGAAGCATTATGAATTAAACAGTCCTTGCTGTCAGAAACTGCATCTGACCATCGTTGCCGAGGAAACAAGTGTTACCTCTAAAACCTGGTGATTCTCGTCAGTACACCTATAAACCAAGTCAACACAGTTCTTAATACCATGTGTGATTTGGGTATTTGTGGCTGCATTAGCCTAAAAATAAAAAAATATTAACAACATAGCCAACATAACAAAATGTACTTTTCTACTGCCAGAAAGTGAATGAAAGTAGCAAAAATAATACACACTCTAAAGCCCTCCATGAAAAAGCAGGTCTTGATGGAATACCAACTCATGTAGTAAAGTGCTGTGCTCATTAATTAGTGAGACTTATGACTGATCTGGTTAACTCAGCTACGGAAAATGTGATATTTCCAACATGGTTGAAAAAAGAGTAAGGATGTACCCATTTGTACAGGTGCTGATAAGAAAAATCCTGCAAACTAAAGACCAATTACTATTACATCTCTCTTATCTAAATTTGTGGCAACAGTCTTGAAAGACAGAATATTACATTTGATAGGGAACAATAACATACTCAGTAAGTCACACCACAGTTTCAGAAAATGTATATCTACCACCACGGTCACAGCTAACATTGTAGCTGATGTTTCTGGAGCACTAGATGAACAAAGAAAAGTCCGTGGAGTCCTCCTTGACCTCTCAAAAGCATTTGATAGTGTGTATCACAACAGACGAACCCACAAACTAAAATTTGTGGTATCAGGGAAATGGCTGATGACATTATAAAATAATTCATGGGAAAGAGAGCAGAGCGTATAAGTAAAGAACAAGACAAGTGGTACTACTGTAAATGTGCACCCTAATTTTCAACTAGTATGGTTTGGAGTAGCTCAGGGATCCGTTCTGTGACCCCTTCTTCTCACTGCGTCTGTAAACAATACGACATCAGCAGTAGATGACAATGTAGTAATGTTTGCAGATGACACTTAAATCACTGTAAAAAATGACTCAGTAGAATTGGAATCAAGTGTCACTCCAAATTTGAGGGAAGCTTATCATAATTTTAGTGAAAACAACTCGTTTGTAAATGCAAATAAGATAACATACATACAGTTACAAGCAATTAAAACTATATATGTTGGCAATATATGCCTCGGTTCAACAACAAAGTTAGGAAACTACTTTGAAAGCAAAGAGAGCTTCACTGTACATTCAAACGCAGCCAAAACCTCTCAGACAAATAGAAGCTAAACGATGTCAAAGTTGGCATAAGGAGGGCTATGCGTGAAGCGTTCAGTGAATTCGAAAGTAAAATTCTATGTACCGACTTGACAGAAAATCCTAGGACGTTCTGGTCTTACGTTAAATCAGTAAGTGGATCGAAACAGCATATCCAGACACTCTGGGATGATAATGGCATTGAAACAGAGGATGACACGCGTAAAGCTGAAATACTAAACACCTTTTTCCAAAGCTGTTTTACAGAGGAAGACCGCACTGCAGTTCCTTCTCTAAATCCTCGCACAAACGAAAAAATGGCTGACATCGAAATAAGTGTCCAAGGAACAGAAAAGCAACTGAAATCACTCAACAGAGGAAAGTCCACTGGACCTGACGGGATACCAATTCGATTCTACACAGAGTACGCGAAAGAACTTGCCCCCCTTCTAACAGCCGTGTACCGCAAGTCTCTAGAGGAACGGAAGGTTCCAAATGATTGGAAAAGAGCACAGGTAGTTCTAGTTTTCAAGATGCACAAAACTATAGGCCTATATCTCTGACATTGATCTGTTGTAGACTTTTAGAACATATTTTTTGCTCGCGTGTCATGTCATTTCTGGAAACCCAGAATCTACTCTGTAGGAATCAACACGGATTCGGGAAACAGCGATCGTGTGAGACCCAACTCACTTTATTTGTTCATGAGACCCAGAAAATATTAGATACAGGCTCCCAGGTAGATGCCATTTTCCTTGACTTCAGGAAGGCATTCGATACAGTTCCGCACTGTCGCCTGATAAACAAAGTAAGAGCCTATGAAATATCAGACCAGCTGTGTGGCTGGATTGAAGAGTTTTTAGCAAACAGAACACAGCATGTTGTTCTCAAAGGAGAGACGTCTACAGACGTTAAAGTAACCTCTGGTGTGCCACAGGGGAGTGTTATGGGACCATTGCTTTTCACAAAATATATAAATGACCTAGTAGATAATGTCAGAAGTTCCATGTGGCTTTTCGCGGATGATGCTGTAGTATACAGAGAAGTTGCAGCATTAGAAAATTGCAGCGAAATGCAGGAAGATCTGCAGCGGATAGGCACTAGGTGCAGGGAGTGGCAACTGACCCTTAACATAGACAAATGTAATGTATTGCAAATACATAGAAAGAAGGATCCTTTATTCTATGATCATATGATAGCAGAACAAACACTGGTAGGAGTTACTTCTGTAAAATATCTGGGAGTATGCGTACAGAACGATTTGAAGTGGAATGATCATATAAAATTAATTGTTGGTAAGGCGGGTGCCAAGTTGAGATTCATTGGGAGAGTCCTTAGAAAATGTAGTCCATCAACAAAGGAGGTGGCTTACAAACCACTGGTTTGGCCTATACTTGAGTATTGCTCATCAGTGTGGGATCCATACCAGGTCTAGTTGATAGAGGAGATAGAGAAGATCCAAAGAAGAGCGGCGCATTTCATCACAGGGTTATATGGTAAGCATGATAGCGTCACGGAGATGTTTAGGAAATTCAAGTGGCAGACACTGCAAGAGAGGCGCTCTGCATTGCGGTGTAGCTTGCTGTCAAGGTTTCAAGAGGGTGCATTTCTGGATGAGATATCGAATATATTGCTTCCCCCTACTTATACCTCCTAAGGAGATCACAAACGTAAAATTAGAGAGATTCGAGCAGCACGGAGGCTTTCCGGCAGTCACTCTTCCCGCGAACCATACATAACTGGAACAGGAAAGGGAGGTAATGACAGTGGCACGTAAAGTGCCCTCCGCCACATACCTTTGGATGGCTTGCGGAGTATAAATGTAGATGTAGATGTAGATAATTAATTCAGTTCTCAAAAGTAAGGAATCACAAATTCTTGGGTGTCATTGTCCATAAATACTTGTTATAGGATGATGTATCAATAAAGAATACTGAAAAGTAAGAACTGCTCTTAATGAGAAGGACAGCAAACACAGACACACTGTTAACAATGTAGTATGGCCTTGTCTGCCCCCACCTATCATACTGCATTATAGTCTGGGGAAATGCAGCATGTGCATATTCATAGATTAGTGATGATTGAAAAGAAAGCTGTTCAATGCATTGCAGACCTGACCAAGAAAATCACGCAAAAATAAATATAGACAACTTAGTATCATGAGGCCCCTTCACCATATATATTTGTAATCGTAATGCGCTTGAAAGCAAATAGTACCGCACTGTTAAATAGAGACATACATGATTGCAGTTCAAGAAATAGCGACAATTAGTTTCTGAACAGGAAGTGCCTGCATAGGAAGATCCCACAAATATTGGGCTTATTTTGAACAATAAATTACCAAACAGAATAAAATGCACTCAAAAACATCAATTATCAGCAATAAATTAAGAGGTTATTTAGTCTGTACACTATATAGTCTAATAGAATATCTAGAAGCTGGAAAGGGTATTCTTCGAAACAAGGACATCATACAATATCTTTGTATCCATAAACCAGGAATATATGATACACAGGGTGTTTCAAAATTATGCCAACAAACTTTGAGGGGTTGCTGAAGGTGCCTTGAGGAACAAAATGAGAACAGGAACCTATGTCTGGAAACATCATACAACTACACTATGGAGTATTGTATGAAGTTACAGGCAACAGCACCTGCCACTATGCCTACCCTCTGGCAGCAGCCTGACTTTGTACACAAACAGACTGTGGGCAGAACATCTCATAATGTACCTGACAGCATTCTGGATATTACATGGTGCTGAAAGTGGCCACCCCTGTCACACCAACTCTGTAGAGACCACTAGCAATGGTAGTGGCAGAGGAGAACAACAGATGTTTGCCATAGAAACACAGTGCTCAGTCATAGTTTGTCATGGGCTGGCAAGCTACATCCTGGAGACGTTCTCCTGGGGTGAGCAGCATGACATGCATTTCGTGGATTGTGAGGTGAGACGCAATGAGCATGTAACATTACATACCTATGGGCAATAATATTCCAATAGATGTCCGCTGCACCACTCCACATTTGAGGACATCCATTGACATCTGGGTGGTTTCAAAGGGTGTTGACACAACAGAAGTCGCCTGCGAACTGTACACATGCCACGATTTGAGGAGGACATACTGCAGAGCTTCAATCCACACCCATCTGCAAGCACCCGTGCAGTGGCAAACGCAATGAAAAGCTCCCACACAATGGTTTGGTGTGAGGGAAGGCATCCATGTCATCTACAGAAGACAAACGTGCTGTTGCCCCACACTTCTGCTACATGCGTGGAGTGGAGGCCATGATTCCTGCAGCTTTGTGCCAGGCAGCCTTATTGCACTGCCTATGTGATGTTCAACGTCCGTAACTGCAATGTGTGGGTGGAGGCAAACTCCTATGCCACCCACTAATTAGGCCTAGATCATTAGAAGTAGTCCACACTCAATGTATGTGCTGGCATGGTCCAAAATTACTTGATTGGCCCCTACATTCTTCCCCCTTGACTCACCTGTGACAGCTATACAATATTCACACAGTAAGTGCTGCCAGAATTACTGGAGGGGTAACACTTGCAGTCCATACATGCATGTAGTTCCAGCATGATAGGGCAGTTGAGTTGGCAGAACTCTGATCAGACAGATGTTCAGGGATTGCTGGAATGGTCGAGGTGGCCATGTAACATGGCTGCCTGACCTCAACCCACTGGACTTCTTTCAGTGGAGCCATCTCAAGAATGTAGTGTATGAAATACTGGTGGAGTCAGTGGAAGACCTAATGGCATGGCTACATGCAGTGTGTGAGGTTGTTTGCACTGTGCCCGGTATCTTTGAGCAAGTGTTGCAGTCAATGATATGCAGATGTCAGGCATACTGTGGCCCTGGAGACAGGCATTTTGAGCAGCTACTGTAACTGCATTTGATTCATAAGTGGTGAAAGTATTGTTGCAGGGAGTATCAGTAATCTGCTAAACCAACACAAACAAGTGAAGAAAACAGTCTCAATTGCAATGGAATATTTAATTTTTAATGTTTGTTTCACATGATGTTTACTCTATGCAATGTATTTAATTTTCAATACCAATGGAAATGAACTATGAACCTCGCCTTTGGTGGGGTGGCTTGCATGCCTCAGTGACACAGAGAGCTGTACCATAGGTGCAATCACACTGGAGGGGTATCTGTTGAGAGGCCAGACAAATATGTTGTTCCTGAAGACTGGCAGCAGCCTTTTCAGTAGTTGCAGGTGTGAAAGTCTGGATGACTGACTGATCTGGCTTTGTAGCATCAACCAAAACTGCCTTGCTGTGCTGTTAGTGTGGACAGCTGAAAGTGAGGGGAAACTACAGCCATAATTTTTCCTGAAAGCATGCAGTTCTACTGTATGGTTAAACAATGATGGTATCTTCTTGGGTAAATTATTCCAGAGGTAAAATACTCTCACATTTGGATCTCTGGATGGGACCACTTGGGAGGATGTCGTCATTAGAAGGAACAAAATTGGCATTCTGTGGACCAGAGAATGGAATGTCAGAGCCCTTAATCAGCTAGGTAGGTTAGAAAATTTAAAAAGGGAAATGGACCTGTTGCAGTTAGATATAGTCGGAATCAATGAGTTTGGCGGCAGTGGGAACAGGACTTCTGGTCAGTTAATACAGGGTTATAAATATAAAATCAAATAGGGGTAACACAAGAGTAGGAATAAGAAAATAGGACTGAAAGTAAGCAACTACAAACAGCATAGTGAATGAATTATCATAGCCAAGATAGACACTAAGCCCACACCCCCCCACAGTCTGTGCAGAGTATGCTGGCCGATCTGTAGTGAGCAGTTTTTGTCCAAAGTGCTGGGTGAGTTCATTCGTTTCTTCAGAAGGGGAGGCCCATATTGTGTGCCCACTTTCAGTTGGTCACCGATGTGCTGCAATGAAATAAATGAGGCACACACCCTGTAATCTTCCTCAAACAATTTTACAGAAATTATTTGGTAAAATAATTTCATTTCTGCATCACTTATACCTTTGTATGTCAACTTCATTTCACTAAATGTTATAGTTATTGTGATATCTGCATTTAATTAAGACACAGTACAAAATACAAAAAGTTTACAATGAAAAATAGGGGTCACTGTGTTTTTGTGTTTGGCGCATACTACATAATATGTTGCTGCATATGAAATTTAGCTAACATATTGCAGTTTTAATCAAAAATTGATTATTTTGTCAAAAACTGATTGTGTTTCTTGTTGTATTGAAGTTTTATTTAGACTTGGGTGGTGGTTTCTGTCTGTCATCAATGTCGAGAAAACTGATATGATGGAGTCCACTCATTTGCAATCACATGTGTCAGTTATAAAGCCATAATGCAATCCACAATGTTCCTCATATTTCAAGAGATTTTGGAAAATTATAGCATGCAAAGAGGGGAGTATCTTGCTATATTGTTATTGCGCAACACTTCATTATCTATCATGTTATTCCACAAACTAATGCAATTTTTGATGAAAGAATGTGATTTTTAAGGGCCAGTGATTGCAGGTGAAATGAGAAATGCTGTGGGTTTTGGAACAACATAAGTGAAGGCATAACACATTTATTTTTGTACTGAGGATGTGCTTTTTCATAAGCTATTTGCCTTATTTTTCATCAGTTTCTCACTTAATAAAACACTGTTTCAGAATTCCCTCGCAATTGCACCTGTACAAAATGTTAGAAAGGTGACTGTGGTGTGCGTACTGTAAGACCTTTGGTACATACACCATCAGATTATTTGACTTGTTGCTCTAACAAAGTAGGCGAGTGTCAGCAATATGTCTCGTGGTCTTATCATGGCGTGTTTATCTTCTGCCGTTAGGTCAGACGATAGAAATGCCACTTGCACACTTAGAGTAGCAGATTGACGGTGACCGCTATTTACAATTGACAGTCTGAAGTTCCTTTGGTCTTGGTAGGTTAATCTTATTCTCACATATCTTTGATACTTGACAAAGTGTCTAAACATTTCTCTTCATGGCTATGTAAAGGAATATGATAATCTTATTAGGCGCAAACTGAAACTTGACTATAGACTGGTACAGACTGATGCAGACTAAGGCAGACTGATGCAGACTAACTAATCAGAGGTCTGTACACTCGTTATAATACCTCGCGTGTTCAGGTATCACTGCGTGAGTGTGATCCGCGAGGAGAAAAGGTTCTACGTTAGCAGCAATCTCATTGGCTGCATTACATATTAATACGCAGATCAGCGGAAGCAGAATTTGGTCCGTCTCTAAGACAGCGCCATCTCGTAGTGCGGAGACGGACGAGCACTGTGCCTGCGCTGTTGTGCTTAGCAGGGCGCGCTCTAGTGGGAAAGTTGTGTACGTGCTGACTATGCAGAACTATGTACACAACAGTGACATTGTGTAAACTTCACTGCGTTTTGCAAAGAAGCAAATCTTAACATGGCAACAAGAGAAATGAAGGTTTTACTCAAAATTTGTCACTCATGATGCTTCTCTGTAAGTTACAAAATGCTAACAAGCCAGGCAAAAATGAACTGCTCCTTTTGTTGCATATTCAGTAAATTCTTTTTACACATTAAACACAGGAAAGGTGACAGCAGATTTTTTTGCATGGTCACCACGCAAGTGTGGCAAAGGAGTGCTCCACTTAATATTCACAAAAAAAATTGAGGGCAGGCCTCAGTTTGAAACGGCACTTCCTCATCAGTGCTCGGCATTTCAATACAGTGCCTGCCCACAATTCCCACTACCATCACTCTCCCCATGCGTACCTTGCTGATTGCACATCTACTGGCCACATCATTCTGTACACATTCTACTACAAGTTTATATGCCAAATAGCTCCAAAGAATGTGAAGAGACTGAAGATATGTATGATGAGATAAGACAAATTATCCAGGTAGTTAAGGGACAATTTAATTGTGATGGGGCACTGTAATTCAATAGCAAGAAAAGGGAGAGAAGGAAAAATAATAGGTGAATATTGACGGGGAGCAGAAATGAAAGATGAAGCTGCCTGGCAGAATTTTGCACAGAGCATAATTTAATAATAGCTAATATTTTGTTTAAGAAACATGAAATAAAGCTGTATACGTGAAAGAGACCTGGAGACATCAGAAGGTTTCAGGCTGATTATATAATGATAAGACATAGATTTCAGGACCAAATCTTAAATTGTAAAACATTTCCAAGGTCAGATGTGGACTCTGACCAGAATTTATTGGTTACAAACTGTGGACTAAAACTAGAGAAATTGCAAAAAGGTAGGAAATTAAGGAGATGGGACCTGAATAAGTTGAAAGCACCGGAGGTTGTTGACAGTTTCAGAGGGAGCATTAGGGAACAATTGGTTAGAACAGGGGACAGGAATAGAGTAGAATATGAATGGGTGGCTTTGAGAGATGAAACAGTTAAGGCAGCTGAGGATCAAATACGTAAAAAGACTAGGCCTGGTAGAAATCCTTGAGTGATACAGCAGGTACTGAAATTAATTGATGAAAGCGGAAAATATAAAAATGAAGCAGGTAAATGAGAACACAAACATCTAAAAAGTAAGGATTTAGAAGCATATATCACTAGGGGCAAAATAGATACTGCTTACAGGTAAATTAAAGGGGCCTTTGGAGAAAAGAGAAGTAGCAGTATGAATATAAAGAGCTTCGATGGAAAACCAGTCCTAAGTAAGAAGAGAAAGCTTAAAGATGGAAGGAGTATAGAGAGGGTCTATGTAAGGGAGATGAACTTGCAGGCAATATAATTAACGACTAGATGATGCAGATGAACATGAGATGGGAGATATGGTACTGTGAGGAGAATTTGACAGAGCACTAAAGCCGCGCGGAGTGGCCAGGTGGTTTGAGGCGCCATCTCACGGATTGCACGGCCGCGCCCGCCGGAAGTTCAAGTCCTCCCTCGGGCATGTGTGTGTGTGTGTGTGTGTTGTTCTTTGCATGAGTTAGTTTAAGTAGTGTGTAAGTCTAGGGACTGATGACCTCAGCAGTTTGGTCCCTTAGAAATTTACACACATTAGAACATTTGAACAGAGCACTATAAGATCTAAGTTGTAACATGGCCCAAGAGGTAGATAATGTTCTGTCAGAGTGACTGATAGCCTTGGGAGAGCCAGCCATAGCTAAATTCTTTCTTCTAGTTGCAAGATACATGAAATAGGCAAAATACGCCCAGACTTTAAGAAAAATATAATCATTCCAATTGCAAAGAAAGCTGGTGCTGACAGGTGCAACTATTACCAAACTATCAGTTTAATAAGCTATGACTGGAAAATACTAACACGAATTCTTTAGAGAAAAATGGAAAAACTGGTAGAAGCCAACCTTGGGGAAGATCAATTTGGATTCTGGAGAAATGTGCGTACACATGAGGCAATACTGACGCTATGACTTACCTTACAACATATGTTAAGAAAAGACAAACCTACATTTATTGCATTTATACCCTTAAAGGAAGCTTTTGACATTGTTAACTGTAATACTCTCAAAGAAATTCTGAAGGTAGCAGAGGTAAAATACAGGGATTGAAAGGCTATTTACAACTTGTAAAGAAACCAGACAGCAATTATAAGAGCCGAGGTGCATGAAAGGGAAGCAGTGGTAAAGAAGGGAGTGAGACAAAGTTGTAAACTATCCCCAATGTTATTCAATAATGTAAACAACACAAAAGAAAAATTTAGAGAAGGAATTAAAGTTCAAGGAGAAGAAATAAAAACTTTAAGTTTTGCCAATGACATTTTAATTCTGTCAGTGACAGCAAAAGACTTAGAGGAGCAGTTGTATGGAATGGACAGCGACTTGAAAGGACGATATAAGATGAACATAAACAAAAATAAAAGAAGGATAATGGAATGTAGTTGAACTGAATCAGGCGAAGCTGAGAGAATTAGATTAAGCAATGAGACACTTAAAGCAGCAGATGAGTTTTACTACTTGGGCATTAAAAAAAATGGATGGTAGCTAAAGTAGAGAGGATACAAAATGTAGACTATCAATGATAAGAAAAGTGTTTCTGAAGAAGAGAAATTTGTTAACACTGAATATAGGTTTAAGTGTTAGGAAGTCTTTTCTGAAAATATTTGTATGAAGTGTAGACATGTATGGAAGTAAAACATGGATGATAAACAGTTCAGACAAGAAGAGAATAGAAGTTTTTGAAATGTGGTGGTACAGAAGAATACTGAAGATTAGATGGCTTGTATGGAATGGAGTAACACAGAGAGGTGCACTGAACCAGTTTTTGGACTGAAGACCACAATAAGAATGACAACAACAACAAGAATCAACAGAATAAAGGGGTAATGTAGATTCCTTGGAGCTTGTTGTCTGATGGCTACTGCAGTGTCTACACATATGATTCCTCCCCATTTCCCTGCATTCATGGTTTCTGTCATTTAACTTCAAGAAAGGTGCCCACATCTCAGAATGTCTTTATTCTTTATTTGTCCATTGATCATTTCTTACAATGATATTGGACACTTTCATTTTTACATAAATCTTGCATATACATAGCTAGCTACAAAAAGGTAGTACATATACATATATTTTATAGTATTTGTACCCTTAAAGGAAGATGTTATTCATGTAACATGGCCGAATGATGCACACTCCAGTGGAGTAGATGGTGATGGCTGCTACATAGGCTGACGTTCACCCTGTATTTTTGACGCTGCCATTCTCTGTCTGTTATATCCTGCATACTATACCATAAACATCGGAGATTTATAGATGTTCCCGGGAGACAATACACTGCGGATAGTATTTGTACCCTTAAAGGAAGATGTTATTCATGTAACATGGCCGAATGATGCACACTCCAGTGGAGTAGATGGTGATGGCTGCTACATAGGCTGACGTTCACCCTGTATTTTTGACGCTGCCATTCTCTGTCTGTTATATCCTGCATACTATACCATAAACATCGGAGATTTATAGATGTTCCCGGGAGACAATACACTGCGGATAGAAGCCCATTTCTGACACCATCAGCCACCACAGCATAGAAGACAAGGCCTGCTTACAGAGACACTAGCTCCATCTGCTTCACTGGGAATCATGGCAATCAGGCAAGATCACTGAATATCAAAAAACACCTGCCAGTGGTCTGTTCGCATACAGTGTCAGACCTTCTGCTGCAGGGGTGGCCTAGCAGCAGGCACTGGCACCTGTAACTTCCAAAACTCTGTGGTGTCATTGGATGACATTTCTGGACACCAGTTCCTATCCTCATTTCGTTCCTCAAGAAACTTTCCACATCACCTCGAAGTTTGTCAGTATAATTCTGAAACACGTTGCATGTATTTTGTCGTTATTTAAGAATGATCCTGCGCCTATTTACTCTAAAGATCATTCTGAGTACCTTGGACCGGCATGGTGCTACAAAGTGAGGCTGCCATTGTGTAATAAAGATTAGTGAGTGCATGGTGTTCATTGCATAAGTGAAATGGTGAAAGTAAAATTGTGAAAATGTGATGATGAGCGTGTGAATTTTGAGTGGTCATCAAAATGTTGTTATTCATGTTTTTCTCTCACTCAATTTATGTTAAGAAAATCTTGGTTTGGTGTTGGGTATTTACCTAAGGTTGAAAATTTAAACTTTGACTAAATTAGATGAGTCTATGTTATGAGTATACAGGATGATCTGAAACTATTCATTCATATTAATACAGCAGGTAGAGAACATCACAAAAAATGTATTTTGACAAGGAACATACAGTCTCTGAAGTCAGCTTGTAATGTTCAGGGACATCTTGTTAGTAGTTCTGATGAAAGCTGGTGATAGGTACCACTGACGAAATGAGTACGGAAATTAAAAACTGCCAGTGCATGGATGGTTGACTATCACGTCAGCTTTGATTCATTCACAAGCATCACCAACTTCCAACAACAATGGTGATACATCGACTGAACCATCCATTCCTCCATTCTGCCTCAACGGATGGAGATATTGCATCTTCGTGGAACATGTGTTGCCAGAACTGCTGGAGGATGTACCTCTGAAAGTTAGACAAAGGATGTACTTCCAGCATGATGAGGTGCCAGCCCATTTCAACATTGCTAAGAGGAGCCATCTGAGAGCCCCCTTTGGGAAGTGATGGATTGGCTGAGATGGCCTGGCCACCCAGATAACCCAGCCTCACATTTCTGAATTTCTACCTCTGGGGGTATATGAAGCAGCTGGCATAAAAAACCACTGTGGAAAAAGAAGAAGATGTAATCTCTAGAATTGCCCTTGCTTCTAGTGCCCTCCACTGTGGATACAGGTATGTCAGAAATCTTCAAGTGGATTTGACAATCAATGGCGTGAAGTACTGCATGCATACAGGACAATGAATGCCACAGCTATAATTACCATGCTAAACTACTTTCTGTGTAAATTGTCACTAGTATCAGAAACTGCCACCAGTGATCATATCTATCATAATTAAATATATTTGTTTTGATGTTCTCCAGCTCCAGAATTCATCTCAATTAATAGTTTCGGAACATCCTGTATATAAATATATACAGTGTGAGTACGAGGACAGGTTCAGAACAAAAAACTTCATATGGTTCAAATGGCTCTGAGCACTATGGGACTCAACATCTTATGTCATAAGTCCCCTAGAACTTAGAACTACTTAAACCTAACTAACCTAAGGACATCACACACACCCATGCCCGAGGCAGGATTCGAACCTGCGACCGTAGCAGTCCCGCGGTTCCAGACTGCAGCGCCAGAACCGCACGACCACTGTGGCCGGCTCTTCATATGGACATTTGACCTACCCCAAATGGTTTTGAGACCTTCCCTCCACACTCACCCATATGTACAAATGTAACTGAAATTTTGTATGTCCTGACTATATCTATACAATGGAAATTGGCTACAGATGGATTAATGAGTAAATAAATAAATAAATCAAAATGAAAACAAAGTTCTCATATGACACATTACTGAAAATGACTGTTGACTGTGACTCTTAAGTTGTCAACAGCATAATGGGTACCTCTAGGCTGAATATTACAGTTCTAACACCATAAACTGTAGATTGTCATTAAATGAGTAATCTTAATCGCAAAGGTAGAATATGGTCGAACTCATGAAATATTATTCACAATAAAAACTGTAGGCCTGCTGCATCAAATTATCTTGAAAAAGAATACCTCTAGTTCTCGTATTTTTTCGTGGTGGTGGTGGTTAGTGTTTAACGTCTCGTCGACAACGAGGTCATTAGAGACGGAGCGCAAGCTCGGGTTAGGGAAGGATTGGGAAGGAAATCGGCCATGCCCTTTCAAAGGAACCATCCCGGCATTTGCCTGAAACGATTTAGGGAAATCACGGAAAACCTAAATTAGGATGGCCGGAGACGGGATTGAACCGTCGTCCTCCCGAATGCGAGTCCAGTGTGCTAAGTATTTTTTTGTAATTAATGCTCACGTAATGCATTGGATACTGCAGCCTTGGTGTTATGGGGACACTATATTTTGGCAGTTTTAGGTGGGGAGTGTCTTGAACTATGGTTGTGTAAGATACCGGTAGAGGTCGGGCTTGAACTACCATTGCCAACCACAGCAAACAATTGTGCCATAGCCTCTACCAAATGCTTTTTATACCCATTTGTTTTCTGTTATGGATTGCTTTTTTTCCTTATTATTGTTATTTTGAAACGAGTGAGAGACTAACCCTGGTGCATTTGAGGATTCAGAGGCGACTCTCACCACAACAAAAGCAATCAGCAGTCCCTATGGCCGTTAGGTCAGTTCTGCTTCGTGATAGCACAGAATGTGGACACAGGATGGCAACCCTTCGAGGGGGATGATGATGATGATGATGAGGTCCCATACTCCGAGGAGCATAGGGGATGATGTGAGAGATCCGCACCGCCATACAAGTCAAGGTCCTAGTGGAGGTGGTTTGCCATTGCCTCCCTCCGACCGCAATGGGGATGAGTGATGATGATGATGCAGACGATGAGGGGGAGGCAGGGCTTATTCCCTCGCACCGCTCCTCGGCCAGTCTAAGTTCTCGTTTGTTTATGGTCACGGCCGGCTGTCACGATATCCTGTTCGCATAATAATAGAGGATCCATCATTGCTTACGGGGGAAAAAAAAAGTTAAAATTTCAGTTTGCTTGCACCACTGTTTAACTTCATAATACGAAGGGTACATTATCCCCAGCGTTTGAAAATATTGTAATCTAGCCAGTTACTTCACATTTTTAAATTTTGAAAACAAGGTTGGTAGCAGAATTCGTGAAAATTTTTCA
The DNA here is from genome assembly GCF_023898315.1 of Schistocerca nitens. Taxonomy (NCBI): domain Eukaryota; kingdom Metazoa; phylum Arthropoda; class Insecta; order Orthoptera; family Acrididae; genus Schistocerca; species Schistocerca nitens. The sequence continues at coordinate 409,643,766 of NC_064622.1, forward strand.
GTTAAACTTAATCTATAATATTAAGTTAATCTATAAAATTAAGATCTCACTTTCCCTCATGAAGGCCGTGATCAATAGGCCTATTGCTTACACATCATCTCTTTAAAAAAAATGTTGAGGGTAAAAGTCAACGACAATCAACTACATTTGCATTTTTTAAATTTTTGTGGTGACCTGGAGTCGACAGTAAACCCCGCTGAAGGTGCATTGGTATTGCTAAGAATATGCTACAACGTATTTTCAGGTTTGGGACCCTTATTACAAATCCGTAGATCCTTCAACAAAAATTTAAGAATTCTGCTTTTCCTTATTTTTTCAGGTGGGCACAATGTACCACCAACCCCCACCCCACTCTTTGTAATGAACGTTATGGAAAATATCCGAACGATTGAACATCATATTCTTCTCATTTAAGTAAGAAAATAACCTAAGCTGCTTAAAGTTTCTTTTACAGATTAACCTTTACTCATAATGGCGCACAGCATTTCTTAATCGTTTCACATTACTTACTGATTCTTTTCTAAGTGTCCAGCAGAAGCCGCAGACAAAACCAGTCACTATACACTTACTACTACAATATATTCGTTTTTCTCACAAATAATCCTTCCTATAGATGTTCCATGAGTAGCAGGTTACTCGCTGTATTTTAGAAATTTCTGCTACAAGCGGAAATCTACGCTATCTCAGGTAAGGCTGACAACAATACATCGATGTTTTAAAAACATCGAGGTTTCGTTCATAAACATTGAGGTTAGTATCGATGTTTTGAATGGTGATCCATCACCAATGCACGACAACAAAAGCCCAAAGACATCGACATCGTTCAACAATGGATCATCCATTTCGTTCGTGAATGCTCAACTTTCGATAGGAGTCCCGTATTGGTGCAGTGCTATGTTGTGTTGCTGACTTCGTGATTGTTCTATTTTTTAAGTACTGGGAGAGTAAAAATGAAGTTTACAGTGTTATCATTTAATTCAAATAGTATAAATTGAATTTTATAAGTGATTCTTATAGTCGATTACAATGTCTGTGTGTGCGCTTGACTGCCAGAGCAGTATATCGAATTTAGATAGCGTTTTATATTAATTAGTTGTAATTTTTTGATTACAGATCAATGTTGAATTGTTGCACATGTCGTAGCGTTTGTGTGGCATCTGGCTTTTCAATACTAACGGACGGGGTTTTTATGTTTGTTTCCGAATATTGATTACAGCACTGATTACCAAATATCCAGTAATGTAACATTTAGCTCCATAATGTTTTGATTATCATACACACAGGTTTCTTCCATAAATTGTATACCCACCAGTATCTTAATCCAGCTGTACTTTACTAAGTAAAATCTCAAAAAGTTGCGCAATACCAATTTTTCATTGAGTAGACACCAAAATATCACCACGAAAGACAGTGTGGTAATTGTTGCAGAGTAGGGAGAAATGATCAATAGTGGGAGATCTGCTTTCGCTTTTTTCGTGTTGGATGCTGTGAAACAAACAGCTAGAACAGTGGTCCTGAAGAGCAGAAAAAGATGAGCTGATGTTAAAAAAAAAAATGTTTAGCTGACAAACTACTACAGAACTAGTATTTTTAAGGCAAGTGCAGGCTTAGTGGTGTCATGATTAGGCAGTCTGTGTGAAGATCTTGGTAAAGAAGATTGTAGGCCTACAGTAGTGCCAGGAACACGTTGTACCATAGACCTCAACTGAGGCTGACATTAGGCACATCTGGTCCCTAGATGGGAATACTGTGTCACTCCTGATTAATAGGACAACACCTGTATGATTTGTTCTGTTGAGCATGTAATTTCAGAGCCTCATGAGTCAACAGTTTGGTACAATGGCATCTACTTCTGTTCCCTGCAAACTACCGTGCAGTGCATGGCATAGGGTCCACCCTTTGTATCGGTTATTAGGATTTCTTCCAATTCCATTCACATATGGAGCACAGGAAGAGTGACTGCTTGAACGCCTCTGTGTGTGCTGTAGTTAGTCTAATCTCATCCTCACAACCCCTGTGTGAGCAATATGTAGGAAGTTGTAGTATATTCCGAGAGTGAGGTTGATAGGTTGTCCCATGCAAGGTTGCACCATACACGACTTGGCATATGACATATTAACGTCTCCAGTGAGATATTACTTGCATGACTAATTTCCAGAAGCAATAATTGTAGCTGTCTGTCCACTCTATGTGATTTCCAGTATTTTCACTAGGCATTTATTTGGTTAAATATTACTGAACAACAGGGATTCACAAAATATCTATACACACAGTAGCAACAGAAATTGGAGAAACAAAAAACGGCTGCTTGGACAATACATTTGGAGTTTAACATCAAATTATAAAAAGCTTGTGTAACAAGAAAACTGAGATTCTGTTCTCAATACAGGGTACTGAAAAATCTACAAGTATTTCTGTAAATGTGACATGCGTAACAGAACATCATCTGGAAGTCACAGAAATTGGATAGAGGCACCTAAATAGGATACAACTTAGCAATAGACTACTATAGGCATAAATAAATGAGGCGAGGGGGGAGTGACCATACTACTATAGGCATAAATAAATGAGGCAAGGGGAAAGTGACCATATGCACAAAAAGCGGAATAGAGTCCCAAGCTGTAGAGCTTGAATAATGCCTAGCACAGCTATCTGACTGCTATACTTCATTAATAGACAGTAGTTCTGAAAGTCTACAGGCATTCAACAGGTAATATATTGACTGCATTCAGCAGTTAGAGGCAGTATAAATACAACTTAGTAGAAAGAATTATTAAGTGATTTTATGTGGGGTTTTAAATATAGATTTCATACAATATGGATCAGATAAAGGCTTCCTAGAGTTACTTTTGTTCACCTTTGGTTTGACCACCACTAACATTCCAAACAAGATCAAGACATTATTTCTAAACACAAGTGTGCCCTATAATAAATTGTGTATCTAGTTATTATGATCAAATGGCAGCAATAAAACATTCCCATCAATAAGGTTTAACTAAAAGCATAAAAGAAAAATTTTGTGTGATTGTAGACATTCACTTGATACTCTATTTAGAAAGAATTTTCAGGATAAAAAATAGGAAGAAGTGTTGTGACTCGCCGATCATTCAAAGTGCCGCCGCGCAATTACGCGCATCCTCTACGTGCGGCGCTGTCTGCCAGCCATGCAGCAGCTGCGCCACCTAAGCGGCCAGCCGAGCAGCGGCCGCTAGACTGGGACTCAGGGCTCATTCGAATGCTAACGTGTACACGTCTCGCTTGTCAGCTTACTCTGTGACTTATGTGTGTTGTGTCGTTCTGAAATATATTTGTTAAACTTGACATTATAACAATTGGCGACGAGGTAGTGGATTTTTCCTTTTCACCCATGACCCACAGGGTTCCGTGGGTACTGTCGAGCAACTATTGCAAAATCTCCTTGAACAGCAAATGCTTCTAACAGCGGCAATTCGCGATTTCGTCGCAGCGTCAAATGCGGGGTGTTTCTCGTTGTTGGCTGTCCCTCCTTTTCCTCCTTACGACGAGACGGCGGAAGACTGGTCTGATTATGAAAAACGTCTTCGACAGCACTTCTTGGCATTTCATGTCCCGGACGAACAACCATGTAAGTCTCTGTTCCTTTCCTGGATTTCACCTCAAATGTATCAGTTGTTGTCACAATTGGCTCCTTTGAAGGATCCTGCATCTTTGTCCTTTGCTGAAATGTGCTCACTCCTGTCTGTCTATTTTCAAAAGCAAACGCATGTGGTAGCCTCTCGTGTTGCCTTTTATCGTTGTCAAAAACATCCACATCAATCCTATCGTGCTTGGGCTGCTGAACTTCACAGCCTCAGTCGAAAGTGTCAATTTGTTACTGACGTTCACAAAGAATCCTATGCCGATTCCATGGTACGGGATGCTATTATCCGGTCGGCGCCCGACAAAGAAGTTCGGCAACGTGCCCTTCAGTTGGCGAATCCAACTCTAGATGAAGTTCTCTCCATTGCGCAGTCTTTTGAAATTTCTCGCGCTGCTGGGGCGCAAATAGAGGCGTGGGGTGATGTCGGGGAAATACAACCTCTGTGCGCTGTTGACGACGCGTGCAGCGCGTCCCCGCCGGCCGACGTGGCCGCAGTGCGCTCCCACGCGCAGCCTCGGCCTAGCCGTAAACAACCCGCTAAGAAACTGTAGCAAAACCCCCGGAAACTTCCTTCATGTCCACGGTGTTTTACGAAACATTCACACCAGGATTGTCCCCAACGTTGGGCTGTGTGTCACAATTGCAAAAAGAAAGGTCATGTGTCTTCCGTTTGCAAATCCGACCGCATACATGATGTTCATGAACATGACGCTGATTCTGATTCTGTGTTGTCTGTCAATTGCACTTCTTCCCTTTCAGGGAAGTTATTCCTCACTGTCCAAATCCTTGGTCGAGATGTTCACATGCAAGTGGATACCGGTTCTGCCGCCACTATAATTAATTCTCAGACATATCTTCAGTTGGGTTCTCCACTCCTGTCACCTGTCACTCGGCAATTACGGATGTACATTAAACAGAAGATTTCTCTCTTGGGACAGTTTAATGCTGAGGTATCTTACAAATCCATCATTTGCACTGTTCCCATATTTGTGGTCGACCAGAGCAACACAGAAAATCTTTTTGGTTTTGATGCCTTTCGCGTTTTTGGGTTCTCCATAGATGACTCTGTCAATATTGTCTCTGATGCTATTCCTTATGCTCAACTGGATTCCTTGTCAATGACATTTTCGTTCCTTTTTTCTCCTGGGTTAGGCCGTGCAAACGATTTTGAAGCTCATATCACGCTCAAACCCACTGCTCGGCCTAAGTTTTTTCAGGCTCGGCCCATTCCTGTGGCCCTTCGTGATGAGGTAAAACGGGAGTTGGATCATCTCACTACTTCAGGGGTCTTGCTTCCTGTCACTTCCAGTGAGTGGTCCTCTCCTGTCGTTGTTGTTGCTAAGCCAAATGGTGATATTCGTCTCTGTGGAGATTTCAAAGCCACTGTAAATGCTCAAAGCCTCATCGACACTTATCCTATGCCCCGTCCTGAAGAATTGTTCACTAAACTTGCTGGAGGCCAGTATTTTTCTAAAATTGACCTGTCAGAAGCTTATCATCAACTTCCTCTCGACGCTGCTTCCTGGCAGTTTCTGGTCCTTAACACGCCTTTCGGCCTCTATCAATACCAACGCTTGCCATTCGGGGTTGCTAGCGCCCCTGCTCTGTTTCAGCGATTCATGGAACAATTATTGCTCCCTGTCCCTGGGTGTATCAATTGCATGGACGACATTGTTGTCACTGGCTCCACCACTGAAGAACATCTTCAAAATCTCCGCACACTTTTTCATGTCTTACAGACTGCCGGTCTTAAGTGTAATCTTCAGAAATCACAATTTTTTCAGGCATCTATCACGTACTTGGAGTTTCAACTCTCTCGGGATGGTATTCATCCGCTTCAGCAAACTGTCGCTGCGATCGATGCCCTTCCTCGCCCTACATCTGTTAAGGAACTGCAGGCCTTCTTGGGGAAATATCATACTATCACAAGTTTTTACCGTCTGCGGCTTCGGTGGCTCAGCCGTTGCATCGCCTGTTGCATAAAAACGTGCCTTTTCACTGGTCCGCGTCATGCGATGCAGCTTTCCAGAAATTGAAGACTATGCTGAAACAGGCCCCATGCCTGGCTACTTATCGACCTGGCCAACAGCTTGTTCTTGCCACAGACGCCTCTCAATACGGGGTCGGTGGAGTCCTTGCGCACCGTTTTTCTGACAGTTCGGAACAACCCATTGCTTATGCCTCCAAAACGTTCACGGATGCCCAACAAAAGTATTCTCAAATTGAAAAAGAAGCTTTGGCCATTATTTATGCTCTTCATAAGTTTGGTGTTTTTCTCTATGGCTCAAAATTTCATCTTGTTACGGATCACAAACCACTTGTTTCCTTGTTTCATCCATCAACGTCACTTCCCAACAAGGCTGCACACCGCCTCCAGCGTTGGGCTCTTTACTTGTCTCGTTTCAATTATGAGATTCATTTCTGGCCAATAGCTCAACATGCAAATGCTGATGCTCTGTCTCGCCTTCCCATGGGTCCTGATCAGGCATTCGATAGGGACGAACTCTTGTGTTTCCACCTGGATGTTGCCGAGCACCGGGTTGTGAACGGGTTCCCCATCACTGGGGACAGGCTGGCAGCTGCTACGAGTTCTGACCCTACCCTCTCCCGGGTTTTACGCTGTATTCAGAAGGGTTGGCCCGATCGCCCGTCCGCTAAGACTTCTGATCCGTTGCGGAACTACTACGCTTTGCGCTACTGCCTCACGGCTAGGGATGGTGTTATCCTCCTCTCCACTGACAATGCTTCACTGCGCGTCGTGGTACCTGCGTCTTTGCATGCTTCAGTCTTGCGCCTCCTTCACCAAGGGCACTGGGGTGTGTCTCGCACAAAATCTCTGGCACGCTGTCATGTGTACTGGCCTGGCATCAACTCTGAAATAGCACACATGGTCGCTGCCTGCGGCCTTTATGCGTCACAGGCCGCTGCCCCGAAGTCATCTTTGTCACCGTGGCCTTCGCCTGAGAAGCCCTGGGAGAGCATTCATGCTGACTTTGCGGGATCCTTTTTAGGTACTTATTGGCTCCTCGTAATTGACGCCTACTCTAACTTTCCTTTCATTGTCCGTTGCACATCGCCTACCACCGCGACAACCACCAGTGCTCTCGCCCGCATTTTTTCTTTGGAAGGCCTCCCCTCTACTCTTGTTACTGATAATGGTCCGCAATTTGCCTCTTCCGAATTTGCGGATTTTTGTGCTCGTCACGGCGTTATGCATGTCACGGCCCCGCCGTTCCATCCAAAATCCAACGGTGAGGCTGAACGACTAGTCCGCACATTTAAGGCTCAGATGTGGAAACTTCTGACTTCTTCTGCTGCTGATGAAGCGCGTCTCCAGTTTCTGGCTTCTTACCGTTTCACCTCCATGGGCGACCACAGCCCGGCTGAGCTCTTACATGGCCGACAGCCCCGCATGCTACTTCATCTTCTGCGGCCTCCCACCTCACGGCTGCGGGTGCCTTCCCTTGGCCGGTTCACCGCCGACGACCTCGTCTAGGTACGGGGATATGGCAGGCGGCCAAAATGGAGCCCGGGCGGCCGCACCTTAAGACACCGTGGCAGACGCCTGTATGAAATCCACATGGACACGGGTGTTGCAGTGCGTCATTCGGACCAGCTTCGGCCTCATGTGCCAGCAACGCCTGTTCCGAATGCTGCTACACCACCTTCGGCTCTACCTGACGCTCGGATCTTGGCATCTCTCAATACTCACAACGCAGCCCTCCCACCGTCATCGCGATGCCAGCACAAGAACAGATGCCACCAGGAGACGTGCCCATGCAGGAACCGGATGACCATCCTCTGTCAGAGCAAATCTACTCGCCTCCTCCTCCAACGGATGCTGACACATCGCCCATGTCTCCTGTCATATCAACTGGACTTGCCGCAACGGGCAGATTGGTGTAGGGGGCCCCAGCAGATTCGACCCCTACGTCTCCTGTCATCTCGACCCGTTATCATCAGGGACACTTCCGTCCGTACGGGAAGCCTCCTCCTTGAGACTTTACGGCGAGTCAAACAACGACTATGGACGTTAGCCATCTCCAGGGCATCTCCATCAAGACCAGTGCAACAATTTCAAAGGGGGGAAAAGTGTTGTGACTCGCCGATCATTCAAAGTGCCGCCACACAATTACGCGCGTCCTCTATGTGCGGCGCTGTCTGCCAGCCATGGAGCAGCTGCGCCACCTAAGTGGCCAGCCAAGCAGCGGCCGCTAGACTGGGACTCAGTGCTCATTCGATTGCTAACGTGGTGTACACATGTCTTGCTTGTCAACTTACTCTGTGACTTATGTGTGTTGTGTCATTCTGAGATATATTTGTTAAACTTGGCGTTATGACAAGAAGTTTACCAAGGACACATACTAGAAGTGAAATTTCTTAAAAATATTCTTACAACATTATATATCCAACAGGCCTGCAACATTTCCAGTGGAAGCCAAAAGACTGGTGAACATCTGGCATCAAAATATCCAATACTAGGATGAAAGAGATTTACTTGACAAAAATGACTACCTGTAATATAAAGACATTAAAATACACTGCAAACAGTATAATAAAATTTTGCAGCTTGTCATTAAAAAGGCAAAAAGCCATCTATTGCACACACAAAATTCAAAATCCTAAGAATTAGGCTAGGTCAATTTAGAGCATTATTAGGCATGAAACGAATAAACTCAGCAAGGCAAATAATATTAAGCGTTTATAAGACAGTTTCAGCAAGACAGATGATATGGAATTTACATTATGGTTAAAACATGGGGCAAAAATGATCCATTAGAAGCAGATCCAATAAAATTACTTTGACAGGCACTATATCAGTTTTGTCAGGTCATTTGTTAGCGACATTTCAAAAATCATCTGTCACAAAAATCATTTGGTCACTAAAAAGCAGTAATCCTTCAGGCTGTGATTGTATCTCATTCAAGGTACTAAAAGCAAGGAATTAAAATCCCGTGCAGTCTTGGTAGCATCTCCCTTGAGTTACCTTTGCAACCATTGAGTCAGTGTGTGTTTCCTGAATGACTGAATTTTGGAGGTATAACACCACTACATCAAAGTGGAGATAGGTGCTGACCACTAATTATTATAGATTGATCTATCTCCTTCCACTGTTTTCAAATTTTTATGAAATATTGTTTCTGGAGAAGAATTTCTATTATTGTAATGTGCAAAAGGTGGTCGATGGAAGTTACTAACAGACATCTATATATTAAAAAAATGGAAACTTGAAAATGGTCAGCATGTAGCCACATTAACAAAATAATTAGTGGTGTGAATATAAAATGACCCTTTCCCCATTATTATGATTTATCATATAAATGATCCAAAATTAACTAAGAATAGAGTACTGTACCATCTTCCTGAGAATGACCTTTTAACAATATGTCAGTTTGGTTTCCACAAAGGCTTCACTAGTAAGAAGGCAGTATATCACCAAATGAACTCAGCTGTAGCAGAACTGTGATGGATTGGTAGAAACAAACCTGCTGACATTCCTGTGATTTGCCAAGTCTTTATACTGTGTAGATCATTAAATTGTACCACGAAAACTAAAACTGTATGGCATTGAAGGTCTGCCCCTTCCATGGACAGGGTCACAACTTAAAAACAGAAAACAGAGGGCAACAACAGGAATAAGATTAAATTCAAGAGTGGAGAAACATTATATGTGGTCTTCCACAAAGTTTGGCACTTGGCTTGCTCCTGTTCTTGATCAGCATCCATTGTTTGATCAACATAAACAATGTTTTCTGATGACACAAGTATATCATTAAAGACCCCGAACATACCCATGTCAGACTCAGCCAGGAGAATAATGGAATGGTCTTACAACTGCTTCACAGCCAGACATCTATTTAATCCTTAATTAAAAAAAAAGAAAGAAAGAACCCTTATGCAATTTGAAATGAGTAAAAAGCTTTATAGATACCAGAAGAAGAGATATATGGGCATACAATGGATCAGTGGATGAGGCACCACTTGCGAAACTCCTGGGCATCCAGATGAATAAGAAACTGTGATACCACAATGAGGATAAGTTACAGCAGTAGTACTGACAGATTTCAGATAGATTATATAATGGTAAGACAGAGATTTAGGAACCATGTTTTAAATTGTAAGACATTTCCAGGGGCAGATGTGGACTCTGACCACAATTTATTGGTTATGAACTGTAGATTAAAACTGAAGAAACTGAAAAAAGGTGGGAAGTTAGAAGATGGGATCTAGATAAACTGACTAAACCAGAGGTTGTACAGAGTTTCAGGAGAGCGTAAGGGAACAAATGGCAGGAATGGGGGAAAGAAATACAGTAGAAGAAGAATGGGTAGCTTTGAGGGATGAAGTAGTGAAGGCAGCGGAGGATCAAGTAGTTAAAAAGACGAGGGCTAGTAGAAATCCTTGGGTAACAGAAGAAATATTGAATTTAACTGACGAAAGGAGAAAATATAAAAATGCAGTAAATGAAGCAGGCAAAAAGGAATACAAACGTCTCAAAAATGATATCGACAGGAAGTGCAAAATGGCTAAGCAGGGATGGCTGGAGGATAAATGTAAGGATGAAGAGACTTATCTCACTAGGGGTAAGATAGATACTGCCTACAGGAAAATTAAAGAGACCTTTGGAGAAAAGAGAACCACTGGTATGAATATCAAGAGCTCAGATGGAAACCCAGTTCGAAGCAAAGAAGGGAAAGCAGAAAGGTGGAAGGAGTATATAGAGGGTCTATACAAGGGTGATGTACTTGAGGACAATATTATGGAAATGGAAGGGGATGTAGATGAAGATGAAATAGGAGATATGATACTGCGTGTAGAGTTTGACAGAGCACTGAAAGACCTGAGTCGAAACAAGGCCCCTGGAGTAGACAATATTCCATTAGAAGTACTGACGGCCTTGGGAGAGCCAGTCCTGACAAAACTCTACCATCTGGTGAGCAAGATGTATGAGACAGGTGAAATACCCTCAGACTTCAAAAAGAATATAATAATTCCAATCCCAAAGAAAGCAGGTGTTGACAGATGTGAAAATTACCGAACTATCAGTTTAATAAGTCACGGCTGCAAAATACTAACTCGAATTCTTTACAGACAAATGGAAAATCTAGTAGAAGCCGACCTAGGGGAAGATCAGTTTGGATTCCATAGAAATATTGGAACACGTGAGGCAATACTGACCCTACGACTTATCTTAGAAGCTAGATTAAGGAAAGGCAAACCTACGTTTCTGTCATTTGTAGACTTAGAGAAAGCTTTTGACAATGTTGACTGGAATACTCTCTTTCAAATTGTGAAGGTGGCAGCGGTAAAATATAGGGAGCGAAAGGCTATTTACAATTTGTATAGAAACCAAATGGCAGTTATAAGAGTTGAGGGGCATGAAAGGGAAGCAGTGGTTGGGAAGGGAGTGAGACAGGGTTGTAGCCTCTCCCCAATGTTATTCAATCTGTATATTGAGCAAGCAGTGAAGGAAACAAAAGAAAAATTCAGAGTAGGTATTAAAATCCATGGAGAAGAAATAAAAACTTTGAGTTTCGCCGATGACATTGTAATTCTGTCAGAGACAGCAAAGGACTTGGAAGAACAGTTGAAATGAATGGATAGTGTCTTGAAAGGAGGATATAAGATGAACATCAACAAAAGCAAAACGAGGATAATGGAATGTAGTCGAATCAAGTCGGGTGATGCTGAGGGAATTAGATTAGGAAATGAGACACTGAAAGTAATAAAGGAGTTTTGCTATTTGGGGAGCAAAATAACTGATGATGGTTGAAGTAGGGAGGATATAAAATGTAGACTGGTAATGGCAAGGAAAACGTTTCTGAAGAAGAGAAATTTGTTAACATCGAGCATAGATTTAAGTGTCAGGAAGTCGTTTCTGAAAGTATTTGTATGGAATGTAGCCATGTGTGGAAGTGAAACATGGACGATAAATAGTTTAGACAAGAAGAGAATAGAAGCTTTTGAAATGTGGTGCTACAGAAGAATGCTGAAGATTAGATGTGTAGATCACATAACTAATGCAGAGGTGTTGAATAGGATTGGGGAGAAGAGAAGTTTGTGGCACAACTTGACTAGAAGAAGGGATCGGTTGGTAGGACATGTTCTGAGGCATCAAGGGATCACCAATTTTGTATTGGAGGGCAGCGTAGAGGGTAAAAATCGTAGAGGGAGACCAAGAGATGAATACACCAAGCAGATTCAGAAGGATGTAGGTTGCAGTAGGTAGGAGATGAAGAAGCTTGCACAGGATAGAGTAGCATGGAGAGCTGCATCAGACCAGTCTCAGGACTGAAGACCACAACAACAACAGCCAAAAAACTCAGTTCTGTGTATTTGCTCTTTGAAATATTTCTCACTGTCTTGTAAATTACAGATTGCAGTGATCAGTCATCCTTTTTAAATTTTATCGTGCAAATCTAGATTTCAGCTAGAAGCTAGCCATTCTCAATGCACTATTATTTTCGCTCAATGCATTTAATTTTCCCTGTTGGTCAGGCTTCATCCACAGTTCATTGAATACTACTGTAGTAGTCAATACCGCAGTTCGATCACATCCACATTGTTACTTTGTGCCAGGAAGGGCTTTCAACAAGGAAAGTGTCCAGGCATCTTGGAGTGAACCAAAGCGATGTTGTTCAGACATGGAGGGGATACAGAGAGATGAACTGTCCACAAACATACTACTTAAAATGTTGTACACAAAGAAGCTTTAGAAATAAAAAATAAATTCCATGCTTACGTAGTCTTGGCACTACTATAAATAAAGGCCCAGGCAGCACCAGGTTTCTCAGCTAGTGCCTTTTCTGTAGGTACAATAAGTGCCATTTCAGCTAATATATTGTCAGTTAGGTTTGTTGTTCATCTTAATGGAATAATAATAATGTTCTGCACATCTATGATATTGTGTTAGATGAATCCAAATTTTGTCAGTGTATAGACAGCTTATAGTGGTCTGTGTGTAGTTAAGCAAATGCTTTGTCTGAAGTATTAGGTAAAAACAACTGCTCAGTAATACAGGAGGAGCCACAGTGGTTCTTTTTTTTCCCAAGTACAATATGAACCAGAAGTCCTGATCAGAAATATTTAATGTTACTGTGTTGAAACAAGGAGCAACATAAAGGCAAACAGAAACATGAGTCAACTCTGTAGCTTTAGCCAAAATTGTATTTAACAGAAAAAATTACATGCAAAGCTGGGTTAACACAGAAGTGCATGTTCTTACATATTTCAAACTCTCTCTGTCTGGTTGGGAGTGATCATTCTCAGGGTACAAGTAACCTCTCCTTTCAGTTCTTCAGTGGAAGTTGTATGAGTTGTGGAAGTCTTTTCCTATAAGAAGAGGCACAGCCAATTAGCCAATTATTTCATGCTCTTAAGTTTGGTCCTCTGGGCAGGCATACAAGAGCCTCTCCACATCTGGTTGTTCGACCAGTCTCAAACAGGACTCCAGTAGTGTCCATGAGAACCATCCTGTTGCATAATGATGATCTTCAGCAGGCCAACTTTTTCTAGTTCAGGTAACTGCAAACACCTTTCTTTCCAGTTTCTGAAGATTTGTCTCCATTGGAGCTTCTTGCTTGAAGTATGATTGTGTGGAATCATCCACAAGGAAGAGAACTAAAAATGTGTGCTCTTGTTCATGTTGGGAAGAAACATATTTCTAGATTCGTCCCGTGAAAGTTAACTGTTTCAAAGCCTTCTGTTATATCATCAAACGGGAATTTAGTGTGGCATATAAAGGCAATACCGACAGTTCTCAGCATGCAAAAACTACAGGTCAGTTTTGTAGTACCATTGTATTACTTTTTTTGGTGCAATTTAAAATTACATAAATATGAATTTAATGTAGTAATAAATATCTTTAATATCACTAGGCCATAAGTGGATTACACAGAGCTGTTGCAGCAGAACTGAAATTTGTTTATCACACAGTGAAACATAATCTCAGTTACAATAGTTAGAACTGCAATGTTAAAATCGTGAAGGACATATTCAGTGACTCTAGTGTTACAAAAAAGAAAATGTATTGTGGCTGCACTAAAGCTAAAGCAGTAGTGAAAGAAGTTTTGGCTCCAGAAAGTGTTCAGATTTTGTTGTAAGAGAGCAGTGAAACAGCAATGTCTATTCACAATTTGTTAAAACGTTCTTGGAGTCCCACAGACTTAATATAAACAACTGTAGTGCTTTTTGTGCTTGTAATGCCAACGTTAATTTTGGAAAGCATAATTCAGTATTTAAATTGTTAAATGATGATAAGAAACAAATATTCAAGACAAACTGTTCGAATCATATTTTGCACAATGCGATGAAACTTGCTTATGATACTGTAGACGTTGATCTTGAAAAATTTGGTCCTCAAACTATATGGTCACTTTCCCATTTCTGTGAAGTGAAGGGAAATTCTAAAATCCTTTCTTGAATTTGTAGATGTAGAATGGAGTGAAATTCTCTGACATATACCTACTAGATTGCTTCCTTTAGTTGACAGAATCATTACAAAATGGGATCCCATTAAAAGTTATTTGGAAAGTACTGATGATCATCCCAAAGCTGTAAAGACATTTTTAAATGATTCTGCAGACATTGAAAAAGAGTTAACTTTGGAGGTTTATTTAACTTTGTTTTCCTATGTGGTTCTAAGTTTTCAGAACACTCTGATGATAATATAATGGAAACTTTTGTGGCAGTCAAGACTTTGATCAGTAAAACTGAGCAAAGAATGAGTGACAGATATTTTGGTAGTGGCACATATAAAGTTTTGAATAAGTTAACTTGTTCCATAATCAGAAAACATATTGAAGATAATCTTATGAAATTTCGAGTGTCATTGGAAACATATTTGATCAAGAATTTCAAATTTGAAGGTCAACGGCCAAAAAATGTACTAGCCTATTGGATTCCCTACATAAGCAAAGGAACACAATTTATTTAATGGTTAAAGTTTTATTCATATAATGAGACTTACGTAAAGAAAACTTTCTGGAAACGGAGGACGTAATTCAGACATGCTTATTGTTCTCATTTACAATGCAACAGTAATTCAGCTTGCCCATTTCCTATAAAAATTCACAAAAATTATTGTGTGAAGAGGAATAAATGGAAACAAAATGGCATAGAAGATTTTTATTTATCGTGTCAGAAGCAAACTAAAAAAAAAAAAAAAAAAAAAAAAAAAAAAAAAAAAAAAAAAATTAAAAATTAGATACATTACTATATACATACATACATACACTATGGTTTATAAATTAAACTAGTCAAGAATGAAATAAATGATTATACACAGACTGTGTTGTCAAACATAAGGTAATTTTAATCTATACAGTGGATGCCCAAAAATTTACAACGTCCAGTGCACTTTGTGTAGCGTTTACGAGGTCCTCCATGGTGCACACAGTTGGAGGTAATGTGCATTGTAGTAGATGTGTTGATGTCTGCACGGCAGCTCCGCAGTCACACTGGAGAGAGTCCACCTGGAAGCCCCACCTCTCCAGATTACTCTTGGATCTTGTGACAGAAGAACGCAGGCGGGTGAGTGATTTCCATGTGGACCATTTCTCTGTGTGGCCTGGGGGAAGAACTTCTTGCAGGATCAGCCACTCCTCCAGATGCTGGCATCTGACCTGCCATCTCTTCTCCCGCTGTTGATGTGGAGTGTCAGCGAGTGGTTCTGTACTGTGAAGGAAGCTCTTTCTAGACACAAGTCTTTGCTGTGCCAGTTGGTGGCCATGTAGTGGGTGGGCTTCGGATGTTAATGCCTTCTTCATTTCACTCCGTGCTGCTGTATCTCTTTGGATGTCCGGGGGGGGGGGGGGGGGCTATGCCAGATAAGCAGTACAGTTTTTCCACAGGTGTGGCTCTTAGACAACCCGTAGTGATACGACATGTCTCATTCAGAGCAACATCAACTTTCTTTGTATGTGTAGATCTGCACCATACTGGGCAAGTGTACTCAGCTGGAGAGTGGCAGAGGGCTAATGCGGATGTGCGCACTGTGTCTGGCTGTGCTCCCCATGTTATTCCAGTCGGCTTCCTAACCACATTGTTCCTGGCAGCCACTTTTTGCTTTGTTTTTAAGCACGGTCCAGAGTGACTCCGAGGTATTTTGGAGTCTTGCAATGTTCTAAAGAGGTTCCTTCCCAATCTATCTGCAAGGTTCTACTAGCCTGTCTGTTTCAGAGGTGGAAAGCACAGGTCTGGGTCTTAGAAGGATTTGGTTTCGATTGATTGTCCCTGTAATAGGCAGTTAATTATTTCAGAGCATCAGTTAGCTTCCGCTCCACCCTCTCAAAGCTGTGATCTTGTGCTGTGATTGCTCGGTCATCTGCATATATGAAGCTTTGTGTTCCTTCTGGTAATGGCTGGTCATTAGTGTATATATTGAAGAGGGTGGGTGCCAGTACACTGCCCTGTGGCAACCCATTTTTCTGCTGCCTCCATCTGCTTCTTTGTCCTTGATATTCCACAAAATATCTTCGTTTCTGCAGAAGATTTCTAATTAGACAGGTTAGTTTGTAGTCCTTGGTGAGGTTGTATAGCTTCAGCAGCAAGAGTCTGTGGTTGAGTGTCGTAGGCGGCTGAAAGATCTATAAACACCGCTCCTGTTATCTGCCGCCTTTGGAAGCCGTCCCCTATATGCTGTTTCAAATTCAATACCTGTGCTGTGCAGCTCTTCCCTTGTCTGAATCCTGCCTGTTGAGGGATCAATAATGGTTCTATCATATCTGTAATTCTTTGGAGGATCAACCTTTCCAATACCTTATACAGGTGGCATAGGAGGGAGATTGGCCTATAGCTTTTGGGGTCATCCCGGTCTTTCCTTGGTTTATGTATAGCTATAAATTTTGCTTTCTGCCAAGATTTTGGTATCTTGCCGCTCTTGACACAATTATTCATTAGCTCGAGTAGCCAGCACTTTGCGCCTGGCCAAAGTTCTTGATCTGTTCACTTCTTATGTCATCTACCCCTGCTGCTTTTCCGACTTGGCACTTATTTAGAGCTGAATTGAGCTCATTCAAACTGAATGGTCGAGACAGAGTGTTTCCCTCTTGTTCGGGCTCCCTTTCCAGGGTTCGTCTCCTGATTTTACTGGTATGGTCAGGTTTACCGTTTTTCAAAAGCTGGTGTGCGATCTGGTCTGCCTTCACATTTGTATGCGTATTGGGTTGGGAGGGATCATTGTTAAGGTGTTGTAACAATCTCCAGGCCTTTTGACTACTTCTACTCATCTCACATTCTGTCATCAGTTTAATCCACTGTTCTCTCTTCGCCTCAGAGATTGAGGAGAGAGTACTTTGCGCAGCCAGATAAGTCTCCTCGCTATAAGGGTTTTCTTCGTATAGTCGATAGTATCTGTCCAGCAGAGCAGCTGTTTCAGGTGTCACACCCTGCAGATACATTGTCCTACACCCTCTTGGAATTGATGCCCGGGAGCAATGTTTGACAGTTTGAACAAAGCTGTCATACTCTTCAGGAATAGGTCGCACAGACTTAATCTCCTTGTCCAGCATCTTAGCAAATTTTTTCCAATCAGCTTTCTTGAAATTGTATCTCCGTTTGAAATTCACCTCCTGTGGCCTTATTGCTGGAAGAACTTGACACAGTAGTGGCCTGTGTTGCGTCTTTGGTATGGGCGAGCACACTGATTTGGAGCAAAGCTGTGTGATGTCTTCACTCACAAAGAGGAGGTCAGGGTTAAATCTACGTTGCCACCTGCCACTGTTGAAGGAAGGGGGTAGCTTGCTGTCATGTATAAGAGACAACTGGCAGGTTTCAGTCCAGGAGAGGGCTGCCTCCCCATTTTCGTCATCTTCAGAGTATCCCACAGATGACTATGGCTCTTAAAGTCACCGATTACTACAGACGTCTTGCTGTTATGGAAGTTCCTGGGTGGTGTGAAGGAAAATGCAGCCGAAGGGGGCTTATACACAGAGGTAACTATGCAGTTACTCAGCTCCAATGAGATGACTTCGATGTTATTTTCTACGGTGCAGTGAGCACTGATTATCTGAAGCCCTGGTCTTACAAATATAGCACTTCCATACTGAGAGTGCAGTGTTTCTGCAGCTAGTTTCATGCCCGGTATTTTTGGTTATCTCTGTCACTCATCTCTATGCATCTCTTGTATACACAGGACGTCGCATTTTTTGTCACGGCATAGGTTGGATAACAGATGTTCTTTGGCTGATGATATGCCTTCAATATTTATAGATATGATAGTTAAAGTTGACTCTGATAAGGACCATTTATTTACTCGCATGTTTGTTTGCTTCTGGTGTGAGAAAATCAGCCATCTAGGTATACCTAGATGCCCAGGGGACACCCGGATGTGTAAGGCTTAGTTGTCAGGACACACCCTTCGTGGAGGCTTCTCTCATGTCTCCCAGCATAGAAGATGAAATGCATTAAACTAATAGTTTACCAACAAAATAAAAAAAATCATTTTTAATGGAATGACACTTAATAGTAATGGACTGACACTTTTTCTCAAAAATCACCAGTTTTATTCTGCATTGCTGATTGGGTAGGGAAAAATGGTACTTATTCCTCTGATCTATAGTAGGTGCAGCTAGTTTCTCTACAATTTGGTCTTTTTCTACCCAACATTTATCTTCTATATATCTAAAAAAGATGATGTGACTTACCAAACAAAAGCGCTGGCAGGTTGATGGACACACAAACAAACACAAACATACACACAAAATTCAAGCTTTCGCAACAAACGGTTGCTTCATCAGGAAAGAGGGAAGGCCTCTTTCCTGATGAAGCAACCGTTTGTTGCGAAAACTTGAATTTTGTGTGTATGTTTGTGTTTGTTTGTGTGTCTATCGACCTGCCAGTGCTTTTGTTTGGTAAGTCACATCATCTTTTTTAGATATATTTTTCCCACGTGGAATGTTTCCCTCTATTATATTCAACATTTATCTTCCTTTGAGGAAATGTAAATATATTTCCATTTCCATCATTCTTTCTAGGAAATGAAATTTCATAACCATCTTCAACACAGATCACCTGCCCCACAAAAAATCTTGATCTGTTTCTTCCAGCATAGGAAACCAGAGCAAAATTCCCATGATGCAAGACCATATAATTGATCATATCTTGTGAATTTTCTTTGGCTGAAGATCGCTTTTTTAAATAGCGAGTAAATCTGGTACTCAATAATATATGGAGTGATAGGTGTAACAGCATGGATGGTTTTGACCAACTCTATTGGAACTATTCCCATTCACATTTGATCTAATTCTTCCTCATTCTCTGCAGTTTGCAAGGCAGGGATATAATAAAATATGTATGCCTCAGCATCTTTCACATGCAATTTTTGCAAAGGCCTCAGTACCAGGTAGTATGTGTTTCCCATCTTTTCAGATATTCCAGACTGCACTCTTTACAGTTCCACCAATCTCATCCACAATACCTTTGTTGTGTGATGTGGCAAAGAAGTCTCATGAAATATTTATTCCATAGTGTTCTCTGAAATATGTCAAGTTGGCAAACAGGAAATGCTGCTTAAATTTACTAGCTGCACCTTTACTCATGACTGTGACAAAGTCTACCTCTGGGTTCATGGATATAATATACTCTACAGTCTTACTTGGGAAAGCATGCACTGGATATTTATTATAATCAAGTTCATCACTAACAACAGCACAAGAATATCCATCAATTTGTGAGTCTCAAACAGTGTAAACAAAGTGTCATTAGGTTCTAATCCAAAGAATAATTATCTTTCAAAGATACATTTGCACACTTTTCACATTTTGACAGTATGAAAATTTCTTTCTCTTGATTGTAGGCTATTGTGCTAATGAAGGCAGAAAATGTGGTTTTTACTTGTGAAGCAACCTTGTTTATAACTTTCAAAAGTAGATTTATGTTCTAGTGGTAGCGGCAGACACACACATTGTGTGGTGTGTCCTGTAAGGTGCACACAGGCTGTGTTCTTAGTGCACAGAACGTGGACAATTTTATTGGCATGTCAGGGGACAATTTTATTGGCATGTCGGAGAATTCCTCTTGATATACAGTATGTGCTTCTTTCAATGTCATGATCATGTACCTCTTCTGGATTTTGGTTTTTTCACCTTCCTTATCATTCATTATCATATAATCTTTCATTCCAGAAGTTTGTCATGAAATGTCATCTCAGACATAAAAAGTAGCAACAGATTCTTCTGTGCCTGGATTTAGGCACTGAATCTGATTTTTCAACTGTTGTTCGTTTACTAAAATTCTGTGAACAGCAGCTAATTCCAAGACAGCTTTCTTGCACTCTCTTGTACTTCTAGGTAAACAAGTTTCCACACGTCTAACTGCTTTCCTTAATGTAGCTGGGGATTTATATGGACTATTGGTGTAAATGACGAAAGCATCACCACCATTGTCTTCACTGCTGCCTCTAACTTTCTTTCTGACTTTTCTTTGATTAAGTTTCTCTTTTTGTCTTTGCTGCTTAAGTTGAGAAGCAGTTAAACTTTGCTGTTTCAGTCTTTTCCTTTCTCTGTCCTTTCTCTTAATCTCATCACTTAACCCTTTCTCCTTGAGTTGTTTCCAGTATTCTCTCATTTTCTCAGCTGATGTGAGAGGCATGAAAACAACTGTAAAAATGTAATATTTTGTTTGATAATTATTGTGGAAACAGTTTAACGGCTAGAAATAAGCCAATATCTATTTTAAATAAAAAATTCTATTCAATATAGTGATTTTCTAACAACACAGTACACAAAAACGTCTCTATTATTTAGGCATAATACATAGTGACCTTCAAAGATAATCAGCATCCTGTGCAGTACATAGGAAGTCAGTAACTGCTTTTTCTATGGGTAATATTGAGGTTTCCATATAATTTGGCATTGCCATTGCTTCCTGGAGAAAGCATAGGTTATGAAAGAAGACATATTGCTTATCAAAATAATTAACTCCGTTCTACTTGTAGTATGCAGGCATTTTGTCATTTCATTGTAATCTTTACTAAAGAAGCTTTGAGCAGTTACTCTTCAGACTCACTGAATATAAGTTTCTACTCTCTGAAAAGTACATTCTTAGTTTGTGGGCCTTCCCCACTTTCCCTTCAATTTTTACTAACAGTATAGCTGACATGTAAATGTATTTGACCTACAACATCTTAAGGAATGTCAGTCAAATTCAGTTATAAAATTATTTTCTTTCCATTACTCCATTTATGTCATTCCGCTACCTCATCTGTGTCATTCCGTTACCATTACAAAATATTGTTTATAATGAATATTTTTTTCTCTGCTGTGAGACTTTTTTCTATCTCATAAAGACATTTGTTCAGTTCCAGCACTTCTTAACATAAAAATGAAGCTTGAAAATAAAAAATTTTGCGTTTCAGCTAACAAATCTGATTATCAGATTTGTAATTTTTAATTTGTATGGTTTATGCCCATGTTCTCATCTATATATACTTAACAACATCTTATAGTCCATAGAAGAATTTCTGAATATGTCATAATACAATATGTGTGTGTGAAATTTAACAAAAAAATGGCTCTGAGCACTTAACTTCTGAGGTCATCAGTCACCTAGAACTTAGAACTAATTAAACCTAAGTAACCTAAGGACATCACACACATCCATGCCCGAGGCAGGATTCGAACCTGCAACCGTAGCGGTCGCTCAGCTCCAGACTGTAGCACCTAGAACCGCATGGCCACTCCAGCCGGCAAAATTTAACATATTCATGTACAAGTCACTGTGCGCCATGGGTATTAGGGCATTCTTTTATGCCTATCTGTTAACAGGACATCTAGAGGAAAACCCTCCTAGCCACCCAACATTCCAAGCCCCTTGTCTGGTTCAAGTTCATTGATGACTTCGTAATTATCAGGACCCAGGGGCAAGATACTCTACCCACATTCCTCCACATCCTCAACACTTTCTTTTCCATGTGCTCCACCCAGTCCTCAGCCCAGAATACCATCACCCTTGACATGACTTAAACCTTTCTGAATGCTCTGTTGAAACCTCAGTCCATATCAAGACCTCTAACCATCAAGAGTACCAGCATTTTTATTGCTGCCATTCCTTTCACACCGAGGTATCTTTCCCATAGATGCTGCATCTGGAGTGACAAGCAAATCATTGTGTAGGTCTTAGTAAAAAGTTACGAGACAAAATTGTACTTAGTTCACACAGTACAAGTACAACTACAATAAAGAATTTTTCATTATTGCCATCAGTACCAGTGTTTAGCGGGAAACCCGAAGATGATGTGAAAGTGTTTTTTCGTAAACTTGAAGGTGCCGCCCTGTTAGGATCATAGACACATACTGATAAGCTAGAGGTTGCCAAATTAAGAATTCAGGGAGCAGCACAAGATTTCATTAGTGCAGAGCCTACTTGCGTGAAAACAGAAGATTACAATGAGTTTAGAATGATTGTTGTTCAGAGATTTAAACATAAAAACATGATCAGATTTTACAGAGAGCAGCTTCACAGTTTGTGAATGCGATGAGACGAATGCCAACAGAATTCGAAACATCAACGCTCAAACATATGAGTTAGTAGAAGATGAAATGAAAATCAAATTCAGTTGTTCGAAGCTGACCAGAGAGCCTTGGATGCACTCATTCATGGGCTGCACAGGGAGGAAGTAAGCAAAGCTGTTAGATTGGTGTGATGTAAAATGTTTCAAGAAGCAGTAGAATCAGCTGTTGGTTTCATTGAAGCACTAAGACAACCGAATGAGATGCAGAAACAAGAGCGTAGAGTTTTCAACACAACAGTACAATGCTACAGATGCAATAAGCTTTGTCACAAGGGTAAGGATTGTAAAGAGAATCGAGTCTGCTATCATTGTGGGATGCAGGGTCGTGTTCTGAGAGATTGTCGCAACAAGAAGAAAGATAATGCAAACAACAGACAATCTGCCAGATCTTTAAATGAGAACGGGGATGTACAGGCCACCACTCCATCCGCCCCTTGCCAGAGACAGTGATTCCTGTTCCAACGAAAATCAGACCGAAAATGACTTCGTGATAGGTGCTGTATATCATAGGAGTAACATCAAGCTACTTATTGACACAGGAGCACAGACCTCATTAATGTGGTGTTGCATAGATAAACGGGATAAATTGAAAGCACCACTATTAAAAGTGCGAGGGTTAATCGGAGGAAACCTACGTAACTATGGAGAAGTTGATGTAGAATTAATTCTTGGCCAAGGCCACGTTGAAGGTGAAAATAAAGATAAATACACAGCAAGGGTGCAAGTAGTTTCAAATAACAAAACGCGTTATGACGGTGTACTTGTATTTGATTTCTTGTCTGCTAACAAGGCAGAGATATTTGTCACAGAAAGAAAGATCAGACTAGGCCGTAGTAACTACAACCTAGGAAATTGTTCTTCAGATGGACCGCTCAAACAATGCATCAGCTCAAACCGTTCGAGTCGATGTTCAAATTGATCAGCTTCAGCAAATTCCCAAGGGAGCAGGAAAGACAATCTACGTTGAAGTGAAGTCACCCCTATGCATGGAAGGAACTTTATTATTAATTGAGAGATCCGAGAAAAGTGAGTTATTGGATACAATGCATTGTTGTGTTGCTAGAAGTGTAGGTGTCGCTACAATGGTGAGACAGAATGTCGCAAAAGTCCCGGTTACAATAATGAATATGAGCAATGAGGATGTTGTTTTGTCACGAGGAACGAAAGTTGCTGAAGTGTCGAGCATAAGTAAAAATGATGTAATACAGATTCCAGATGAGGTAACAAATGCTGCAGTTTTAAACATAGATTTTTGTAACAGTACCACAAAATTGCAACGAGGATACGAAGTTAATAATGAACTGAAGCGCAAAATTGGGGAAAAGATAGAACATTTGACAGTTGATGAACAGAAGATTTTAGCGCCTGTTTTGCTGGAGTATGCAGATTTATTCCGAGAATGTGCAAATTTACCTGTCACTCGTTTAGTTCAGCATTGTTTTCATACAGAGAATGCTGCCCCAATCACACAGAAACCTTACTGAATAGCATTTAATCAAAGAGAGTTAGTAGAAGACATGGTTAAAGAACAATTACAAGCCGGAATTATAAAACCAAGAGAACCGTGAGACCCACCGTGGTGTTCGCCTGTTGTAATTGTAAAGAAGAAATCAATTTCAGGACAACCACAGTTTCATTTTTGTGTTGATTACCGATTTTTGAATGCTGTGACCACAGCTGACATTTACCCCTTACCAAATTTAATGGAAACCTTGGATTACTTGGGCAGATGTAGAATTTTTTCAGTATGTGATGTAACAAGTGGTTATCACCAGTTAACAGTGCATCCAGATGATCAAGCAGAAACTTCATTTGTAACTGCAACAGGAGTATACAAGTATCTTCATATGCTGTTTGGACTTCGTAATACTCCAGCTACATTTCAACGCCTGATGGATTCAATTTTATGAGGGCTCACCCCAACACAAGCACTTGTTTACCTTGATGATGTAATGATTTTTGGTGAAAACATGAAGCAGCATACTGAGAGACTACAAGCTGTTTTTGAGCGTATAAGAAGTGCAAACCTGTCTTTATCAATAGATAAATGTCATTTTGGACAAAGTAAAGTTAACTACCTTGGTCATGTTATAACCAGTGAAGGTGTTCGACCTGATCCAAAATTAATTGAAGATGTAAAGAATTTTCCTGAACCACAGAATTTGAAAGAACTACAATCATTCTTGGGATTGTTAAATTTCTACATACAATTCATAGCTGGTTATGCGAATATAGCGAGTCCAATGACACAGCTACTGAAGAAAGGAGCCACATTTAATTGGTCAACAGAATGCAAAAAGGCAATGGAAGAGCTTAAAACTGCTCTAACCACAGCCCCAGTGTTAGCCTATCCGGATTTCAGTAAACCTTTTATTCTTTCAACCGATGCATCCAATTTTGCCATAGGTGCAATCTTGTCTCAAGAAGTTGATGGTCATGAACATCCAATCTCATTTGCTTCCAGACAATTAAACAAAGCAGAATGTAATTGTACTACTACTGAGAAGGAGCTTTGTGCTTTGGTTTTTGGTATAACACATAACAGATGTTTCTTAGCAAGAAGAGAATTTACAGTTATTACAGATCATGACATACTCAAATGGTTATTGAGCTTAAAGGATCCAAGTTCCAGATTAACAAGATGGGAATTAAGACTGAGTGAGAACCACTTTAAGATTATTCACCGACCTGATAAACAACATGTGAATACTAATGCAATGAGTCGAAAAGTCAATGTTTGTGTTACAATAATTCGAGAAGAAGAGTTAACGACAGCTCAAGAAGAAGATCCACAATGTAAATTATGGAAAAATGATCAACGTTTTGTCAAAATAGATGGATTATTGTACAAAATCACTAGTAAAGGAAACCACCTAGTTATTCCAGAAAGCATGAAAGAGCAAATCATGAGAGAGCAACATGATTCTGTATTATCAGGACATTGCAGTAAAAAAGCAACAAACATTAAAATAACTCAAATGTTTTGGTGGCCGAGCCGCAAAGTTGATGTTTTCGAGTTTGTTTCACAATGTGATTCCTGTAACAGATAGAACAATGTAGGAAAAAGTAGAGTGCCGTTGCAAGTCCACAGAACAATTATTAAAATGGTTAGCCATTATGTGAGCAGCAAACACAATGATTGGGATGTCTGTGTACCATACTTGGTAAGTTGTCACAATGCCAAAATGCACAGCTCAACCGGCCTAAGCCTATACGAGATCGTCTACGGAAGAAGAATGCATTCACCCTTGGACTTTGCATGATCGACTGCTGAAATCAGCAGTGAACACATAAGGGATCTAGCACACAAGCTAAAGGAAGCGTGGAGGGGAGTGAAACAGCGGAATCATCAGTCCTTTCTTCAGCAAGCAAGACAACACGACCGCCAAGCAGCAGTGCCACAGTATCAAGTTGGAGCTCTTGTGTATCTGAGCACTGTGGTGTTAAAGAAGAGTCAAGTCAAAAAGTTTAAGAAGTTTTGGAAAGGATGGTGTCCAATCTTGGAGGTGTTGTCGCCAGTCACTCTTAAGCTCCAACTGCCCTTTTGTTTGACTGTCATTCATGTCAATTGTGTAAAGCCATTTCTGGCTAGATTTCCTGTAGTATCGCAAAATGACAAGGACCGACCGAGAGGCAGACCTGCTGTTCTCAAACCCAGTAAGTCAGAATCGTGAGGTCACAGTCCAGACTTTGAGGCCGATGCATCATCACGTTCTGAGCGATCCTGTTCCAGACACCCTTACAATCTGCGTGAAAGTGTAGTGTGTGAGAGTGCAGTGTGTGTGTTTATTTCAGCTATGTGCTTATGTGAATGTGTTGTGAAAATTTAGTATTGAAGCTATGCACAAGTGAAACCAAACCTTTTATTCCACAGGTTACCACAAGAAACTCATTTATTTTATGTTCATTGTTAACTCTAATATTTAGAACTAATTAACCACGTTCATTTTTATTCTAATGCTTGCTATGATAGCATATTCTACTAATGCTGTAGTAATAGTACCATACAATCCGGGTGTTTTGTTTGAACCACGATCAGACATGGTAGTTTCAACAAGTAATACAAAACTTGTCCTCAAGTACAATCTGAGTGAAATCCAGGGACAGTTCAATTCTGTAAAGAAGCAAGTTGACCTAATTCATTCTGTTAAGGGTAATGATACAATTTTGGAAATGGGTACATATTGGTATAATAACTGGATCACAGCCAAAATGCAGGTAGAGTTTACATTTGCTAATTATGAACAAGAGGTTTACTGTTTTTTAAAGCTAT
Source organism: Schistocerca nitens (assembly GCF_023898315.1). NCBI lineage: Eukaryota > Metazoa > Arthropoda > Insecta > Orthoptera > Acrididae > Schistocerca > Schistocerca nitens. The sequence goes on from NC_064622.1 coordinate 409,670,169, forward strand.
TGCTGCATAAAACTTTAATTAGGCATATAAGAGCCTGGTTTAATTTTGAAGGGAGTATCCTTCGTAATGTATTTGGTACTTTAACTAGTTGAGATGTACTGGAAGTTAAAGGCAAAATATTAGCTCTTGAACAATAGTCCAATACAGATTCAACTAACCTCTCTAATGAAATTATCGTATTAAAGAATATGCAAAGAACCATTACTAACCACACAGTTTTCACTGAACAGATTGTAAAGCAATTTATCTCACATTTCCACGTACTTCGTAATGAAACGAACGCAAATATCCAAGAACTATTCCAAGGATTAAATGCTGTGAGTGCACACTTAGATTTAAACACTCTTTTGTTAAGGATTACTGATAGTTTATCAAATGCTAGAATTGATGCCCTTAACTTAAGAACAGCTTTAGAAAGTAGTTCAAATGATTGTCTGAGCAGTGTACTACTACATCCAGAACAATTTTTACAGATCCTGCTATCAATTGAATGAAAGCTAGATGCAACATATACCATGATTTACCCTGTTAACTCTTACAATTTATATGCTTACTATAAGTTAACCTCCACACACTCCTTAATGATTGAAGATGAATTAACTGTTATTGTTTCTATTCCCAGTTTTAGCTCAAAGCATAATTTTGAAATGTATAAGATTTATACTTACCCCGTGAAATGGAGACTGGCAGGTATTCATGTAAAGTATGTACTGAATGATTATCTACTGATAAGCAAGGATTGTAGAAATTTTGTGCCCATAAATGAAAATGATTTGCATATTTGTGAATGTAGTCATAAGTTAATTTGCCCAGAATCTGCAGTATTCTTAGACAGTAGAGTGTACAGCTATGAGAAAGATTTGTTTATGACTAATCCCCCAAGAGATGATTGCCCTAGAATTTTAATGCATCTTTATCATCCATTTCTTAAATGAAGTTATGAAGGTATAATTTTCTCATTTAACTCCACCCACAATGACACATTTACTTGTAAAAACTATGATACACCTGAGCTACCCTTTACACTAAAATTGAACAATAGTGTATTAATCTTGAATGCCACACATTGTGATTTATCATGTGACCTATTTGATATGCCTAGGGTGTTGCCAACTACATTTTATGCAACTGGACATTTGCCATTTACTAGAACGTTATCTGTTTATTACAATGATTCATACATAGTAACATATGGAAAGCATTCCTTATCAAGTTTTTCTGAAGACAATAATTTGATTAAGGACATCTATGAAAATATAATCTCTTCAAATAATGAGTTAAATTTCATTGAAGCAGCAAATAGAATTATGTCCTTCAATTCCTCCAGTAATGTTAATGCTTGCTTGATTCTCAGTATTGTGTTTTTATTGCTTTTATTAATTTGTCTTTTGTCAATAGCATTTGTCATGTATGAAATTGTCATCTTGAAGGCACACTTCTCTGTACCGAACATTGCTGTGTCTCAAATGAAATACATGTTGCAATGCCTTCTGATGCCACAAATGGCAAAATAGATTCATAACGCCCAGGAGGTCGTTTTGAGCCACCTGTGATTGCTCTTTTTCTCTGGGGAGAGTGATGTAAGGGTCTACGGATTGCGCGCAGCCATATGGTACGTTAACACGCACTCGCCAGCCAACCTGTCTGGAATGATGAGAATTTTCTTAGTCTGTAGATGCGCGTCCGGCTGCACTGTGATGGAAAGTATGCGACTGGCCGCCGTCCGCAGTGGGCAGTATTAACTAGTGCGGCCTCGGGTGCGAATATGTCTCTTTTCTTAGCTCACCATGGAGCCTTTAGATACAACCGTAATTAGCCAATGTTAAGATGTCAGACACAGTGATGATGGGTGCGCGTAGCATGCGTGTTTTATAATCCGTCTTTGTTAATAAAACTGTTTAAACTTACTTCTCGTGTTCGCGTATTGCCATACCTCAAGGACCCACTGCTTACAAATCCTGGCAAAATATTTGTGTAATCATCATCTGGGGCAACAACACAGACTAACCCCCTTATGTAGAACTAATAGTTTCTTCCTCTGGAAGGAGATAGTGATAAATTAGGAAAGATTAAAAAGGAAGGGCATCTCACTCAGACCTCAAAATGAGGACAACACATCTCTTGTGAGGACGAGGGGAGATAGTGGTCTTATTAAAGCCTTCACAGATAAGCATTACCCCCAAAACTAGCCCACATTCAGTGTTCCTATGCCATATTGACACATGCCCCTAATTCTCCCACCACTCCCAAGAATGAGTTGCAAAGGAGCATACCTCTCATCACCCAATATCATCCCAGACTGGAACAAGTGAACCGTATTCTTTTCCAGAGCTTTGACTATTTACCATTGTGCCCATAAATGAGGAACAACCTACTTATCATCCTGCCCCTCCAAGAGTGACAAAAGTGATATTCCATTGCCTATGTAACATTCTAGTTTATCATTATGCCACACGTTCTCCCAACCCTTTGTCACATGCGTTATATCCCTGTGGTACTCCCAGGTGCAGGACCTATCTAATATACCCACCCAGCACATCCTACATCAGTCATCACAGATCTTATCCTAGCAGAGGTAGGGTCCCACCTGCAAGTAGCCATGTTGTATACTATCTGTGCTCCATTTTCTCTACAGCATTTTATGTGGTCACCATCACCAACTAGCTGACCACCTAAATGAAAGACCACCATCAAATTGTGGCCATGGCAGAGGTGACAGCCCTGTGGCAGAACACACTGCTACATGCAACACTGGCTTCTCTGCATTATGTAGGTGGGTGCTGTCCTCCATGGGCGCTTTTGATAGCCTGACTGAAGATATTTGCGATTTTGTTCTTTTTTCATCTATGTCTTTCCTAAAATTGCAAGTCTGATGTTCGAATGGGGAGCCCATGGAAGCATAGTACTGTATGGGAATGTATATTTAAATCTCACTCTTATAAAAGTTTGTTGTTATACTTTGAAAGTCCATTTTTATCTTTGACTTTAAAGATGTTAATTATCCTATAAATTCCTTTTGCAATATTTGGTTATGACATTTCCTCTCATAACATTTTATTACCTACTGAATTAAGAACAGTTATAATTTTTTAAAAACAAAGCCAATTTTTCTTAAAAATCAGGTATGTAAAAAACAATGTGAAATTATGTTATTTAACAATGTAAAAAACTATGTGAACCTTACAAAAACTCTGTTTCAACATTAAGCTCAGTAATACACAATTATCTTTATTTTTATAAATTTTGCTATCCTCAGGAGATCTGTTTTCACTGTAAATGTTTCGCTCAGGTACATAGAAAAATATGTATAAAGTAACTTTGATCAGTAACTAGTTCTGGAATAACGTAGATCTCCAAGCTATAATATATCATTGCAATACATGCCAAATGTTGAGCAGTCTTTGTTTCAAGCTGAAGTAGAATAATCTTCACAATTTTTTAAACTTTCATAGCATTCATTATCATCTTTTAGTAAGCCAAAAGTTGAGCAGCCTTTGTTGCAAGCTGAAGTAGTACAGTCTTCATAATTTCTTAGACTTCCCTGGCGATTCTTTGTTGTCTCATTGAATTAAGTGTACTGCTGTTCTGCCAGCAGTCTGTGTCTTTCCAACAAGATACTTTGAAGTAATAACTCGGCATCTTCATCAGGCATTCGGGAGTTTCCTGAAACTGGTCACTAGACAATATTCCATGAGGGAGGAGGGCAGGCTGTTCGAGTGTTTCTTGGTTTGAACTTTTCAGCCCTGGGGCTACAGCTTAGTTTTTACTTATTTCAGTATCATTTTACAATTGTTCGTGTTTGCAGTTTGCTTTACTTCTTTTCACATTGTAAAATATTTGGTATACATTCTGGATCTTTGCAGTATGGTTTATGTTCTTCATCTTTTTTTGTTGTGTGGAGTTTCTTCTGCCACTGCCTCTTGTTTGTTGATTTTTGTGTTCCTGTTTTCTTAATATAGTGAGAATCTCTTAAGTTCATGAGCATTGAGTTTTCTCTGATAACCTCATCAGTTTATACAGTTTGATTTGTCATCTTCAGTTGGGATGCTCACTTTTGCTGAACCACCCATTCCTTCATATGTCTTCATTGGCTTTCATCATTTAGGCTGGTCTGTTAGCCACCATCCTTGGATATGGCTTCATTTGGATCGCCCATTGCTGCTGGTGGCAGTCATGTTTATGTGGTCATCATTATCGTGTTTGGATGTGCAATGGTTTGTGACACTTGTGCTTCAGCTTCTGGTCTCTGGTAGTACATTGGTCTCATTCAACATTTCTGTGTGTACAGCCATCCTGAAGTGGCTTTCAGCCTCTTGCAGAGTGGCATCCAGTCGACTTCCTTGCCTCTAGGTCTTGCATTGACTGCTGCCACTGCGATGTCTTGTGCTTCATGGTACAAAGATGCAGACTATATCTGCTCTGCAATGGGCAGCCAGCCTCCTCCACCACCACTCACACTGGTGGTGGGGTTGGTCAGACATGGGGAAAGGGAAGGTACTGCCACACACGCTTGTGTAGTTCACTTTGCCGACTAGGTCGCATACTTAATGATTATGCATGCTTGGTGCTCACTATGATGTTGGGAACAGCTGTGTTTGTTCTTGCAGTGGTATCCATCTCTAGGTGTTCCTGCTTCTGTCCATTTCTGTTGCAGCTGTCTTCCATGGTGGCAGTCATCCCGTGGCTTTCTGTATTAGGTCCACACCCACCAGGCACTCCCCTTCACTATTGTGATGCTATAGACATTCCTTATGCTGTTTGTGATTCTGCAGCTTTGTCTCATGGCCATGTCATCCTCATGGTGTTCTGAAAAATTTACGTATCTGTGAGGTGCACTTTCTGCACCATCAGGCTACTGTTGGAGTCGCATTTTATGTCTGTGCATGTTACAGCAATCTCTTGTGGTAGTAGATGCCATTTGGTGCTCTGTATTATGTCTGCTCCCAGGTTGTGTGGTGTGTGAGGTTTCAGATGGCTGATGTTCTTGGGAATTTTTTTTCTCCTTTCCCGGTATTGAACCTTAGTCAAATTGGGGTGTAATTAACAAGATCAAATCTCTTATGGAGCACCAGGTAGCAACTACCTCCTCAGGAGACAGCCAAAGTGGTCAGAAATAATATAGGGAACAACATTAACTACCTGAAACCTCAGGTGATGCACAGCCCGAGAGCAGATATAATAAGGAACACCACTTGTCAGCTGCCACCACAAGAGATAGCTGTAGTGTGTATGAACATAATGTGCAATTCCAGAAGCAGCCTGATGGTGCAGGAAGTGCACTTTGCAGTCATGAACCAAACTCAGAATGCCAGGAGGACTACATAGCCATGAGAGAAAGCTGCAATGGTCGTGAACAACATAAGGAATGTCTGTAGTGTCACGATGCTGAGGAATGCGTATGGCAGGCGTGGACGTAATACAGCAACCCATGGCTGTCACTGCAGGAAACAACCGCATAGGCACAGGTGGAAGCAAGAACTTTTGGGGATGGATATCGCCACAAGAAACAGCCACAGAGGGCACAGACAGCATAGTGAACACTGTGCACCATGAAGGCATAAATATGGAACTCATTCAGCAAAGTGACCAGTCTCAGGAAACACCTGATGAAGATGCTGAGTTACGATGTCAAAATATGTTGGGAAGCTGCGAGCCACCAGCAGTACATCCAATTCTCTGAGATGAGGACTGTCTTTTTACTTTGTGCTTTGGACAGAGTCTGCACTGTGTACTTTTTAAATTGAAAACTGTTATTAATAATTGAAAATATACCTGAAATGTTTTACAATTTTGTTAATTTGGGAACAGTGTTTATTATGAAATCTGAGAAAGTTGCCAAGCAATGCACAGAAATCTGATGCATGAATGGATTCTGCTGTTTGCTATGTGTGGATGAGAAATAAACCACAATGTCAGGAAAATGTGAATATGTGTCTTCACTTACACTTAAAAACCTGGACCTTGGTGTCATTGTCTAAAAAACAAAAAGGTCGATGTTTGGAACAACAAATATTACATAATGACTTTTGAATGGAACACAGGGAATTATAATGCTTGAAGTTTGTGCTCAAACCATGGTCTTTTAGCGGTTGTGAAGATCTAATCACATTTTATTGGATACTTAAAACTCTACTCACCAAGGCAGCTGGAGAATGCACATTAAAGGTATTGAAATCAGCAAGCTTTCAGAGACAGTGTCTCCTTATTCTGGCAGAAGGGTTGAAGGAGAAGAAGGAGAGGTGAAGGAAAAGTACTTTTGCAGTTTAGAAAATGAGGAGAGTTCAGAAAAGTCACTCAGAACCCTTTGTCAAGGGGGACTTAACAGATAAAATGAGAAGGAAAGACTGATTGTTGGAGACTGCACCCGACAAGACAGAAAACCTGAGAGCCTAAAGATGGAAGGTAGGGTAATACATAAGGCAGAGATTATGAACAAAATATTGTGCATGAGTTAATGAGAGCAGAAAGCTAGGTGCAGTGTATATGGTAGAGATGGGGCCCAGCAAAAAAATAGACGTGTCAGAAAATAAAAGACATAGAAAGCTAAAAGGGCGTGAAGAAAGGAATTGTTACTGTGAAGAAAGGTCGAGGCCAAAGCAATTAATGTAAATTAAGGCCAGATGAGTGGCGACAGCCAAGGACATGTAAGACCAGTTCCCACCTGCAGAGTTTGGCAAAATTGATGTCTGGAGGAAGAAGCCAGATGGCACCTGTGATGAAGCATGCACAAAGGTCATAAGTGCCTTGTTGTAGAGCGTGGTCTGCAAAAGGATATGGTGTGTTGCCATTATACATCCTCTGCCTATGCCCATTTATCTTAACTGATAACTTAGTGGTAGTCATGTCAATGTAAAAGGCTGAAAAGTGTTTACATAACAGCTGGTACATAACATGCACCATTTCACAGGTGGCTCTCCCCGTGATAGCATATATTTTTCTAGTTGCAGGGCTGGTATAGGTGGTGGTAGGAAGGTACGTAGCACTAGAGAGCCTGTATACAGGCTGTCTAACATAGCACATGTCTTACAGTAGAAATGGTGACAGGGGTGATCTGATAAGGATATTGCAGAGATTGGCAGGATGATGAAAATATATTCCAGATGTGACAGGGAAAATATCAAACAGAATGGACTTCATTTTAGAAAATCATAGGGTTATCAAAGTATCTGATTAGTACATTCAAAACTATTTGGCAGTTGAAGGGATGTTAAAAAAAGGCAGCGTATGTCAATCACTGAGCAATTTCAGTGCACTGTGGTTGTGTTCTTCACTACAATATGGCCATGAAGCAACATTTGGATGACTTCATATTGAGAAAAATCATCAGGAAACTGGAAAAAAGACAAAGTGTGATTAGTTTAGTCAAGGAGTTTCGTACTGATCATACCACTGTTGCACATCCATCGAGAGCATTCCAGACCGCACGCACTGCTGCTCAAAAGAGAGGAGGTGCTTGACCACAGTCAGCTGCAGCAGCAGATGACCACCAAATTGTGCAACAGGCAAGAAGGGACCAACATCAAACAGTGAGTGCAATTTCAACCACATTTAACAGAAATGCATGGCATCCAAAGTGGCTTGACAGCTGAATGGAGGTAGTCTCTTTGTCCGACAACCAGTATGTCGTGTTCAGATGAAAGTGCCGAGAGTATAGGGACTGGACCAGCAAGTCATCCCAAACACTTAAACACCTCAGTTCCATGAAAAAGATTCGCAATGATCTACAATTCTTAAATTTCTATCATAGATACAAAAAGATCTATAGGAAGGTGCTGATTGCTGCAAAAAAAATTAATTTAATGACAAAAATATATAATGCAGAGGATAAAAGCAAAGCAGTCTGGGATGTTATAAAAAGGGAAACAGGGAGAGGCAAACAAACACAGAATAACATACTGCTAAGGGAGGGGGATAAGGTAATAAATGATCCACAACACTTAGCAAACTATGTAAATGAGCATTTTTCAGGCATTACAGAGAAGTTGCAGCAAAAATTCCCCCCAACAAATATAACACCTGTAAATAATGTTGCACTAAATACAATGATATTTCTTATAACCACAGAGAATGAAGTCAATAAAACTGTTCAAAAACTAAAAAATAAAAAGTCAGTAGACTTACATGAATTACCAGTGTGTGTACTGAAACAATCCATAGGGATTATACAAGGTCCCTTTACAAATATTATAAATGAATCCTTCACATCAGGGACATTTCCAGAGCAGTTAAAACAGGCAAGAGTTGTACCTTTGCTTAAGAAAGGTGATGCAGAAGACATAAAAAATTACCGGCCCATTTCCCTGCTGTCAGCATTCTCAAAAATAATAGAAACAATTATGAAAGACAGATAATGAATTACCTGAATAAATACAATCTTTTAAGTGAATCGCAGTTTTGTTTCCGAAGTGGCAAAAGTATGGGGTCAGCCATAGTAGAATTCACAAAAGTTGTACTTCATGCTCTTGATAAAGATGAGTGTGTCACAGGCATATTTTTGAATCTTTCTAAGGCGTTTGATACAGTCAACTGTAAGATTCTATTAAATGAATTAGAATCATTAGGAATAAGAGGGATGGCGAATGACTGGTTTCAATCATACCTAGCAGATAGGGTACAAAGAGTAGAGATAACACACACTTCAAATAGATCTAAACAACTAGTAAAACACTTATCAGAAGTTTGGAAGGTAGGAGATGAGATACTGGCAGAATTGAAGCTGTGAGGACGAGTTGTGAGTTGTGCTTGGGTAGCTCAACTGGTAGAGCACTTGCCTGTGAAAGGCAAAGGTCCCGAGTTCGAGTCTCGGTCCAACACACAGTTTTAACATGTCAGGAAGTTTCAGAACCAAAATACATTAATATAGAGGTTATGCAAGGGAGCATATTAGGACCAATACTATTCCTGATGTGCATCAATGACTTTCCCAGTAGTGTTATTCATGGTGAAAAAATTCTCTTCGCTGATGACAGCAATATTATAGTCACTGAGAAAACAAGAGAACTTCTTGCCAAGAAAGCAAATGAAACTCTCAAGGAAGTTTATGACTGGTCAACAAGCAATAAAGTGCCATTGAACATGAAGAAAACTAATGCCATGAATTTCAGTTTGAAGAGGAAAAATGACAATGTTAAATTAAATGTAAATGGCACCTCTATAGACTGTGTAAGAAATGCAGAATTTCTAGGAATGAATATTGATTCTCAGTTGAAGTGGTGTGAACACACAAAGGTACTTGCAAACAGAATGTCATCAGCATGTTATGTCCTTAGAACCATATCATCAGTGTGTAACATGCAGTGTCTTTTACTTACATATTATTCATATGTACACTCAATTCTTAGCTATGGCATTCTTTTTTGGGGAACAAACACACAAAATATGAACTCAATTTTCAAACTCCAAAAAAGAGACATAAGAATAACAACCAAAAATACTAGTCAAACTCATTGTAAAGATCTGTTCAAAACACTGGGGATTTTAACTGCTCCTTGTGAATACTTTTACCAGTCAGTTATACACATCAAAAATAACATTGGTAATTACTGCACAAACAGCTCTGTCCATGACCACACAACAAGAGACAGACTCAAGTTACATTTACCAAGAAAAAATAAACATAAAACTCAAAACAGCATTTTATACCAAGGAATAAAACTGTACAATAAATTATCAAAAGAGATTAAAGAAATTGGAAAAATACACTTATTTAAAAAGGCAGCTAAATGTACCTGCTATGCAATAAATTTTATACATTGAAGGATTACTTAGATAATAATTACTTAGATAATGTTATACAAATAGATAACAATAATAATGATTATAAAACATACAACATTCCACATAACACCTTCACTTTGTTTTTTCCCCTTCTTTTCTCCTTTCTAGAAATACTTACCCCAAGCTATGCATAGCACAATACTAACACCTTTTCCTCTTTCTGAGCTCAACATCTTACTCATTATGGAGGGATGCTGACTCAGTTTTTCAGGATAGCAAATGGGAAGTTGGAGACCAGAAAATGGCCCAGAGGTCACCAGTTTGTGTGTGTAGTGAGTGAACTGTTATGAAACAATGTGTGTATAGTGGGTGCAGTGACTGATAGATATGAGTGAACAGTGTGGCATTACATTATTTAATAAGTTATTTGTAAAAAAAAGTGTTGTATACCAGGAGTAAATCTAATAATTGTGTCTAACTATAAGTCTGTAAATATATGTGTGTATGAATTAGCTTATTTTAAATTGGTGTAAACTTGTAAATACTTTGACATGTCCTATATCCTTGTAAAAAGAGATCTATGAATGAATAAAGCTGCTACTACTACCACTACCACTGCTACTAGGAGTGGGGTCGTGTGCCCTTCTTGGACGAGGTCAGATTCAGTCAGAGTAGTGATTCTGGACATACCCTCATATGATCAGCAATAGAAACATGTAATGCACCCAGTAACTAAGTCAAACATGATTGTTTTGGTGGTGCAGGGAAGCACATGGATAAACTGATCTCCAAATCTTGGAACACAATAAAGTCACCGATCAGTGTTATTGTGAGACTGTACTCCTTACCCATGTGCATCTTTTCAGGAATGCATTCAGTCCTGACTTCATTTTTATGGGTGACAGTGCATGCCCACATTCAACAGTGTAGATGGAGGAACTCTTGAAATGAGAGGATATTCAGCAAATGGACTGGCTTGGCTGTTCTCCCATCTTAAAAATGAGATATGTTGGGGAGATATTGTAGCATGCCCACATGTGCCAATGACCATCCAGCAGCTGTTAACCACACTGGTGGAAGAATGGAATTCCCCTAGCACAAGAACTCTCCACAGTGGCCACACACCCTAATAATCGTGTCCTGCCATTTTTAATGTGCAGGGGACAACTGTAAATCATGGTAGTTCCATTGTAATTATTCTGTTTGAATAAAAGTGTCATTTTTGTTCATCTCATAGTGTGTTCCTCTCAGTTACTTTTTGCTCTATACTGTAGCAGTTCTTTCTATGAATGGTCCACATTTTGTTGAGCTATGTTACTTGGCAGTGACATATCAGTGAAAGTTACTTTTGTGCTTAAGTTTTGCACAGATGTGTGGGTTACAAATGAAAGTGGACCCTATACCCTTCCTCGTGGCACCCTGTATCTTTTGGGTCCCAGATATTTTTTTCCCATTCTGAACTTAATTTTATTCTTGTAACACTACTAGCCAATATAACACACTGCTTTATGTTCAGAAGGTAAGACTCCATTCATGCAAAAAGGATTCCATTAATCCCATAACATTTTAGTATGACAAGTAGGAATTTGTGATCTACATTGTCAAAGCCTTTGCCAAGGTCACAGAATATACCAACAGCATATTTTTTTTTCTTGTTGAGCTCTGGCAGGACTTCATTTGTTTGTTCTTGTACGATTTCTCCATGGAAAATCATTTATGAAACCTAATTTGAGAGGTAATTAACAGAAAAATGAGTTAGTACACCATCATAGACCATTTTCTAAAAAATTATTGAAAAGACTGGAAGTGATATGACTCTTGTAATTAGACATGGTTTCCTTATTCCAGTTTTATAGTTGGATATTACTGCAGAATATTGTCAGAAAATGTGCCCTGTGTAATTTACTGGTACAGGTTTTCAGCTACCTCTGGCCATGTCCTGAAATGAGGAATATCCTCCCCACTATCCTCCCAACCCCTCCAACAGTGATATTCTGCTGCCCACCTAACCTACGCAATGTCCTTGTCAAGCCCTACTCCAGCCATTCTCCCAACCCCTTGTCTCCTCTCATATCCCTGCAATCACATACATCCTTCCACTACTACCAACTCTAGTCCTGTAACAGATATCTCCTACCGCATGAAAGGCAGCTCTACCTGTGAAAGGAGACATGTGAACTACAAACTAAGCTGCATCAACTGCACTGTTTTCTACATGGACATTACAACAACAGGCTGTCTGTCCACATGGATGTCTACTGCTAAGCTGTGGCCAAGAGACAGCTGGACTGTAACACTGAACATGCTGCCCAACACAATGTGCTTCACTGTAACAACTGCCTCACAATCTGTGCTGGCTGGGTTCTTCCTACCAACACCAGTTTTTTTCTGAATTGCACATGTGGGAACTTTTCTTAGGACATATCCTTCAGTCTGGAAACACCACCCTCCCCTTCACTTGCCTCAGCCTTCACTAATACCTGCTCACACATCTTCTATCCCACCAATGCACTATAAGTATTTTTCTCTTCTCTCCTCTCTCCTTTCTCCTCTCCCTCCCCCCGGCCCCCACCCGTGCAGCCCCCTCCCCACTCTGACAGAGACAGCAGCCACATGACTCTGCAGCTAGCAGCCCTTAGTGCATGTATTCTGCTTTTTTAAATAACGAACTAGAAGGTTTTGCATTGCTGGTGGTATTAGAGTTTCAACTCTTGACTGTAGCTTGTGATCTGAAGTGAGTGTTTTTCCAAGCATAAAATACTTGCTCAATCCCTTGTCATCATTTTTGTTCAGTTTTACACATGTGTTTGAGTAGAAAGCAAGACTCAAAGTGCTGCTGGAATATGTTTAAAAAGGAATTTGTGGCATAATGATATGGATTATGATTAGGGATTTGTAATATTCTACTTGTTACTCATTGGCCCTGTGTCCTACAGAATGCATCGCCAAACTGTGAAGTAGCTACCTGTCATCTCTGTGTTTGCTTGCTGGTTGCAGGCCTAGTGGAGAGGCACACTTTGCAGGCAACCAATCTAAAAACAAATAAAGTAATTTTCCATTCACTAACTGCCATGGAAATATTACATAGCCCTTCCGAATAATGACAGTTAACTGCTGTGTGAGTTTCAGTTCTATCCTTCAAATATTTTTGGAAATGTTCAAAATCACCTAAAACCTAAATTTTATAGCTTCCCACTAAAAGCAGTATCCTGACACATTACTATGTTTTCAGGAATACATCAGCAGGTGGCTTATACTAAACACCTAGTTGCTAAATTGTTAATTAAACAGTATTTTGTTGATGACAGTATAAATGTAATTTTTCAGTTTTCCAACACTTATTATTTTCAGGTGTTTGATATTATGACTTCATTTGTTATTCTATAAGAGTGAGTGATGGAGTGAATGAAGCGTGCATGTGATACATGAATCTTTAAGTCTGTTAATAATTAAGTGATGAATGAGTGGATTAATCATACTGTGTAATTCAGCAGTTAGCCACATACATGGTATGATATACATAACATAAAATATGGTTGCCAGTTTAAGGATTCTAGTTACAAACTATTTTCTTTTGTTTATAAGAAAGATAAGGATGGAATTCTTTTCAGTCTATTTGGCTTTCATAAAATATAAAGTTTGGAAAATTATTAAACTAAATTAGAGTTTGAGATTGGTCAAGGAGGAAAATGTTCCAAGCAATCAAAATAGAAAACAGTTGTGTGCTCTGTAAGGGAGAGAGATTTGCATGCACTTGCCTCAAGGAACGGTCACTCAGGTTTACCACGAGAGGGCCTATGTTTTGTTGTGCTAGTAATTTTGTGAAAAAGTTGTAATTTGCTTTTACTGAGAAGCTGAGTGGTTCAAGAAATGATGAGATTAGATGTAAACAACATTTCTGCAGATTTCAAGAGTTTTTGAGAAATTTCATATTTTATTCCAATGGGCGAAAAAAATTCCGTGTGACATCCTATGCAGTCCAGGTTCAGAAACTTCAGATTACTGAATCATGGTGAGCTGTACAGTACTGAGTGAGCATAAAAAACTGATAAACATTGTGTAAACTTTCCAACTTTACTTTCTGGTGAAAACTATGGTTATTTGGACTGCATGTCCCAAGGTCTATACTTAATGCTAGCTACTAATGAAAGAATGTGTTGTGTTGGTTTTACATTAGGAACTGTGTTAGGGCAGCAGTCAGAATACAATACAGAAGTTTTATTCAAGAACTTGTTTTATTTAGTAGCTTGAGTCGTACATAATAGAATGAACCCTCTTATAAGCCATTCAGCAGAATTTTTTTTGCATCTTACTGACGTATACAGGGTGTTCATAAAGTCCGGGAACTTTTTCAGTTATTTATTGCACCGGGAACACTTTCAATAATTTATTGCACGATAACCAAACATTGTACAGATATCATACATATGTCATTTTGAAGAGAAACCCTGAAAGTTTTTTTTCATGTATACCACCACAGTGTAGTATGGTAAGTTTGTGGGTACCTGAACATGGAACTGTCGCATCAATGGATTGGCCGTGCTACAGAAGGGGACAGTTGTTTCATGAAATGGCCTCCCCTATCATCAGAGCTCACTCCATATGCCTTTTTTTGTGGGGACACATTAAAGATCTGGTGTGTGTACCCCCTCCACCATGTGATGTTAGCAGAGCTCTGGGAGAGAATATGGGAAGTGACTGCCACAATCTATGTTGCCATGCTGGGATGGGTATGGCAAGAATTAAATTACCATATTGACCTCTACTGGGTCACTCACGGTTCGCATATCGAATGTTTGTAAAAAAAATGTTCAGAGCTTCTCTTCAAAATGCAATATGTATGACATCTGTACAATGTTTAGTTCTTGGGCAATAAATAATTGAAAATGTTCCTGGACTTTATGTACACCCTGTATATCATACATATGTCATTTTGAAAAGAAACCCTGAAAGTGTTTTTTTTTTCTTTTTTTCATGTATACCACTACAGTGTAGTTTGGTAGGTTTGTGGGTACCTGAACATGGAGCTGTCGCATCGATGGATCGGCCTGTCTTCTAAACAGTGATTAGTGGTTGAACCACATTATTCATCACCTCAAGGCAGGCCATGGTTCTCAGAATCTCAATAAAGTAAGTGAGTACATTGCAAAAGAAAAAATGATCCTTTATTGCTGCAAGTTAAATTTTATGTGTACAACTTCTCCCTTACAAATCTCTTCTGAGCATTTCCTTGTAGTTTCTCTCTAAAAACCATGATGTAGTCTTTACTTGTGATTCTGGGATACAATTTTTTTTCTCTTTTTTATGTATCTAACTGGTCAGCATATGTTATCGTTAAGTGATACCTGATAAAACTTATCCTGATTCTAAGCCTGACATGATCTGTGACTAGGTCAATTATATCTACAATCTACAAACATGATTCATCACCATTCATAATTCTAAGATTTAAAAAATTGAACAGATCTTTAGCGTCTATTTACAGACCCTAAGATAACCAGTTCCCAGTCAGGTAGCAAGTTTATATTGGTACACACAGTGGTACGTTGCATGTGCTGCAAAATAATAACTTTACTTCAACATCTATTTCAGAATGAAGACAGTTAGTATTCTTACTGCCCAGCCAGTGTTTCGGAAACCCACAGAAAGTGTATTATTTTTGCAATACACCAATTACTTCTTTTTACTCCTCCCTTATTATGTCTGCCATTATGCTTCCAATATATGATATACTTTTATTTCCCTTTTTGCTCTTGTTTTAAGTTTTGCAGCTTGCTTCACTTTGTTTCATTTCCATTGTCTGCTGATTCTTAAACTTGTTTCTGTAACTGCTCATTTTTACCTCCTGTGCTTCTGTTTCCAGTCTCCACTCCACTCACATTTAAATCTAAATCTAAAAGGAAATGTGATGTATTTCAGAACAAACAACATATTTCTGAACTGTGGTAGAGGTGAAAGTTTAGTGTGCTCTAATGCTGCAGATACATCAACAGCAGTTGTTAGGACATAATTAGTATTTTTCTTATGACTGGAAAATATATAATGCTGTCATTTTAGCAGCGTCTCTGGTCTTGCAGTTCAATGCCAAATTCACATTAACATTAGTAATGAGTACAAATGGGGAGTTACATAAATAGTTAAATACATATTTTTTTGTAGACAGCAATCATATTTCCTTACTGTCTCTCAAACTCTCCTCCCAATCATCACCACACCAGCCCTTCCCTAAATATTACTCACTGTCACCATGACCCCTCCGCACAGATATATACACACTTTCAATGTGTCCCTGATGCTTGTTGTTTTGATAATAATAACAATAAAATGTAAAAAAAAATGTTTGTTTGACCAAAATATACACTGAAGAGCCAAAGAAACTGATACACCTGCTTATATCGTGCAGGGCCCCCACAAGCACGCATAAGTGCCGCAACGCAATGTGGCATGGACTTGACTAATGTCTGAAATAGTGCTGGGGGAATTGACACCATGAATCATGCAGGGCTGTCCATAAATCCGTAAGAGTACGAGAGGTGGAAATCTCTTCTGAACAGCACTTTGCTGGGCATCCCAGATATGCTCAATAATGTTCATGTCTGGGGAGTTTGGTAGCCAGCAGAAGTGTTCAGACTCATAAGAGTGTTCCTGGAACCACTCTGTAGCAATTCTGGATGTGTGGGGTGTCACCTTGTCCTGCTGGAATTGCCCAAGTCTGCCGGGATGCACAATGGACATGAATGGATGCAGGTGATCAGACAAGATGCTTACGTACATGTCACCTGTCAAGAGTCATATCTAGACATTTTGCATGATTTTTTTCCAGCCCAGCAATGTTGGAGATTTGACGTTTTACTGTATTCCTGATATTCATGGTAGTCGCATGAAATGGTCATATGGGAAAAATCCCCACTTCACTGCTACCTCAGAGATGCTGTGTCCCATTGCTCGGGTGCCGACTATAACACAGGTTAAAACTCATAACCTGCTATTGTAGGAGCAGTAATCAATCTAACAACTGCACCACACACTTGCTGTCTTATATAGGCACTGCAACACAGTGTTCTGTCTGTTTACATAGTTTAGTACTTGAATACGTATGCCTACACCAGTTTCTTTGGCACTTCAGTGTATAAATGATTTAATATAATAATAATAATTTATTTCCAACAGTTCTAATAAAACTGCTTTAGCATAAGGTCCAACAAATTTCCATTTAGAGAACTTGTAATGGGACATCCTCCTCTAACATTACTTTTCCTCAACAGTAGTTGTCAATACCAGTATTATTTTTCAAATTTTGGACAGGCCAGTATTATCTCAGTTGCTTTTCTGAAAAATTACATATAATTTTATAAACATTATAAAATTTATGAAAATGAATTACTTTATAAAATGTTTTAGTCTTGATGTTATAATCAATAATGATTGTACAGTTAAAATTATTTTTTTAAGAAACATTCGAAACTACGAAATATTTGCACACTTAAAATTTTTATTATTAATTATGCAATCCTGCACTGTTTATTATATTTATTTCTGGATTCATTTATGAAATAATAATCAAAATTAATAATGTAATAGAAACTAGAAGAAATTCATTTGTTAAGAAAAATTGTAAACCCTTTGGGATATGGCTATTTCTGCAGAGTGTGGGAGTCATAAGCATATCTCTGATGTGATCGGATGTGTTTTTGTATTTTGTTCAGACAATGTAATTTTGGCTTTGTTAATGTGAAAAATCAAAAGACTGTATGATATACTAAAATGTGAAAAAATATATTTACGGAAAAACAAATATTCTGCAACAATGATCTTGAATTTTATTTAGATCAATTCAACCATGAGGACCTAAAATGTCTTCAAGAATCAGACCCCTAGACAAGGAGAACTGGAGCCAACTCTACACGAAAGGCTAGGTATCCTAATCTTTGCTCCTCTCTACTCTTCATAAAAGACTAATGTGAACAATAGGTGGAATTAGCAAGGAGGGGGAAGATTACAAGTGTGGGTGTCGTCCGTGATTAAGTGACAAATAATGAAGTTTTGTCTGTTGCAGAGATCATTTTATTCCACTGATTTTTGAAATTTATGTACGAATAAATTTTCAACCACAAGGAGCAAAATGATGGGCTGGATCTAATGAAAGCGAAGAGGACTTTACACCTACAACCAGGGACATTAAAAAGAAAAGATAAGTACAAATTATTTGTGAAGTTAACCTGTTTGTGAACTCGTGTACTTGTTAAGAAAATGAATAGGGACAAAAGCAAATGTGAGGTAGAAATGAAAGCTTCAGGATTCAGTCAGGGCACATCTCAGCCAAGAAAAATCATAGTCAGTAAAGAAACAGTAAAGACTGATGTTTTGCAGTAAATTTTGGCAAAACTAGAGGAAATGAATACAGATAGCAACAGCAAATTTAGTGCAGTTAACTATCAGTTAGCTGAAATAAGAACTGAAAACAATAGCAAAATAGACAGAGAACAAGATCAGATAGGTCAACTTAGTAATCAAGTTTCAGAGTTAAAAGTGGAGTGTTGGAGATGTTAAAAAGTGTGAAAGAAAAAGTTGATGTTTTAGGAAATAAATTTATTGTTTTAGAAAATGAGTTTGTATATGAGTCAGCGAAACAATCAAAGAATGTTGATGACATCTGAGTTGAACAGAAGGCCATAGCGGAAAAACTATGTGAGTTGGGAATTACTACCCAACAAAATATCACCTGTTTAAACAAAAAAAATTAAATGTAGAAAACAATATGCAAACTAATGTAACTGTTTTAGATCAAAAACTTTCAGCAGTTCAGGAATGTTGTATTACCAAAAATCTGTGAGCAAACAATGGTATTTCATGCTCCAGTACTCCTATCAAAAGTTTTCCATGAGATAATTTACATCCAGTGGATTTTCTGCACCTCTGCTGAGATAGCTTTGTGTCAGCATGAATGACAGTCAAAAAATTAAATTTGTTAAAAGGTTTCTTGAAGGCAAAGCTCTGTCATGGATGGCACTTTGAAAGAGTTTTGTAAGAATCAACTTAAAAAATTAGCACAACTTGACAAACCATTTGATGAAATGACCTTGATTGATGCACTTAAAAGGAGATTACCAGAAAGACTGCAGTGGGATTTGGTACATGGACCTGACAAGCACAATATGAGCAACAGTAGAATTCACAAAAGTCATTCTTGAAGCCCTCGATGAAGAGAATGTGTCATAGGTATATTTTTAGATCTTTCTAAGGCTTTTGGTACTGTTGACCATAAGATATTACTAAACGAGCTAGAAGCACTGGGAACAAGAGGCATTGTCAATGACTGGTTCCAATCATACCTTGCCAACATTAATACAATTAAAAGACACCCACATATAGCTTTTGGTCTTCATCAGTGAAAGAGACACACACACACACACACACACACACACACACACACACACACACACACACCATTCACGCATACCTCATGCACGCACAACTACCAACTTCAGCATCTCAAGCCAGCACATGATGCTGGTGTGTGTGTGTGTGTGTGTGTGTGTGTGTGTGTGTGTGTGTGTGTGTGTGTCTTTTACTGATGAGGGCTGTGGCTGAAAGCTGTACATGAATGTCTCATAATTGTGTCTGTTTGCTACTAGATGTGTCTTCATTATGGTAAGTAAGCAAAATGAAATGGTGACTAGGCTAAACGATATGTTACCTGAATTGACTAAATTGTCAATATACAAGAAAAATTTGTCAATGCAACAGGATGCTTTAACAACCAAACTGAAAATGACATACCAGCACTTTCCTGACACTGTATGAATATTAACCACTAAACAGACTTTTATAAAAGATTTGGTATGGGAGATACATCAAAATGCATATAATTTTCCTGCTGAACAAGAGGCTAAGATCAGGGAATAGTTTGATGCACAGAGGGAAAGCTTTTTTTCTTTTTTTTTCCGCAAAGCCTTCTGAAATGGATTTTAGATAAGGAAACAGTGATAAATGAAAAATTAGATTCAAAATCACCCACTGTTTTAATAACATCTTCTCGGTTTACAAGCCGCATAATTTTGAATAAAACACTCAAGCTTTCGATACCTGTTTCCACGTCATCACTGTCAGGAGTGAAATCACTGACTGCTGGAGCTGATATGGCATCCTGCTTATATAGATGTAATGGCAGCATTGGGAACCATCGATAGTGAGCTTAAGGGCTGCACATACAGTGGGCAAGTTGGACAGCTCCTAGCAGCTCCGTCCTGCCACAAGACCTAATGCTGCCACATTGTGTGAACTGCAGGTGCCACATTTGAAAGTATTGCTCCCACAGCCCTCAAGTGTCAAGCTTAAGTTTTCCCTTTTGCTCAGTGTCCAAAGTCCACCCCCCATGATCTGCTAAGCATGTATCTCTGCTCTCTGTTAAAACTGTTGCTGTTTATTTTAATTTTGGCCACTTCTTTTATAACACAATCCACGTATGATGTTGTTTGAGCCAAAACTCTTGTTTTTTAACCTTGTATTTTGTGCCCATTTTCTAGGCAATGTTCAGCCACGGCAGACTTCTCAAATTCCGCTTGTTTTATGTCATGAATGCTCTGCACTACACTTGGCAACACTACAAATAGTCTGACCTAAGTAAATGAAGAGCACAAGGCAAAAATGATGATAGTCAATTTTTTTCCCATTTTCAGGGTAGGACAAGAATTTGTAGCTCAAATACGGCCGAATTTTTAGGGGGGGGTGTACACGGCAAGAATGCTGGCAGTTACTAAGTTATTTACCATTTTATTTTTGTTGTGCACGGTAAAACCGATGAATGTCATCTGTGTTCACAGCACATATGATGAGAGTCATTTAATAAGGTCGGCAAAACCTGCTTGATCAGGAGTTCAACATGCTGTCTTCACTCTTTTGTTTACTTTGTGTTTGTGGTTAGAAAGTTGCCAAAGTTTATAGCTTGTGTTCTTGGTAGTAGTTTCTGTGAAAATGAGTGAATTAAGTGAGTCAAGTGTGGATGAAGATTGTGAAAATGTCAGTAAACCTAGCACAAAGAAGAGAAAATCCCATGGAAGGGTAAGAGATGTGATGAAAAAACTTAAAGTGTGTACTCACGAAACTGGGCCTGATTGCAGATGTAAAAGACTACAGTGTTTTGATAGAGTTTGTGAAGGTGAAAGAAAAAGATTAATTTCTCATTTTAGTAGTTTAGAATCTAATGATTCCACATACTTGGCTGGGCTTATCAATGTTGGGTAAATGAAATAAAGAATGCCAGAGTAAAGCCTTCGCCTTTCACTGTGATTGTAGCTGACCAAAACCTATTTAGAAAATAGACTGCTTTTTTGGAAAATCACTATCGCAAGAAATGCTCATTTGCTACACGACCAATTTGTGAAACAAAAATTTTCAAAAGACCATTGCAGGTTAGTTGAACACAGATCATCATACACTGGGTACTTTCATATGTCACCGATCCTAATACAACACCAACTTACCAAGCTTTCAAGAGAGACAGAAGACCCTGGTGATAATATGTCCTCTTTACCACCAATTCTGTATGAAGGTAAGAGAAAATGACTCAGCACTTTACCTTTGCTTTCACATATCAATAATCTATAGACCTATAATGAGTTATAGAGTAATACCTCATAACAATAGTGTAACCTTGAAAGTAATGAAAACTTATCAGTACAGGAAATATTTTTGCCATTATTACAACAGATATTTATTTAGGTTATTAGTTAAATTCATAATACGCTATGTGAGTAATTAGGTTACTATTTTATGACAAAAACCACCAGCCAAGTAAACTAAAACCTGGAAAGTACCAAGACCTGCAGCACCTGAAGCAGTTTTGCAGTCCATCTTCTCAAAAGTACTTTGAAGAACTTCCTCAATGACAAAACATAAGTTGTAAGAAACAGTATTAAAATAAAATCTATATGGGCCTAATGTATTAAAATCTAGAATATTATAAATTTTATAAAATAAACAGTAAACAGAATCTGTTTACAGGTTACAAGATCCACTGAAGAAGCACAGAAAGATAGCGGACTTTCATTGTTTTTACAGTTTTTTATGACTACCATCACTTTTACCATGTTTTTTGTGTACCTTTTTAAGTTATTAATTAATAAAGCACCTTAAAATTGAAAATGTGTTTATTGTATTACATTTATTACCTAAACAAAGAGATATAGAACAATAAAAATGCTGTTGTGATAATTAAACGGTGAACGTTTATGATATACTAGAGACTAGAGCAGAAAATTCGTCGCTCTGAAAAGTTACAAGAAAGTGACTATCATCATTTTTGCCTTGTGCTCTTCAAATGCTGACACATTCACTCACAGGGGCACCGTACATGCTAGGAACTCAGAGACCCATGTTGTCTTAAATGGCTCATAACGTATCTCTTAACTTGGAAGCAGGTGGTGTTACTGGTTTCAGTCCACGTCCCTTCAACATGTGTCCTATCTTGCTAGTAGTTGCTCCACAGTATGAAGGCATGCAGCTGGCATGGCCTCTTCTGCAGTTCACAAAGTGTCTTTCATTGCTGACACTTGAAAGGTTTAGCAGTTTCTCCCTTGCTGTAACCACTTTCTCTGAACATGTGCTTCAAATGCTGAAATTTAGGCTTTAGATGGTCATTGTGAAAAGTAGTCTTTGCCCTGCATACTAATGTGTTCAGTACCACTTTCTTGCATACAAACTGGTGAAAACTGTTCATATTTAAGTACCAGTCAGTGTGCATAGGTTTCCTGTACACTGAATGATCAAGTCACCTCCTGCCTTCCATTCAACTAAAACATCCAAGAACAAAAGCTTGCCAGACAATTTGATGTTGGGATGGACACTGTTCATATGGTCAATGAAATACTGCAGTGCATTTTCAACTAGCGGCCATATGAAGAAGCTGTCGTCAACGTACCATAGGAAGCAAGATGGATGCAACGCAGCAGAGTTCAGAGCTCGCTCCTCAAAGTACTCCATGAAAATTTCATGATGGTCAAAGACAGTGGGGATCCCATGGCTGTGCCATCCACCATCTCATAATATTTGTTGCAGCACTGAGAGTTCATTGTCATTAAGGTATGGTGAAATAGCTTGACAATTTCAGGTGGATACTTGTGGGGCCAAATGATCCAGTGTGTCTTGTACCAGCACTCTCATAAAAAGTGACACAAAGTTCCCATTAACCATTACATCATTTTGGCATATCTTCATTTTCCTAAGGGTCTTAAAAAATGACTGCAAGTTAACAATGTGATGTTTGTAGTGTCCCAGTTTGATAATAACCCTGCAGTGGAAGAATTTTGAAGACTAGTCATGCTGCTGTGAAACAGTGAATGTGACAGACAAGGTATGAACTGGATGTTAATGCCAGACACCTACTTGATTGTCATCGGTAAATATTGCCATGGCACGAAAATCACGTTTATTAAGACGAAAGCTGCAAACATCGGTATAGTAAACCAGCACACTGTAATTCAGTGAAGAACAACGAAGATCATATGCATGAAAATCTTATGGAATCATCAGTTATTAACTCTCAACAGCAGGTTGAGCTAAAAGATTTACTATTAAAGTATAAACATGTTTTTGATTTTTTTAAAAAGAACAGATACTGTTTATGCTTACCAATATTATTGGAGGTACATCCACATAAAATTTACAGCCAGAACCTAGACTCCATCCCATGGACAAAACAGGAGATGGCTACAAAGTAAATGCAGCAGATGTTAGAGCAGAAAACTACCTCATTATCTCTCATTGCAGCCCTTTATTATTGTTGTTGTTGTGGTCTTCAGTTCTGAGACTGGTTTGATGCAGCTCTCCATGCTACTCTATCCTGTGCAAGCTTCTTCATCTCCCAGTACCTACTGCAGCCTACATCCTTCTGAATCTGCTTAGTGTATTCAACTCTTGGTCTCCCTCTATGATTTTTACCCTTCATGCTGCCCTCCAGTAACAAATTGGTGATCCCTTGATGCCTCAGAACATGTCCTACCAACCAATCCCTTCTTCTAGTCAAGTTGTGCCACAAACTCCTCTTCTCCCCAATTCTATTCAATACCTCCTCATTAGTTATGTGATCTACCCATCTAATCTTCAGCATTCTTCTGTAGCACCACATTTTGAAAGCTTCTATTCTCTTCTTGTCTAAACTATTTATCGTCCAAGCCCTTTATTAGCAGTTGCCAAACCAGGTGGTAATGTCCGCCTTATACTAGATACATGGGCTATTAATCAAATTATATTCACACCATGATCTTAAGAAGTATCAACATTGATGATTAATCTTGTTTGTCTTTTAATAAATGAATAATACATGAATAATTGGCTGTGATGATATTAGTAGAAAATCTTCAAACCATATTTATACATGGAACTCGCATGGTCTGAGAGAATCCTATATCATCAGTGCTTTTGTACATAAGCACTTATTACAAATTATGTTGTAGTTAGATTAGGTAACATTTGCCATATGATTATTCATAAGTATGTGATTTAATTTGTAACTCTAAAGTAAAAAAAAAATATTTATGTCTGTATTAATAGAGTTTAAAGCTATTAATTAATGGCATTATTAAATACAGGCAGGCTTTGAATGATAACATTGATTTGGGTCTTTGTGAATTCTCTGTAAATATTGTGCTATGATTTCGAGATTGCTTGCTGTTGTTCTTGTGTTCTGCCAAGTTTTACATATGTCTTTGACTCAATGAAAATACGCAAAGGCTACTTTTGTGCTATGAATTGACAGATTATGATGTCCTAGCCTCTATACGTGATGAAACAATAATTACCGAGTGAGGTGGCACAGTGGTTAGCACACTGGACTCACATTCGGGAGGACGACGGTTCAATCCCACGTGCGGCCATCCTGATTTAGGTTTTCTGTGATTTCCCTGAATTGCTCCAGGCAAATGCCAGGATGGTTCCTTTGAAAGGGCACAGCTGACTTCCTTCCCCATCCTTCCATAATCCGATGAGACCTTGCTGTTTGGTCTCCTCCCCCCCAAACAACCCAACCCCCATTAAATAATTTCGAAGTTTCACTAGCTCAGGTAAGAGTTATCAAAAAATATGTCTTTGTATCAAAATCCATTTTTGTTTTGAATTATTAGTATGATTCCCACTGACACATGTACACATTTCTCATATAAATATCTTGCCTGTATTCTGTTTCCCTACAATGTTGCGACTTGTGGGGGGGGGGTTACATTAATACACATGTTTGTAAGCAATGGATATGGAGGGACTGTGATCTGGTAGACATAGTTTTGAATATGTTTTTGTGGGAGGGAGTACATTGTGAAACTATATGACACTGATAAACCAGTATGGTGCTAGTGCATGTTGAAATGGAGAACCAAAACTAGTACACCACCAGAAGCTCTGTAAAGTATTTTGCACTTGCTTGAGTTGAGATCAGTGTAGGGCTATCGTCTTGTGGTACTGTGTCAAAGCTTAAAGTCTTCTTCAAGTGAGATGAGACAGTTTTATATGCACTTGCACTGACTGTGTGTTTGTGACAGATGTGTAACAAACACTGGGTTCTGGCATGGCAAGGCTGAGAGTCCTATTTGCCTCCAGCTACTATCAACTGTTGTTGTGGAGCATTATGCACACTGTCATTATTGATTTAAACTATACCGTAAGAAAAATTGTCCGACAGAGACACTTGCTTAGTGCATGTTGTGGGCATTAACTACAAGACCGTTATTGACCTCATGTGCTAAATCAAAAGCAAAGGATGATGGATTAGGTCGTGGTGACATGGACACTGAGCAGTGCTTAGAAATGAAATATATTAGGCCCTTCATGTCTAAACATTGATCCATTTCATGTATTTAAGTCAAGTAAATCTGTTATTTTTACTTATGAGAAAAATTAGTTGTATGTTAATGAAATTTTTCTTTCAGTATCACTCATGTATGTTGTGCATTACATAGTTTGATTAGTTTGTACAATAGTTGTATGTAACCTGATAATGGTGGACTACTGGATGACTCTTTGAGATACAACCAAAACTACACTGTGGCACCTACTGCCATTCTGGCCACTAACCTCTTTTTCCAGATCTTGGCCATTAAGATGGGTTCCAAAACAGCTGACATCATCACCTACATTGTGTCCTTAGGTCATTGCTCCTTGTCATCACTAGCTGAACCTTCAACCATCACCATAATCCAGCATCTTCTAACTTCTGGTAGCTACTGTCTTAAAACATGAACTAAAATAATTTCTATTGTACCTATACCATACCACCTGTAACAACAAAAAGAACATAAAAACAAAGATGCTAAATAAATAAATGTCCATCTATACTGACTTCATAAAACAAAATATCCGAATGATTATAAATGCACATCACTGAGGATTTTAAAACTGTGCCTGAGTAATATTTTTACTGACTGGTATATTTTGATAAGTTAACTTTTGAAGAACCACACTTAACAGACTTAGTATTTCTGTCATATTTTGTACCAGATTCATTTTTCAGTGACCTGTAATGTTATTTAAGTCTGTAAAGTGATAAAGTCTGAAACCCACGTCAGAGTTTTTTCAGGTTTTCTGCTGACTATGCCCCGGTGGGAAGGAGAGTGGGGAGACAAAACTTACTTCAGTAGTCCTGAGTGTAGAGGTAATTCCAGACTTTAACACTAAGCCAGGACACATAGTATTTTAATGCAAAACCTCAACGGATCTGTTGTAATAAAATCACTTGCATAAATATCATGATAAGAAAATCAGTCCTTATCATATTAATTAATTAAACTCAAACAAGAAACCATTATTAATCTACAAGACAACTGTTTTAAGAAAACTATTTCATGTTCTATGAACTATGGCTATGTGTTTAATAATTTTGTATGTCAAGTATACAGCATCTGAGTGAAGTGAAATTGAACAGTACATACATGTGCTGTAACAGACATTGTCTCCACCATTCAAGGGGTCACTGAAGCAAATCTTTGTGTTTCAGTGGCATCAGTGAAAAGGTTGCATCTGAGAGTATGAACTTCATTTCAACATCATAATTATTATCTGTATTCATTTTGATGTTTGCTCTGTCAAAAAATATGAAAAGCATATAGTTGTCTTTTTTCTTTTTATTCCTCAAGCATTGCTGCTGAAAGGTAAATTTTCCGTCCTGTAAATGACATTGTGAAGTAGTAAGTCATATTTAATTTATTTATGTATTATGTAGTGGTACTGTGTTTACTTCTGTTTTTTCCACTCTTGATGAAGATTTTGTATATTTTTCAGGCTTTTAAATTCATTGAAGTAGTCAGTAAGATGACCCAATGATTGCATACTATAAATATGCTATCATTTTCACATCTGAGTATTTGAAAATTGAGCCTGCAATGCAAGTTCTTCATGAAGTCTGATCATTATTATTATAACTATGCAAATCATTTCCTTGCACTGAAACTTGGCTCACTGCTTTTCAGTGATGGCACCTGCACCTGCGGCTACCATTTGCTTTAATAAAAGGAAAGGTATTTTGTAGAACTACTTATGTAACAAGAAGACAGAAAAAGAATAAGCAACTTATTTTCAATTCCTAATTAATTGTTTTCTTTCTCTTCTTGTTGGCAATGTAATGCAACCTTCCTTCATCAACATTTTACCTTCTTACTTGAATTTCAAAAATCAACACTGAAAGGAGAGAGGTGGAATGATAATGGTCAAGCTTGCAGTTTGCCACAGTTTGGAGGTGGCCATTCAAGCAGGTAGACAGCTGGTTACTTGGCATGCCCACATAGGTCTGCACAGTAAATGCAGCACAGCTGATATATAACTAACATGGCTGCTTTCACAGGACCACAAGTGAAAGCAACCATTTTATACACTGGTAAGGACAGATTATTATTACATGGGCCATGTGAATGAGAATCTCAAAAATGGCGAAACTGGAACATGAATGTACACAGACTACTGTCATGAGCATCTGTGGAAAGAGACAGAAGAACAGCAAAACTACCACTAGGCACTAAATGGTTGGACATCCATGAATATTCACAGAACATGCAGTTCAGAGGCTTCTCTGGTCTGTAAAGTAAGATAGATGGTGATCTGTGGCATGTTTGGTGAAAGAGCACAATGCTGGTGCAAACACAAATGTTTAGGAGCACACTGCTCATCATACATTGTTGAACACAGAGCTCCACAGCAGACCACCCCTACGTGTTCACATGTTTGACTCAACAACATTGTCAGTTATGATTGCACTGAGAACAGGACCATCAGGATTCGACCACTGGTCAACAGAAATGTGTTGTCTCATTGGGTGAATCACATTTTTACTATACAAGTCAATGGTCGTCTCCACGTATACCACCATTGAGGTGAATGGGGTGTTGACATTTGCAGCACACTGTGGAGGCAGGTTGGTGGAAACAGAATTATGCTATGGGAGACTTTATCTGCATTTGCATGAGATCTGTGGTAATAAAGTCATGCTGCCTGCATCTCTTTGTGATAGACGTCTTCCCCCCAAGAGAGATGTCATCTTTCAGCAGTATAACTGTCCACATCTTGGAGCTGGAATCATGCTACAGTGGTTGAGGAACATTATAGTGAATTTACGTTGATGTCTTAGTGACCAAATATGTCTGATGTAAATCCTGTGGAATCCATCTGGGGCACTATCGGGCGCTATCACTGCATGCACAAATCAGTGGCTTCTTATTTACGCAAATTAGATGGGCTGTGTGTAGACATGTAATGCCACATACTTCCACAAACCTACCAACAAACTATAGGATCCCTGATATGCAGAATCAATGATGTATTTTGTTCCAAAGATGACAAACAAGCTAAAAAGCAGTCCATCAACAAAGGAGGTGGCTTACAAAACACTCGTTCGACCTATACTTGAGTATTGCTCATCAGTGTGGGATCCGTACCAGATCGGGTTGACGGAGGAGATAGAGAAGATCCAAAGAAGAGCGGCGCGTTTCGTCACAGGGTTATTTGGTAACCGTGATAGCGTTACGGAGATGTTTAATAAACTCAAGTGGCAGACTCTGCAAGAGAGGCGCTCTGCATCGCGGTGTAGCTTGCTCGCCAGGTTTCGAGAGGGTGCGTTTCTGGATGAGGTATCGAATATATTGCTTCCCCCTGCTTATACCTCCCGAGGAGATCACGAATGTAAAATTAGAGAGATTAGAGCGCGCACAGAGGCTTTCAGACAGTCGTTCTTCACGCGAACCATACGCGACTGGAACAGGAAAGGGAGGTAATGACAGTGGCACGTAAAGTGCCCTCCGCCACACCCCGTTGGGTGGCTTGCGGAGTATAAATGTAGATGTAGATGTAGATGGGCACAATGTTTTGGCTCATCAGTGTATGTCAGTATTCTTGAGTTACTCTACAGTATTCTATGTGGGCTTGGTAAGTGACCAATTATCTACTTGCACAAATGGTCACAACCAAACTGTGGCAAACTGCAGGTTTGACCATCCAGTTGGCAAACATGCTGCACACCACAACATAAATGAATTCAACACAAGTTTCTCTGAACTATGTAGATGGGAACTTTCTCTCCAATATATCTTGCACCCTTATAATTCCCCTGGTCAGACCTCCATTAAACTGTTCCCATTGACTCACCTTGCCTTTTCCAGTTTCTCTTCTGTCCTACCACTCATTCTCCATCTGGGTCATGCACTGCCTTCTCCCACAGCTTTTCCTGCCTCTCCCATGCAGTCTCTCACTCCCTCCCCTCCTTTCTACCCCTCTTCCTCCTCTTTCCCCATCCTCTCTCTCTCTCTCTCCCTCTTCATCTTTATCTTTCTTTCCCCCTCCATTTCTCCCCACCATCTTCAAGTTTCTCTCTTGCCCCCTCCCTTCTTCCCCCTCTACTTCATCCTACATCTCTATTCACTCAACTGCTGTACTATTTTTGTCTTGCTATGTGGCAGCAGTCATCTGTTTATAGACCTGCCTCTTTCCCACTATCCCCTCATTGTATCCTTCTTAACCCCCTCCCCATTTCCATCAGCTTAAAACACCAGATTTTGGTAATCGAATGTCAATAATTAATCAGTCTTTCATGCCCATGGGAGAGTACATTTGGGTGTTTGAGCAGTATGTGTGGACGTGTGTACTTAGAAAAAGAGCTAGCAGTCAAAGGGTAGTGTGAACGCTGCTGTCTGTAATATTTTTGTGTGCTCCACACATTGATCTACTAAAGCTGAATTTGACTTTTCATTATTTTAGATATCTTTTCACACAGCGCTTTCACGTATTGTTTTTTCCTTCTTTTTCCCATTTCTGGAAAAACTTACTCCCAAAGTAATGCAATGTATAATGCTAATGTCTTATTCTCTTGCTGCTCTCAATATCTCTCTCATTATAGAGAGATGCTGACTCAGCTCTTCAGACTGACAAATGACAGACACACTAAATGGAAATGCAACATTGTTGCTATGGTCCTGGCATCAGCTGATAGTGTGTGTAATGTTACATTATGAAACAATGTGTGTATAGAATGAAATTTTCACTCTGCAGTGGGATGTGAACTGATATGAAACTTCCTGGCAGATTAAAACTGTGTGCCTGACCGAGATTCGAACTTGGTCCCAAGTTCGAGTCTCATTCTGGCACACAGCTTTAATCTGCCAGGAAGTTTCAATGTATGTATAGTGTGTACAGTGACTGGAAGTGAAAAATAAATGAACAGTGCAATTCTGGCTGTTTACATTATTCAATAACTTCTTTGCAAAACAGTATTTCACCTTAGGTGTAAATGGAATGAGGTAGCACTATTTTAAACAGTGGGGCCTTGTATTCAGGAGGGTGGAGGCTCCAATCTTTATCCAGCCATCCTGATTTAGGTTTTCTGTGGTTTTCCTAAAATACTTTAGTCAAATGCCAGGACAATTTCTACCATATGGCCATGGCCTGTCTCATCCTTGTCAAGCTAGACATGCAAATATGTAAATGACTTTACATATGAATTATGTTATTGTTGTTGTTCTTAGATTGTTATACCAAGGCCCATTTAGTATTGTTGTAAACATGATATACGGATGAGTAAACCTACTACTAGTACTGCTACTGTTACCACTACTAAACCAGGACTGAAATGTTATAGCTACTCCCCATCACCACACCACCATGATATAACTTGGTGAAGATTTTTCTTTTGTCAAGGAAGTTAGTAAACTCTTCTTTTTTTCAGCTCTTTGGAATATTGTTAGTACCGCAGAATGTAGTTAGTGGTGGGCATGCCTCTGGTGGAATCAGATGTGTTTTTATGTTTGGCAGTAACTATGTAAATTTCTGTTTTATGGGAGTGGAGATTGTAAAGTCAGTCTGATATACAAGAATGTGACATTATAGAAAACAAGTGCAAACAGAAATCATGTAACAGGCTTACTTAAAATTTATCTAGTCGTCTGGAAACTACAAAGTTAATAAATTTCAGCCTGAAGAATCTATACCTAGACGTGGCAAACTGCATCCAACAATGAGAAAATGAAGATAAGTAAAAAAGTTATTTGTACATCTTACCCCTCTAGATGCTTTTGAAACAAATCAATTTTTTTTGAAGAGACTGAAAATTTACTGGTGATGTGTGGGATGGTAAGATTACAATTGTGGGTGCCATCTGGTATCAGTTGACTGATAGCAAAGTTTTGTCTGTTGCAGAAGAAGAAAGGACTGTGATTTGTGTTAGTCATAGAAAAAAGACTGAGAGCTGCCCAACAAAGTCGTATCAACAGTGAAAAGAAACTACCAACAATGACGGACTCGTGTGATTGCTAGGAAAATGAACAGAGACAAGGGTAGTAGTGATGAAGTGAAAGCTGTAGGACCCAGCCAGGGCATGTTTGAACCAAATGAAACGAAGACAGATAACAATAGTAAATTTAGTGCAGTCAGTGATCACTTAACTGAAATACGAACTGCAAACAGTAGTGAAATGGACAGGGTACAGTACCAAATAGACCAACTTGGTAATCAGGTTTTTGGAGCTAAAATGGGTTGTCAAAGAGATTAAAAAGTGTGAATGAAAAAACTGATGTCCTAGAAAATAAATTCATTCTTTTGGAAAATGAATTAGTTGCCCAATTTGCAGAACAGACAAAGAATGTTAATGATGTCAAAGTTGAACAGAAGGCCGTAGCAGAAAAAATTGAACAGAACTTTAGTAGTTTAGATCAAAAAATTTTTAATGTTGGAAACAGTGAGCAAACTAATGTAAACCTGGAAGAAAGAATATCGCAAAAACATGGTTGAGCCACAGCCTAGAAGATGTTTCCAGAACAAAACTTTTGGTCTGCGGTGGATTGTAGGTAGAGCTTCTGTGAAATTTGGAAGGTAGGAGATGGGGTACTATTGGAAGTAAAGGTGTGAGGTCAGCTTGTGAGTCATACTTCAGTAGCTCTGTCAGTAGTGCATCTGTCCATAAAATGCAAAGGTCCTGAGTTCGAATCTCAGTCCAAGGAACAGTTTTAATCTTCCAGGAAGTTTCATATCAGTTACACACTGCTGCAGAATGAAAATTTCAATCTGTGAAAGTAATCACAATAATGCTGGAAGTAAAGGAGTGGAGTCATGCAACACTAGATACAGAAAGCTGGTTAAAACCTGAAATAGAAGGCACTAAGATGAAGAAAATATAGTTCTATATTGAAAGGTTGGGCTAATGGAAAATATAGGTGGTGTTTTTGTTGGGGTAAACAAGAAACTGAAACATAACAAAATAGAAAATGAACAACATGTGAAATAGTTTGGGAACTCTTCAATATCAAAGGTGGGCATAAACTTACAATTGATCCTTCTATTGACCACCAGATATAACGGAAAATTTTAGAGAAAGCATCAGTTTATTAGTATGAATGTTCCCCAGTCTCACTGTCATTATTGTAGGAGACTTTAATAATCCGTCAATCATTCAATTAAAAAAAATATAGTTTTGTAAGGGATGGATATGACTAGACATCCTACAAAACACTACTAAATGCTTTCTTTGAAAACTGTCTAGAACAGCTAGCTTGGAACCCACTGATGATGCAAATATACTAGACTTAATAACAACAAATAGACCTGACATCTTTAATGATGCCCATATTGAAACTGGCGTCAGTGGCCATAAGGCAGTTGCAGTAATGATGATTACTGACGTACAAAGTTCAGCTAAAATGAGTAGGAAGACTGACATACTTAAAAAGTTAGATAAAGAGGCAGTCATACCATATCTCAAAGAAGAACTCAGATTATTTACCTCTAGGCAGGAGTATATAGAATAACTGTGTGTCAAGTTTAAAAGAATAGTTGGCCATACACTGGACAGATATGTACCTAGTAGGACAGTTAATTGTGGGAGGGAACCTTCATGGTATGCAGCCAATGTGAGCATCAACTTCTACATAATAGGTGTAAAATAAAGCCATATAATCATAGAAACAGGGATGATGAATGAAGCATGTTTGGCTATTAAGAGCGCAATGTATGAAGTGTTCATGACTGTGGGAGCAGAATATTATTGAAATATTTCTCACAAGACCCAAATAAATTCTCGTATCTAAAGGTTGTCAGTGGCACCATAGTTAGTGTCCAGATAATCATGAATGACACAGAAACTGAAGTCAAATGTGGCAAAGCAAAAGTAGAACCACTGAACTCCACTATCAAATGTTTCTGCACTAAGGAAGGTAGGGTTGTACTGCTCCACATTACTTCTCACACCACTGCAAATATGAGCGATATAGATGTTTTGTGTCAGTGGCATCGAGAAACAGTAATCCCTGGTAGAATTTGCAGCTGAGTTAGCCCTAATTTTAACCATCATATATGATTAATCCATTGATCAAAAACATGTGGCCAATCATTGAAAAATAGCACAACTCACACCTGTCTACAAGGAGGGTAAATATGAATAACCCACAAAACTAAATTCAGTCTCACTGATATTCATTTGTTACAGAATCCTAGAAAATATTCTAAACTCAGATATAATGAGGTATTTCAAACAGAATGACCTTCCTCATGCCTACTGACATGAAATACGAAAACATCGATCATGCAAAATCTCACTTCCACTTCTCTCACATGGCACACTGAAAGCCATGGATCAATGAATTCAGGTAGATACAGTACTTCTTGACTTCTGAAAAGCCTTTGACTCAGTGCCACACCAACATTCATTAACAAAAGTTTGATTATATGGGGCATAAAACAAAATTTGTGATTGGGTTTAGAATTTCTTAGTAGGCATGATGCAGGTCATTATCTTGCATAGAGAACCATTGACAGAAGTCTAATTAACTTTAGGCATGCCCCAGGAGGCTTCCATTGTTCATTTTGTGTATTAACAGCAACATCATACTTTTTGCAGATGGTGCAGTTATCTGTAATGAAGTACTGTCTGCAAAAAGGTGCAGAAATATTCAATCAGACCTTGATAAGATTTCAAAGTGGTGCAAAGATTCACTATAGTATCAACTGGAATCAGTGAAACTATACACTTACCAAGCTCTATCAATTTGTAAGGGTGTGAAATCTAATGAGCACATAGCCTCAGTTGTAGGTAAGGCAGTCGGCAGTTTTCATATCATTGGCTGGATTCTGGGAAATTGTAGTCAGTCCACAAAGTAAACTGCTTACATGTCAGTTGTGTGTCCTACCTTAGAATACAGGTTGTTTCAGAAAGAATGATCTGATTGCACAACTCCAGATGTACAGATAAAAAATATACTACAGACACAAGATGGATTGCAAAATACTCACAAAATCTTAAAGTTTTAGCTATGCTATTACAAATGCTCTACTTGTTCACTAGCAGGAGCACAAGTGACATTTAGACAATAACTAAATTCACAATAAACTTTGCACAATGTATCTGCTTTTACAGAAGTTCGATTCTTCCACGTCATGAGGTAAAGGGAAGATGAACACACTTTCCTTCATGTCTCTCTGCAAGAAAAAATTCAGGAATCATGTCTAGTGATCTTGGAGGTCAAGAATGCAAGGCAGTGTCTCGGAGTCCTGTGATTCCTATCCAGCGTTGAAACAGAGTGCCATTGAGAAACTGACTATGTTGTTGTGCATGTGTGGTGGAGCTCCATCCACTTGGAAAATGAAGTCATCAGAGTACTCCTGAAGTTGTGGAAAAAGCCACTTCTGCAGCATCTGAAGATAGCTGTATACTGTGTTAGGTGCATGGGACCCCGAGACACTGCCCTACATACTTGGGCTCCAAGATCACCAGACATGACATCATATGACTTCTTTTTCTCATGGGGAAATGTGAAGGAAAGTGTGTTCCTCTCCTCTTTTCCTCATGACATAGAAGGAGTGAAGAATAGAATAACAGCCTCCATAACTTCTGTAAAGGCAGATACATTGTGTAAAGTTTATGATAAATATAGCTATTGTCTAAATGTTGTTCAAGCTGCTGGTGGTGGACACATAAAGATTTGTAACAGCCATAGCTAAAACTTCAAGATTTTGTGAATATTTTGCAATCCCATGTTTGTAGTATGTTTTTATCAATAAATAAGGAATTTTGAAATCAGGCCATTCTTTTTAAACACCTTGATTGCTCAAATACTGGTGCCAATAAGACTAACAGGGGATACTGAACATGTATGAGGAAGTATGGCAACTGTAGAGAATCAAGATGACCAAAAACTGTCACACAAATGGTCACAAGTTTGCTCGAGTCATGGAAGAATACGACAGATGTGTTGGCAGATTCTTGAAGAGAGGCACAAATTATCCCACAAAAGCCTATTTACAAAATTCAAAGGAACAGTATGAAGTGAAGAATCTACAGATATTGTTGAGATGCCTACATATCACTCTTATGGGTATCATGAAAATTATCATATTACAGTATGCACATCTGCATTTCAGCAGTCATTCTTCTCGCACTCCATTTGAAAGTAAAGGAACACTAACATGTGGTATCATACTGTATATCCTTTGCCATGCACTTCAGAGTGGTTTATATGTATGTAGATGTAGATTACAGAGCAAGCCATACTGAATGGAAATAAGCCTTATGAAGTCACAATAAATATTTTCTTTTCAGAGGTAAAATAGGGGAAATGAGAAAGGAACTCCTTGTACCCGTGATAGGGGTGCAGAAAGCACAGTGTGCAAGTTCCATCTTATTTGGGCTTTGCCATCAACAATGGCAATCAGAACCATCCTAACATACTGTTAAGTAATAGAATGATGATTGTTATTTGTCACGACACTGTCTGAGTGACATAGATAGCAGAAAAGGTCACAGGCCAAGTCTTGCTAACTTCTGCCTGTTCGGGGATTAAGAAGGTGATGAGCACTGAAACGCTAGACAAGTAATAAAGGAATGGGCATGAGCTATATATGCAAAAATGGGATGTTGTTGATGAAAAAAGTAATATTCCTCTTGGAATTTGCATTTGTTTTGCAAAGTATCATACAAAATTGAAACACTGACTCACCTAGTGTAAAACTGGTACAAACTGTGGTGCACACAGTGTAGCATACTGGCTGTCATCATTGGCTGATGTGCTGTGGGTTGCCAGTTCAAACCTTGCCACTTGTTATTTAGTATTTGGCATTACTTTATGGTTCTTTAATATCTTATGTTTGCCATGTTTATGTATTCTGGAATATTCAGTTTTTTTAAATGGCTGCACTCTCCATCCATGATTTCCATTCTGTTCTGGCCATACACAGCTGTCAGTAATAAATGTACTTTCAGTTATGAGAGCTGTACTTTGTTGATGACCCTGCTTCTGGATTTAGACTTAATTGTCATTTAGAGGTGAGACTGTTTGGTGGAGACACCATTTACTTCAATACATCTTCACTTCAGTGAAAGTGCTGTGTGCAAATTCTCAACACATATGCATGGAAGACAAAGAAGAATACAATAAACAACAGAAATTTAAGTAACAAAAAGAATAAAAACTGTTTATAGTAATCACTAAAGCAAGCAAACTGTTAATGATCATAACAAACAAACTGTAAGAGAAAAAATTATTATAGTGACCACTTGAAGATGCTTTAAAATAAAACACTTCTTGCCTTAACAGACTTATTACAGTTGCTAAAAAAATTGCTAAAAATTTGTTAAAGACAGCATTAACCTACACGATTTGTGTACATAATATTTGGTCCTTTGCAACAAAGAAATCCACATAGGGCATAAGCCAATAAAATCTCACATTTGATGAAAGGAGTCACAGAAGACATATATCAAGCTGTCTTTCCCCCTCTCTCCTGATGAGGCAACAGTTTGTTGCGAAAGCTTGAATTTTGTGTGTATGTTTGTGTGTCTATCGACCTGCCAGTGCTTTCATTTGGTAAGTCACGTCATCTTTGTTTTTAGATATACGTCTTTGTAAAAGTTGTGACAAAAACAGAAGTATTCATAAACCAAAAATATATACTATGTTCACTGTGTCTTTCATGTCCTGCCACACATTACTCAAAAATTCTGAGACAATTTTTGATAATTACTTTTAATAAACTTATATGTGGTATCAGTGACTGAGTGGATCACTAACAACAACCTATGATGGTATTGTTTAATAACTTGGAGTGTTACTGTGCACTTCTAACTAACATCAATGATTCTATACGAGTTGAAGAACACTGTGATATCTTGTCTAATCTGTGTTGCTGTAGTGAAGGGTAATTTGTTTTGCAGCTTATGTCGATTACTACTTTGCAACACTATAACAACAATGAACTTTGACGATGGTGTACTGTTACTGCACTTGGACTGCAATTATGGAACAACTGCCAGGTGTAGTACATAGCTAACCATTTATCTGTCCTGTAATGGAATATGTGAGACCTGAACTGGCCATAAACAATAATTCAGACAGCATCAATATAGCCCTAGTATTAAAGTCCTTGGACTTCAATTTATGGTATTACGTCATTGACAATAGCCTATTTTCACCACCAACTTTTCAGTCAGTTTTTGATGGTGGTACCAGCTGCTGAGGACACCTGCAGATAAATCAGGTAGGCTATAATACCAGACACCACTCTGGGAGATACAACCCTTGAAACTTGGAATGGATTTTTACACCTGTGCAGAAAGTGGGCCTTTCAGAAAAGTTATCAAGGCATTACTTTGGGCTGTATCTTATTCTTTGCCGCTTGTCAGGCATAATATATGAAATCAAGGATTATGTCGCTTAACCAAGAAGAAAAAAGTGATGATATATCATCCATATCCTCCGTACTAGAGGTGCAACCATCGATGTTCATCATAGTGAAAAGGAGTACCAACATGACCAGAACACAAGGACTTGCAAGCACTGTCATGTGGATAACCCCTCACGAGATCTACAGGGTGCTTAAGTCAGCCCCAGAGAGAACTTCTGAAACAGCAGATCACTGTTTCTCTTAGAATGGGAACAGCACTTTGAGCTGTGGTGCATTCAGTGTAGCATAATGGTTAGTGGCTCTAATGGTGTGCTGTGGGTTGGCATTTGAAACCTGAACACCACCAGTTACTTGTTATTTAGTATTTATCATTTCTGGAAGGTCCCTGAAATATTTTATGTTCTGGAGGTCAGTACCACTCCGGCTGCACATTGGCATTAATAATAAATGTGCTTTCAGTTCTAATTGTTGTACTTCATTAAAATGTACTGGTAAGGACAATGGATTGTGAAAGCTAGAAAAGTATGTCATTTAAAACAGTCAACTGTTTTGATCTATAAGTGACATTCTCTGGTTAGGCACATCTATGCCAGTGTTTGATGTGATTTTTCATTTACGACACACTTTGCAACATTTTATTGGTAATAGTAACAAAGTTTCTACACATAACCAGGTATTGAGACGCCGAATGTAAACAAAATGATAGCAATGGTCAAGTTGATTCAATCCTGTCAATGCAAGTGATGTTGAATGGCATTACAGATGGAAGATGGAAACCTTTCATAGTAAAGCTAACTATACCAAGTATCAAATATAAAATTATCAGTGTGGTTTTGGAAAAACCACCTACTCACTTAATGTGATACCTGTATTGAATGTGTTCCTCATTATTTTTTTTCAGTATCTGATGTTTTGTCACACATTAATAATACAACACTTTGCATGAAATAGAAATTCATGGGCAGAAAAAAATTACATCACTAAAAAATAGTTAATGTACTATAATGGATTTTTGGTACTATGTTTGTCTAGGTAACATACTTAAGTGATTAACATTGCAAGGTCACATGTTAATGTGAGAGCAAGATGAGCCATTGCAAATGTGAAATGCTGGTGCATTAATAACTGGTGTAAACACCAGAATGTTGAATGCAAGCATACAAAAATGCATGTGTTGTGTTTTACAGGTGCAAAATGTCAATTTGTGGGATGGAGTTTCATGCCTCTTGCACTTGGTCAGTCAATACAGGGATGATTAATGCTGTTTGTGGATGATGCTGGGGTTGTCATCTGATGATGTTCCATATGTCCTTGATTGAAGACAGATCTGGGGATCGAGTAGGCCAAGGCAGCATGTTGATAATCTGTAGAGCATATTGAATTACAACAGTGGTATGTGGGGGAGTGATATTCTGTTGCAAAACACCCCGTGGAATGCTGTTCATGAGTGGCAGAATGATAGGTTGAATCACCAGAATGATGTACTATCTTGTAGTCAGGGTACTTGGGATAACCACGAGAGTGCTCCTGTTGTCATACAAAATTGCATCCCAGACCATAACTTCAGGTGTAGGTCCAGTGCGTCTAAGCATGAAAACAGGTAGGGTACAAGTCCTCAACTGACCACCTCCTAACCAACACATGGCCACCACTGGTATCATGGCAGAATCAGCTTTCATCAGAAAAAACAAGCTCTTACTTGGCACCACTGAAGTAAGAAGTGGTGTTGGTTTGTGGTTAGTGGAATGCACTTGAAGTAACTGATTTTTATGTCACTGGGTGCCAACTACTGCTCATACTGCTGCTGTAGGTGCTGTAGGCACCAGAGCCATATGCTGAATATGATGGTCTTCGTCTCAGTAGCGCCACGTGGCCATCAGGAGCCTGGTCTTTTCGTCACTGTACATTCTCATTACCACCACTTCCTGAAATGAGGTGCAGTGGCTACATTCCAGCCAAGTCTTTCTGCAGTATCACAAAAGGAACATCTAGTTTCTTGTAGCCCTATTACTGACTTTGTTCAAACACATTGAGGTATTGGTAATAGCATCTTTGTTATCTTAAAGGTGTTCTTGAACAATATCAACTCACCACATCCAATCTCTAAGATAACCAACATTTATGACTGTTACAGCATGCATTTGAAGCACAATGGCACTACTAACATCAGTCTCATGCAACTAGCACAAAATCTGAATACGCATCATCTTTCAGCTGTAAAAACATGACTGCCAACTTCTCGATTATGTCACACAACTTGTTGTTGGTGTTTTCTGTACGTTCATATTTTAATAAAACGTAAAATAATTTATTTTGTGTCTCAAAAAGGCATAAAAATATACCCTTGGTTATGCATTATGTATTCTAGTGATTACTGCATTCTGTAGTGTTACTTTCTAAACGTACCATGTTTATTCACCATCATTGACTGGTTTGGTAAAACAGCTTCATGTGCAAAACACATGTGTTTCTGCTTAAATCCCCATAAAATAAAACCATAACGAAAATGACTCTCTCAAAGTCACATTTGTTTGGCTCCAGTTTCGTTGCAAGAATGCTCAGTCTGTCAGTAACTTAAAAGTAGCAGAGCAGATGGAGTGCTTCTTGGTATAACAGTGATTAATGCTGCCACAGTGATCTATACTATTCAAACTGAAGACAACAATTAATTGACAATGAATTTATGTTTGAAGGACATTTCAAGCAAACATGAGTGAAACTGAGAACTTAAGTTGATTCAGCATTATGCTCTGGTAAGATACACATTACTTTGGAATCAGCAGGATCTTTATAAAAAGATGTCATGCAAAATCATAAAATGAATTTAAAAAGTGGCAAAGCAACTGCCTACAAAAAGCAGGAAGTGTATTTCCCAGTTGTGTGTCTGCAACTTAATTTTAATGGCTTTCTGTTTACACTGCAATTACACAGCAAATGATATGCACTTTGTCTCAGCATGTTCTTATAAATGCTAAACAGAAAAACAGTTTTTGCAGATATTCTTTGTTATTGGACTAGGATTATGCTATACAGTTAAACAATAAGACACACCAGTTGTGGAATACCAGAAATCAGAATGGGTTAAAGATTATAGTATGCATGAAAACTGCACAGGAATGCACAAAGAGGGAAAAAAGGACGCTGTGAGTAAACTTAAAATTAATGAAAGGAACTTAAAATAGGGTTGCAAAAACAGCACTAAGTGAGCTGAGAATGTGGGTAGTGTGGCTTGCAGCTCATGCTATATGGATAACCCACCTCTGAAAATTGTATATAGCAGTGTAGTGATGATTTTCTGTTAATGTAGTGTAAAAATTTCGTTGATGCTGTGTTGTTAGAGTATACCTCAACTATCATCATATTTCTGAAAGTTTAATGGCAGATTATCATATGAAACAATCTTGTCGTCATGAATTATTACGCCACTGAAGTCTATACATTTTGTCAATTCATTTACTTTGGAGACTATATGTCAAGCCTTGTGGTTGTGATAGTTAATGTCTTCCCATTCTGAATTTCATTTTATTCTTATACCAGGTCTGTCAGAGTATCTCTGCTTTTGCTAAAAGTATTTTATGATTTATATGACTTAATGCGTAAATTAAGCAATAATAAACATGCTCAGGATTTCATTTCTCATTTATCTCATATGTAGTTTCATTAGTAATGTTAAACACAACTTTCTATATTGATTACTGCATCCTGGAGACAGACTGCAATGTTATTTGTTATTATGGGATGTCCTAACTGAAATAGTAATGACAGAGAACTGACAACTTTGAGTACCTGACAGGCACAACAAAAATTGTGACAGCTAGGCTTTGAAATATTTAGAAGAAGATTAAATATATAGATGTATGGATGTAACTGATTCTAAGGCATTGCCGATATTTACTCAGCCAGTCATTTATCATAGTCTATTTCATAGAAGGAACACTTTTGGTTATTAGGAAAGAGTCAATATATTTATTAACAAATTGAAATAACTGTTACAAATTGTGCTATAATTAATTCATTAAACTTCTATAATCCATATCTGATACTACTTCTTGTTATTGTTTTCAGCTACTAATATTTCATTGCTTGGCAAAGACCTCTTCCAACTTCTTCCAAAAGTCTCTGTATTGAGCTATCCTCTATATGATTGCAGCTCATCTGGCCATCATCATTGTTTCTTACTTTCCTTTTTCCTTCTAGAGGAAAACATTCTGCTCTTAATTTTCTACATCAATAGTTAGATTTTCTCATTACATACCTTGTCCATTGCCATGTGTTTTTGTTATTTAGGTCTGCATGTTATTTACCCCTGTTTTGTATCTAAACCTTTAATTTATGAGTCTGCCTCTCCATGTTACGTTTCAGATACTGAATTCTAATGTCCCCTGTGTCACTCTTATTTTTGTTTGTGGGTGAGAGACAAGTTTGAAAATCAAATGTGAGCATAGAGTTTACTCAGAAATTTAAGATTCTTTATTTTCAGAGATGCCAGCAGATCTCATTTTGTACGCAATTTCAAGCCCCAAGAATCTTCCATGGATTTTTATTATTGATTTCAGTTTCTAGTAGCTGAACAATCAGTGTAGTCAAAGGTTTGTAATATTGCTGTGCTTTTCAAGTTTGGTGGTATCTGCTTGCATTCATTTTTCTTCCAAGTCCTTAGTCATGATATTTAAGCTAACTTAATTACTCAGTGTGTTGACTTTTCTAACACTCTGTCTTGTTCATTTTGGCTACTTGTGAATATCACCTTCCTCAAATTGTAAAGCCTTTGACCATTTAGTTTATTTTCTAAAAGGCATGTTGTAAAGTTGCTGTAAATAATTTTGTACCTTTCCATCTCTTTGTAAATGATGATAATAATGATACTGGATCTCCGTTTTTGACTCTTCTATCAGTGCTAATTTTTCCATGTAATTTTCTCAGTTTAATATTGGATGTACTCTTGTGATGGACATACTTTGTCAGGCTAATATAGTTCATTTTACTAGATTATATTTGGCTGGCATAAGCACAAATTGTATTCAGCAGTTATTCATTATCATTTACAAGAAACGAATACAGTAGCTTTTATAAAATACACAAACAGCAAATTAAGACTAGTGTTCTAATTTCCTGCCAGATTAAAATTGCGTTCCTGTCCACCATATAGTTTTAAGTTTCCAGAAAGTTTCAAATCAGTGCATGCTCCACTGCAGAGTGCAAATTCATTCTGGAAGACAAGTGCTATTCTAATCCCATTGGCAATTACAAAAAT
Source organism: Schistocerca nitens (assembly GCF_023898315.1). Lineage (NCBI taxonomy): Eukaryota > Metazoa > Arthropoda > Insecta > Orthoptera > Acrididae > Schistocerca > Schistocerca nitens. Next base: position 409,713,271 of record NC_064622.1, read on the forward strand.
TACTACTTAATTGCTTCAGGTATTACAGAGAAAATCAGTGCCAAATTCTCTGCATGGAATACTTTACAGAAACCAGACAAAGCAGCTGTTAAAAAGGCTATTTTCAACAACTTACTATGAGCTACCTCCTCAAAGAATGTTGAGACTGCAGATAGGAGGGAGATGGGTCTACAATATTAGAGGTAGACTGCAGATAGGAGGGAGATGGGTCTACAATATTAGAGGTCATATTTCCTCTTTTATAAGTGGATGTAATACATGTTGACTCATTGAAGTATGTACAGATTCATCAACTGAGTCAGCACATTTCAGTACTTCAAACACCATAATAGCCAGAGAACAAATTGCTTTCCAGTTACATAATGATTTTTGTAATCTCACTGAAGTCCATTTTGGAAAACTGAAGTCTGCTGGTGGAGTACGCAACACCTGTGTAAGAAAATCTTACAGATCTTCTTTGGCTAGTTTTTGTTCCTGTATCTCCAACTGCAGTTAGGAAGTAGTAATTAAATTCAATGGTACGAATTTATGATCATTTGTTTTGTTGCTACTGTCATCAGTGAACAGAAAATCACTTGCTTTATTGAGTTTCTTCATTTTAAACCTATTAATACTCTAAACTGCCTTGTCTTTGACTCCGTAATATTGAATTTTTTGTGCTTAGTGTTTGAAATTTTCAAATTTGATGCCATAGTGAAAAATTTTGCAATATTGCTTGGAGTGCACCTTCAAATCTTGATTAGAGGTAATCCTCTCATTTTGATGAATCTCTTTCTTACTGGTATGATATATTTCAATCCCACATGTTAACCATCTTATTGCATAAATGTGTGTAAACTCTCTCATTAGTCACAATTAAACTTACTGTCTCAGTAGTTTTTTAAGATCTTATCTAAAAGAAATTAAGATTTTTGATTACCTTGAACCTGAAGAGAGTAGCACATCTGATACAGCTTTTTTTTGAAATCCTTCAATTTTTTCTGTAGGCCTACTTGTGGAGTTCCATGTGCCGGACTTAGACCCGAATGAGATGTCTTACATCTACAGGAACACAGCTTAAGAGCAAATGCACATTCTTCTGTTAATTTGTACATCCAACTGCAAGAACAGACTGACACTTTCACAATACTTTGAGATTAAATAAAGAGTATCATCTGAAGATGAGGTCTCTGACACCATTGAATGTTAAGGGGGACAGGGCATATGGCCTGCACCTGTATGAAATCCTTAAAATATGCACATCCAGTTCCTAGCAAACTCATACACATGACTGCACCTACCCAAACATGTAGTAAAATTGTAAGAATATTCATGCACGTTATATACACAACTTCATGGGTCCCTAATTTGTTGCTTGATATGTTCATTGTGTAACTAAGGCCAATACAGAATATTTAGAGCCTGGAAGACAATGTAATCTCTCCTCTCCACAATTACTGTCATAAAATTACATTCTTCATCTGATTACCTCAGTATGAGTCAGTCAAATGACATTTATGAAGTGTTAAGAATACTCATATACTACTTAATGTCAAAAAGTACATTCTACTGTAATTCATAGGTAATTTGCACAAAAATTGCAGTGATAATGAAATAACTGAAGCATCAGTTAAGCTAAATGTGTGCCAAAAATATTGATAGATAGATAGATAGAGAGAGAGAGAGAGAGAGAGAGAGAGAGAGAGAGAGAGAGAGAGAGAGAGAGAAAGAGAGAGGGAGAGCGAGAGAGAGAGGGAGAGCGAGAGGGGGGGGGGGGGGGGCGGAGGGGAGTATGTTGGAATCAATAAATTTTTAATGCATTGTATCTGGTAGTTACTGATGGAGTCTTTCACCAGTTCAGAAGTGCTATACAGAATATGAACTGCAACTTTTTATCTAGCAGAACTGTTCTGGATCATAATAATACTCACTGCTTTTGGCTACTTCAGAATGTTGGCTGGAAATTTCTGTACCATACAATCTAGACTTTATGCTAAATTATTTATCTTCCCTTGTCTTAGACAAAGTTTGGTAGCAATGAGGAATTGAAAAGGAAGCTACTGCCATTCAGAGTAAGAACACACCAAAAACTGTTCAGCTTTATGATAAAGATTTATTAGGTAAACTGGTTCTTCTATTGATTCTTGGTAGAACAACTTCATAGATATAAATGAAAAACTCTAGTACTTTGTGTGCTCTACACTTTTTATTTATTTTGTTAAGTGCTTTTTGGTTTACATGTCCATCATCAGACTAACTGACTACCATCATCAAACAGGATACAATATTTGTGAACAATGAAGAAGTTGTTACACATTGAGGGCAAGGTATGAACACTCAACAAAAGACCTTTTTGACAGGGCAGTGTTTATCACCTTCCATGAATAACTTCTCATAGTGCTATTCTTCAGTACTATATACTTGTCATATACTGATTTTATTTTATTGGAATTGTTAATTAAATTTAAATTGTTAAAGAGGCACTCATTTTTCAAATTTAGTGTTAATGTTTTCTGGTTTGTTCCCTTTCTTTATTTACTGTTTTTAATTGCACAACCTCAGAACAGTCGGAGGTAACTTTTAGTCTGTGTTTGTACATCATTATGGATGTGCAACATCTTCTACAATATTGTTCATAAATATTGTACCCTCTTCGATGATCATGGTCAGATAAACTCTGATGACAATTTTCTAAGCTGAAAACTGAGTGACAAACTAAATTAATACTTTAGAAAATATACAGTATTGTATTTTTTCCTCTTGTCAGAAGAACATCTGTGAATGCACAATGAAGCACAGCATTATTCTTTGGTGATGAACGCACGGACAATTTGCTTTACTCTTTGATTTTTATTAGTATTCTTTGTACTGACTTATGTTTTTCAAATAAAAAGTCATTGCCTGACTATTACGTGGTATCTCTTCAGCAGATGGAGTCAAGCTGTAGTTGACCGAAGTGGTGACCCCCATATATTGAATTCCGTTTTAGACGAGCAAATGCAGCACCATTTGGTATCGTCTACTTGAGTCAGAGCGCCTGCACGACACACAGAGTATTACAGATTGGTGTACACAAGGCTGCTTTGTTGAAACACATTGAAGATTAACAATGTGACATTGAAAACCAGGAAAATGCTGCTTTGAACTTTTCTATTGCATCAAGGAACAGCCATTCGGCAGATAACACTAGCAAGATCAAGACATGCCCACTGCAGTTCATTTCTGATAAACCACAATTATGGCTTGCAATGCTCGATCTCACTTTCCAGCACCATGACATTGGAAACAAAGATACCAAATTTATGATTGATGTTAGTGCGCTTGACAGTAAAACAGTAAAGATCAGTGCAGATATAATACTCCGCCTGCCCACCACGCAGAAGTATATGCATTTTAAACAGTTACTCCTTAAGCGACTACGTCAGCCTTTGGAACAACATATCCAACAAGCACTACATGGTGAAAAGAGAGGAGATAATTCACCTTTGGAGATTTGGCAGCACTTGCAAAGCTTAGTTGACAATACTGAGTTGCCAGATATAGCACTGCAACATGTATGGCGCGTACATTTGCCAGAGGCAGTTAGAACGGCTGTGGTGCTTTCTGAGGCACGCGATGCTTCATCGTGACTGTCACTAGCAGATGAGGTCTATGCCTCATTAGATGCAGGGCATAAGTTGTCCGTGACATTCGAATGCAGCAGTACAGACGATCAGAAGCTGCAGGGATACAACAACGCCAACAAATGGACATCACTCAGCTATCGGATGAGCTGCGAAATTACATTGACAACTTGCATTGACAGATATTGACACTGCTGGGAGGCAAAGCAGCCACATACAAGAAGAGCAACAAAGAATGCAATGTGTCTAAGGAACATATCCGCTGGTACCACCGTCGCTTTGGAAACAAGATGACGCGATGCACATCACTCTGCAATCACCCAAACAGCAGCAGGTTGCGAGTTTGAGCACCAGTGCCTACGACAGTGAGGTGAGAGCATTGCCAGGAAACTACTAGTGACTAACCTTTCTTCTCTACCTTCACTATCCCATTGACTTTTTTGTTACAGAGGCTAAATCTGACAGTGCTTATCTAATCAACTCAGGCTCGGACGTCAGTGCATTGCCTGTTAAAAATAGTCATGTGAAGCTTCCTCAATCTCAATCGAAGCTCACAGCAGCAAATCAGACTTTAATAATGACTTATGGAAAATGCCAGATAGATGTAGACCTCGGTTTTTAATATTGTTTACCATGGATTTTCGGGATTGTGGATGTGTCAGATGCAATATTGGGTGCGAATTTCTTGTTTCATTATGGAGTTGAAGTAGATATTGGCTCGTCGAGCATCCACCAGGGTAAGCTGAGCATTAGAGACATCCTAGGACGACGTTCTCTGCCTACATTTGATGACAGACAGGAAGTGACACCACACGTGGCAAACTGCGAATCCATGCTGTGTGCACAGACATTTAAGCACAACCTGGTCCATCACATCAGGACTACATCCAGTCAACCAGTATCTCAGCACCTGTGCCAGTTAGCTCCTGATTGTTTTGCTGCATGAAAGGCAGAATTCGAAGAACTCTTGTTCTCGGGAGCTGTCCATAGATCTGACAGCTCATGGTCATCACTACTTCATCTAGTAAAGAAGAAAGATGGGACCTGGAGACCATGCAGAGGCTACCAAGCAGTCAATACCTGTACTATGCCCGATCACTATCCGATACCACATATTAAGATTTTACGCAGGTGCTGGCAGGTGTAACCACTTTTAGTGTCACTGATTGCCAGAAAGCATACCACCAGATACTGGTAGCATCTTAGCACCTGCTGATATACTGAAGATGGCTGTCACGACACCTTTCAACTTATTTTAATACCTCTGTATGCCGTTTGGTTTGAAAAATCACAAACTTGGCAACGGTTTGTCAATGCAGTACTAAGAGGTTTACCACACTGCCTCACATACCTCAATGATATCCTGGTCTTTTCGGCAACCAAGAAATTGCACGAACTGCATCTAAAGACTTTTACCAATGCATTGATGCATATGGCATTTTGGTCAATGAATCAAAGTGTTTATTTCCGCAACGTCAGGTGCCATTCTTGGGATACTCAGTGACAGCAGCCAGCATCAGCCCACTGCAAGATAAACTTGCCATAATCGAAGAGATGACTCACCCCATTGATTATCAACAACTATGCCAGTTCCTTGTAGCAGTAAATCTCTATAGACAACATCTGTCTAATACGGTGGCCATCCAGGCATCTTTGAAAAAAATGGCTCTGAGCACTATGGGACTCAACTGCTGAGGTTATTAGTCCCCTAGAACTTAGAACTAGTTAAACCAAAGGACATCACAAACATCCATGCCCGAGGCAGGATTCGAACCTGCGACCGTAGCAGTCTTGCGGTTCCAGACTGCAGCGCCTTTAACCGCACGGCCACTTCAGCCGGCACCAGGCATCTTTGACGTCAGCATTAGCCGGCAAGGACGCAGTGGGCAAATGACCTTTGCAATGGACACCTGAGTTTTTGGTGGCATTCGATAAGACCAAGGCATGTCTACGTCAGGCAATCATGTTGACACACCTGGTTCCTCAGGCACGACTGGCAATTGTTGTGGATGCTAGCCAGCAAGCCGTTGGCGCAGCTCTACACCAGCATGCCAAAGGTCATTGGCTGCCCCTGGGCTGCTGCTCCCATAAGCTTACATCATCACAAGTGAAATGGAGCACTTACGATAAGGAATTGCTGGCAATTTATGTAGCTGTCACACATTTCTGGCCACAAGTGGAAGCCAGCCCATTCAGTTTTCACAGACCGCAAGCTTATTACTTTTGCCTTCAGTAGGAACAAGAATGGCTGCTCATCATTTAGACAATTTGAATTCATTGCCCAATTCTCGGCAGACATGCAGGATATAAAAGGAGCTGAGAACGTCATGGCAGATTTCCTGTCTTGGTTGTAATCCATCTCTCATGCTATTGACTACAACGAGCTAGCTGCTGCACATGAGACAGAATGACAACTCGCCAAATTCCGCTGCGACAGTACATCTGGGTTACGTTTGCAGCAAATACAACCTGCTGGTGAACCTTAGCGAGTTTGGTGTATCACAGGGAAAACTGAGACCTTTTGTACCTAATAAATTGTGATGGTAATTATTTGACCACGTATATAGGCTGGCTCATCTGGGAATAAATGCCAGCGTCAAACTGATGACAGATAGATTCATGTGGTCCAATATACAGAAGGACTACTGTAGTTGGTCAAAAATGTGCTTAGATTGTCAGAGACAAGGTTGGATGACACATGCACAAAGCGACAGGAGACTTCCCACTTATGATGCAACATTTCACACATGTGCACCTAGATGTTGTGGGACCTCTATTTCTGTTGGAAGAATACCGTTACCTCCTCACTGCAGTGGACTGCTTCACCAGATGGGCAGAGGCAGTTCCATTATCAGACATTTCTGTGACAATGGTGGCAAGAGTATTTCTCTCATCATGGATCATATGTTTTGGCTGCCCTTTATATGTCACTGCAGATCAGGGGTGTCAATTCAAATTGACACTGTTCTCAGAATTGGGCAACCTCTGTGGTTTCCACCATCATCATACCACAGCTTACCACCCAACAATCAATGGAATGGTGGAACGCTGGCATAGAACATTAAAAGCTGCTTTAATGTGCCATGTGCAGCCTTGATCGCCAGCATTGCCACTGGTTTAGTTGGGCCTCCCTACAGCATTAAAAGCAGATTTAGGAGCATCCACTGCAAAATTGGTTTATGGTAGGCCCTTAAGACTGCCCACAGAATGCTTCATTGATCAAACCAGGGCATGACAGACTGAAATTTTCTTATGTACTGCAAACGGTGTGCGAGCATATGGCCAAACTTCACCCATCCGCTGCCTCGAGATGTGGGGCAGTAACTACGTTTGTGCACAGAGGTCTACAGTTATATACATATGTGGTGCTACGGACAGACACTTTCAAGTCACTGCTGCAGCCCCCATATTCTGGGCTCTACAGAGTTCTCTCCCGGGACAAACATACCGTGCATATAGATCAAAATGGGAAGACCCAAATGGTATCATTGGAATGTGTCAACCTGCACATATGTTACCGACTGAACAGGATGCATGCACTGAACATGATGTGTCACCTTCGACAGTAATGGACATGGATGACACTGTCTCGGTGCCACAAGAGGAAGTAGCACCATCATTGCCAGCACCAGAGGCTGAAGAAGTTAAAGCAGTGCCTTCAGTACACATGAAAGCTGGATGCCGGGTGAAATATTAATATTCCTACATTCCTGGAGCTTCCCTCTATCATGGGGGTCTGTGTGGGAGTCACCAGAAGAACATCTGTGAATGCACAATGAAACACAGCATTTTTCTGTGGTGACAAGCGCACGGACAATCTGCTTTACTCTTTGATTTTTATTAGTATTCTTTGTATTGACTTAGGTTTTTCTGTCGATCTCTGTTTAAGCTTTATAAAATAAAAAGTTACGGTGTGACTACTAGGTTGTATCCCTTCAGCAGACAGAGATAAGCTGTAGTTGACGAAAACATGCAGACAAATAGCCTCAGTTATTAATCAATTTTATTTATGCATGTTGTAATAAATTTTTCTTTGTTACTGTTACCTTACATTGCAATTGTGACCAAATCACAAAAGAAATAATCAGGATGAAGTACATGTAATGTACCATTATAGCTTACACAGAACTGAAAAATTATCATTTTCACATAAGTCAGGAAACCTGGATGTGAGGTCTAGGAAAAATTAATAACTTAACAATTCATAGCATTTGTTGTTTCTGTTTATTCTAAAAACAACAAGTGGTTCTGTACAAAATCCTTTCTACAATGCATTTAAGTTTAACATCCTTACACTCACTTTCTTCCAACATGTGCTCAGTAGGTACTATGGAGAATATGGAAAAGTCCCTGAGATTTTGATGTGTGACTGGAACTTGTTTAATCAGTTAAATCTTATTCTTGCAACAGCAATTCTCACTATGCTGCCTGAGTCACTCAATTTATGTTCTTTTCTTTCTTCAGTGTAAACAACAGAGACAGTACATGAATTTTGGTGCAACATCTGTATCAATTGCACCAAAACTGCACATAAGACTTAGTCACACAAAAGCAACACTGATTCAAAATTAATAAATTGTATAAATGTTTGCATGATGCTACTTATATCTGTATTTTTAATTATACATTGACAAAATGTTTCTGTCATTTCAAAAAAATGTGCACTCTCTTAAAGGAAAATTTAATTTGTTATTTGCTTCTGATAATAATGATTTGTTATGAAATACTATTGTTTCCTGTGTAGTTTAAACACTTAGATTCAGAAAGTGTGCATAGCCTCTAGCTTCATGAAAATGTACTACAAAAATAGAACAACACTATACAAATCATCTGAAGAGAATAATTTTTTATCTGCAAGAACCCTACATAATACTACCAACAACTGCAAGAATACATTAAAACACAAAACAATGTAAAAATAATGCCCTAAAACTCCTATGCTTCACTCCTGTCAACAGGAAGAAAGTTACTTACAACCTAGACAACTGTAATGCTAATGACATCTACCTTGTAC